>NC_088681.1:4800000-6000000 GCF_950023065.1 Planococcus citri | reverse complement strand
TCTAAATTTGGATTGCAATCTCTCCCCCCCCCCGTCGTGCGCCCTTTCCAGTTATTTTTAATAAGTTTCCCGTTCTAAAATAATTCTTCTTATTTATGGATTTTTTTTTCAAATTATTGTATAACATTTTTTCTCAACAGTCGAATAATTTTTTTTCATCGAATCCTCGCTCATGTCAACATTTCTGCTATTTTACAATTGGTATTTTTGTTTTTGATTTTTTGAAGTGATTTTGAATAAAAGATTGAATTTTGTTCCTCCCTGTTTGGGTAGACTTCCTCTCTCTTCTTTCAATTTTGCAATTTTTTCAGTAGTTTGACACATTTTTCGATTATGTTACCGGAATCCAATAGTTTTTTCATGTTTTCTTTTTGCAATATTTTCGAAATGTTGATAATTATCATTCTGTTTTAAGCTGGTGCTAGTTTTTTTTTCAAAAATGATTTTTATTCAAATTTTGGTGTTTTTTCTGTTTTTTTTTTTTTTTTTTTTGAAGAAACTGCTGTCGAAATTTTTGTTACGATTTGTTTTCTTTTGTAATCTGAAATAAAATGTAGTGTTTTGTATGCATTGAAGATTTTTGGTTGCCACTTTTTTAGTTTTTCTTTACATCAACATTTTTTCTGGTTACTTTTTCTGGCTTTTAGGGTTACTAAAGTTACTTTTTTTGATAAAAATTTGAGTACAATCCCTGACGTTAGCAATTCTCTGGATTAGTCTTTTGCAGGGATAAGTGTTGCGCTAAAAACTTTCCTGTTCATTTTTTTTTGATTTTTCAATATTGAAATTTCAACTTAAACTGTTTAAAATGTAAGTACATTTCAAGAGTTCCGTGGAAAAGGGGCCTTGGTCAATTTTTTTATTATTTTTATGTTTAGGTGGATACAATTTAAAATTATTTGCTTCATTAATTCCACCATAATCAGTAATATGAAGAAAAACACCTATTTGAACTTGTACTTAACTATCGGTTAAAAAAATACTTGATGATTGACTAAAGCACCTTTTTTGCATTGGTTCAAGTGCTATCTGTTATTTTAAATGTAAGATTGTTACGGTCCGTTGTACCTGATGAATGAAATGTTGTTACGAAAAAATGTTGGTACCTGTTTATTTATTTATTTATTTATTTATTTATTTATTTTTGAATTCAACTACAACTTACAAGGGAACCTCTTGAGGTGTTTGCCTCCGATTTAAACGGGACCGCGATTTTTGGAGGAGCATGTCCTAAAACTTCCCAAATTCAAATTTTCAGCTGCCCAAATTCATTTTACGATTTTTGGCGAATTTTTGGAAATCCAAAATTGACAATTTTGGTGATTTATGCTTTTTTTTAAAAAGTACGTACTTGATCAGTAAAAATGTTCAAAATAAGTCCTAAAACTGATATTAACCCCCCAAATCCAAATTTCGCCATTTCCAGCCATTTTGGAGCCTCCAGCGCTATTTTTTAATTTCTCCAGAATTTTGAATTTGCTCCAGAAGGCGTGAATATGAAGTTGGGCAGCTAAAAATCGAGTTGTGTGTTATACTCGATCCGTTTAACGAGTTTATCCACATTTGAGTTGATTTTGGGAGAGACACCTCTAGAGTGGTTTTCTGACCAGCTTTATTTTAAAATAAAAATATTCAAAAATCAAAATTTCTCCGTTTGCGAGGAAATTTTTGAAATTTGCGCGAATCGCAGTATTTTGTCATCAATTAAACTCAAGAGGGTGAATTTGGCCATTTCCAGCTATTCTGGAGGCTCCAGCGCGATTTTTCAATTTCTCCAGAATTTTCAATTTACTCCAGAAGACGTAAATATGAAGTTTTCACGCCTTCTGGAGCAAATTGAAAACTCTGGAGAAATTGAAAAATCCCACTGCAGGCTCCAGAATGGCTGGAAATGGCGGAACTCGGCCTCAGGGGGTTTGTTGTGTTCGAAATACAGCGATTCGCGCAAATTTCGAAAATTTCCTCGCAAACGGTAAAATTTTGATTTTTTTGAATTTCTTATTATGAAAAAAGCTGGTCAAAAAACCACTCTTGAGGTGTCCGCTCCAGAATCGACTCAAATGTGGATAAATTCGTTAAACAGGTCGAGTATAACACACAACTCGACCCGTTTAACGAATTTATCCACATTTGAGTCGATTCTGGAGCGGACACCTCAAGAGTGGTTTTTTGACCAGCTTTTTTCATAATAAAAGTATGCAAAAATTAAAGGGACGCCCAAGAAAGGCTGGAAATGGCAAAATTCGCCCTCGTGGGGTTAATTCATGACAAAATACTGCGATTCGCGCAAATTTCAAAAATTGTCTCACAAACGAGAAATTTTTGGTTTTTGAATATTTTTATTTTGAAAAAAAGCTGGTCAAAAAACCAGTCTTGAGGTGTCCACTCCTGAATCGACTCAAATGTGGATAAATTCGTTAAACAGGTCGAGTTTAACACACAACTCGATTTTTAGCTTCCCAACTTCATATTCACGCCTTCTGGAGCAAATTGAAAATTCTGGAGAAATTGAAAAATCTCGCTGGAGCCTCCAGAATACCTGGAAATGGCGAAATTTGCCCTCATGGGGTTAATTCATGACAAAATACTGCGATTCGCGCAAATTTCAAAAATTTCCTCGCAAATGGTAAAATTTTGATTTTTTTGAATTTCTTATTATAAAAAAGCTTATCAAAAAACCACTCATGAGGTGTCCGCTCTAGAATCGGCTCAAATGTGGATAAATTCGTTAAACTGGACGAGTATAACACACAACTCGATTTTTAGCTTCCCAACTTCATATTCACGCCTTCTGGAGCAAATTGAAAATTCTGGAGAAATTGAAAAATCTTGCTGGAGCCTCCAGAATAGCTGGAAATGGCGAAATTCACCCTCTTGAGGTTAATTGATGACAAAATACTGCGATTCGCGCAAATTTCAAAAATTTCCTCGCAAACGGAAAATTTTTGATTTTTGAATATTTTGATTTTGAAATAAAGCTGGTGTCAAAAAACCACTCTGAGGTGTCTCTCCAAAAATCGACTCAAATGTGGATAAACTCGTTAAACAGATCGAGTATAACACACAACTCGATTTTTAGCTGCCCAACTTCATATTCACGTCTTCTGGAGCAAATTCAAAATTCTGGAGAAATTGAAAAATAGCGCTGGAGGCTCCAGAATGGCTGGAAACGGCGAAATTTGGATTTGGGGGGTAATATCAGTTTTAGGACTTATTTTGAACATTTTTACTGATCAAGTACGTACTTTTTAAAAAAAAGCATAAATCACCAAAAAAGTCAATTTTGGATTTCCAAAAATTCGCCAAAAATCGGAAAATGAATTTGGGCAGCTGAAAATTTCGATTGGGCCTTGGGGGGTTTTAGGACATGCTCTTTCCAAAAATCGTGGTCCCGTTCAAATCGGAGGCGGACACCTCAAGAGGTTCCCTTGTTAGGTACCTTCCTAACAGTATACGATTTTTGATGAGTTATGAATCCAAAGTAAATGCTCTAGGTCTGGAGATGCATTTGTCGGACTTCAGTCAACTTGATAGCAGATTCCAATTGGAGTTTTGTAATAATAAATTTCCCTTAACGAAGCATTACAGGTCAAACCATGGTTAAACCATCCTTTAGTAAATGAAGTGAGTAACCATCTGTTGAAATAATGGGCTTAATTTCTTATAGAAAGCCGTAACGTAACCGTAACTTTTCAACTTTTCAAGCCTTCTCGTTCGCAAAGAGAGAAGCAGGTTGTGCACTCTGTTATTCGCAGTACACTAGCGCTCCTACGATTGCCGTATTGTGTATTATCAATAATGATGATAAAAATGTAACTTCGTCAATTCTTGCAACAGATGAACAGATTACTTTTTTAAACAAGGAATTCGATAAATTTTGTATTGTAATTTTAGAAGAAAATGTCGCGAAAAAGGAAAGAAATTTGTATAGAAAAATCTTTGGATGATTATATTGACGCATGTGTCAACAATATAAGTTTATTTGACCGTTTTTCCGAAGAGAAATCCGAGAAGCGCAGTACATTGCAAAATACGAAATGCAGCTCAGACTTTCAAAGTAAAATAATACTTACCTACTTAATAATTTAATAATTATTCTCACGCTTATCATTTTCGAAAACCAGGATGTAATTTGATAATTTATTTTGGTTTTGGTTTAGGAAACACTACCACCGCCAATGCTCCTGGTAAACGACTCGGCAGGAATTTTAAAGATATTACGAATAATCAGAAAACCATCCCTCCAAAGACAGCGAAATTGACATCGAAGAAAAACTTGAAACTGGGAAAGTGTCAACTGTTCAGGAAAAATTTTCGATCCGAAATTTTCAGATTGAAAATACGATGTTTTCGTCTCGAAGATGCTTTAGCCAACTTGAGAGAAGAAATCAAGCAACAGGTTGAAGAGTGCTTCGGTTAGTATCATCGTAGTTCTTAGTATATATATTTTTCTTTAAAATGTCTCGTTATTTTCAGGGAAAAAATATATTCGATTATTTTTACTTTAATTTTCTGTTCCTTCGTTTATTTTTCAGTTACACGAGCAAATACTGCCGGAAATGTTGCGAGAGGTATTCAAAACTCGACTTCATCGATTAACGCTTCTTCAGAAAATTCGAGGCACAATCTTTGTAATTCGGAGGCACGAACTGATCAACGTTCTGAAGAAGGTCAGTTTTGATTCAATAATTTCCATCTGACTGGGATAAAGTTTAGTAAATACTTTCTTATTGAAAAAATGTGAAACTCATTGAGCTTTCTTTGTTTTTAAGATGCACTCGTAGAATCTGCCGAACAAGTTCTCGAAGATGGTTACACTACGGATTCGAGCATGCCTTCCTTACAAATATCGAGTGACGATGACCCGGATCATAATATAGAAGAAAACCCTGAACAATTTTCCAAAGAAGGTTTGGATTTTCGAGTACCTTTCGATTTTTTTTTTTTTTTTTTGAGTTCGAATACTCGAATACTCACCTAGTGAATATAACAGTTACAAATATTTTTAAATTGAGGGGAAAATAAAATTCTACAAATAAAAGATTTTTTCATTTCTCAAAATAAGATGTACCTACTTAGGTATAGGTACCTCCTTTTTAATTTCAATTTTTATTTTTCAGTAACACATGCGAAACATACTGATGAAGATAATCATTCTCCAAATTCGACTATTCCTCCCTCAGAAAAAAGGAATGAGACTCGTAACGCAGATGAGGTGCAAACTCGAAAACGTTCTTCTGAAAAAGGTTAGTAACTAATAAATTCGTGCTAAAAGTTAATTTATTGTAGAAAATATTTTAAAATTTTGCTTCGAGTTTTAAATTTTACTAAAGGTACAGATTCTTTTTCAGCAGGATACTCAAAACATGAAGAAAATGTTAGCCGAGGTCCGATTACTCGCTCTGCAAAAAAAAGTAAAAATCTTTCAAGCGTAAAAAAGTCAACGAAAAACTCCAGTAATGTTTCAAACAAGGTTGGTGGTACATCAATGCTTATACTTAATTACTTACCACATTAGGGTGGATCGTGAAAAGAAAAAATGTCGGAGGATCTTGATGAAAAGAATGAAGACGTTTATACTTTATTTGAGGTTGAAAGTTACTCAGAATAATGTTTTGCTCTGGAAATGCTCCAGGAAGTTAGATATGGATCCTTGAAAAGTGGGAATATCCTTTTTTTTTTTTTCAAATTGTGTGACTTTTTCGCTCTAGCTCCTACCAATTTTTTTTTGGAGGAAATGGCCCAAATTTAAAAGATAGTAAGTCGCTTCCGTCAAATATTCCAGTCCACTTTGTTTTGAAATTTTTTTCTTTTGAAATATTTCACATAGTTACAAGTAGCCCAGTCAAAATGCTATTTGACCCAAACATTATTGCAAACAAAGGTTTTTTTTGGTGAATATTGTCTAGGGTGGTATGCTGAACAACATACTATAAGTCCGCGCCCCTACCCCACGAGTTAACCCCCCCCCCCACTGTGGATCAAAGCCCCCCAAAATCAGTTTTTCGTCCAAAACTCCTGAAATATTGAATTTGGTGTAAAATGTGCTCAGTGATCATTTCATCTCCTCTGCAATACCTATCAAATGAGCTATCGACCAACTCCCTAGCCTCAAGGGGGGGTGGCGCTACGACCCCTAAAAGTGACGTGACTTTAATAATTTTACATTTTAGGACTTGGGACTTGTAACCTGTTCTAATTGATAAAATGAATTCAAACTTGGAGAATGGGATTCTTTTGGGAGCTAGAGTTGACCCCTGGAGTCTGGAGGGTCAAAGTTGAAAATTACAGAAAGGTCATTTTTTTGGATGGGCATAACATGACCTCAATTGGATAAAAAGGGTCCGAAATCATACCATCGGACAGCACCCCCATTGTGATCAACATATCCAAATTTCGGCTTCCTGGGTCATCCCCACCCCATTTAAAGCGGAATCAAGGTGAAAATCCCCTTATTTTGCCCATATTTTCGGTTTTTTTCATCTTAAAAGGAGTGGGGATGACCTAGGAAGCTGAAATTTGGTTATGTTGATCACAATGGGGGTGCTGTCCGATGGTATGATTTCGGACCCTTTTTATCCAATTGAGGTCATGTTATGCCCCTCCAAAAAAATGACCTTTCTGTAATTTTCAACTTTGACCCTCCAGACTCCAGAGGTCAACTCTAGCTCCCAAAAGAATCCCATTCCCCAAGTTTGACTTCATTTTATCTATTAGAACAGGTTACAAGTCCCAAGTGATAAAATGTAGAATTATTAAAATCACGTCACCTTTATGGGTCGTAGCGCCACCCCCCTTGAAGCTAGGAAGTTGGTCGATAGCTCATTTGATAGGCATTGGAGAGGAGATGAAATGATCACTGAGCACAATTTTACTCAAAATTCAATATTTCAGGAGTTTTGCACAAAAAACTGATTTTGGGAGGCTTTGATCATCTGTGGCGGGGGGGGGGGGGGTGGGTTAGCTCGTGGGGTAGGGGCGGGGACTTTTAGTATGTTGTTCAGCATACCGCCCTAGACAATATTCACCAAAAAGACCTTTGTTTGCAATAATGTTTGGGTTCACCTATTTTTTTCTGCTATTTGACTGGGCTAAAGCCAGGCAGTTGAACTGCTGTGAACGCATCCTCGGAATTTTTACTAACAAGGGAACCTCTTGAGGTGTCCGCCTCCGATTTGAACAGGACCGCGATTTTTGGAAAGAACATGTTCTAAAACCCCCAAATACAAATTTTCAGCTGCCCAAGTTCATTTTTCGATTTTTGGCGAATTTTTGAAAATCCAAAATTGACTATTTAGGTGATTTATGCTTTTTTTAAAAAAAAGTACGTACATGATCAGTAAAAATGTTCAAAATAAGTCCTAAAACTGATATTAACCCCCCCAAATCCAAATCTCGCCATTTCCAGCCATTCTGGAGCCTCCAGCGCTATTTTTCAATTTCTCCAGAATTTTCAATTAGCTCCAGAACGCGTGAATACGAAGTTGGGCAGCTAAAAATCGAGTTGTGTGTTATACTCGACCTGTTTAACGATTTTATCCACACTTGAGTCGATTCTGGAGCGGACACCTCAAGAGTGGTTTTTTGACCAGCTTTTTTCATAATAAGAAATCCAAAAAAAATCAAAATTTTACCGTTTGCGCGGAAATTTTCGAAATTTGCGCGAATCGCTGTATTTCGAACACAACAAACCCCCTGAGGCCGAGTTCCGCCATTTCCAGCCATTCTGGAGCCTCCAGTGCGATTTTTCAATTTCTCCAGAGTTTTCAATTTGCTCCAGAAGGCGTAAATTAGAAGTTGGGCAGCTAAAAATCGAGTTGTGTGTTATACTCGAACTGTTTAACGAATTTATTCACATTTGAGCCGATTCTGGAGCGGACACCTCAAGAGTGGGTTTTTGCTAGCTTTTTTCATAATAAAAATATCCAAAAATTAAAGGGAGGCCCAAGAAAGGCTGGAAATGGCGAAATTCGCTCTCGTGTGGTTAATTGATGACAAAATACAGCGATTCGCGGGAATTTCAAAAATTTTCTCACAAACGAGGAATTTTTGGTATTTGGATATTTTTATTTTGAAAAAAAGCTGGTCAAAAAACCACTCTTGAGGTGTCCGCTCCAGAATCGGCTCAAATGTGAATAAATTCGTTAAACAGTTCGAGTATAACACACAACTCGATTTTTAGCTGCCCAACTTCATATTCACGCCTTCTGGAGCAAATTGAAAACTCTGGAGAAGTTGAAAAATCGCACTGGAGGCTCCAGAATAGCTGGAAATGGCGAGATTTGGATTTGGGGGGGTTAATATCAGTTTTAGGACTTATTTTGAACATTTTTACTGATCATGTACGTATTTTTTTTTAAAAAAAGCATAAATCACCTAAATAGTCAATTTTGGATTTTCAAAAATTCGCCAAAAATCGAAAAATGAACTTGGGCAGCTGAAAATTTGGATTTGGAGGTTTTAGAACATGTTCTTTCCAAAAATCGCGGTCCCGTTTAAATCGGAGGCGGACAGATCGCAAGAGGTTCCCTTGTAAGCTATCAGTAAGCTTCTGTATGTAATTTCGATGTAGATACCTTACAAAAATAGGTACAAAAAGGCCAAAAATGCGCTAACCTATAATTTATTATTTGGTGAAAAGAACTTTTTTTTTGAGTGTGTAGGACATGTTTTTTCCTCGTAAAAATAGGATATGGCATGGCAAACTATAATGCTTCATTTTGGTGGTATGGGACATAACTGGTTGGCAACACAATCATTTAAAAGAAAAAGACATGTCAATTGCGATATGATCTTTTTTTCTTGTAGGTGAAGGTACAGATGCGGGATTCATTCCCTTACTGCTGCAATATTTGTGGTAAAAAGTTTTCCGATAAACGTGATTGCACAAGACATCAGCGAGAACATTCGAAACCGTATCACTGCGAATTCTGTGACAAACAGTTTTCTAATTACAGCGAATATAATAGTCACGAACTCACGCATATTAGAAAGAAACGTCACAAATGCCGCATTTGTGACGCACGATTCAAGCACTACCGCTATAAATTGAGTCACGAACGCGTCCACATGGAAGGAGCTGGTTTTGAGTGCGCCGTTTGTGGAAAAATGATAACCTATAAACATCATCTCATTAGGCACATGAGAGTACATTCCGACGTGAAACCGTTTTCTTGCAAAATGTGTAGCAAACGTTTTACTCGAAAAGATTATCTAACTCAGCACCAACGGACGCATACTAAAGAGAAACCCTTCAAATGCCGCATATGCAACCAACAATTCAGCCAGCAAGGGGATAAAGCAAGACACGAACGTTTCCATGTGGAGGGCCCTCGTTTCGAGTGTGCCCATTGCGGCAACAAATTCCGCACTAAGCCCACCTTAGCCAATCACATCGCATCTAATCACTGAGAAAAATAAGTAGTACAAAGCACCACAGATTGTAGCAATTTACCTTCATTTGTGACACTATAGTCAAACTTACTATAAGTGTAGCGATTGAAAATACTATACTTGTAGTAAAAAATGATATACTTATAGTAAATAATACTACATATAAATGATTTGTGAGTACTACATGTATAGTACTTCAGGAACTACAAGTATAGTTCTTTTAACTATGATGCCAAAAATGAAGGTGATTTACTACAACTATAGCACTTTATACTACGTAAATTTTTCTCCGTGAATGTGTACTTACATAAATTTCTATAATTGAGTACCTACCTACCTACTTTTCTAAATGTGTTAAGATTCAAATTTGTTTTTTTTTTCTTTTTTCCCCATGGTCATTTCTCTGGGATAATTACTTACTTTCTAAAAGGGGACGTCCAAGGAACATTTTGAAGCAAACTTGTCAAAAAAAGCTGCCCCTACTAACAAAATGGCAGCCATTTACAGTTTGCTTTCCAACATAGGACTCGCACGAAATTTTTTGAACTGGACGAAGCTAGATCGAAAGAGCATGCATAAATTCATCACCAGCCAAAATTTCACGTGTTGAAAGTCCATTTTTCAGTAAATTTAGGTATATAAAAAACTGAAATTGGGAATATACTCTATTTTCGACCTGCCAAATCGATTGGAAACAGTATCAAACCGTTTTAAGCTGTTCTGCAGCCACTATAGCAAATTTTTTAAATTTGAAAATTTCCACAAAATTTTATCAAATGAAGTTACAATGCCGAAATCCACTCTGCAAACCAGTTTCAATACGTTATGAAGTCGACTGCAGGTAGTTTCCAAATCGATTTGAAGCCTCTAGCTACATTTTTAGACCTTCAATGGCCGATAAGGAACCCATTATTTTAAAAAAAAATCGGTGTATTCCAGTCTAAAAGTAATTTTTGTCCATTGATTTCATACTTACTCCTTTGAGAATTTGAATTCTGAGATGGATTGCAGGTAGTTTCATTCCGTTTTGTACTCTTCAGCGGATTTGTATGTGTAAACTTCTGTTTTTCAAAAAAAAAAAAAAAAAACGCAGCAAAATCTCAAGTTCAGCACGTGATGTGCAAGGTGAATTTCGGCTTTCCAACAGCATTGATGAAATTTTGTAGAAATTCCATTATTTTATTTATTTTAACAATTTAGGCCTCTCCAACAGCTAGAAGCCAACTACAGGAGAGAATTTCAAAAAGTTTGCTGAAGGGTCCGAAACTACTTGAAATATTCCTGCAATCGGCTCGTAGCATATTGAAATTATTTTACAGAATGAATTCTAGCTTTCTAACTCAATTTAATAAAATGTTGTCGTTTCAATCTTTAAAAATTTTCAAAAACTCATTCGAGGCTCCAACATTAAATGCTAGATATATTTTTAAACCAGGCCATTTTTCTCAGGCCATTTTTCTCAAACTAGTTGAGTAGGAATTATGGCGAAAAACCCACGATTTTTTCGAAAATGGCGCTTTTTTGAGCATTATTTTACCAGGTGTACTTAACGTACTTTTGGAGCCTAAAAATTTTCTGAGCAAACTTTTCAATTAAGATGGATAATAACTCAGAAGTCAATACCTTTATCAAATCCTCTGAAATTGTTTTTTTTTTTGCGTAATAACTCCTCAAAGGAAGCGAATTTCATAGATAGTCAACTAACACTGCTATGAACAGCTACTCAGAATTTTTACAGAAGTATCATTCAACTTCTGGTTTTCTGTACCTACCTAATTGTAATACCTACTTATACAGTATGACACAAACGGAGTGCTTGGTAGCTTTTATTTCTGAGGGGGAAAGAGCTAGCGAGATGAATAAAGCAGCGTTAAGTAGGGAAAAATAAGGGCTTTCAAAAGAGACTTTGAAAATTTCCAGCCCATGTACAGAATGTCCACAAATTGAAGAACCGGTTTGGTCAAAAATTCAAAACCTGTTTTTATTGGTGCAATGTATTCTACACACTAAGGTGACAAAAACCATACATGAATTTTTTGAAACTGGTTTATTAATTCGCAACCATTTGACAAAAAAAAAATACCCAAAAATTGTATTGTAGAGAGAAGATAGGTGGGAACTTGGTCCTCCGGGGGAGGATTTGGTTCCCTGAATACCTGTCCGGGGTATGCTCCCTACACCTTCCCTCATGCAGGTTGTGTGTATGTCACTATTCGTCCAACCAATAAGATAAAAGATGATATACAGTAAAAGCTCGTTATAACGCTTTCGGATATAACGCTGATTTCGTTATAACGCTGATTCCTTCTGGTCTCTTGACATCCCCATTTATTTTTTTCATAATTTTAGCAACAAAAACCCAATTTTTCGCGAAAAAAAAGCTTACTCATGTGTAAAAAATTATCACTTTCTGAAAATTTTGGCCGCAACAACAGTTTTTTTTTTGCAATTTTTGTACTTAGTTTTGATTTTTAAAAAAGCAAAAAAAAAACTTTTATGGCAAAATTTTGCCAAAAAATCATTTATATTATAATACATAGCAGACCTCAAAATCAAAGTAAAATTTCAGATTTTTTTATTTCCACCTGGAACAGTTGTTCAAATTCAAAATAAAGTTCTCGTTTCCACTTCCTTTATAACGCTTTTTTCACTTTAAAACGAAAGTTCGCAGTATAACGCTAATCAGTGTTAAAATGAGACTTTTGGTTATAACGCGCTTCGGCTTATAACGCTCTTTTTCTCCGGTCCCTTGAAGAGCGTTATAACGAGCTTTTACTGTATCACTTAATGAACATACATTTACACAGGACTAATAGGTAATACCTAGAGCTATAATTACACACGCGTCCGTGCAGTTCTGCTTAAAAGGCTGGTTGTCCTAAGTCCAGAGGAGCGATTACTCTAAGCTACCTGAGACAACTGCAAAGTGGACAGGGCAGGCTGTTTCAGTCGTCGGCATCTCACGGAACTACAGTGGAATCGCGATAACTCGAACTCCGTTAACTCGAAAACCTCTGTAACTCGAAGGTCTGTGCCTTCAACTCCCCATAAGACTCAATGCAAAATTCACTTCGTTATCTCGAAAACCCCGATAACTCGAAGTCAACTCCTTTCCCTTCAGCTTCGAGTTATCGAGGTTCCACTGTAATCCGCTAGATGGCTCTGCACCAGCAGTGTTACCGACGACCGAGGGCATATATTCCCTGCTATAACGAATACTTTGGGTCCTCATCTACCCTAAAGCTCTTTAATACAAGTATGGAAATAGATTATGCTCTCAAGAAAGTCTTAGCATTTTACATATGTATTACTTACTGCGCATGGCAGGTTGGTGTCGTCACGCGGTGGAGGTGGGTGGAGCAACCAATGGGGTGCAACGTTGTACGTGAACAGCTGATTTGATGCTTGCTCGCGCACTGCGCAGTACGTAAAACTTACGTAAAATCCTATGACTTTCTTAAGAGTATAATCTATTTCCATACTTGTATTAAAGAGCTTTAATCTACCCTCTCCTCTACAGTATATACATAATATAGAGAGAAAAAAGCTTGGAACAAAAGTTGTAGAGCGAGAAAAATTGAACTATTTTCGCTGATCAGATTTTGAAACTGGTTCATTGATTTGCAACCAGTTAACAAAAAACACCCAAAAATTGGAGATAGAGAAAAAAACTTGAAACGAAAGTTGTAGAGCGTGAAACATTGAACTATTTTCACAGATCGGATTTTAAAACTGGTTCATTGATTTGCAACCAGTCATCATAAATTACCCAAAAATTGTAGATAGAGAAAAAACCCTGAAACAAAATAATACAGCATGAAAAATTGAACTATATTCGCAGATCGGATTTTAAAACTGGTTCATTGATTTGCAATCAGTTATCAAAAATCACCCAAAAATTGTAGGTAGAGAAAAAAGCTTGAAACAAAAGTAGAGCATGAAAAATTACACAATAACCCAGTTCATTGGTTCGTGTTTAGCAAGCAGTTTTTTACCATCGTCTAAAAATTGGAGATGAAGAAAAAAACTTGAAACAAAAGTTGTAGAGCGTGAAAAATTGAACCATTATTGCTGATCATATTTTGAAAATTCGAACCGGGCACTCACGAAGAGGGCGCTAGTGTGCCCATTGTTCCAGCTTCTTCAGAGGGGGCTCTTCTTATCAATCGTATTTTACGAAAACGATGGTTTTACGAGTTAAATATAAAAATATGATTCGGTCATTATTAATATGCAATAATAATCGTAAAAATAATGTAAATCGAATTATTTTTTCAGTTTTAACCCTTGAAATGATTACTTTTTTAAACGCTGATAAGAAAATCCCCGTCTGCTCATTAGCGCTCTCTTTGTGAGTGCCAGGTCTGAATGGCTAATTAATTTGCAACCAGGTAACTTTCGATAGCTTACTGCGACTTAATGAACTGGTTTCGAAATCTGATTAGCGAAAGTAGTTCAATTTTTCACACTATAAAACTTTTGTTTCAAACTTTTTTTTCATCTCCAGCATTTAGGTGATTGTAAACAACATGGTTGCTACTTAAATGCGAACAAATGAACCGGTTTCAAAATGTGATTGAACAGAGTTGTGTAATTTTTCAAGCCCTACAACTTTTGTTTCAAGCTTTTTTCTTCATCTCTAATTTTTAGGTGATTGTACTTGAAAAAACTGCTTGCTAAATGCGAACCAATGAACTGGTTCAAAATGTGATTAGACAAAATTGTTTACTTTTTCATGCTCTACAACTTTTGTTTCAAGCTTTTTTCTCTATCTACAATGTTTGGGTATTTTTTGTCAACTGGTTGCAAATTAATGAACCGGTTTGAAAAAATTCATATCACGTTTTTGTCGCCTTGGTGCGTAGAATTCATTGCGCAAATACAAAACCAGTTTGAATTTTTTGACCAAACCGGTTTTTCAATTTTGTGACACCCTGTGCATGGGCCAGAAATTTTCAAGGTCGCTTTTGAAAGCTCTTATTTTTCCCTACTCAACGCCGCTTCATTCATCTCGCTAGCTCTTTTCACTAATTTGTGTCATACTGTATACAGACATACAGAAAAAATACAAAATGGTGAATATTGCGCCATCACACAATTCATTTTTTGATGAAACGAACTTTTTGCTGGAGTGTGTGAGTGGGATATTTTTTTTCTCGTAAGAATAGTATATTTCATCGCCCACATATATGCTTCATTTTTGGTATTTATGGGGCACGACTACTTGACAACACAATTATTCAAAAGAAAAACACGAGTCATTTACGATATGATCTTGTTTTCCTGTAGGTAAAGGTACTGGAGCGCGATTCATTTCCTTACCGCTGCGATATTTGTAGTAAAACGTTTTCCTACAAACATGATTGGACAAGACATCACTGGCGAAAACATTCAAAGCCGTTTCACTGCCAAGTCTGTGACAAAAAGTTCGCTCGTAAAAGAACTTTAATTACACATGGATTGACACATAGCGACAAGAAACCTTACAAATGCTGCATTTGTGACGCACGATTCAAACAGTATAGCAGTAAATTGAGGCACGAACGCTTGCATGTGGAAAGAGCTTTGGAGTGCGCTGAATGCGGGAAAAAGTTTTCCCACAAACTCTCTCTCACTGTACACCAGAGACTACATTCTGATGTGAAACCGTATTCTTGTCAAATGTGTAGTAGAAGTTTTGCTCGAAAAGATTATCTCACTCAGCACCAACTGACGCATAGTAAAAAGAAACCCTTCTAATGCCGCATATGCAAGCAACACTTCAGTCAGCAAGGGAGTAAGGCAATGCACGAACGTTTCCATGTGGCGGGCCCTCGTTTTGAGTGCGCCCATTGTGGCAACAAATTCAACACTATAAGCCCGTCCTAGCAAATCACATATCATCTAAATGTACCTACTTAAATATCAATAATTGAGTACCTACCCACCTTTCTAAATGTGTTAAGATTCAAAGCTTTTTTCTTTTTTTTTCCCCACGGTCATTCCTCTGCGATAATTATGTACTTTCTAAAAGGGGACATCCAAGAAACATTTTGATGCAAACTTGTCAGAAAAAGTTGGGCCTACTAGCAAAATGGCCGCCATTCGGATTGACAGTTCGTCCGGAATCGCAGAGTTATTTGCTTTTCAACATAGGACTAGCACGAATTTTTTTGAACTGGATGAAGCTAGAGGGCCATTTCACGCCAATTCGACCAAGAAGTGGAAAAGGGTAGGGGTTGGAGATTTTAAAAAAAATCCTGTGGAAAGATCTTCCGAAGAGATGACCAATGGCGCAAATCGCAGCCCTTTAGCCCTTTTTTAATGGCTGTTATGAGGTGTCAACGTTTTCAGTGAACCTAAAAAATATCACTTACATTTCAGCAGTGGATTACTCGATAACCGCGATATCTATCAAAATGGAACTTTTACCAATATTTAGGAATTTTGAAAGGCTTTTTGGTGATATAAAAATCAGTGTTGCCACTTTTCTTGGTACGAAAAATTACCTCGAAAAGTTTCAAAACGTAGTTTTCATATCGTTCCGACTCTCAAAAATTCTGAAAAAAATACAATTATGGGCAACTTTTCATGCTGAACAACTTATTAAAAAATTGGGATAGCGTTATTTCGTAAAGTCGATTTAAAAAAATTAAAAGTTTGCGAAAAAAAGCGATTTTTTAAATTTAAAACATGAAAAAAAGTTTTGATTGGTGAAGTTGAGCCATTTGACCCCTGTTTTTACGTATCCGTTGAAAAAGTTGAAACCCCCCTTTTACTCGATAAATTAAACTCGTCACAAAAAAATCAAAATTTGAAAAAAATTCAATTTTCAATGTTCCAAACATCAAAAAAAGTTTTGACCTCTTTCTGGCAAAATATTTCAAAAAAATCACCGGCCTCCCCTCACCCCTTCTTGGCGGAATTGACGTGGAATGACCCTAGATCGAAATAGCATGCAACAATTCATCACCAGCCAAATCTCAAGTAGTTACAAAAGAGCATTTTTCAGATTTTTGGTGACTTTTTGAGAATTATAGGTAAATTCACACCAAAAATATGAAAAAAATCGAAATTTTATTATTCTGTTTTTCGAAAAAATGCCACAAAATTTGTCCGAATCAACATCAGCGCGTTGTGTGCAAAGTAAATTTTGGCTTCCCAACAGCATTTGATGAAATGTTGTAGAAAGTTCACGTTTTAAAAGTTTTTCCCAAACGTCGCCGAAGGCTCCAAAACTACTTGAAATTAACCTGAAATCGACTTCACAGCGTATTGAGATTATTTACAGAATGTATTTCGTCTTTTTCCAACTCAATTGATAAAATTCTGTTGAAATTTCAACCTTTGAAAATTTTCAAAAAGTCGCTGGAGCCAACAAAATCAAATGCTGTATTTTTGAACTTGACCATTTTTCTCAAATCAAGTGGAATAGGGAATATAGTGGAAGAACCGCGATTTTTTCGAAGAGACTTCTTTCACCAGGGGTACTTTTGGAGTCAAAAAATTTTCTGAGGAACTTTTCAACACACAATTAGATAGGTAACTTAGAAGTCAATACCTTGTTTTTTTTTTTGTTTTTTTTTTGCATTGCACCCTAATACATATTACATACATAGGTATCTGCTGTTCTGTACCTAATTATTGTAATATGTATAAATGTAGACGGATATACAGAAATAGGTACAAAATGGTCAATATTAGGCCACCATACCCTAAAATTCATTTTTTGATTAAATGAACTTTTTTTTTGATTGTGTGTAAGAAATGTTTTTTTCTCGTAAGAATAGTTTATTCCATCGCCTAGATTATATTATGCTTCACTTTTGATATTTATGGGGCATGCCTAGTTGACAATACAATTATTCAAAAAGAAAGATATGAGTCATTTGCGATATGATCTTTTTTTCCTGTAGGCAAAGGTACAGATGCGGGATTTATTCCCTTACTACTGCTGCGATATTTGTGGTACCAAGTTTTCCTATAAACGTGATTGGACAAGACATCAGCGAGAACATACGAAGCAGTTTCACTGTCAAGTTTGTGACAAACAGTTTCCTAATGAACGCTGTTTAAGTAGACATCGATTGAAACATAGTGAAAAGAAACGGTACAAATGCAGCATTTGTGATGCACGATTCAAGTACAACAACAGTAAATTGGCGCATGAACGCATACATGTGGAAGGAGCTTGCTTTGAGTGCGCTGATTGCGGAAAAAAGTTTTCCTATAGACAAAATCTCAATAAACACTTGAGAGTACATTCTGGTGTGAAACCGTTTTCTTGTCAAACGTGTAGCCGAAGTTTTACTCAAAAAATCCATCTTATTCTGCACCAACAACGGACGCATAGGTACTGAAGAGAAACACTTCAAATGCCGCATGTGCAACCGACAATTCAAGTACATATATCACAGTAGGACAACGCACAAAAGTATCCATGTGGAGGGCCCTCGTTTTGAGTGTGCTCATCGTGGCAAAAAATGTCGCAATAATCAAATCAAATCGTTTATTGTTGCAAGGGGCAGCTATGCTGCATTTACAAAGTCAGCTTATAATTAAGTGAATGTACAGCATTTCAAACAATATTCTAACATTTAAATTTAAATAAAATAAATATATATGGGGACGGTACGTATGTAAAAGGTAATGATACATGTTGGAGCAATTTACCATAACCTACTCCAGTTGTACCATCTCATCAATGCTGTAGAACGCATATCCTTGCTACCATTTTTTGAGTTTATTTTTGAACAGTTTAGCAGATGTCAGAGACTTAAATTCCTGGAGGATTTTATTATATATTTTAGAAGCCATAAAATCAACATTATTCTGCATAACTATTGACCTTACATTTTCACTTATTGCCAAATTTCGATGTCTTGTATCATAGGTATGAGAAGGTATCTTGAGATCTATTGTTCTATTTCTTACCATAATACACATTTGCAGTATGTACTGACATGGGACTGTTAGTATCTTACTTTCAATGAAGACTGGTTTGCAGGATTCTCTAGGTTTTTTTTAAACATTATTCTAATAAGTCTTTTTTGTGCTAGCAATACTTGTTGAAGCAGATTGTGATTTCCACCCCAAAGTGATATTCCATAGCTCATATTTGAATGAAAAAGGCCGTAGTATGCAAGTTTTGGAGTATTTAGGTTTGTGATATCACGTAATTGCCGTATTAAGTAAGTATAGGTGGAGAGTTTTTTGATTAAATGGTCCACTTGGCTATTCCATTTCAAGTCCGAGTCTATTATAATGCCCAAAAATTTTGTTGAGTCAGCTATCCTGTAATTTTCACTAATAGATTGAGGTATTCTCCCAAATGACAAAAAAGTTGTTTTACTTAAATTCAGTAAGGTGCACCGAGGGAAGTCAGAATTTGGGGTAAGTTAGAAAACTTGCTCTAGCGCCTAGAGGTTCATATCTGGCGAAGTGCCACTAAAGGTGACTTGAGGGTACTACCCCTGCTTCATCACGGCATAAACATTTTTGCGATTCAGTTTCATTTTAGATGTCTTTGGTTCAATTGTATTTTGTTGTTGTTTTGAACTTGTTTTGAATTTGTTCTAAAATACAGACTTTCTATTTCTTAGTTTTTCGCATTATAGCGGATGAACCATGCGTCCTAGTGAAAATCTGATGAGTGTGATCTCAAAGAGAATTAAATTCTCTACAATTTTGGTTCTATACAAATTTTCTAGGATGCTCCGTTTGTGATCTACGCGTCTGCAAAGTTTAGCCTGTTCTGACTTCCCCCAATTTGGGCGAAGTCAGAACAGTTTATATTTTATTCCACTGAGCGAAAGCTACTGTGTCAATCGCGCTCAAATTTTCACCATAGGTTAAGAACCCTTATGGGAACCTACATAATAAATTTGATCCATATTGGTTTATTAGAAGGGGAGTAACAGCTGGTCAAAGTTGAAAAAGAAAATGATTAATTATAACGCGATCGCGTAACACGACAATTCGAACGTTCTTTTATAACCATCAAATTACTATTGATACCTACTACGTTAGGTAGGACTTACCTAACGTCCGTAAGTTCAACTTTTCCCCACTCTCATCACTTGAGCCCAAGATCATAGAAAAATATGTAGATAGGTTAGTCTACCTAAATAAATTCAGGCAATTAACTTGACCTATGCTACATAAAATTCTCCCCTGGCAAACTGAAGTGAGGAGATTGGGAAAAAGTTGTACTTTGGAAAAATTACAAAAAATAAAAAAATCTTCGATAACAAATACAAAACATTCGATAAAAAACATTCGATAAAAAACTCGAAAAGAAATAAAAAGAGATAAAATCATAAATCACAGCTGCTGATTTAAACAAACTTACAAATACAAAAAAGGTCACAATCGAGAAAAATAAAGTCATGATCAGGAATACAAAAAAGTCACAATCGGGTACATAGTCATAATCGGGTAATAAAATAAAAAAAATTACAAAGAAAAAACACAAAAATACTCGAAAAGGTAACAATAACAAAGTACAAAATACTCGAATAAGAATGGTTACCTAATAACCGTCGTAGCGACCATCGTCCACTCCATCCTTCGATTTACGCGCTCGAATGTACAGTATGATGTGCTCGAATTCGGCTCTAAGCTGGTCCGGTGACATCATACGCAAAGTATTCAAAATACCATCGACTCGTACTAATGGCAACATTTTCTTGCATCGGACCGATCGAGTGTTCGTATTCATTCGAGTACCTTTAAGATTAAGCTCGACTTTTTCATCATCGTAGTTGATGACATTCGATGTAAAGTTTCGACCAAGGATTATAGTACCGCGCACCTCGCCGGAAATTCGATAAGGTTGGAGATTAACCACCAAGCAGTTTACGATGTGTTCATCGTTCTCGTACCCTGGCATGCCTGGATTCAGAGCAACGGGGGAAAAAACTGAGAAACAGCTCTTCAATCGAAATTCGTCCCTCCATGGCACATATACCACAGTTTCTGCTTCCAGCTTTTTCTTCGTCACTAATCCGGGGTTGGACCAGTTCAAATAATCCACAGCCTTCAAAGACACCAACGAGTGTGGCAAACGAGAGTCATATATAATTTTGATGGGTTGACTGCGCACTTTTCCTATGATGGTAAAAGGCCATGCGAGAGCGTCACGTAAGTTTATATAACTCCAAATTGGACCGTATAAGTAGCAACAATCAGTCAGCAAGGGAGTAAGGCAATGCACGAACGTTTCCATGTGAAGGGCCTTCGTTTTGAGTGTGCCCATTGTGGCAACAAATTCAACACTAAGCCCGTCCTAGCAAGTCACATATCATCTAAATGTACTTAAATATCAATAATTGAGTACCTTCCTACCTTTCTAAATGCGTTGAGATTCAAAGTTGTTTTTCTATTTTTTCCCCCACGGTCATTCCTCTGGGATAGTTACTTTCTAAAAGGGCACATCCAAGAAACATTTTCAAGCAAACTTGTCAAAAAAAGTTGGCCGTACTAACAAAATGGCGGCCATTTGGATTGACAGTTCGTCCAGAATCGCAGAGTTTGCTTTTCAACATAGGACTAACACGACATTTTTTGGGGTCATTCCACGCCAATTCGACCAAGTAGTGGAAAGGGGGGATGGAGATTTTTAAAACAAATGTCCTGTGGAGAGATCTTCCGAAGGGATGACCATTGGCGCAAATCGCAGCCCTCTAGCCTTTTTTAAAAGGCTGCCAGGGGGTGTCAATAGTTTTCAGTGAACCTAAAACATCATTTATTTCAGTTCAGCTGTGGATTACTCGATAACCGCGATATCTACCAAAATGGAATTTTTACCAATATTTAGGGGTTTTGAAAGGCTTTTTGCTGATATCATATAAATCAGTGTTGCCACTTTTCTTGGTACGAAAAATTAGCTCGAAAAGTTTCCAAACGTAGTTTTCATATCGTTCCGACTCTCAAAAATTCTGAAAAAAATATATTATGGACAACTTTTCATGCTGAACAACTTATTAAAAAATTGGGATAGCGTTATTTCGTAAAGTCGATTTAAAAAAATTGAAAGTATGCGAAAAAAAGCGATTTTTTTGATTTAAAACATGAAAAAAAGTTTTGATTGGTGAAGTTGAGCCATTCGACCCCTGTTTTTACGTATCCGTTGAAAAAGTTGAAACCCCCCTTTTACTCGATGAATTAAACTCGTCACAAAAAAATCAAAATTTGAAAAAAATTCAATTTTCAATGTTCCAAACATCAAAAAAAGTTTTGACCTCTTTCTGGCAAAATATTTCAAAAAAAATCACCGGCCTCCCCTCACCTCTTCTTGGCGGAATTGACGTGGAATGACCCTAGATCGAAAGAGCATGCAACAATTCATCACCAGCCAAAACTCAAGTAGTTACAAAAGAGCATTTTTCAGATTTTTGGTGAATTTTTGAGAATTATAAATTTACACCGAAAATACGAAAAATTGAAATTTTATTATGTATTTGATATGAGGAAATATGCCTTCATCGCCAAAGTGATGATTAAATTAATCATCACCCTAGCGAGGATTAATAGAATAACCCCCTTAAACTGCAAGTTCGGTAATGTGTTAACTCCTACTACTACGTTTCTATGATGTTTCAATGTCATAGCTATCCCCGGAAAACGCATCAAACGATGCACCTACGAGTATAAATAGAGCAACGCGAACTCGAGACAAACCAGTTGTATTTAAAATGGGTTGAATTATCAATCAAATTGTATTTTACCTTGATCTTGGATTCGGCGACGCGTAAGCTGGTTCTTGGTCAAAAAATGTATTTATGTAGATGCGAATAGGCATACGAGGTCCCCCTAGTGGGACACTCAGCCCCTTTTATTCAGGAATCGCCCACTTCATTAGTGGTTAAAATGTCTCTCTCTCGTGAATTAAATTATCGATCGAATTTAATCGCATTCACACTGGGTATCATCCGATTATGCTGGCCATCGGTGATACTTCTCGTCAGAAAAGGCACCTCAAGTACGACATTTCTGCCGCCGAGCCTAGTATTAGTGACCTCCCCTGAAAGAGGTAGAAAACTTGGACATTATGCGAGCCTGGTGAGTAAGATTCACCATTATTCCAAAATTGCATACAATTTCTAGGGTATTTAATTACCCACCTTCTATATCCATTAAAGTATATTAATTATAGTCTAATTCAGTAACGCGAGTCGTAAAGTACATAGAAGCCAGAGCTTTTACTTATTATAAAATAACCCTATAGTTATTTTATACTCTATAACCATTTTAATGTGTATTTTATATTATTATTTCTGACTAACAATAAACATATTAGCACTCTCGTGTACATGATATGACTTTTATTGGTGATTAGAGATTATTGCTGTGAAGAGTAGGTGGTATGACTGAAACCTCTCCGATGTATTGAGCTATCCTGGGCAAGGTAAATATTCCCTACCTAAGGGAATATTTCTCAACTTAATCATGTAGGTAGGAATTCAGATAATTTCCCTCTTATCAGGTTATGCCAGATCTCACTCTATCATATTTCGTCTTTCTAACTCAATTGATAAAATTCTGTTGAAATTTCAACCTTTGAAAATTTTCAAAAAGTCGCTGGAGCCAACAAAATCAAATGTTGTATTCTTGAACTTGACCATTTTTCTCAAATCAAGTGGAATAGGGAATATAGTGGAAGAACCGCGATTTTTTCGAAAAGCCTTCTCTCACCAGGGGTACTTTTGGAGTCAAAAAATTTTCTGAGTAACTTTTCAACTCACAATTAGATAGGTAACTTAGAAGTCAATACCTACCTTTATAAAATCCACTGAATTTGTTTTTTTTTGCGTTGCACCCTAATACATATTACATACATAGGTACCTGCTGTTCTGTACCTAATTATTGCAATATATAGTATAGACAGATGTACAGAAATAGGTACAAAAGGGTCAATATTGGGCCACCATACCCTTAAATCCATTTTTTGATAAAATGAACTTTTTTTTGAGTGTGTAAGAAATGTTTTTTTCTCGTAAGAAAAGTATACCTACTCGTATTCCATCGCCTACATTATATGCTTCACTTTTATGACTAGTTGACCACATAATTATTCAACACAAAGACATGAGTCATTTGCGATATGATCTTTTTTTCCTGTAGGCAAAGGTACAGATGCAGGATTTATTCCCTTACTGCTGCGATATTTGCGGTACCAAGTTTTCCTATAAACGTGATTGGACAAGACATCAGCGAGAACATTCGAAGCGATTTCACTGCCAAGCCTGTGACAAACAGTTCACTAAAAAAAGATATTTTATTAGCCATGGGTTCACACATAGTGAAAAGAAACTCTACAAATGTAGCACTTGTGACGCACGATTCAAGCACTATCACAGTAAATGGAGTCACGAACGCGTGCATAAGGAAGGAGCTCGTTTTGAGTGCGCTGTTTGCGGAAAAAGGGTTTCCCGTAAACGTAATCTCATTGTACACCTGAGACTACATTCCGGTGTAAAACCGTTTTCTTGCCGAAGGTGTAGCAAACGTTTTGCTCGAAAACATCATCTTACTCAGCACCAACGAACGCATAGCAAAGAGAAACCCTTCCAATGCCGCATATGCAACCAACGATTCAGTCAGAAAGGGCATAAGGCACAGCACGAACGTTTCCATGTGGAGGGCCCTCGTTTTGAGTGCGCCCATTGTGGCAACAAATTCTCTCGTAAGGACGTACTTGCCAATCACATATCATCTAAATGTACTTGAATTTCAATAATTAAATACCTACCTATCTAAATGTGTACCCTGTACCTGTACAGATTCAAATTTGTTTTTTCTTTGTTTTGTTGTTTTTTTGTCTATGTGAAAAAAACTTTATTTAAAACTTCACGAATGTTTATTTTTAGAGATCGGCGCATAAATACCTTCTTGGCGCAACCCCCCCCCCCCATTTGTGCTACAATTTATACTTGGAAAATGACTGACGGTATTTATGTTTGGTATTTTTTTTCTTCTTCAAATTCTATCGATTAGTGAAGTCATCAGAATCAAATCAACGTGAATTACAGAATCTCTAAACTCAATATTCTATTCATTTTTTTTTTAATTTTCACGATTTTTCTGGGCAAATTACCAAGCAGAGTTTTCAAAAATGACCTCGTGCAAAATGCCAATCTTACCCAAATTTTTGTGAGTTGACGCATTATTTTTTGGACAATTTTTGTTCTCCTTTCAGCCTATCTTCGCAAATAAAGCGGAAACTGTTTTTAAAGACAATTTCAATCGATGTAATTAAGGTGAAAATCTCCCCTTTCCAACCCTCCTCTTCCTTAAAAGGTATAAGATTTCATCATTTGTTCAACTTTTAGCGAGCAGCAACAAATTTTAGGGGATTGTAAAATGCTTTTTCTTAGTCTGGTATATGGCAATAGGAATAATTTCGTCCGGAACAACTTTTTTCTCATAGGGGGCATCCTAAGGAACATTTTAAAGCATAAACTTGCACAAACAAAAGTTGGCCTTACGCATTATTACTTACTTAGTAAATGGCGTCCATTTTGATTGATCCTGCATCCGTACTTTACATACTTACAAGAAAAAAAGATCATGCCGCAAATGGCACCTGATTTTCTTTTGAATAATTGTGTTGCCAACTACATAGTTATGCCCCATAAATACCCAGATGAAGGATATACACAGGATATGACAGTTGCAATAATTACTTTACACATCCCTCCCATCCATCCTCTGCAACAACTTTTTTTTTGAAGGGGACATTCTAAGGAACAATGTAAAGCAAAATTCCTCCCAAAAAATTGGCTCTACTAACAAAACTGCGGCCATTTTGATTAACCCTTAAACACCCAAGCAAATCCTGAGATGTTATGAAAAAATGCTTTCAATTTCCTGAATAAGATCATCACAAGTATCACTTTTACTCACAGTTCACCCCCCCAGCCCCTTGAAGTCACCTCGATAATGATGGACTTATTTATTTGATTATTGTCAAAAATCAAGGAAGCAAAAAACCCGTTTGGGTCAATCTTGGAACTGAATGATATAGTTTCATTAGATGTAATGAATGAGTGAAAGCATAATTCCAAAGAACACCTCACCCCTTTTTGGGGGGCAAACATTGATAAAAGTTGGTATAAAATACTTGGACCTATGTCCCATTTTTGGATGAACATATTGATGGTTGAGCTTTCACAAAATGAAATTAAGAAAGGTGTGTAAATGGTGGACCAGAGCGACTTTTTAAAAATTTGATATGCTTGTCTCGATAAAAACCTGAAAAAACAGAGCATGAATACCCAGAGTACATAATATGGGAAATATTATCAAGTAGGCTTGAAATGGCAGAAACAAGAATTGAAAGGAACACAGATGCTTTTAACAGCACATAAGTTCAGATAATCTACAATCCACCCATCAAATCTGTTTATCACTCTGTGGATATTCTTTCTCGATATTTGTCACCAAATAGTTACATCCTACAAAGGTTAGTGGTACGATTGTTTTTCTGCAGAAATATCGAAATAGGTTTATCTACCACTTTGAAAAGCTTTACACAGTCAAATTGCAGCACTACCTGGCATTTCATAATGTTCAAGCAATCATGAAGAAGTCACTATCCCTCCTCGATCATAGATAATGTAGTTCTACATCATGAAAATTGCATGAGCAGAAGTTGTCGTTTATAATCATGAGATTGTGTCTAGCTTATGACTACAGGATTCAGGGGATTTGAGATTCAGTAAAAAGCTTTCAACTGTTGTTCAACCACAACTCTGAACTTTTGAATGTTTTGAGAAATTCCTGCTGAAGTTGATATTCTTTCTCGATATTTGTCAACAAATAGTTACATATCTGTTAGCTATGTACTGTGTAGCGATATCATGCACGTATGTGCACAATTACTTATCTCTGTGAGATATGACTATGTACCAGTGTACTACACTTGATACCGAATATATTCAATCGTTTTGTAGTCTCAGACGAGACCAGTTGTACTTATTTAACATGGTAGCGAGCGTTGAGCTCGGAGCTTTCAGTGAGCCTGATTTTTCTCGTAGTGTTTAGTGAAATGGTATTTTCTCGCACTGTTTTTTCGCAATTTGACTGATTTTTGCGGTGTTTTCGCTATTTGAATTGTACTTGCGATATTTTTGGCGCGTTTTAGTCGCGATTTTTGAAACGAATTTGATTTTTGCTCTCGTTGATCGATTTTTTGGTCAATTTTTCGTCGTTTGTCGTTGTATTTGAGTCGTTTCAAGTTCCTGTTTTCGAGATGGCTGAATTTACTGCAGTTCCCAAGTTCGATGGCACTGATTATATGTCATGGCGATTTCGTTTGGACACATTTTTAGAGGCAAAAGATTGTATAGATGCTCTGAGTGCAGCACCAGCCGGAGCAACGGATGCTATCCTAAAGGCCAAGAAACAAGAAGATGCAAAGGCTCGAAATTTCATCGTACGTTTTATGACAAATGATCAGCTGGAGCTGATTAGAAATGAAACTACAGCCTATGGAATGATAACGGCTCTCGATGAAATTTATGCAGTGACCACTCAAGCTGCACAAGTAGCTGCTGTAACTCGTTTATCCGATCTCAAGTATAGTCCGGAAATTGAGCCGAAGGTGTTCGTTAGCAGATTTCAAGCTGCTCTAAATATGGTTCGATCTTCTGGGAAAATTCTGGATGACGATTCCAAGCTGCAATATTTTCTGATGAAATTGCCAGAAAAACTGTCTCATTTGGCCGATATTGTGGATGTGTTACCCGCTGGAAAAAATAAATTCGCCTACGTCAAGGCCAAGTTTTTAGCCCTAGGGAACAAATTTGAGTCTGAGGAATCCGAAACTGAGCCAAAACCCTCAACATCGACAGCATCACCTGTTACCGAAGAATCGAGTGAAACAACCAAGGACAAAGAGGTTTTTAATGTTCGAAGAAGAAATGGGTCAAAAGGAGGATGTTTTACCTGTGGAAAGACTGGCCATATCAAGAAATATTGTTGGAAAAATAATCGTAATCGTGGTAGAGGTGGTCAAAATCGGCGATTTAATGGCAGAGGTCGTGGTAATTATCGTAATAATAGAAATGATAACCATAATGATAGTCGTAATAATGATAGGTCTGCTGAATCGTTCTTAGTTGAGGTTGATAAAAAAATTGAGTTAGGTGAAAAACAAACAAATTCGTGTATGAGAGGATCCAATATGGTCTGGCTTTTGGACAGTGGCTGTACAGACCATATTGTAAATAAAAAAGAATATTTTTCGAAATGTATTGAGCTAAAAAGTCCTATTAATGTTAAAATGGCTGATGAATTCCCCTGTGTAGCCAAGTATATTGGTACTGTTTGTGTTAAATTTAAGGTAGATAATGTAATTACTCCTTGTACCATTAAAAACGTCCTATTAGTCGAAGAG
Organism: Planococcus citri; assembly: GCF_950023065.1. Classification (NCBI taxonomy): domain Eukaryota; kingdom Metazoa; phylum Arthropoda; class Insecta; order Hemiptera; family Pseudococcidae; genus Planococcus; species Planococcus citri. Next base: position 5,972,227 of record NC_088681.1, on the reverse strand, counting down.
TTGCCTCACAACTTACTGAGTGCTAGTACTATCGATGATGCTGGTTACAGGAGTCTAGCTGGAGATGGTAAAGTACAGATTTTTAATCGTGATTGGAATATTATAGCCGAGGGTGTGAGGCAGGGTAAGTTATATAAGATAGAATGCGAATATTTTAAGGAAGATTCGAATGTGTTTTCTGTCTCTAAGGTGAATAATGATCGTAAATATTGGCACAGGGTGTTGGGTCATGTCAATTTCTATGACTTGAAGTCTTTATGTCAAAAACAGCTCGTTGATGGTCTACCCAGTGAAATTTCTAGTCAATATGTTGAATGTGATATCTGTAAAAGGAACAAAATGAGATATGTGCCATTTGGAGATGGTAGGTCTAGAGCTAGAGAGATTCTCGAAATTGTTCATTCTGATGTTAGTGGTCCTCACAATACTGTTGGTTATCTTGGTCAGCGTTTCTTTGTGACATTCATAGACGATTATAGTAAGTTTGTAAAAGTGTACACTGTGAAGTCTAAGGCTGAGGTCCTTGATTGCTTCAAACATTATTATAATTATATGTGTACGTTAACTGGTAAAAAGATCAAACTCCTAAGGTGTGATAATGGGTCCGAGTATATAAATAGAAATTTTTACGATTTTGAGGCAGAGAAGGGTTTTCGAATTCAAAATGTACCAACCTATACTCAACAGCTGAATGGTGTTGCGGAGAGATATAACCAAACTATCATGGATAGGGCCAATTGCCTATTTGACGAGGCAAGGATAAGTAAGAGATATTGGCCTGAGGTTGTAAAAACTGCTGTGTTTATAGGGAATCGTTTGTTGAATAAATCAATTGAAGAGAAAACTCCATTTGAAATAATCCATGGTAAGAAACCTGATGTCTCGGAGTTAGTGCCTTACGGTTCGTCATGTTTTGTGAGAATTCCTGATCAGAAAAGGCCTGGAAAGTTTTCGAAAAAAGGAGTTCAGGGTGTTATTGTTGGTTTTGAAGATACAGGCTATAGGGTTTTGATCTCAGGCGAAGTCACTGTAAGTAGGCATGTTGATATCATTGATAATTCGAAGAGTAGGATAGTTTACCTTGAGAGTGATGATGAGGATGATAAGAGCGAGAGAAACAGTGGTGAGAATTTGTCAAAAGAGAGTGAGAGAGCGATTCCGAGAAGGTCAGCTCGTGAAAAGAAGGTTCCTGAGCGTTATGGCGATCCTGTTGCTTATTTTGTGCAAGTTGGAGCTCCTCAGAGTTACGAGGATGCGATTAATAAACCTGATTCGAATGAGTGGCAAAAGGCTATGGAAGTTGAAATGAGTAATATTGAGAAAAATGATACTTGGAGTTTAGTGGATTTACCTGATGGAAAAAAAGCTCTTGGAGTAAGATGGGTCTATTGTAGGAAAAGTTTAGGCGCTTACAAGGCTAGATTGGTTGTTTTAGGGTATCAACAGGAGGAGGATGCGGAACAGAGTTATTATTCACCTGTTGTGAGTATGACTGCTGTGAAAATTTTCCTGGTCTTATCTATTATTAATGGCTGGGAGATTGAACAACTTGACGTTGATGCCGCATTCTTGAATGGTGAAATCAAGGATGAAGTTTATGTAAAGCAGCCTAAAGGGTTTGAAAAACGTCCGAATCGTGTTTGTAAATTGAAAAAAGCTCTGTACGGATTGCGGAAAAGTTCTAGGTGTTGGTATGATTGCCTACATGATTATCTGGTATTATTAGGTTTCGTCTGTTTCGAAATAGAAAAGTGTATTTATGTATTGATAGAGAAGAATCTTGTGGTGTATATTTTGGTATTCGTAGACGATTTGTTGCTTTGTGGTAATAGTATTGAGCTCATCGAAAAAATAAAGAGAAAATTATGTGCCAGATTCTCAATGAAAGTCCTAGGTAAGGTGAAAAATTATCTTGGTATAGATATTTCGATTAAAAATGGTGTCATGTCGTTGAATCAATGTAAATACATTGAAGAATTGGCTGAAAAGTATTGTGTAACTAATGCTCGAGATCGTTTTGATACACCAATGGAGATTGGCTTGAAGTTAATGCCAGATAAAGAGTCAGATTGTGATTTGCCTTTTCGAAGTCTAATTGGAGCTCTATTGTATATTTCTGCGGCTACAAGGCCGGATATTTCGTTTAGTGTATCATACTTGAGTAGACTTCAGGCTGGATACACAAAGGAGCATTTTGAGTATGCCCTACGTATTCTTTCGTATCTGTATTCCACTCGTTCTCTGAATTTGAATTATTTTAAAAGACATGAGACTATTTTAGATGCCTATGTTGATTCTGATTTCGCTAGTGATACGTATGATAGGAAATCAACAACAGGCTACGTAATTCGTTTGTATGGAAATCCGATTGTATGGAAGTCTTTGAAGCAGGGTGCGGTGACAAGAGCATCTACCCATGCTGAATACTATGCTCTTGCTGATTGTGCTCAAGAGACTGTTTGGGTAAAATGGCTGATATCCGAATTCGGATGTAGTGTTGGAAAGGTCAAGGTATTCGAAGATAATTCAGGGGCTAGATTTTTGGGTAAGAATGGAAATTTTACAGGCAAGAGTAAACACATTGATATCTCTAAACGGTTTGTGACAGATCTTGTCGATAAGGGAGAGATTCAGATTTGCGAAGTAAAGTCTAATAAGAATATTGCTGATACGTTTACGAAGGCGTTAGGTCCTAGCCTGTTTGAAAAATTTAGGCAGGAAATATTAGGTACGTAATTATCGATGAATAGGTACCTACTAATGTGTACTTGTTTTGTAATGGAAAATTTCGTTTATGTAATATGTGTATTTTATACAGAAATCTAGTCTCATACCTGTTTAGAAATATATTGTACCGTATTTTAACGTCTATTTTATCTATGTATTTTATCAGATATTTTAATCATATTTAATCGTGTGTTATTTTATTGAAACGATGTATCATGTGCTATATTGGCTTATATTTGGTGTAGTCACGATGTAGTTGGAAAATATTTAATTGTAATCGAAATGGTAATTTGTAATCGTATATATGAATCGATATGATCGATAAATTGAATTAATTCTCGAATAGTATTGTACGTGTTTTAAATGGTTGAATTTCCCTTAAAAATTCAGGGTGGCGTGTTAGCTATGTACTGTGTAGCGATATCATGCACGTATGTGCACAATTACTTATCTCTGTGAGATATGACTATGTACCAGTGTACTACACTTGATACCGAATATATTCAATCGTTTTGTAGTCTCAGACGAGACCAGTTGTACTTATTTAACAATATCCCGCAAAAGGTTAGTGGTACGATTGTTTTTCTGCAGAATTATCGAAATAGGCTTATCTACCACTTTGAAAAACTTTACACTGTCAAATTGCAGTTGTCTCTGGCATTTTGTAATGTTGAAGCATTCATGAAGAGGTCACTATCCCTCCTCGACCGTAGATAGTGAAGTTCTACATCATGAAATATCATGATTGGAAACAACGAATTCTGCTCAAGCAATTTTCATGATGTAGAACTTCACTATCTATGATTGAGGAAGGATAGTGACCTCTTCATGAATGCTTCAACATTATGAAATGCCAGGGAGTGCTGCAATTTGACTGTGTAAAGCTTTTCAAAGTGGTAGATAAACCTATTTCGATATTTCTGCAGAAAAACAATCGTACCACTAACCTTTGTAGGATGTAACTATTTGGTGACAAATATCGAGAAAGAATATCCACAGAGTGATAAACAGATTTGATGGGTGGATTGTAGATTATCTGAACTTATGTGCTGTTAAAAGCATCTGTGTTCCTTTCAATTCTTGTTTCTGTCATTTCAAGCCTACTTGATAATATTTCCCATATTATGTACTCTGCGTATTCATGCTCTGTTTTTTCAGGTTTTTATCGAGACAAGCATACCAAATTTTTTAAAAATCGCTCTGGTCCACCATTTACACACCTTTCTTAATTTCATTTTGTGAAAGCTCAACCATCAATGTGATCATACAAAAATGGAGCATGGGTCCAAGTATTTTATACCAACTTTTATCAATGTTTGTCCCCCAAAAAGGGGTGAGGTGTTCTTTGGAATTATGCTTTCACTCATTCATTACATCTAATGAAACTATATCATTCAGTTCCAAGATTGACCCAATCGGGTTTTTTGCTTCCTCGATTTTTGACAATAATCAAATAAATAAGTCCATCATTATCGAGGTGGCTTCAAGGGGCTGGAGGGTGAACTGTGAGTAAAAGTGATACTTGTGATGATCTTATCCAGGAAATTGAAAGCATTTTCTCATAACATCTCAGGATTTGCTTGGGTGTTTAAGGGTTAACAAATCAGCGGAAGCTGCAGATTTTGCTTCCCAACATGGATAGGACTTGACTGAAACTTTTGGCGCCAAAATTTCAAATGTTGGAGCGCATTTTTTGATTTTTGATGAATTTTTAAAAAATTTTAAGCCAAAAGTGAGAAAAATCGAAATGTTACCAAATTGATGTAGAGAGCTGAAATTTGGAATATATTCTATTCTAGTTCTACCAAACCGATTGGAAATGGTTTCAAACCGTTTCGAGCAGTTCTGGAGCTTCGAGCAGATTTTTGACGCTTGAAATTTTCTCAACATTAATGAAGTTGGAAATCCGAACTTTACGCCGCACTTCAGATTTTTGAAACTTGAAATGTCGACAAAATTCATCAAATGCGGTTGGAAAGCCGAAATTCGTTCTGTACCCAAATCAGTTTCAATACGCTATGAAGTCGACTGCAGGTGGATTCAAGTCGTTTTGCAGTTTACTGCAACTTCTTGAAAATTCTTGGAGCCTTCAGCATATTTTTAAAACCTAAATTGGCACAAAATTTTATCAAATGGAGTTACAATGCCGAAATTCACTCTGCAAACTAATTTCTATTTCACCTTTAATGATTTTCAAAAAGTGGCTAGAGGATCCAAAATCGAATGCTATATTTTTGAACTGGACCATTTTTCTCAAAACAAAGTGAGTATAGGGGTTATGGCGAAAAACCAAGATTTTTTTTAAAGTTGTGCTTTTTTGAGCATCTCTTTTACCTAGGGTACTTTTGGAGCAAAACAACTTTCTGAGTAACTTTTCAACTTAGATAAGTACTTAACTCAGAAGTCAATACCTTTATAAAATCCTCTGAAATTGTTTTTTTTTTGCATTGCACCCTATGTACGTACTTATTGCATAGATAGATGATAGTATTATGATGTGTATTATTGGGTTTAGCTCCTTAAAGGAAGCACGTTTCATAAACAGTGAACTAACGTTGTTGTGAACGGCGCGGCTCCTAGGAAGTATTACAAAATTATCACTCAACTTATGTACCCAATTCTAATATAGGTAGATAGATATACAGAAATAGGAACACAATTATTCAATAGAAAAGGACGTGTCATTTTGCAATACGATCTTGTTTTTTTGTAGGTAGTGGTACGAATGCGGAATTCATTTCCCTATCGCTGCGATATCTGTGGTGCAATGTTTTCCTACAAACGTGATTGGACAAGACATCAGCAGCGAGAACATACGAAGCCGTTTCACTGCCAAGTCTGTGACAAACAGTTTGCTTATAAAAGCTCCTTAATTGAACATGGATTTTCACATGATGAAAAAAAATGCTACAAATGCCGCCTTTGTGACACACGATTCAAGCACAATTACAGTAAATTGAGGCACGAAAGCATGCATGTGGATAGAGCTTGTTTCGAGTGCCCTGATTGCGGAAAAAAGTTTTCCTATAAACATAATCTCATTACACACCTGAAACTACATTCCGGTGTGAAACCGTTTTCTTGTCAAACGTGTAGCGAAAGTTTTGCTCAAAAAGGCAATCTCACTCGGCACCAACAGACGCATAGTGAAGATAACCCGTTCAAATGCCGCATATGCAACCAACAATTTAAGGATAAAAGCAGTTGCACAACACACGAAAATATCCATGTGGAGGGCCCTCGTTTTGAGTGTGCCCATTGCGGCAAAAAATTCACCAGCAAGCTCAACTTAGCCAATCATATAAATGTACATTATAAATATCAATAACTGAGAACTTATACCTACCTTTCTAAATTGTGTAAAGATTCAAATTTGTTTTCATTTGTTTTGTTTTTTTTTTCCAAAACCAACCACTTTTTGTAAAACCACCACCAATTGAAGACTATTTCACTTCAAAACGTGGATAATCCTTAATAATTATGTTTTTTGAATTTTTGGTATCCTAATCTCAACCACCTCCAAAAAGTTAGGTACCCTAATTCCGACCACTTTTGAAACCGCAGCAACCAATAAAATACTATTTCACATGAAAATACAGTAAATGGCTTAAAAGATAGATTGAACCTTCCCCCAACTCGTATTAAAATTTTGGGGTTATAGAACAATTCTTTTTGGCTTTTTGGAATTTTCTTCCGAGGCACCTCAAAAATGACTGTTTGAATTTGGTACCGGCCAAATCCCAATAGTCCAGTCATTAAAGAAATTTTTACAGGAAAAATGAATATCAAACAGATCTTTCGCAGATATTGTTCACAGTGGTCCCCTCAACAACATACTAAAAGTCCCCGCCCCTACGGGGTCCGGAACCCCCTTAAAGGGGGGAGGTGGGACCTCCCCCATTTCAGTTTTTCCCCGTTTTATCCTCCGCATTGCATTTTAGCGAAAAATGTGTCATAGATAAAAAAATCTGCGTCAAATTTCCGATCTAATGATGTATCAACTTTCCTTGTATGTGAAAGGGGGGCGGAATTACAACCATTCAAATGAAGGGGGTTTTCTGAAAAATACATCAAGGCTATAGGTGCCTACTGCCTAAGTGGGGTGAAATGGTCCCCGAAAGCGTTCGAGTTGATATTAGCATGGAAGGTGGATACCATTGAGAAACTTCCGCGTGAAAAATTTCAGATCCACACCCCCTCCCCTTCTTGGGGACCCCCTTTTTTTGCCACTTCAATAACAGTTTTCTCAGCGCCATTTTGACCGATTCTGAAAATTTTTCAGTATGTTATGTATATCCTTATTAGGTATCCCCACAAACATTTTCAACCCCCTCCCCTCATATTCACCCCTCAAAATGGTGTTTTTTTCATTTTTTATGCCTATTAAGAATCCAGATAGCGAGGTACAATTTTAGAAAAACGTTTTTTGGATGTATTTTTGACCCCCAAAGATCATGTACTTTTTTTAGAAACTTTTGCTTCGGTGCGCCGCGCTAAAAAAGTTAGAAAAATGTGTCTTAAGGGGTGGGGGGGGGGTGAAATGAGAATTTTGGGAAACATGAATATCAATGTGTAGGGTGTCGTTTTCTTATGATTCGATACCGCTGAGCACGAATATGACGTCTGATTTTGTTTTACACTCACACCGCCCCTCTGGAGCCCTCAGCCCCTACCTCAATTTTTGATATTTTTAAAATAAACTTACTTTGATGATTTTGGTGTCGTTTTCTTACGATTCGATACCGCTGAGTGTGAATATGACGTCAGATTTTCTGCCACACTCACACAGCCCCTTCGAAGCCCTCAGCCCCCACCGCAATTAGTTTGGTCCCAGCACTCTCAGGGGCGGGTGGGAGGGGCTTCCATTATTTTCACATTGTCTCGAGGTACTCAACTTTGGCAGCTCATTCCTCCAAAAGTACAAACATATCGTTCAATAGTGTAATGAGATGACAAATCGATATCAAGTTTTATTCTCTTCTTTTTGTCATAAAAGTACATAAACAATTTTCAAAAAGTGACACAGAGATGAATATCTACAAAGAATTACACCCATTGATTACCTTTTGAATCATCATCAACTTTATCTTTAGGTTTAACATCATGACTGACCATAGCGTTATAAAATAATGTAATGAATTGATCGACAGGTCTGGCAAATACATTCAAAAAATCTGCAGGATCTCCTCCATGTTCGAAATGTGCTACTAACCTATTAGCATAATCGATGCATTTTACAATAGAGTAACACGCGTCTAGCAGATATTCTTCATATTCTGTATTTAGCTCCTGATTACACCCATCATATTCAACCAAGCTATGCTTACATACAAAATGACTTCTTAATTCTTGGATCACAAAAGCAACGTAAATATCATTCGGATGTTCACGCAGTATTGCTTTCCACATGTAAGCTCTTTGAATATATATTTCATTAAACTTCTTGGCGCTCGATTCAGCAGGAATAACAGATTTTACGGGACACCTATCTTCTATCAAAACTGCATAATGCCGAACGGTGAGGGGAATAATTATTTTGTTGAATTTGTCTTGAACTATTTTCTGAAAACATTAAAACAAGGGTAAGGAAAAATAAATGAAATGTAATCAGGCTATAGTTATAAATGTATGTGAGCAAACAGTCAACACCACATAATTATATTGAACTTCATACATACTAATCTCCCTTCAGTACGAGCAGTTTTCATTCTTTCTTCAAGAAGACGCGTTTCCAGTTTTTCAAAACGCTTCTCCGATTTTTCCAACTCTTCAAATGTACCCAAAATCCGTCCTCTTAGTTCAGCTTTGACAGCTAGGTCGGTAATTTTATCTAGTAAGAGGTTGAAGGATCCAAGTTTCTGAAAATTTTATAATTTAGATCAGTTTGAATAATCGTATTCCAAGATATACAAACACAAAGGATTTCATTAGCACATAAAACTTACTCTGTATGGTTCTTCCAAACCGTCCATAAGTTTGAAGGCCAATTGCTGATAACACAACAAATACATACATGCAACATTCATGTTATCAACTATTAAATAGGAAGAGAGAATAGAAAATTCATCAGTAATATAGATCTTCACTATACTCCAAAACTATGATACTTTGATCAAAACTGATTTCACAGTTCTAAAGGGCATTGCATTTAGAACTTTTTAAGCATTTTGAAATTTTCAAAAGTCGAAAGTTCAAATCTCAAAACAGCGCTGCAAGTGCATGGGAGCTACCATTTTAAATTGTGAAAAATGTCCATAGATGTACCTTTTGATGCATTTTCGAAATATTCAACTATTCAAGTGAAGTTTCGAGATGGGATCTCTCAATGTAGGTAGGTGGAGCACCCCCCACCCCCAATTTTGGGTGAAACTTTCGAAAGAAAATCTGGGGCATGTGATATATCAAATTCTATGTTTTTGGTGACGCTGAACACGAATATGACGTCAGATTTTTGATAGGGCCCCATCCATGGCCCCAACATCAACATGTCTCCCAAGTTCAAAAAATTGTTTTGCTTTTCAGCTTTTGTTTGTGCAACACACAGAATAGTATGTTTTTGGTGATGCTGAACACGAATATGACGTCAGATTCTTGATTGAACCCCATCCACGGCCCCCAACCATTTTTTTGGACTTTTACCTATTGGGGGAGGTTGTGGAGGCCATGGGTGAAGTCGATTTGAAAAACTATGGCTATATTCGTGTTCAGCGATATCAAAAACATACTATTTCATGAATCATGTGTCACACCAATGTAATCCTTTTTTTGGGGGTTATGCCCTTTGGGGAGGTGCTGGGGCCTGTGGACGGGTCCAATCAAAAATCTAACGTCATATTCGTGTTCAGCTTCGCCAAAAACATAGAATTCGATATATCACACGCCCTAGATTTTCTTTCAATAGTTTCGCCCAAAATTGGGGTGGGGGTGCTCCCCCTACATTAAGAGATCCCATCTTGAAACTTGAATATTTCAAAAAAGCATCAAAAGGTGAGATGATGATTCATTACTTGGATCAGTCCTTTTCCTTTTAGACTATACACAAAATAAAGTTTTAAATTAATAGCTCTATGACCTATATTATAATTAGCTGTTAAGTCTATGGAAATTTTTTCAAAATTTTAAATGGTAGCTCCCACTTACAGCGCCGTTTTGAAATTCAACCTTCAACTTTTGAAAATTTCAAAATGCTTAAAAAGTTCTAAATGCAATGCCCTTTCGAACTGTGAAATCAGTTTTGATCAAAATATCATAGTTTTGGAAGAATGGGCTGCCGAAGTTGAGTACCTCGATACAATGTGAAAATAATGGAAGCCTCCCCAGGTCCCCACCCGCCCCCTGAGGGGGCTGGGGCCAAACTAATTGCGGGGTTCTTACTTACTGGATGGGCATATATTGTAAAAAAAAATTGAGCAAAATCGAAAGACATGACATTCAAAATCGCCTTTTTTTGGTTGAGTGGACACGGATGATGGAATGACCCGGATATTATTAATTCTATTTTTAGATTTCTCAAAATTTTGGCGGGAGATCTAGCGGATTTTGATTACCTCGAAAATTTAGCGGATTTTCAGAGTCCATCTAGCGGTGGGAAATTGTAAAATGACTCTGGCTAAACTGCACGTATATTTCAAAAATAATGCTTGTGGGGAAATCAACATCGCACAGACTCACTTTTTTTCCAGCATGGTCAACATTGACAATAATATAGCGACATTGAGCAACATTTTTAACACCAGGAAGCACAGTTATTAGGCCAGGACGTAACATTTTTTCGCAAAACTGTTCTCTGCTGAAATGAAAGAACGAATTAGGTATCTGATAAGATGAACCAAACTTAGAACATAGGGTCTAATTCGGTAAGAATCTACTCACTTTTCATGAAGATATGCTCCGAAAGTGTACCTACCTATGGGCTATGGTGATGAATTTCAGTTTTTGTTACTAGCACCGACAATAACTTAATGATTAATTACGAAATACGAATAATCGCTCAGAATATAATTATATAGAGATAGACACTCTAGTATAGCTCCAGAAACAGAAAATTACTTGGACTTTCTAAAACTGAAAAATCCCTCAGATAAAAGAATCTAATTATCACAGGTGACCTGGCAACGAGTTCCCCATAACATGATAACATAAAAAAAAATTATAAAAGCGCCTTGCCTTTCTAGCCCAGTCAATATGCAATTTGACCCAAACATAATTCACAACAAAGGTTTTTTTGGTGAATATTGTTTAGGGCGGTGTGCTGAATAACATACTAAAAGTCCACGCCCCTACCCCACGAGCTAACCCCCCCCCACAGTGGATCAAAGCCCCCCAAAATCAGTTTTTCGCCAAATACTCCTGAAATATTGAGTTTTGAGTAAAATGAGCCCAGTGATCATTTCATCTCCTCCCCAATACCAATCAAATGAGCTATCGACCAACTCCCTAGCCTCATCTGATTTCAATAATTTTACATTTTATGATTTGGGACTTGTAACCTGTTCTAATTGATAAAATGAAGTCAAACTTGGGGAATGGGATTCTTTTGAGAACTAGAGTTGACCTTTGGAGTGGGGAGGGTCAAAGTTGAAAATTACAGAAAGGTCATTTTTTTGTGGGGGCATAACATGACCCCAAATGGATGAAAAGGGTCCAAAATCATACCATCGGACAGTACCCTATCTGTGATCAACATATCCAAATTTCAGCTTCCTAGGTCATACCCACCCCATTTAAAGCGGAATTAAGCTAAAAATCCCCTTATTTTGCCCCTCCCCCTATTTTCGGTGTTTTCCATCTATTTTTTAAATTGATCACTTTTCAGAAGAATGAATTTGCACATATGTATAATGAAATTTTAGTTTTTTGAGAAAAACTCAAAAACTAAGCACTCTGGAAAAAAAACTAACGACATTATGTCGATTCGAAATTTAATTCTCTACAACTTTGTTAATGTGAAATATTTTTTGGCCACTTCCTTTCGCCTCCCGATCCATTTTAATGTAAGGTTATAACTCAAAATGTTTGATGAGGTGCTATTCATTCCTCACAGTGGCGGACTGGGTCGGTTCGGGGCCCCTGGCGGATACACCGATTGAGGCCCCCAAAATTTGTTCCCTTCCCCCTTAACAGTGGCGTAGCCAGGATTTTCTCAAGGAGGGGGCAAAACCAGATTTTTAGGCATGCAAAATCGAAATTAAGTGTAATTTTCTGGAAACCTGTTGTAATGTATGGTGATTTACTGATTTTATAAAAACGAAGGCAAAATTACTGCTCGAGCGAAGCGAGAGCGAAAATTTTTAGAAAAAATGGGTCCAAACAACAAAAAAACGTCTTTTTGCATGTTTTATTTCAAATTTTCGCTCGCAAGGGGGAGAAATGGCCCCTTCCCCCCTGGCTACGCCACTGCCCTTTCAGAATCTTTCTTGTTCTGTTTTTTTTTCTTCAAGGTTTAGATACCTATTTGAATGCAAGTTATGCGATTGATTTTTGCTTTTGTCTTTTTATTCAATATTATAGCAAAAAAGAGGAGATTTTTTGAGGGAGAGCGGACGAAAAATTTTTGGTCTTCTGAAAAATTCTTATTTTCCCTTTTGAAATTTTATGGAAGTTTCAAAAATGGATTTTTTTTTGGTTTAGAGAAGAGATAGAAATTGATCCGAGCAAAGTGAAGGCAAAAGCTTTTAAAAATTTGTATTTCGAGAAGTAAAAAAACAATGTTTTAAAAAATTTCTTCACTTTTTCAGCTCAAAATTTTATAGTTTGAATGACCTTTTTTTAAAATTTCAAATTTGAAAATTAAAAGCAAACAGGTCCAAGGTGAAATGAGAGCAAAAGCTAGTTTCGAGAAGTAGAAAAACAACGTTTTTTGAGGGGAAAAGTGTTTTTTTTTTTTGTTAAAACATATTTCTTGAAATTTGAATAGGTACCTATGTAGATTTTTATTAAAGCTCGATCTCAGTTTGAAAGAAAACCACAGAAGCCCAAGTGAAGTGAGGGCCGAAAATTTCAAAAATTTGTATTTTATTGAGAGGTAAAAAACAATGTTTTTTGTGGTGACTGATGAGTTCATTTTTTTGACCACATAATTTTAGAATTATACTAATAATTGAAGATTTAGATTTAAAAAAAAAAGAAAGAAAACTGGCCCGAGCGAAGCGAGGGCGAAAGCTTTTCAAAATTTTTTTTAGAGAAAGTGAAAATATCATATTTGTTTTGTTTATACATGGCCCTGGGGGCCCCTTGGTGTCTCGGGGCCCCTGGCGATCGCCAGGTAACATCATAGGCCAGTCCGCCACTGATTCCTCTCCTCACAATTAATTATAAGTTGATGAAAATAATGTATCAAGTTTAAAAAAAAGAAACTCACTCTCCTGTAAAATTTCACTTTTTTGAGATGTAACCTTATTACTCCCAAGGTGCGATATGTACCTAAGTGTTTTGGTTTTCTTTTCTTTTCCAAGATGAAAAAGGAAAAAAAAGAAAGAAAATTGCGTTATTTACTTGGGATTTTTGAAAATTTTTCGAATAATCAGATCCGTCGAATTCTTCTAATTGTTTTCCAAATTATTTGGGTCTGCATTTTGGCAGATTTTTTTTCACCAACATTTATAAAAAATGTTGACAAAAAACGAATTTGTCTCTATTTTTTGACTTTTTAAACGATGTATGACCAGTATGACGCGATCCGTTTCGTCAGTCTCACAGCTCTGAAAATTTCAAAATTTTGATGGAATAATTAAGAAATTGAAATCAGAATTAGAATTGGCTTTCTCCAAAATTGCCAAAATTTGTTATTATTCAAATTAAATAAAGTCACGAAAAGCAGAGTCTTGTTCATTATTTAATACATAAAACGAATTCATCAAATTATAAAAGTACAAAAACGAGATGATAAAGGCATGGTGGATTAAAACAATGTTACCACACACACCGATAGAGCTTAAATCTAGTTAAATTTCGATGGCAGTGTTGCACATTTCCAACACTCCCTTACAACACAACAATCGAAAGTTCAGGAATAGGGCAAAACGCCCTGACGTCACAAGGTGTATAAATGGTGGTATCTCTTGATTCCCCTTACATATTGTAGGCTACATGCTAGTGATTGTACTGATTGTTTGTCCACTTTGCATTTTGATATGCCAAAACTTTCAAACCATCTCGAGGATCCCATTATATTATGGCTCTAAATTGTAGAGGATTTTGTCCTCTTTCCAAAGGTACTATATTTTTTGAAATCCGCAAAAGTCTTCCTTGAGGAAATTGACTTAAGGAGCAGAAAAATGCGGCAAAATTCAACTCATTGTTCTTTCAGCTTTGCACTTTGCGGTGGCAGAACTTTTAAACCATCTCGAGGACCCCATTATTTTATGGCTCTAAATTGTAGAGAAATTTGTCCCCTTTCCAACGGTAATAAATTTTTTGAAATCCTCAAAGGTCTTCCTTGAGAAAATTGACTTAACGAGCCGAAAAATGAAGCCAATTCAACATATTTTTCTGTACACTTTGAACTTTGAGGCGACAGAACTTTTAAACCATCTCGAGGACCCCATTATTTTATGGCTCTAAATTGTAGAGAAATTTGTCCCCTTTCCAACGGTAATAAATTTTTTGAAATCCTCAAAGGTCTTCCTTGAGAAAATTGACTTAACGAGCCGAAAAATGAAGCCGATTCAACATATTTTTCTGTACACTTTGAACTTTGAGGCGACAGAACTTTTAAACCATCTCGAGGACTCCATTATTTTATGGCTCTAAATTGTAGAGAAATTTGTCCCCTTTCCAACGGTAATAAATTTTTTGAAATCCTCAAAGGTCTTCCTTGAGAAAATTGACTTAACGAGCTGAAAAATGTAGCCAATTCAACATATTTTTCTGTACACTTTGAACTTTGAGGCGACAGAACTTTTAAACCATCTCGAGGACCCCATTATTTTATGGCTCTAAATTGTAGAGGATTTTGTCCTCTTTCCAACGGTACTACATTTTTTGAAATCCGCAAAGGCCTTCCTCGAGAAAAGTGACTTGACGAGCTGAAATGTAGAAGTAAACGGCATTGTTTACAGCTAGACTTGTAAGGTTTAGCCTACAAAACCAAGGGTTCAAGTATGCAACCTGAAATTCGCGTTTTGCCCTATACGTAATTCTAAAAAATAAAATCAAAAAATAGCACCTAGTAATAAAAACTAGAACAAAATCACAAAGTGAGCCAAATTTGGATAGACAAACACATGTCATGAAACACTTAATTCTAAAAGGAGTAGATAATATGTTTAAAAATACAAAGAACACAAAAATTGACAACTTTAACAAACACATGTTTTCTTTTCTTCCTTTTACCTTACAATTTTTTCGAGGTTGATACTTTTAAGTTCTGTAAGTTCGTTGTCATTTGCCTGATAGCTAAATTTAACCGGAAACGCCATTCTGAATAATTCTGGGTACCTTGTAGTTGTTTGGAGATGCCATTCCAGTTGAGATGCTGTTTGAGATTGATTAAGATTGAGTTCTGATTCTGGTTGTGGGAGTCCATAGTGACAATGTTCGGAGATTGAGGTCTGGTTGTTCTGTTTGAGATCCAATGATCGAGTTCTAGTTCTTGTTCAAAGTCCAAGGAGTTCGAGGCCAAATATGCCGAGTTCAGAGAGTGCGAGGCCAAATATGCCGAGTGTGAGGCCATAGATGCCGAGTTCAAAGAGTGCGAGGCCATAGATGCCGAGTTCAAGGAGTGCGAGGCCAAAATTGCCGAGGCCAAAAATGCCAATAGTACAGAGTACATTACTTGAAGAATACCATAGTTCGAGTTCGATTTCTGTTCGCGCACAGTTAGGCAAGGGACTGGGCCCATAACCTGTTATTATTCAAATTAAATAAAGTCACGAAAAGCAGAGTCTTGTTCATTATTTAATACATAAAACGAATTCATCAAATTATAAAAGTACAAAAACGAGATGATAAAGGCATGGTGGATTAAAACAATGTTACCACACACACACCGATAGAGCTTAAATCTAGTTAAATTTCGATGGCAGTGTTGCACATTTCCAACAAAATTGCTTTATTACCATGTATATGTAATATAATTCATAATTGTCTTCAAGTTTTCAACTTTTCATTTTCATTGTTTTCAAAAAAAATTGGAAAAGAAAAAACTCTCCTTATTTTTAATGCTTTTTATTGCAAAGATCTTTTCAAAAAGTACAACTTTTCTTTTCCAATTATTGGACTCCTTAGTTTTGGTTCATCCGTTACGAGACCACCTCATGTGTTAGAATGGACAAGTATTAGAATGGTCAAGTTGTAGAAAAAGAGGGGAAAAAAGGGAAAAATATTTTTGTTGCCAACCCACTTTGTTTGGAGAAGAAAATTTTGTAAATTAAAATGAAAAGTAAAGCCCAAGTATTAGAATGGTCAAGTTGTAGAATAATCAAGTATTAGAATGGACAAGTGTTAGAAAATACAAATATCAGGATGGACTCGGAGAATGTGAGAATTAGGCGAGGCGAAGCCGAGCCGTTTAAAATTTATATTTCATTCGATGAGCATTACTCCCCTTGGTGAGTTCAGACGGAGGCTGGACATTACCGTGTATGTAGACAGTACCTGCGGTAGTTTCTAAAAAACTGTACTCACTGAGGCCGAAGGCCGAGGGAAGTTAACAGACATAGTATGAACAACAAAGCGACCCGCGCAACCGAGGCGAAGCCGAGGTGAGCGGACACAACGCCCCCCAACCCTGAAAATGGCTACCCTTGTACCCTATTATCCAAAAAAGTAGTAAGTCTAAGTACCACTTCCTCATCCTCTTATAACAGATTACTCTTTTCCCCCTGTTTTTCAAATACTTGACCATTCTAATACTTGACTATTCTATTACTTGACTATTCTACAACTTGACCATTCTAATACTTGGGCTTTACTTTTCATTTTAATTTTAATTATTTTACGAAATTTTCTTCTCCAAACAAAGTGGGTTGGCAACAAAAATATTTTCCCCTTTTTTTCCCTCTTTTTCTACAACTTGACCATTCTAATACTTGGCCATTCTAACACAAGAGGTGGTACCATCCGTTACCTTTCAAAAAATAAAATTCAAAAATTGTTTTAAGATAATTATTTTAAATTTAAAATAAAAATAAAAATTAAATAAGAAAGCCGTAACCGTAACCATACCGTAAACCGTACGACTCGTAATTGCACGTTGTCAATCTAGCAAGATCCAAAAAATGATAATCGATTGCAATGTTGCCAACTACGTCACGTTAAAAACACAATTCTGGCAACATTGCACTCGAATAAAAACACACACACACAAGGAAAAATTTTATCAAAGTTTTTTAATTTTAATTATATCACCGTTGACACCATTCAAGCTCGTACTTTCGTTCGTTAGGTTATTTAATAATATATTTCTCGCGTCCGACTTTTATATTTTCTCGCAGAATCGTCTTCATCAGGTTCGTTTATTACCTTCGTAATTCTTCGTATGTACAAGGTGAATTTCGCGACCAAACTCTCGTATCAAACAGAACACAGAACGCTTTCGGATTGCAAAATTTCCACCTCAATTCATTCTTATTTCTCACTCATGAAAGTGTCCAGTGCAATTTACTCAGCCGAGCTGTACCTAAACGCGATTTTAGCAATCGATTCGTTGACAGTTTTCGAACGTGTTTGCACCGAGCTATTACAATCGAAGAATACGATGGCGTTACGGCTATGAGTGTGTACCGATTCTCGCAGAATCCTCGATATCAATCACCAGCAATACACTGATAATGGATTCGCGTTGTTATAATCATCACTTCAGCTAGTAGAGTTGATAAGCAGCTAATCAGCCTTGGTTATTACACTGTCGAACGTATCTCTCGTCGGATCTGGTAACCCTACTACGCGATAAATGTTGGGCCTTTGAGTGATAACGTCGTCGTCGTTCAAAAAATGTCTTCGAAAGAGAACCAACAGCAGTCAGAACTTAGCCTTAGAATGTCCGGACTGGTTATTAAAGATAACAAAGTCATTCAACGCGAAAAGAACACCGATCAAGAGAACCGTAAAGTCAAAGAGGAGACTCGCAGCAGAGCTGTTTTCCTCAAGGATTTCAGAGATATATTCATTCGAGACTTGAATAACTTCGGTATATGTGTCATCGATAGCTTTCTAGGACAAGATCTAGGAGAATTAGTTTACCAAGAGGTGCTACAGTTGCAAAATTCTGGACTATTTCAAGAAGGACAATTGGTAAAGAATAATGAAAAAAATAACAGCATTAGAGGTGACTTGACAGCTTGGCTAACGGGCAACGAAGAAAGGTATCCTAATATACGTAAATTGATCACAGATATCGATAGAATCGTTATGACTGCTAGTAAAGTACCGAATAATGGTAAACTAGGAAAATACGAAATTAAAGAACGAACTAAAGTGAGTAGACGTTGGTTTTTTTTGGCAATTTTTACTCGTTATCGGAGGTCTTATGTTCGTTTGGTGTTTTTTTCAGGTTATGGTGGCTTGTTATCCGGGCAAAGGAGCACATTACGTTAAACATGTGGATAATCCTCACGGAGATGGACGCGTAATTACCGCTATTTATTACTTGAATAAAGATTGGAACAGAAAGGTAATTACTCGGAAATCGATTTTTAATTCGCTTCGGTAGGTATTCTCGTACCTACACTTTTAGGAACATATAAACAAAGTACTTATCTATCGTCTATATTTACACTGGGAACACGTTATCATCGCATGACTATACTGGATTATTTTTAGCCGAAGGGCTGAATCACGAATTTAGCTCCAAGATGGTGGATTTTCGCCCAGTTGAAGTAAATTTCCACATGAGACACTTTTGTCGATGAAAAATTTAAAATTTTACCGCTACTGACCTTCGTATTTAGATAAGGTTTTCATATCTTACGCTATTGTAGTCACGTAGACCATTTTGGGACGCTACGTCCTCCTACGTTATTGGCCCACGAATGATGAAGGAGGACGGTAGACGGATTATGATGTATATTCATACGTTTATTTTATATGTACAACATACAACATCTGTAACCTTTCTTTATGACTAAAGATTTCTCTTTTTTTTTTCTGTTCATCTAGACGGACGGAGGTGTGTTGAGGATTTTCCCCACTGACGAACGTAATCACGCAGCTGATATCGATCCGATGTTTGATAGAATGTTGTTCTTTTGGTCCGATAAAAGTAATCCACATGAGGTCCAGCCATCCTATAGAACGAGGTACGATTACCTATAAACTGGTTGCAGAGGTGAATTGCCTGCTAACTGGTTGCTAGAGTTGTAATAAATTGCGTGATTAGGAGATGAAAAAAAATCGCCAATGACGGCTCAAAGTTAAAATCTTGCCTAAATAAGTGTAATTTGCCATCGTATGAGATTATTGATGGGTTTGTACGCGGATATAGTGTATTCGATCACTCTTCTGTGATGGGATCGAGATTTCAACGTGTAAAAGTGCTATTGAATCTATGTATTGCTTCAGATGTCGCAATTTAAACATTTGGATAAATTGTGAGAAAAAAAGTATCGCTGATTTGGATCAAATTCACAGGGATGTGGTGACTTTTTTGAGGTGAAAACCCACCAGAAAAAAATCGGGGATCCCAAGATCAAAAGGGGGGCTGAGGTATCTATAATACTATAAAGGAAAGTCCCCTTTTTTTGTTGCCGGTAAACTCGAAACTTGCCGAACCAAAAATTCTGAATTTTCATGCATACGAACGCCTGTAAGCTGGAGAGTGTTTATGGCAAAAAAAAATTTTAAAAAGTTTAAAAGGACAATTGTTATAAAGCTTCAAAGTTGAAAAAAATGACGACTTTTTTGGACTTTGCGGAGGTGAAACCAGTTTGCGGAGAGACGAGGTAAAATTTCGTTGCAAAGCGAGTGTATTACGTTGCATTGAGGGTAGGTGCTGGAAGTGGGGTAGTTCTAAGTGTAGTAGGAGTCTATCAGGTTTGTGAAATCAGCAGTTCGGAA
Source organism: Planococcus citri (assembly GCF_950023065.1). Classification (NCBI taxonomy): domain Eukaryota; kingdom Metazoa; phylum Arthropoda; class Insecta; order Hemiptera; family Pseudococcidae; genus Planococcus; species Planococcus citri. The sequence goes on along the minus strand of NC_088681.1, from coordinate 5,952,505 downwards.
CAGTGTTGCCAGGTTTTTGAGGTGTTAAAACCCCAATTTATGCGACGGGACCGCGATTTTTGGAAAGAGCATGTTCTAAAACCCCCAAATCCAAATTTTCAGCTGTCCAAGTTCATTTTTCGAATTTTGGCAATTTTTTGAAAATTCAAAATTGATTGTTTTTGGCAATTTATGCTTTTTTTAAAAAAGTACGTACTTGACCAATAAAAATGGTCAAAATAAGTCCCAAAACTAATATTAATTCCCCAAATCCAAATTTCACCATTTGCAGCCATTCTGGAGCCTCCAGCGATATTTTTCAATTTCTCCAGAATTTTGAATTTGCTCCAGAAATCGTGAATATGAAATTGGACAGTTAAAAATCGAGTTGTGTGTTATACTGGATCTGTTTAACGACTTTATCCACATTTTTGAGTTGGTTTTGGGGCGGACACCAGAGTGGTTTTTTTTACCAGCTTTTTTCAAATAGGTATAGAAAATCTAAAAAAATCAAAAGTTTGCGAGGAAATTTTTGAAATTTGCGCGAATCGCTGTATTTTGTCCACAACTAACCTCCCGAGACCGAATTCCACCATTTCCCACCGATCTGGAGGCTCCAGCGCGATTTTCATATTTCTCCAGAATTTTGAATTTGCTCCAGAAGCCGTGAATATGCAATTGGGCAACTTTTTATCACCTTTACTTTTATTCTTTATTATAAAATTTTACATTGCATTTTATCCTCTCCACTTGGGGATACAACTTTGAACTTGAATAACTTGAACGAAAAAAGCTGCAAAGCAACCCTCAGTAAATCACTTTTTCAACACTCATGTCACTCACGTCTGACTCACTGAAAAGTGGAAATTTTTAATAAACTCAATTCTAAACTGATTCATACAAAATTCATAAGCGTTACTTCAAAAAACAGCTGAATACTTCGATAGGAAATTTTATAACCTTTAATTTTATTCCTTATTGGGCTCAAACTACCTAAATGATTCACGACGTGTCAAATTTTATGTAGGTATAGGTTAAAGATACAGTCGGCCCCGCTTATTATGGTCGCATTTGTCCGAGGCAAATTGATTTTATTAAGCGGGTGATCTTATAAAGCGAACTTTTGAAAAAACACAATTTTCACATTAAAAAATTTACTACAACTTCACAATGTACTTGCTACTAAAAAGATGGATTAAAATTACGATAGGTACTCCCAAATTTGCGATTTAGGTACATAACATATCTATTTTTTTTAAATTTTCAAATGTTTAGACCTTTTTCCCTTTATCATCACTTGAGAGAAAGTTGTTAGAAATCAAAATTTAAAAATAAGAGAATAATAAGTGAAAAATTCCAAAAATTTTGTTTTAAAGTATGAAAAAACAAGCCATTTCCCCAAAAATACCTCAATATTTTCACAAAATGATTCTGCTAAGCCGGGAGTTTGATTACATTAAACGAGTGATTTTCTGTGTAATTAGGTACAAAAAATCGGGACCAAGCCATTTGATTGCATTAAACGTGTGATTTTATTAAGCGGATCCTGTAAGCGGATCCATAATAAGCGAGGTCGACTGTACATACTTGAATTTTCAATTTTTTAGTCTGGAAACTGTTCTAATAGTTCACACGTTCAGAGATGAAACTTGAGGAATGGAGTATTTTTATGAACTACTGAAGTGGGGATGGTCAACTGTTGAAATAACAGAAAGGTCATTTTTTTGGAGTGGTATATTTTATTCCTCAGGTATAAAATTTTACATAAGTAAGTCCACTAAATTTTGAATTCGATTTTTAAAAAAAAAATTCAAAAAGAGCAGACTTCAAAGAACAATAATTTGGCCTGTGTCTGAAAAATGCCACTATCCAAAAATCACTGATAATGAAAATGAAAAAAATAAAGAAAAAGAGTACCTAATTCATCAATAGGTAAGTTGAAAATTACAGAGAGGCCATTTTTTTGGAGGGGCATTACAGGCACTACCTACATCAAGTGGAATGTGAAATGAGATGATTACCAAACAATTTTTTATTCATTCATATGTAAATAAACAAAAACAGCTCTAGATCTCTCCAATAAAAATTTCAAACTTTGAAGAATGAAAATGAAAAAAAGAATTAAAAGCGGATAATTGACCAATTTTATCATTTTTAGCAATTTTTTTTTTCAAAAATTATGTCTATTCCGGGATGAGTACCGACTTTGGAAAAAGGCCAGGGGAGTAAAATTTTTGATATTTCGCAAGTTTTTGAGCTCAAACTAACTAGATGATTCACAATGTGTCAAATTTTGTAGGTAGGTTACAGTGAATTTTAAATTTTTCAGCCTGGAAACTGTTCTAATAGTTCAGACGTTCAGAAATAAAACTTGAGGAATGGAGTACTTTCAGGAACTATAGCTGACCCCTGAAGTGGAGAGGGTCAAAGGTTCAAATTACAGAAAGGTCTTTTTTTGGAGAGGCATTAATGTCATTAACCACATTAGGTGAAATACGACGACAATTACCAAACAATTTTTTATTTGCTCATAAATGAATTTAAAAAAACGCAGCTCCATCTTTCCACTCCACCCGTCCGAAGGACGGGTATTTTCTGCTTGTAGTAGAATAATATGTTGGCTTATTTTCGAAAAAAAAAACGATGTTTCTTGACATGAAAACCTCCTAAACACGAGATAAAATTTTTAAAACAATCCTGAAAAGGATAGTATTGAGCTTTTGCATCTACGTGGGCCATTGCCAGTTCCTACAGGGTGCTCAAAAGTTCGTAAGCTTTACTTAATGAACAATAATCGATTCAAAATTTTGAATTTTTTTCTTTCAAATTTTTAAAAATTTATAAATTTGAACAATATTTTCAGATTTTGAACGTTTTTTAATAAAAAGTTTGAACAACTGTCTCAAATTTTCGTGAATTTGTCCTTTTGAATATTTTTTTGAGGAGAAGGGAGGGGAGACATTTTGAAAAATCCGTATTAACATGTTTTCTATTGAACAATACTTCAAAATTTTGAACAAATTCTCCAAATTTTGAACATTTTTTTCAAACTTTGAGCACTTTTTTTAAAATTCTCAATGTGAAGCCAACCTTTTCAAACATAGAATATTTTTATTTCAGAGAGAAGATTTTGAACTATTTTCATTATCACGTTTCCCTTTGAACAATTTTTCAAAAAACTGGACAAATTCTGCAAATTATGGGCATTAGGGTGAAGGGGGGGAGGATTTTGAACAATTTTTATGAGCATGTTTTTCTTTGTGCACTCAAAATTTTGAACAATTTTTTCAAATTGAGCACTTTTTTCGAATTTTGATCCGGGGAATTTCGAACAATTTTTGTATTGGCTTGTTTTCTTTCCTCTAAACGATTTTTTCAAATTTTTTTCAATTTTCTCTCAATTTTGAACTTTTTGGAAGGGGGAGTCGGGATGGAGAAAGAGAAAAAATTTGAACAATTTTCGTCAACATAATATTTTGTTTCTCTTTGAACAATTTTTTTTCCAACAATTTCTCCAAATTTTGAGCAACTTTTTCTAATGTTGAGCACTTTTTTTTTTAATTTTGAAGAATTTTTTCTCAATTTTGAACTGGGAGGGGAGTTTCAAATTTTGAACCACTAACAAATTTTGAGCACTTCTTTTTTCAAATTTTCATCTTTTTCCTTTTTTTTGGAGGGGGAGGGGAGAGAGAGAAAATTTTGAACGATATCCGTCAACTTGTTTTCCTTTGAACATTTTTTTAAAATTTCTAACAATTTCTCCAAATTTTGAACAGCTTTTTCCAATGTTGAGCACTTTTTTTTTGAAATTTTGAACAATTTTGAACTGGGGGGGGGGGATTTTTTTCAAATTTTCATATATTTTATTTTTTCGGAGGGGTGGGGAGGGAGAGAAAATTTTGAAGGGTTTTCGTCAACATGTTTCCCTTTGAACAGTTTTTTAAAATTTCTAACAATTTCTCCAAATTTTGAACAACTTTTTCCAATGTTGAGCACTTTACTTTTAAATTTTGAATAATTTTTTATAAAATTTGAACTTGAGGGGGGGATTTTCAAATTTTGAACCACTTTAACTAATTTTGAGCACTTCTTTTTACAAATTTTCATCTATTTTTTTTTTTTTTTTTTGGGAGGGGTGAAGAGGGAGAGAAAATTTTGAAGGGTATTCGTCAACATGTTTCCCTTTTTGAACAGTTTTATAAAATTTCCAACAATTTCTCCAAATTTTGAACAACTTTTAAAGTTGAGCACTTTTTTTTTAGAATTTTGATTAATTTTTTCCGAATTTTGAACTTTTTTTTGGAGGGGGGATTTTGAACAATTACTATCAACATGTTTTTCTTTGAACACTTTTTTCAAACTTATTTGAACAACATTAACAAATTTTGATTACTTTTTTCTTCAAATTTTCATATATTTCCTCTCAATTTCAAACTTTTTTTGGGAAAGAAGGGGGGGGAGAGAAAATTTTGAACGATTTTCGACAACATATTTCCCTTTGAACAGTTTTATATAATTTCCAACAATTTCTCCAAATATTGATTTACTTTTTCCAATGTTGAGCATTTTTTCCTAATTTTAATTTTTTCCCCCGAATTTAGGCCCCTTTTTTGGGGAGGTGAGATTTTGAACAATTTTTTACAAACATGTTTTCTTTTAAACTTTACTTTAGGATCAATAATTGATTGATCAAAATCGACTGTAATTGAAAATCGATCAATTGAATGCTGAAATCGATTCAATTCAATTGAGATTTTCGATCCAACATGATATTAAGTATTCCAACGTTATTAACCTCAAAAATTGACTTCCGAATCGAAAATCGATTAATCGAATTGAAGGGTTCCTTTCCAAGTCGGCCTAAGTCCATTTTTATCATTTTTGAGTTAGCAGCGCCATCTGCTGGTACAGGTCGGTTAACACCTTTATCACCTTGTCCCAACACCTGGCGTTACTTTTTTCGCTCAGGAGCGCTGTTTTGCCGGCTCGAAAAAACAGCTGATTATTCCAAAGTGGCCTAAATCATACATTTTTTAAGAATTTGTATACAAGTGCGGTTGTGCCGGGTTTTTTTCAAGTTTTTCAACGATTTTCGAGAGACGAAATTTGAAGGTGCTTCGAATGAAATTGTTTCAAAAATGTATTAAATTAATGATTCGTGAATTTTTTTTTTGAAAAAACGCGTTTTTCAGCTCTTTTTCAAAATTTTTAACATCAGATAATTCCAAATGGGCCTAAGTCCACTTTTTCTGACTGTTTGACGCGCTCTGGAGCTGAAAATACGCAAAATTAAAAAAATACCAATACGGTACTTTAAAGCAGAAAGATCAAGCTTCACAACCATATAATCACATCATTTATTATTGAAGCGGAAGGGCGAGAAAAACACTTATTTGCGTTTTTCTCGAAACGAAAAAAATGGACTTAGGCCGACTTGGAAAGGAACCCTTCAATTCCAAAAATCGATTCATTTTTGATTTTTTATCTCATATTTCTGGTTGAAAATGTTCGATATAAAAATCGATTGCAATTGATTCAGAAATACTGGATCAAAAATCGATTCATCGAATTCAAAAAATCGATTCATTTGTAATTTTTTCATCTCATATTTCTGGTCGAAAATGTTCGATATGAAAATCGATTGCAGCTGATTCAGAAATACTGGATCAAAAATCGATCATGATCGAAAATCGATTTATCGAATTCAAAAAATCGATTCACTTGTGATTTTTGATCTCGACTTCTGGTCGAAAATGTTCGAAATAAAAATCGATTGCAGCTTATTCAAAAATTCTGGACCCGGACCCAAAATTAATCGAGATCGAAAATCGATTTATCGAATTCAAAAAATCTATTCATTTGTATTTTTTTTATCCCATTTGATCATGAAGAATCACGTTCCGAACAAAAAAATCGATCTCAGTCTCTAAAATTGACTTCAGAAGTCCAATATCAAAACTAAATTCATTTTGATCTCATAATTAAGATGGAAAATGTACGAAATAAAAAATCAATTTCAGCTTATTCAAAATCGAAAATTTCGGTTCAAAAATCGATCATGATTGGAAATTGATTAATCGAACCTCAAAAATTAATTCATTTACGATTTTTGATCTCACCTGATCGATCAAAAAATGTAATAAAGTGAAAAGTAATTAAATTTCGCCGTACTCAAAAATTTAAAAAATCAATCGTGATCAAAAATTGATTAATCGAATCAAACCTCAAAAATTGGTTTACTTATTTGATATTTTTTCATCTCATTTGATTTCACGTGTTCAAAATAAAACATTAATTTTTACCTTAAAAATTATTAATCCGACCAAAAATCGGTCATGGTCGAAAATCTATTAATCATACATCTTCGTTCGACAAAAATCTATTTTGAAAGCGATATTTTGTTGGAAATATGCACTTAGATGTTGGATTATTGATTTTGATAATGACTCATGAGCGATCAATTTCCCAAATTGATCTTTGTTTTTATTCAAAAAAAAAAATTGACAAAAATTATTACAATTTTTTATTTGTAAATATTTTTTTAAAGGGAAAGGGGAGAGGGAGTAACTTCGTAAATGTTTTCCAAACAAAAACAGAGACGAATTCTGAAAACATCGATCACGTCTCATGATTGAAATCAGATATGTAGTAGATAAATTCAAGAAATCCAGTTAAGATCATTTCTTGAAAACTGGAATTTTTTATCCCATTTTTAGCTTCAGAAAATCAGAAATGTTGATTTTTTGGTGGATTTTCACGATCTCAATCAAAGTCATCCTTTTGCTACGTATCGAAATTGAAAAAAGACTTTTTAAAGCGTCAATAACTCGATGCTGATTAAAATTAATGAGTAAGGACTTCTGATAGTCTTCGTTCGGTTCAACGAATTGTGCTATTAAGGAGTGTTTTTGGAACATCCTGTATGTTGCTTATGATTAATTTTGTTAATCAATCAGTGTACCTGAAACGTGAATATTTCTATCTACCTTTAATTAACATAATGAGGAACTGTAATCAATTTCAGTTGAATTGAAATTGCGAATTTTTAATTTATTTTATGCATGTTTGTATTATTAAAAAAAAAAGAAAAAGTAATTCAACACCTTGATTAATATTTCAGATATGCAATCACAATTTGGTATTACGACGTAAGGCAGAAAAGTGAATCAGTAAAATTTCGACAAAAGCAAGCATCGCAAAGTAAGTCGGAATTCAGCTTATTCGTAAATAAAAATTGAATAGTACATAAATTTGTAATCGATAGCAATATTTTCATTACATAATTTGCTTTCAGGAACTGAAGAAACGAACGAAAATCAAAATAAAAGAACTACTGACGGATCGTAGTATCATATTGGTTAATTTTTCATTTCATTAATCATCGAGTCATTTTATTGTTGTTGTTATTGTTGTCGTTGTTGTTTAATATACCAAACAATGAAATTTTGCCAGTGTATTTCTTTTTCTCTTTTTTTTTTTTTTTTTATGATGTTAACGTTTATTACTTTATTCCTATCCCAGTTGATAATCACATTTTATTGCTCGGATAACGTGCCCCATCTTTCTTCATCTTCCCTCATGATATTATAACTGTATTTTCATTATTATTCATTATTTTTAATGTTACGATCATGGATAATGAAAAATGTTGTGATTCAACTGTGTATCGATTTACCTCACTTTAGTACCTGTATTTTTTTTAAATTAATAGAGCCTGTGTTGAATATTATAGAATCACGTCGTCGACTTATACAGACGATATGTTATCGATTTATTTAATTTTTTTTTTTTTTTTTTGACTAATTCGTGTAGCCTTTACCGATTTTTTTCTTCTCTCAGACTCTGTAAATATTACTCGTGTTATCGTGTACGTCGTGTTCATATTGTGTTTTCGATCATTGTGTCTGTTTGTTTTCTCCTCCTTTTCTCTCTTATACTAATTAATATGCAATATTGTATATAAGGTTTTTTTCTGTAATATTTTGCGAATAAAATGTTGTTATCGAACGGTATAATGTACATTATGTTAATAAGATAATGTATTTTAGGTACCAATTTCCTGTTATGAGTGGAAATTTTACGTATTGCGTTTCTGTTTCGATGAATTGACCGTCGATAAGGACTTCAGAGCTAACGTAATCGAGTTTTGAACCAAATAATTAATTATTGAATAATTTTCGAGTACCTACTACCTAATTTGACTGATTAGTTTTGTTTTATGTACTCAAGTAGCAGGTCTCAGGTCTAGATACGTTTTGTGTTTGAAAAAAATTTTGCTGTGTGCAAATTCCGAGTCAATGAGTCATTTCGAATGTCTCTTAATGGAAATATAATCAAGAGTTCAAGAGATATTAGTGATGAGTCATGAAAATTTGAAATTTTTGAATAAAACGATATCATTATTCGATTATCTTTTGAAACAGCTGATTAGAGATGTCCAAAGAATTTCTTTTTCAGTTTGCGGACGCGATGAGTCATTAGCGATAAGAATGGCACGAACGATTCCTCTTGATTCTCAATCGAACTGGTGACGTCATCTTTCACAGACATTTTGCGATGTTTTGCGCCCTCTAGTGGTGAAAAAAAGAAACTAATACTAGAATCTAATTAACTGATTCAGTTACCGAACGACATTTCCTCTCTTCTGATTGGTCGAATGCCAAATTACTCCTGCAAAACAAAATGAACGCTTTTGGTAGCTGAAAAGCGCGAAGTTGCTCACAAAAGTGATTTTACGAGTGTTTCTAGTGATTTTAGCTTTTATTCGCGAATTATTTCGATAAATCCAAGCTCCAGAGTTCCATCAAGAGTAAATTCTCGATACAAGATGTCCGCCGATATTACACTGGTAAGCATATTCATCCTGAATCTCCATTTCCAACACAAACTATGAAACTAATATACTACTCATTCGTCAGGCTGAAACCGAAACTCGTACAGAAATGGAAGAAAAACTGGAAAAGCTGATCGATAACGGTATCGCTGAAATGAAAAAGAAACTCAGTTGTTATTCGAAGCAAGGTAATAATACTTTCATATCGTCTATTCAGTTATTCTCAACTTTTCGCGGTCAATTTCATCGTTGTCTGTTGCAGTCGATCATAATGAACGTATAATCAAAGAGTTCGGTCTATGGGATTATTATAACTCGATTCCAGATGATGTATGCGGCGTGGTAAGTTGATCGAGTTTCATATTACTTTAGAAGAAACCGTACATTAATGGAGAATATTCGATGTACAGAACGATATCAGCGATGTGAACGTCGTATTGAATGCTCAAAACCAGAAACTGCAAAAGCTCAGCAACGAGTTGACCGTCGCGCAGTTGGATACGTATTTGAATTCTCTTCGCACGATGGCCAAATCCTTAGAAGAATATTACACCTATATACAGAAGTAAATTGAACCTCGAAATAGTCGAATTACGTGTATTTAGTTTGTTTACTAATCGAAGTGATTCATATTTAACAGAGAAATTGAAAAATACGACGACGAATTCATCAAGCAATGCCACAGCTGTAACCAAGACGGATTAGATTTCACCAATTTACAAACAACTATTCATAAACTGCAAGCTGATATTTATCAAGCTAACGAGAAACAGGTTCGAATCCATTTCCAATAACTACTGATCAAATAAGTCCAGTTTGTTGCGAGTAATTTATTATAATTATTACGATTATTACAGGAGCCAAAAACCATCGTAACAACGAAGCTATCGCAGTGTTTCGGTTTACACAAGGAAATCACTCTGTGTCAAACAGAATTAGATAAAATGAAGAACGAACTATCTACCATTCGTCATTTACCATCGAATCTTCCCGAAGCTGAAAAGAAACTCAACGATTTAAAGAAGAAATTCCGCGAAGTGTCCAACGAGTTCTCCAAGAAAGTGTCTCAATAAGGTAATTTTGAACAGAGGGTTATTTGAATACTCGTTCTGTTTGCCTGATTTCTTGTATGTCCTGTACCTAGATGAATTTATTTTTTAGTTTAGGATTTTATTTATTTATTTTTCATTTTGCATTCGTATAGTTTTAGATGCGGAATTATTATTACGTTGTATTTTTTCGAATAAATTATTCTGATCTCGTTATTACTTATGATTCTAGGTACGTGAACTCGATCAAGATAGTAATTAGACGAATCGCGAGTATAGTTTGTAAGATTACCTCGGTCAAAATACTCCAAACAGAATTCGCGCAGGTTTTCTCAGCTTCAAGTAATCGTTGGTATTCTACTTGATGCGATTTTATTCTGAATTTCGCGTTCGGTTCGCATTCGCATTGAAGTACCGGTTTCGTTTCGCAAGATAAACATCGAGGTTTTCGGTAACGTCTTTGGCGTTGAAAAATTTCGATTGGTTTGAAATGATAGGTGATGAAAATTTCATCTGCTGAGTATTGACGAGTGTCGATATCGTCAGGAGTATTCGTTTTACTGAATTTTTCTTTTAGTTCCTTCGTAGATGGGAAAAATTAACGAGTATTTTATTATTTGATCAGATGAACGTAAGGTAGATGCTATTTTCGATGAACGTTAAATGATCTTACCGTAACTGAATCTTTGATATGTTTTAAATTCTCTGAGACTGTTTTCGAATTGAAATAGACTGTGTAGCTTAGCAAGTGATCGAGTCTGGAGAACAATTATTTATATTAATATTGAAATAGCATTTTTTTGCGTCAACTTGGACTAATGTATTACAAAAGTTAGCCCTTTTCAAATTCACCTGTTGATAAAATTGATTTGAATTTTAGTATCGTCAGCTTCCAACGATACCAAATTATCTAGCCTGTTGATATGATAAAATTGCATTTTTAAATTATTCCAGAACAGTTTCTCATTCTTATAATATTCCATTCCTGAAAAAAATACGTACACTGGAATAAATACGACAGATATTTTCATACCACCGGTAAGATGATAACCGATCCTAACTTATCATTGTATCTTCTCGCTCGTAATCGAATTCCTCGATGATTCGTCCACTTTGCAAGTTAATTTTCAGTTTTTCCAGTTTATCAGATCGATCGTAAAAATAATTTTACCTCTGCAATGGGATTTTTACGAGCGTAATCATCGTATTTTATAATGGAACAGATTATACCATCAGAAGTGAACGATTTATTGAACCTTTCGTACTTCGTTTTACGATAAAGAATAACTTTACTACCTTGAGGAAATCTTCGTTCGAATTCTACAACGTAAGAGTGAAAATTAATCCGACGAAGAGACGAATGTACATAATAAGTTGAGCTTATGTTTGTCTGTCTCTGTAACTCTTTAGCTAACCTTATAGTACGGCAGTAAGCTGGTGATGGGCTATTTCTACAGAAAAGTCAAATGCATAGATTCAAATGGAGGTATTTATACTGTCCACGAAATTTTTCCAAGCAGGTAAAAGTTGAAATATTTCAACTTTTACCTGGACTGATGAACAAAATATAAAATTTAGGACATTATAATAATTATTATATTCATCAGAATTTATAAGAAAATAATATATTATTATTTTACAAGTTTAGAGGTTCAAAAGTCTGTAAAATTGAGCTTGAAAAAATGCCACGTTTTTTCTGTAGAAATCATAGCTTACTGCCAATTAGTCGGGGGGGGGGGGAGGTACATAAACATCTATTGCACCCCCCCCCCCCGCAGATCCTCTGGGACAACTTTTTTTCTTAAAGGGAGAGTCCTGCAGAACATTCCCAGCTGTTGTCCTAAAAAAAAGTGGCCCTTTTTGCGTTCCAACATTGGACTAGCACGAAATTTTCTAAACCGTACAAAAGGTAGTTGGAAAGAGCAGACAAAAATTCACCACTTGTCAAAATTTCAAGTGCTAAAGTGCCTTTTTCGGTTTTTGGTGAATTTTTGAAAATCAAATGTAGTCCAAAAATGAGGAAAAAACAACATTTTACCAAATTGACCTAGAAAGCTGAAATTTGGGATAAACCCTATTTCTGACCTGCTAAATCGATTGGAAACTGTTTCAAACCGTTTTGAGCAGTTCTGGAGCCTCCAGCGGATTTTTGAAACTTGAAAATCTCACAAAATTTCATCAAAATGGAGTTTGTGATCCGAAATTTGTTCCGAAAACTAATTTCAATACGCTAAGAAGTACTGCAGGTGGCTTTCAAGTCATTTTGGAGCTTCCAGCGACTTTTTGAAAATTCCTGGAGCTTCCAGCAGATTTTTAAAACTTTAAATTTTCACAAAATTGGGATATGCCCTATTTCTGACCTGCCAAATCGATTGGAAACTGTTTCAAACCGTTTTGAGTAGTTCTGGAGCCTCCAGCGGATTTTTGAATCTTGAAATTCCCACAAAATTTCATCAAAATGGAGTTTGTGATCCGAAATTTACTCTGCAAACTAATTTCAATATGCTACTTTTGAAAATTCCTGGAGTCTCCAGCAAATTTTTAAAACTTGAAATTCCCACAAAATTGGGATATACCCTATTTTTGACCTGCCAAATCGTTTGGAAACTGTTTCAAACCGTTTCGAGTAATTCTGGAGCCTCCAGCTGATTTTTGAAACTTGAAATTCCCACAAAATTTCATCAAAATGGAGTTTGTGATCCGAAATTTACTCTGCAAACTAATTTCAATATGCTACAAAGTCAACTGCACGTGAATTTCAAGTCGTTTTGGAGCTTCCAGCGACTTTTTGAAAATTCCTGGAGCCTCCAGCAGATTTTTAAAACTTGAAATTTCCACAAAATTTTATCAAAATGGAGTTCGTGACCAGAAATTTACTCTGCAAACCAATTTCAATACGCTACGAAGTATTGTAGGTGGATTTCAAGTCGTTTTGGAGCTTCCAGTGACTTTTTGAAAAAACCCTGGAGCCTCCAGCAGATTTTTAAAACTTTAAATTTTTAACAAAATTGGGATAATACCCTATTTCTGACCTGTCAAATCGATTGGAAACTGTTTCAAACCGTTTTGAGTAGTTCTGGAGCCTCTGGCAGATTTTTGAAACTCGGAATTCTCACAAAATTTCATCAAATGGAGTTGGAAAGCCGAAATTCATTCTGCAAACTAATTTCAATACGCTATGAAGTCGACTGCAGGTGATTTTCAAGTCGTTTTGGAGCCTCCAGCAATTTTTTGAAAAATACTGGAGCCTCCAGTAGATTTTTGAAATTTGAAATTTCCCCAAAATTTCATCAAATGGAGTTAAAAAGCCGAAATTTACTCCACAAACTGGTTTTAATGTGGTATGAAATCGACCGCAGTTTGTTTCAAGTGATTTTGAAACTTCGAGCTACTTTTTGAAAATTTCAATTTTCCAAAAAAACGCCATAAAACCTATGAGGAGCTCATTGCAAAAGTAGCCCTTGTCACATGAACCTATGCAATCTCCAAACCTCTCCCTTGAGCGTACCCAGTATCATGAATGTAAATTCTATAAATCAATTCCTCTCAGGGCTACTCAGGGTAGACCAACTTGACAGTCATTTCATCATTACAACATGATCTCCGCATTTGGCAATAGGTGCAATCGAGTGAAAAGGGTCTAAAAGTTCGTGTGACAAGGGCTACTTTTGCAATGAGCTCCTCCTATTTAAAACAATCTTAAGCACGAGTGCTTGAGATTGGTGCTTGTTAATGACCTTCATGACCGATAAAGTATCCGTTATTTTTTTTTTAAATCTGTGTACTCCAGTTTGAAACTTATTTTCGTGCATCGATTTCATACTCATTTGAAAAATTAAAAAATATAACGCTTTCGCCTCCGTTTGACGTAGGTAGAAAGATAAAATTCAGTTGACATGCTATTTTTTAACATTACATCTTGATCGAAAACGAGTATTTCACCATAAATAAATAAATGTAGTCAATTATTATTCGTGTCGGTAGGGTATATTTTTTAAAATTATAATATAATGCATCTTTTCGACCTGTTTGCAGTTAATTCATCGTCAGTATTTCGATGTTTCCTACCTGATTCCATTTTCTTTAGGTCAGCTCTCAATATTTTTACTTGTTCTGCATCTGCCGCATTGTCAATCTCGAACTTGGATTTCAGTGCTTCCAACTGGGCGGTCTTAAAAGCGATTAATTGTGCTATATCTATATCATCAGATTTCTTCTTCATGTCTGTCAGTTGTTGAGAGTTCAAAGACTCGATGAGTGTATTGTTACTTTTCTGCATAGTACATATAAAAAGGGTGACACTTTGGCACTATCACGCGAAAAGCAATAACGATTAGAACACGATGACACACGTCAGACTAGAATGATCAGTGAACAACTATACGAAAGTAGGTACTCGTATTCCAGTAATATATATTCTTCCAAATGGCGAGAATTTAAGCGTTGGGGAATAATATGACGTTGGTTTAATATGTGGATACGTGTGTGTAGGTATAGTTTTGAAATTTATAATAAACATCAGAACTACTTGTTCGTTTCAGATTGAAACAAAATCTGCGGAGATTTCGACGACACATAGGTCGGTACTTAACTACTTATGTATGCATTGCATAGAGTACATTTCTACCTATAAACTTTTTAATACGTATAGTTGAAAATAACTCATCAGCACGGGGTTTTGTACAATCGAATATAAATTAGGGCATTATATTTCAAAAATTACACTTACACCATACGCAACAATGACGAATAAATCAACTCTAAAAATACGCCAGGAAGATACCCCTTGATAGTTTAGGATTGACAATCCGGTTCGCATGTGTGTAGTTTAGGTTGCTGTTTTACGAGGTGAATTATTCGATGTTTCAGTGGAACACTCGGTTCGGGGGGGTATTGAAGAATAGTAATAAGGGGTTAGATTAGCCAGAGCGGACAGCATGCGTTTTTCCTATGATTTTACTTGAGAATTTGCAAATTGCTCATTTTTGATTTAATTCGTGTTTTGAAATTATTTTCATTTCAAAATTACTCAATCGTTCTGATTGTGAATGCAAACATATCGAAAAATGTAAGTACATAATTTCTGAAACTGGACAAATATTCTGGAATACTTGAATTGCCACCGATTTTTCAATCGTTACTATTAATTTAAAAAACAGCTAAAGACATGTATGTGTGGGGGGGGGGGATGTTCAAAATTTTATCAACACTGATCTGCGTGACGCTGTCTTGAAAAAACTGTGGAAAAAGTTAAGCTTTACATCTTCATAATTAAGTTTTGACTTTTAATTTTTTTTTTTTTTTAGAAATTTCATCATCAGACTTTTGAAAATTTATGAAAAACGTGATCAGGTATTCAGTATGACACAAAAGTAGTGCTCGGTGCCTTTTCTTTCCATGTGGAAAGAGCTAGTGAAATGAATGAAGCGGCGTTGAGTAGGAAAAATTAAGTGCTTTCTATAGCGACCTTGAAAATTTCAGGCCCATGCATGGGGTGTCCACAAATGAAAAACCAGTTTGGTCAAAAAATTCAAACTGGTTTTTATTTGGCCAATGTATTCTACACATTGAGGCGACAAAAACGTGATTTGAATTTTTTGAAACCGGTTCACCAATTTGCGATCTGTTAACAAAAAACGCCCAAAAATTGTAGATATAGAGAAAAAAAGCTTGATACAAAAGTTGTAGAGCGTGAAAAATTACACAATTCTGTCTAATCTTATTTTGAAACCGGTTCATTGGTTCGCATTTAGCAACCGGTTTTTGACAATCACCTAAAAATTGGAGATGGAGAAAAAAGTTTGAAACATGAGTTGTAGAGCGTGAAAAATTGCACTATTTTCGCTGATCAGATTTTGAAACCGATTCATTAATTTGCAATTAGTTATCAAAAATTATCAAAAAATTGAAGATAGAGAAAAAAGTTTGAAACATATCGCACCTCGGGAGTAATAAGGTCACATCTCAAAAAAAATTGATTTTGATGTTTTTGCATTTTTGGGGTTTGTATGACCCCCCTCAACCAAAAATTACACTTTGAGTTGGGTACATTATCTAGATCTTGTAAAAAATGCAAATGGCCTAACTCAAAATCTCAACAACATTGCAAGTTGTTTGGAGTCATAAGGGCACATCTCAAAAAACTCCACCTTTTTTGAGCGAATTTCATACATACAAAGTGTTAACAAATAGTTTTGATTGTTTTGAATGTTTGTCAGTTAGAAATTGTAAAGATTTTCGTTATGGTACATTAAGTACGCATCGTACAAATGTACGTTGGTCGTACGTAAATTACGTTTTAAATTCTGTTTTCTAAAAAATAGTTTAAATTTAAATTCGTCGAAGTTTTCGTATTGTTCGTTCGGTAATATGTGGCTGCGCCAGGCTTTACGTAATTTTGCGGAAATGTAAATATCGCTGGTTAGCAGCAATTTTATAAAGTTAAAATGTTGAACTTATTTTTGTTTTGAAATAAGTTCATTACTCCGAAAATATTTGATGCGTTAACAACGTATTTTTGTTATTGTTATTGAATTTTCTCCGATGACAATTTCTTGTCAATTTTTTATTTAATGTTTTAGAAATTTTTCATTTGAATAAATTTTAATTTATCGAAGTAAAAGGCGATCCACGTTATTTATCCGCCTCTGGAATGACGATTGAAGTTATTTTCACGTCATTTATAAGAGAAATAGTCGCAAGGAGTGCATTTTTTATTGGTTTGTACCAAATGGAAAAAAATTTTTAAATTGATCACTTTTCAGAAAAATGAATTTGCACATATCATGACATTTTAGTTTTTTGAGAAAAACTCAAAAACTAAGCACTCTAGAAAAAAACTAACGACATTATGTCGATTGGAAATTTAATTCTCTACAACTTTGTTAACATGAAATTTTTTTGGACGCTTCCTTTCGCCTCCACATCAACTTTAATGAAAGGTTATAACTCAAAATGTTTTCCAAACATTGAAATATTTCCTCTTTAAGATTTTATTTTTCAAACTGTTCTTATGCTAAATGAAGGTAGGATACCAGATCTTTAAAATGAGTTGCTATTCATTCCTCACAATTAATTATAAGTTGATGAAAATAATGAATCAAGTTTTAAAAAAAAAAGAAAATCACTCTCCTGTAAAATTTCACTTTTTTGAGATGTGACCTTATTACTCCCGAGGTGCGATATATGAAGTTGTAGAGTGTGAAAAATTGAACTATTTTTGCTGATCAGCTTAAAATCAGTTCATTAATTCGCAGCAAGCCATCGAAAGTTACCTGGTTGCAAATTATTTAGCCATTTACAAAATCTGATAAGTGACAACACTGGTAGTTCAATTTTTTACGCTCTACAACTTTTGTTCCCAGCTTTTTTCTCGATCTCCAATTTTTAGGTAATTGTCAAGAACTGGTTGCTAAATGCGAACCAATGAACCGGTTTCAAAATGTAATTGAACAGAATTGTGTAATTTTTCACGCCCCGTGCCCTACAACTTTTGTTTCAAACTATTTTCTCGATCTCCAATTTTTAGGTAATTTTTATGAACTGGTTGCAAAATGCAAATTAATGAACCGGTATCAAAATCTGATCAGAGTAAATAGTTCAATTTTTCACGCTCTACAACTGTTTCAAGCTTTTTTCTCTATCTGCTATTTTTGGGTGTTTTCTGTTAACTGGTTGCAAATTAATGAACCGGTTTCATAAAATTCATATCACGTTTTTGTCACCTTAGTGTGTAGAATACATTGGCCAAATGAAAACGAGTTTGAATTTTTTGACCAAACCAGTTTTTCAATTTGTGGACACCCTGTGCATGGGCCTGACATTTTCAAGGTCGCTTTTGAAAGCACTTATTTTTCCCTACTCAACGCCGCACAGTGGGACCGCTGAGCTAAAGCTGGCCAAAATTATGATGCCTGTCAGAAAGGCAGAAAGGGGGTTTTCGAAGGCGCTGCATGAATCCAATTTTGATGATATTTTTGCCCTCAGATGAAATGGAGTTCCAGAGGGGGGGAGCTAAACTCACAATTTTGAATAATTTTAAGTGAGGTATCAAAATATATGTTTTTTGACCCCCCCTGAATTCAATTCTGATGATATTTTTGCTCTCAGATAAAATGGGGTCCCAGGGGGGCGGGGTTAACCGAAAATTTTGAAAATTCTTGAGTGGTGTATCGAAATTATATGTTTTTTGGCCTCCTAAAATTCAATTCTGATGACTTTCTGCTCTCAGATGAAAAGAGGTCCCAAGGGGGGGGGAGGGGGTAAACCAGGAATTTTGAAAATCTTTGAGTGGGGTGATCAAAATCTAAGAATATTGTTGATTCTAAATTTTGGTTCATAGGTCATCTGATGGAAAATTTTATGTAGAACAACTTTTGTAGACTTCATTTTTGAGCTAGGACCAGGGCTGTAAGGTAATTTATGTCGGTAAATTACCTTACCGTATTTTACGGTATTTTACCGAAAGTTTATTACCGTAAGTTACCAAAAAGCAAAATTGCTCCAACTTTCCTTCATAAATTTCCAAATTTCCATGGAAATTCATGATTTGAAAGTTACCAATCCTTATAAAGGAGGAGTATCGACAAGGCCATTTTTTGGCACCAGACAGTTATCGGCTGAACCACTCTTAAAATGTTGTAATGAATGCCCCAAATACGAATCCGTGGTTAGTTAACCCAAAATGACCATTTTTGGGCTCCAGGAGTCCCCAAAGTTGCGAATAAAAAAATAATTTTTGGAACCACCGAGTATTACTTTCAAAAACTTTTTCAACGTAAAATATCTGTTTGAACCCGTTACACATTATACGAGGCAATTTTTCCATTTTCGACCCTCGGGGGCAGAAATTGGGGGGGTTTTAATTTTTGAAAAATTTTGGAACCACCATTTTGAACCTACCCCTTTGAACCCCGCTGAAAAGCTTTTTACAGTTTATTAGTATCTGAAAGACCTCCACCCTACCAAATTTTGAGCTCAATAAAATTTTGCGCTGGTACTCAAAAATCCAAATTTTCAATTTTTTGTAATTTGGATTTTTTGGGAACCCCCGGATAGCTGGAAACCTGCGATTTGCGCCAAACGTAACGTTTTGAGGCATATACCTATTCAATAACCTAGGTGAAAAAATTTAATTAAGCCCCCTGTATATTCGTAATTTTGAACCCTTTTTTTAGAGCCCCCCCCCACTTTGGGCACCCCTGAAAAAAGGCGATTATGCATATTTTTTCAAATCTTTGAAACATTACTTTAGGATCAATAATTGATTGATCAAAATCGACTATGATTGAAAATCGATCAATCGAATAGCGAAATCGACTCAATTGAGATTTTCGATCTCGCATGGTCCATCATAAATTCTGAATGAAAAAAGTATTCCAACGTTATCAACTTCAAACATTGACTTCCGAATCGAAAATCGATTGCTTAATCGAATTCAAAAAAAAATCGATTCCTTTGTGATTTTTGATCTCGTGCTTCTGATCGAAAATGTTCGAATTCGAAATGAAAATCGATTACAGTTGATTCAGAAAATTCTTGATCAAAATTCGATCATGATCGAAAATCGAAATATCGAATTCCAGAAATTTATTCATTTGTGATTTTTGATCTCATTTGATGGCGATGAATCGCATCTTAAACGAAAAAATCGATCTTGGTCTCAAAAATTGACTTCAGGAGTCTAAGATCAAAAATCAATTAATTTTGATCTCATAATTATGACCAACAATGTACGAAATGAAAAATAAATTTCAGCGTATTCAAAATCAAGAATTTCGTATCAAAAATCGATCATGATCAGCAATTGATTAATCGAACGTCAAAAATTGATTCATTCACGATTTTTGATCTCACTTGATCGATCAAAAATGTACAAAGTGAAAAGTACATAGATACATAGATAGCCTAAATTTCGGCATATTAAAAATTAAAAATCAAACGTGATCAAAAATTGATTAATCAAATTCAAGAAATTGGTTTATTTGAGATTTTTGATCTCATTTGATTGCACATGTTCGAAATGGAACATTAATTATGTAATCTCAAAAAATGATTCTTCCGACCAAAAATATTGTGAAAACATCTTATCACGTCTCATGATCGAAATCGAAAATCATAAATAGAGTTTTAGAAGATCATTTCCTGGAGAAAAAAATAATAATAATTTCGGTCGATTTTTATTTTCTGACAATCATAAATGGAATCAGAAATTCCAAATTGATCGGTTTTTGTGATCCGATTACCTAATCGATTTTTGGTTTGAAGATTCAAAGTAATGCAAATCGAATCTCCTAAAAAGTACCTACCCTTGTTAGTGGTAATATCAAGATAGGATACAATTTTGTACAGAACTCGAAGTTGGCGGTGATTTTTATTTTGAGCTCCAAAACTGAAATTTTTTAACCCTCTCAATCAAAATCATCCTTTTGCTATGCATCAGAATTGGAAAAATACTTCCTAAAATGTCAATAACTCGTTTTCCGAAGTTCTGATAGTTTTTGTTCGGTCCAACGAATAGTGCTATTGAGGAGTGTTTTTTGAACATCCTGTATTATTGATTACAAGCAAATATTACCCGTCCTACGGACGGGTCACCCATAACGCTTCATTTTAAATAAAAAAATAATGAAAAATTGCAATGCAAAGTTTCATGCCTAAGTGCTATTTTTTTTTTGTTTTTGGTATTTTCAACGTGAAAATTACTATTAGCATGAAGAATGCGCGAGAATAGGAAAATACCACGTGTCATTAGTACCTTGGCTTGAAAGTAAAAACATTTAAAAAAATTTCCCTCGCTTTCCTCTTTTACTAAAATTCCCATTTTCATATATTTATGAAAGGCTAGGGTTCCAACCATCCAGAAAATTAAATTCAACATCCTAAAAAACCAATACATTCATACCCATGTTGAATTTGTATCCAACCCCCCCCCCTTTGAAGGCTCTTTTAATTTTAGGAAACTATAGCCTTTTGAACTGAAATGTTAGTTCACTCATAAACAATTTTTTTTGCTCAAAATTGTTATATTTCCACTTTGAACGCTTCCCTTTTCTTCCTATACAATACATAGGCTGAAAATTTTATAGTGAGTCCACCCTGGAGTGTCTATACATACAAAGAATGTGTTATCGTTACCGTAACTGCGTCCCTCTCCGTTTTCCACAAAAAAAATTCACTCAAAAGTGCTATATTTCCACTTTTAACGCCCCCCTCCTCTCATATGCTTAAAAAATGTTATCGTAAGTCTGTCTTGAGGTGTACTACAACACATCATTATCACCACACCCTTCTCCGTTTCTCATATTACATTCCTGAGCTTCCTCCCCCCTAAGTTGTTAATAAATCTTGGAAACGTTTTGCCAGACTCAACTAACTCGTTGAGTTTTGTAAATTTTTAGTGTTAATACCTAAAGGAATTTATTTACTTACCAGAAAAAAAATGTTTTTTTCACTTCTTGGAATACAAAATTTCGAGAGCTTTTTTTCCCCTAAATTTGATTGGGTGTTTTTGCTTATGTAGGTATTTTAAAACTGGAATTTCTACATTTTGAAATTTTCAAGCCAAAAAATTGCGTTTGAGTCTTTTTTTTTTGTTTTTTAGAACTAAAATTTCTACAATAAATCACTTACATTTTGAAATTTTCAAGCCAAAAAAATCAAATTATTCCCTTAACAAAAACATTGTTCTTTAAAATTATCAAAATTAAAAATTTCACACTACTGTAGAGGGTACTTGGGACTCCATGTTACCACTCTACAGTGGTAATTTGATGCCCAGGACGGAGGCTGCACTGAACCAGGCGCAACGCCATCTGGTGAGCTGGTTCAGGGAAGCTGATGGCTGAGAGTAAGATACAGAGTAGCTTCGCAGTTTTCCAATCTTCTTTAACCGAGTAAGATAGAGCTTTTACGCTAGCTTGGAGAACGCTCATGCCTTTAAGCAGAATCTTTCGCATTGTTGAATGGTAATGATTGTACATCGTAGTAACGTGTACTGTATGTCTTTTCATGTGCTTGAATAAATATTCAGAGTAAATTGCCTTGGCCATTTATTGCGTTAGTATTTATAAGAGTACATCTGTGTTGGGTAAAACTGAGATAGGTATTTTAATACCTTGGGACTTTTGGTCTAAACGGCCTTATCAACTTTAGTGGCCTCTGAGCCAGATGGTGTTTGAGTCACGAGGACACTAAAAGAGAAAGTTAAGGTTTTACCATTACATTACATCTTACATCTTTTCTGCCACCTAAAGCAGTGCACCTATACATAAGATGAGTGCAAGATTACCATTTTACTTACATACAACTTAGCAATTTTTGATTCAAAATTCCCTGGATTTAAACTTATTTTACACTGGAGATTCAAAAAAAATTAACCATTCTGGATGTATGTATTTATCGAAGTTATCGTTTTTAAACTGATACAAAACTGTAGGGGATATTGGTTAAGTAAATCACCCCCCCCCCCCTAGTTGTCAAATCTTGGAAACGTTTTAACTGACTCGACGAAGTCGATAAATTTTGTGAGTTTTCAGTCTTAATAAAGAAACTTATTTGCCAAATTTTTTGGAACTTGAAACACATTTTTGGCTCAAGCCTGTTCGTTTGTCTGTTTTTTTTTTTCAAAATCAAACTTTCTGAAAATCTATTACCTATTTATTAAAATTTAAAAAAATGTTTAAATTCAAAAATAAACTCCTCACATGGAAAAAAAATGTTTTTTTACTTCTCAAGATACAAAATTTTGAGAGCTTTTGTTCTTAGTTCTTTGGGGTTTTCTGATTTTGTTTTTAAAACTCAAATTTCTACCCAAAATCACTCAAATTTTGAAATTTTTCAACCAAAAAAATCGAATTCTTCCCATATAAAAAAAAAACATTGTTCTTTCAATCATCAAAAATGAAAATTTACGAAAGCTTTTGCTCTCGCTATGTCTGGCTCAATTTGTTTGATTACATAATATTTTATTGTTTTACAAAATGAAAATGGAATTTTGAGAGCATTTACTCTTACTTCGTTTGGGTCTTCGAGCTTTTGTTCTCATTTCGTTTGGGTTTTTCTGATTTTGTTTTTAAAACTTAAATTTCTACCAAAAATCACTCAAATTTTGAAATTTTTCAACCAAAAAAATTGAATTCTTCCCATCAAAAAAACATTGTTCTTTCAATTATCAAAATGGAAATTTACGAAAGCTTTTGCCCTCACTATGTCTGGCTCAATTTGTGACTAAGTGAAAAAAAAATTAAAGTTCAAGAGATATGATTGGCCAATGAGTTTACCCATACTTTTCGAGTTTCTTCAGGAATAGATCCACCTTCGATCTCCTATTTTCTAATTTGATGATTTTGTAAAATGCTTAGCAAATCGGAAATATTCGGTGTCGAAATGAAAGCTCTTGATGACGTCATCGTCGTGACGTCATAAAAACTTTGAAGCTCAATTGTAGCGTTTTGCGGCAAAATTTTGAAAATCGAATGTCCAGTGGATAATCTACACCATAACGGGAGTCTATGGTCAAAATTTCAGCCGTTTTTATCCAGCCGTTTAGCCGTGATGCTGTGACAAAGAATTTCGAACTTCGCTTTATATAATAGATGATTGATTTTGTTAATCAATCAGCGCACCTGAATATTTCTATCTATACCTTATAGTTCAAAGTTCGCAATTTGGTTGGGTACATAATTTGATAAAACGTAATGAGGAACTGTAATTAATTTCAGTTGAATTGAAATTGAAAATTTTTAATTTACTTCATGCATGTTTCTATTAGGTACCTATTTGAAAAAAAAAAATTGTAATTCGACACCTTGATTAATATTTCAGATACGCAATCACCATTTGGTATTACGACTTGAGGCAGAAAATCGAATCAGTAAAATTTCGACAAAAGCAAACACCGCAAAGTAAATAGAATCGAACGTACCTCCTATTATGTAATCTATGGAAATTCAGCTAATTTTTGTAACTAAAAATTGGAAAGTACCGTACATATTTGTAATCGATTGCAATATTTTCATTAGATTATTACATAATTTTCTTTCAGGAACTGAAGAAACGAACGAAAATCAAAAGAAAAAAACTACTGACGGATCGTAGTATCATATTGGTTAATTTTTCATTTTTTCATTAATCATCTAGTCGTTTTTATTGTTGTTGATGTTGTCGTTGTTGTTTAATATAGGTACCAAACAATGAAATTTTACCAGTGTATTTTTCTTTTTTTCTTTTATTTTTTAATGATGTTAACGTTTATTACTTTATTCCTGTCCCAGTTGATGATCACATTTTATCGCTCGGATAACGTGCCCCATCTTGGAGAATGTCCTCTACCAAATTTTCTAAAAAATGTTTGTCCCCACCTAACTTCGAAAAATGGCGGTTTTGATGCTCCAGCTCCCTATTGTGTCGACCAGAAAATCCCTTTTACCTTTATTACTGAGAATGAACTTTTCATCGTGATAAAAATAGACTAACTAAGAAATTGAAAAGAGGAAGAATCGAGCTTTCGAAACCATTATTTAGGTACTTACCTACCTACTTTGTCTCAGCGACTCAGCGTTCATTTCTAAGATCTGTGAGAAACAAAAACAGTTAACAAAGAGCTTACACTTTGAGCATAATACGACCATATTGCAATTACTTATTGTACAAGAACTTGCGCGTATAATAACGTACCTATGTAGGTACTTATAAGTAACAAAAAATAAAATATGATATTTTACTGTGTTTCTTGCGATGGTTTTTTTGGTTCGTGGGAAAGAAAATTAGAAAATAAAGTAAGTAGGTAACAAATTTTAATTTCGAGAGTAAAATACCAACCAATGGTATTTTACGGGATTAAATGGCATTACGCGTTTCATAGGGAAAAATAAAACACGCTACCGGTACTTATTTCTACATCTCTGGTAAGACGTGTTAAGTGGTAAGTATAAGTAGGTACCCAACTCATTTAATTAGCGAAAATTGAAAGAAATACAGTATTACTCAAGGTAGGTACCTATCTACTAGATATTCTTTCCCGATATAGCGATGAATAGAAATAAGAGGGAGAAATATCGTCGTTCCAACCCACCCTACCTACGTACATTATCAAATAAAAATCTGCTTTTTTACTCGCCAAACTACTCGAAAGGAAATTTTTTAAATCAAATGCCTTTCTTTTTACAGAACTGTCCAAGAATTCTGTTTCTTGTTAGAATAATTAATAAACAAATTTTTACCTAGGTATTATTTTTTTTTTTTCACGAAGTCCTGCTTTTTGGCCATAACTGGAAGGAAATCTGGTAGATATTTATTGAATTTGAGCTGTAAGCTATCGAGACTGAAATGAAAAACCGTTTCGTATGTATTATAAAGCCAATTGTAAGTACGGTATTTATTTTTGTGCTTACATAACTCCGTAGTACATCTACATAAAATGTATGTACTTCAAATAAAATCGAGATAAAACGGTGCAAATGTAGCTACGTGTACTTATGGGTACCTATCTAATTATTTGAAATATTTTGTTGTTCAAAAATTAATATAAAATAAAAATGTTTTACTTGCTTCGAATAAAACCGATATAAGAAACCGGAGTAAATTCCGTTCAGTTTTCATGATGGAATGTAATCCGTATAAAGGGGAAACGCGGGGCAACCAAGCTTGTATTTTATTTTTCTTTTCTTTTATCGAAGAATTTAGCATTTGCACGAAGATTTTCAGGTTGCTATTTTAGCCATCTTTGCAACGACGATGTATTTTATTAAGAATTATTTCATTTGAGAACGACGCTTCGATAGGTACGTTGGCGTTTTTTTGTTCTCTATTTTCTCTTTTGACTCGTTTAAAATACACGTTTCTTCGTAAAAAATAAAAATAATTGTATTTAAAATTGTTGTCATTTACCTAAGCAAATTGTTTTTTCCTGTGTTTTTATTTATTTAGTGAGGGAGTTTACTGAAAGCATGCCTACTAATTGAGTCTGAAATTATTTTATGAATAACCCACTTATTGTTCATATTTTAAACAAGAAAGTACATTTCCACTCGGGTATTACGACATTTTCTTTCATCATAGGTATGTATCAGAACGCAAAAAAAAAAAAAAAAAAAAAAACATTCAACGTAAAGACCCGATAACGGCGCACTGTAAGTACGTATAATTCTAGGTTTTTTCAACTTTTTTTTTTTTTTTTTTTAATTCATCGCGAAGAGATATCTATAAGTATAGATATGATGTACGTAGGTAGAGTTATGTACCTAATTCTACCTACCTATGATTGCACGTGTTGTTTTTTTGTTCGATTTTCACCAGTAGAGCGGGAAAATAACGTAAAAAAGCAAGGGCGAAAAGGAAAAAATTGGCACATGAATTTTTTCTTCGGGAATGTGTTCAGATGGACCCTATGAACTACCAGAAAAAAACCGACCCTTCTACCACTGGAGCTAATTTTGTTAGGGAGCTAAAACCAGTTCCTATTCACGATTTTTGCGATTTACTCCGCAAATAGGTATTATATTTACGAGAAAAGCTCGTCGTCGTCGTAGTCGCGCTCCTTTACAGGAGATAGCGTATTTTATGTCCATCTATATTAGCCGGTATCTAGCGTATCTAATTGTTTCTTTCAGGGTCTTGCAGGGGGAGTTGGCCGGTGAGTTTGTTGTTAACAGTTCCGATCGTTTCCTCCCTCTCGTCGATCTTCCTTGGATTTTCCCCTGTACAGCTAGCATGAAAATACCATTTTCTCGTATCTTATGAGCTAAATACTTTAGCTTTCTGTTTTTGATGTCTTCAACTACGACTTTCCGCTCCTCTCCTATTCTTGCTAGTACTTCCTTGTTGGTAATGAAGTCCTTCCATGAGATCCGTAGTAGCCTTCGATAGCACCACATCTCAAAAGCGGATACTTTCTTCTCGCATTCTGCACTCATGGTCCATGTTTCGCAGGAATACTTCAGAACGGTCCATACGTAGCATCGCATAATTCTCTTCCTCAGATCAATACTCATCGTTCGATTTCCCAGCACATTGGCAAGGTTGTTGAAAGCAGTCTTTGCCATTCCAATCCGTGATTTAATTTCTTTATGATCTCTACCATCCTTGTTTATCAGTGCTCCAAGGTACCTGAATTGCTTTACATTTTCAATTTCTTGTGATCCGATGTTGATTTTGACCTCTTTATCATCTCCTTTCGTAAATCTCATCACCTTGGTCTTGCCTGCATTTATTTTCATTCCATATTTTAATCCAGCACTGTTGATTTCGTTACCTTAATGCCAAATCCGAGTATGTCCATCCAAAAAAACATCGTCATTTTGCGTCACTGATAAGGCTCTGGGAAGCCCTGAATTGAAAAATTTGCATCGGAGTACAGCTAAAATGCACTACCGAAGATACATGAAGCTGACCGATGTTCAATCAGAACTCAACGAACCCTTCCGAGCATATCCGAGCCTTATCAGTGATGCGTAAAATCGTCCTTTTTTTGTATGGACATACTCGGATTTGGCATTAAGGTAACGATTTGGTTGATCATTTTCTGCATCTGCGCCTCTGTCTCAGCAAGGATCACTTTGTCGTCTGCATAACTTATTTCATTTATTCTCTTGCCATTGATCTTGAATCCCATTCGTTCGATTCGCGCTTCTCTCATTATTTCTTCTGCATACATGTTGAACAACCTGTGTGAGAGGGGGCATCCTTGCCTCACACCTCTCTTTATTCCACATCCGTTCTCCGAGTACTCAGTTCCAATCTTGATGTTAGCGCTTTGCTCCCAGTACAGGTTCTTGATTATTTGCAGGTCTTTGTTATCGATATTGTATTTTTCCAGGATCTCCAACATCTTCTCATGGTTGACACGATCAAATGCTTTTTCATAATCGACGAAGCAAGCAATGATTTCCCTATTTGCATTCAGTGCTCTTTGAATGATCACTTTCAGCAGGGCAATTGCATCTCTCGTCCCATTTTTTGCTACAAAGCCATATTGTGTTTCGCTTAGATTTTCATCTATCTTCTTTTCAATTCTGGCATTTATGATGGAGAGTAGTAGCTTCAGTGCGTGGCTCATCAGTGCGATGGTTCTATATTCAGAGCATTTTTGCGAGTTGTTCTTTTTTGGTATTGGTACAAAATTTACTGCTTTGAAGTCCTTAGGCAGAGTGCCTTCATCGTATATTTTGTTTATTATCTTCAGCAGCTCCTTTTCATACTCTGGTGTTAAATGTTTGATCAAGTCTGCTGGTATGAGATCTTCTCCCACTGCTTTGTGGTTTCTGGCTCGCTTCACAGCATTCCTCAGCTCCCACATTTCAATTCGTGGTGCCTCTTCTGTGAATGAAACTGCAATTTGAGCCGGATGTGTATCATCTCCATACAGTTCTTGTATGTAGCTGATCCAGACCTCTTCAGTTTCTTGATTAGTAACACAGTACTTTCCGTCTTTTCCTCGCATATATCGCACCTCGGGAGTTATAAGGTCACATCTCAAAAAAGTGAAATTTTACAGGAGAGTGATTTTCTTTTTTTTTAAAATTTGATTCATTATTTTCATCAACTTATAATCAATTGTGAGGAATGAATAGCATGTCATTTTGAAGATTGGGTATCCTACCTTCATTTAGCATAAGAATATTTTGAAAAATAAACTCTTAAAAAGGAAATATTTCAATGTTTGGAAAACATTTTGAGTTATAACCTTTCATAAAAAGTGATCTGGAGGCGAAAAAAAGCGTCCAAAAAAAGTTTCAAGATAACAAAATTGTAGAGAATTAAATTTCCAATCGACATAATGTCGTTAGTTTTTTTCTACAGTGCTTAGTTTTTGAGTTTTTCTCAAAAAACTAAAATTTCAATATACATGCAAATTCACTTTTCTGAAAAGTGATCAATTTAAAAAATTTTTTCCATTTGGTACAAACCAATAGAAAATGCACTCCTTGTGATTATTTTACATCTTAAAAACGTTCAAAACTATCGAAACTGTTTTCTGACACTTTGTATGTGCAAATTTTACTCAAAGAAAGAGGAGTTTTTTGAGATGTGACCTTATAACTCCAAACAACTTGCAATGTTGTAAAAATTTTGAGTTAGGCCCTTTGCATTTTTTACATGTTCTAAGCAGCATACCAGACTCAAAGTGTTATTTTTGGTTGCAGGGGGTCATGCAAACCCCAAAAATGCAAAAACATCAAAATTGACTTTTTTTGAGATGTGACCTTATTACTCCCAAGGTGCGATATGCTATTCCACTTCTCCTTTTCTTGTGGGTGGCCATCATCTGCTTCACTTTGGTATGCATTTCTCTAGAGTTGTGCCTTTTCTCCAGCTCTTCTATTTCTTGACACTTCTCCTCATACCACTTGTTTTTGGCCATTCTGCACATTCCCATGATCTGATTATTTATCACTGTGTATTCATTACTTGGTCTGTTTGTTTGTCTTCGTTCTTCCATCAGATCCAGTATCTCTTGAGTCATCCATGGTTTGTGTTTTCTTCTTCCTTTGAATGGAATAGACTTTTCTGCTGCTGTTTTAACCTTTCGCTTCCATGTTTACCACTTTTCCTCAATACCTTGTTCTTCTTCCAACCTGTCTTCCTTTTGCTTTTCCAGTTCTTCTTGGAATTTCTTTTGAACTTCTTTTGATTTGATTTTTGCAATGTCAAGTTGTTGGTATCGTTCTTTGCTCTTCTTCTGGCTCTTCAAGACTAGCTGGCATTTTGCAGCCAGTAGTTTGTGGGCAGAGTTGCAGTCAGCACCAGGATATGTGTGACAGTTCTTCACTGTGTTCCTGAATCTTCTTTTTACAAGTATATAGTCTATCTGGTTTCTGACTCAATCTCCAGGACTGACCCATGTGTATAATCTTCTTTCATGCTGCTTGAACCAGGTATTGCATATTACTAGATCGTGTCTTTCAGCAAACTCTACGAGCATTTCACCTCTTTCATTCTGCTCTCCAAGCGTGTATCTCCCTGCGACTTGGCTGCCATGATCCTTCCCAACTTTGGCATTGAAGTCTCCCATCAAAAACACAACATCATTGTTTTTCGAGCATCTCATCACTTCTTCTAGGTCGTTGTAGAAGTTGTTGATTTCTGCTGTACTGCTTTCCGCTGTTGGCGCATAAACTTGAATTATCACCATTGGTTTTGGCTTGACCTCCAATCTCACGAGTAGTATCCTCTCTGATTTTGGAATTATGGCACTGATTTTATCGCTTATTCTGGTATGTATTAATATACCCACACCTTGTTCGTGTGTGTCTTTCCCAGCGAAGATCATTTCATAATTTTCATCTACCAGGTATCTACCGTTTCCAGTCCATCGGGTCTCACTTACTCCTAACACGTCAATTTGCAATCTCCTGGCTTCTTTAATTACACTAGCAAGTTGTCCAATTTTATACAAAGTTCGTACATTCCAGGTTGCGACGTTGATGTTGTTCCGCCTTGTTTTAACTCCGCGTATTCTTAGCACCCTATCCGGCTGCCTTGGCGGATGAGGATCAGCCTGACAGAGACTTAGGGCCATTGCTAAATTGATGTCCATATAATTCTAGGGAAATATAATGGTGTTGGTTTCCCGTTGCCTTCCACCATGATTTTCTGTTGGGGTTTACTCCCTTAGCCGAATTTGCCAGTTTTTAGGCTCTGGTATTCGCCTACTCACTCTGAAGCTCTTGCGCTTCCCTGGGGCTGGAACGAGTGAGTTGTTGGTGTTCTGCAGCTCTTATGCAGTCTTGTTTGTAATCCGGATTTATGTAGAGGCTTGGCCTTCGACTTGCCACTCCTCCCCGTCGTTCCACCAACTGGAGAATTCTGCTTTAGCCATGTTTATCGATTCCGAGTCCATCGAACAGCAACATGTTACCACCCCGCACGACGTGGACGCGCAGAATACCCCTGGTGTTGTCTTCGCCTTCTCATCTGTCCTGGGGGACTGGCTCCTCTTGATGATCCGAGCTACTACCTAGAGACTACCTCTAGCGACAACAACCTGTGCCCACGCGGAGCGAGAAAAGCTACTGTAACTGAAAATGCTCCCCTTCAAATTCTCGATAATTTGATACTACGCTCGATACCCATCCCTCAAAGGGGGTGTCTATAAAAAGGGGAGGAAAGAGTAGGTGTTTCAAAAAAGACCAGTCCAATAAATTACCTAATCAAAGTAGCTATGTATACTTAATATGTATCATTCGTTTTCGCTCACATTTTTTTGCAAACTCTATCTACTCACCCAACTACTAATCGAACCACCGTTGATTGGTATTTAAACCATCCTAAGGGGTTGGTGAGGGGTGCTTGATTTTTCAAGTTACCTTCAACTGAATCAAGTATTTGAAAAACAAATCTGGACGTGAGATGTATCGAATTCGAGGTCGCTGAATACGAATATGAACTCATTTCTTGAGTACACCCCCTCAAAGCCCTCCTGTGCCCCAAAAAGAAGGTAAACCTTTTTGAAAAATCGTGAAAAGTCAAGTGATATATCGGATGGTATGTTTTTGAGGTCGCTGAATAAGTGAATACGTACCTACATCGTACATGAACTTTTTTCCTGGATTCAACCCCTCAAAGCACCCCTGTGCCCTAAAAAGGGAGTAAACATTTTGAAAAATCATGAAAAAGTCGAGTGATACATTAAATTAATTCAATGTTTTTTCGTTCTTTATTATGAATTTCAAAATTTAGGTTAAAGGTTAAGGTTATTAATTTTCTAAAGTTACGGTTAAGTTTCAGGTTACGGTTATTGGTGAACATTTTTTTTTTTTGGTTAATGGTTAAGGTTAAGGTTACAATTTTTGGTGCTAATTTTTCCAGTTGAGCTTAAAATTTCGGGTACATCCTCCCATTGTACTGTGAAAATTTGAACCCTCTAGGTCAATTTGGAGAGGCTGTGGGCTTTCCATAAACATTGTTAGAAAATCAAAAAACATGGAAAATAGCCCAAAATTTTACTTTTTTGATCCCAATGAGGGGTCAAATGGGGTTGGAAGGTTGAAACATGCAGAAGGCACTTCGGGTACATCCTCCCATTGTACTGTGAACGTTTTGAGCCTCTAGGTCAATTTGGAGGGGCTGTAGGCTGTCTGAAAATTGAAAAATTGAAAAACATGTAAAATAGACCAAAAATCCACTTTTTTGACCCTGGAGAGAGGTCAAATAGGGTTGGAAGGTTGAAACCTGCAATAATTACTCGCGGGGCACCCTCCCATTGCATGCTGAAAATTTGAACCTTCTAGATCAATTTTAAGGGTGAGGGGGTCAAAAGTTGGAGTGAAATGTGGTTTTTCCCACCATAAATGGGGTGGGGATGACCTAGGAAGCTGAAATTTAGATATGTTGATCACAATGGAGGTACTGACCAATGGTATGATTTTGGACTGTTTTCATCTGTTCGGGGTCATATTATGCCCCTCCAAAAAATGACCTTTCTGTAATTTTCAACTTTGAACCTCCCCACTCGAGAGGTCAACTCTAGCTCTCAAAAGAACCCTATTCCCCAAGTTCAACTTCATTTTTGATTAATTAGAACAGGTTCCATGTCATGAAAAAAAATCACCATCGCCTCCTGCTGAAACTTATAAATACGAGGGAAGATCTCAAAAAGTAAGTTACACATATGGCTGTAGATTTTGAACGGGGTACATTTATCTACCAAAATTGGGGGAAATGTAGTTCAAACATTTAACCAGATTTGACAAAATTAATTTTGCATTTGGATGAATTGTTTGTTTTTTACAGCATTATATTAGTACAGTACCCAGTAAGCATTGCAATGTCACTATAAGATCATGCAATATCACCGAGGAGATATGTAATATTGCATTGTGTGTCTCTGTGACTTACTGGTGATATAAAATGTACCTAGCAAAATGGTCACCAAGACATCACTCACACCATCGTAGGGACATTTTTGTGATTTTTTGCAATGTCACATAAATATTACACTGAAGTATTTGAAAAAAAAATTAAAATCATAAAATGATAGGGTACCTTTTAGTTCAGCAAATTGAGAGTGATGTAATAAAATAATAAGATGTGTTTTCTGCAAAAATATTCTCTTCTCTCAACTCCTGAAGTTTGGAGTTGAGATTTGAGGCTGTTGACTCCGCCATGTTCGGCAAAGTCTCCAGCGCCCATCATTAATGAGGATGAGGGCAAGTTCACAAGAGACAGTATCTTCCTCCCATTTGTCTATAACAAATAACTGGTTGCACCAGAAGCTTTCAGCGTACCTGCACAAATACCAAAATTCACTGGTTACCTAGCTATATTTTTGACGTTATAGGTATTTAAGTTTAGAACATTACGTACCTACGATTGTAATGTTATTGTCTGTTTAGCTTTCATCAAGTAAAGTTATAAAAACGTATCCGAGCATACATACGCTCACAATATTTTTACCTACAAGTTTGTTGAACTTAAAGCCTTAACACTTTATTATAACTTAATTCATGGAAAAAAAATTCTATCTAATATACAGGTACAAAAGAAAGGAAAAGGGCTTTTGTACAACCTTTTTTTAATTTTATTTTTTTAAATTAGAAAATATTAGTGTATATTTTTCTACACATAACAATTTTGAATCGTATATTTTTATCAATCAAATTAGGAAAATTGTTTTATTTTTTTTGACACTGAATTCATCATTTATGCAGTCATTATTTTACTGAATTACATTATCAAAATAAATATTCATAATTAAATGATTTTGTAATGCTTTAAATGGCGGGGTCACACTCTCTTTATATCAGTAAATTTTATATTTAAATTTTTAAAGAAAGGCATATAGTTAAATGTTCTATGTTAATTTTTAAGCTCATGAATATCCTTCAAGTGGGTGGGGGGGGGGGTAAGAATTTTTTTAAAAGATTTTTTTGGGGATTCATATTCAAGTCCAATTTCTGCATTTAGCAGATTTCTGTTTCATTTTTCTCGAATATCATTTTTGGAGGAAATTTCTTCAACAATACTAGATTTTTTTAGCTTAAAAAATTCAGAATTCGAAAAATTTTGTTTTAGAAATTTCAATTTTGAAAAAAAAAACATTTGAAAAGGCATTAAATTAGATGTCTATCGGTCGTGAAAAGCTGCGAAAAAGTCGCAAAATCGACCAAAAATTCATCAAAGTTGCGAAATTTTTCCAAATTTTTTGGAGTTATTATAACATTTTTGAAAAAGTTGTATTTCCTTTGTTCTGTATTTCTTGAATTATGAATTTTCGAAAGCTTTTGCCCTCGCTTCGCTCGAGCCACATCGCTTTGCTTTTTTAAAAGCGAATTTTGTAGAAAACTATTGCTGGAATATGAACATTTTTTAGGGTAAAAAAATCACATTTTTACACAAAAAATAATGTTTTTGAAAGCAAAGCTTTCTATGTGTTGGCCCGAGCGAAGCGAGGGTCACTGCTTTGTCTTTTCAAGATTTGAATTTACTAAAAAAAAAAACTATATTATAGTTACTTACTACCTATTCAGATCTGAAAACTTTCGATCTGTTGTTTTTTTTTCTGTTAGAAAAAATGAAAAAAACTTCTAAAAAGCTGTTGCTCTACTTTTGGGAAGGAAGGAAAGGAGGGGGCATAATTCTATGTACTTCTACAAGGAGAAAAGTATCTCCGAAAAATTTGCCTAAATACTTGGAATAATTTCAAAAACCTGTTGGCCCCCTGTTTTTTTTTGGGTGGGGGACTATGTGTGATACAAAATTTCTTGAAAATGGCAAAAAGCAGTACCACAAAATTACGAATATTCGAATTTTAGTGATTATGACTTATGACATCCTATACCCAGATGCCAAGAAATTGTAAATGTCAAGAAAAGTACGTATGTACTTTTTTCGAAAATTGCCAGAAAAAAGTAGGAAGATTGACGAAAAAAAATCTTTAAAATGTTACGATTGCGAAACCGAGACTTTTTGAGTTGAAAATAGGTTCATGAGAAGTGAATTTTCAGAATAATCGTTGAAAATCTAGTGATCTGATTGCAAAAAATGATACCTATTGATCGACTATCGCTTCTGTGGCAGGACATTTCAAATTAAAGGATTCGTTTCTACTCGTAGTAGGTACATAGGTAAGTGAATTTCCATATTGATGTCATAAAAATCTGATACTCTGATCGCAAATGATCTGTTTTGTTCACGAAAAAAATCAATCGTGTCTATGCTCCTGGCGCAGAACCCCTTGATGTTGAAACATGGTGTCTTGAAGGTGAATTTTCAAATTGATAACCCGATGTTCCATGATTTGATCACAAAAATAGTATCAATCGCATTTTGCTCCTAACGAAGAAAGCCTTGAATAAAAAACGCGTCTCTAAAAAGCGAATTTGTGAGATATTCGCTTCAAATCTGATGGCTTGTTATAATCACCAAAATAAATCGATAAATCTTATAAATTGTTGTGCTTCCTTATCATCCTTAAAGATGTACATAGACATTTCTTTGTAGCCTCTCCTCCTTTTTGAAGGTTCTATTCTATACTATAGGGCTCCTAAAATCATAAAGGACGTGAAAATCGAATTCAGTGTCTAACAGCACTTAATTACCATCATTTTAAGGGTTAGGTTAATATTGCTATGCTCAGTATTGCTGGATGGTGTGAATTTCCCGTTTGCATGCAATGCACGTTAAACTAGGTACAACCTATAAAATTACGCACCTACCCTACGCTTTCGCTTCTGCGTAATTCGACTTATGTATGTACCCACGTGTAAGAAAAGTGCATGTGGAGAGAAACTGAAATTACACCACCGCCACCACCCCCTCCCTGGGTACTACTTGTCAGAATCTTCAATTTCATCACGTCTTAATTGCAAAAAAAAAAAAAAAAAAATAGACAAAAAATCATCTTCAAAAGGAATAAAAATAAATAAATTACTTAGGTATTAGCCTAAAAAAGCGAAATGGTAAGATTTTGATGATGGTGTGATATCACTTCACGTCACGACTGGAAACTAGAAAAACGAAATAATAAAAGTTTCAATCTTCAAATTTTAATGTTCATTTTTCAGTTTCAGTTTTTTCAAGTTTTACCGAATTGTAGTTTTGTCATTCCTTGTTGAGTGTTGCAAAAACGAGTAAAAATACATACGGTCATTTTATGCCAAATCGGTGGATTTTTGCAGATCATGTCTTTTAGAGGTCATTGAACGATAACGAATGACGCAAACCGAACATTTTTTCGATTTTTTTTTTTTTTTTTGCGGAACTGTGGAGTTTTAAAGTTTTCTAGAATGGACGAAAATGGAAAATTTCAATTGCAAATTTCTTCGGTTTTACGTGGTAAGTATAGAATTTTCAACTTTTTTCAAATTGTAGTACTTTGAGAGCGTAATCGACGAATGATGTCAAAACCAGTGTTGCGTTGCCACTTTCAAAAACCTATAAAAATTGATTTAAAAATCTATAATTTAAATATAACCGCGTGATCTTGGCGAGTAAAAATTCTGAAAAAATTCTCAGTTTTAGTCCTCTTCACGTAGAATAATTATATCAAAAAATTGGAATGGGATTTTTTTTTCATTTTCGAGAAAAAAAATTACGAGTTTGGCACTTATTGCGAAAATACAAATCAGAAACCTAAAAAATTAAAATTTTTGCATTTTTTAGATATTTTACCAATGTGTAGACGAAAATTTGAAAAAAAATTCCCTCCCCTGCATTTGTCAACGAATTGACGAGAATAGTAGGTTGTTCAACTATGGAGTAAAAGTGAAATTTGTCGAAAATCACTCTTACACTCCCTGGTTGAATAATATATTTTTCGTTATGAGGGAGAAAAACGCCAGTATTTACTTCCAAAAATTATAAGCGGGAGCAAAAGTAGCACTTTTTCTCCCTTTAAATAACGAAAATACCATTTTTCGTGCTGTAATTTTATTTTAAGAGTGAAACATTTATTGAAAACAAATTTCACCGCTGTTTTAAACAAAAACAGAAACCTAAAAAATGAATATTCTTGCATTTTTGAAATATTTCACTTTCACCAATATGTAGACGGACATGTGAAAAATACCCCCCCCCACCCTCCTTTCAGAGAATTTACGAGAAATACCATTTTTCTGGCTATGATTTTGCAAGTAGTGAAACATATTGGAAAAATTTTGCCGTTGTTTTAAACAAATAAAAAAAACACCATTCTCATAAAACTTTTTACTAGGGGCGGGACCCGGTCAAGTGGAACGATTTTTACTCGACTGAAAATCCGTTGACTACAAAATGACTCCTCATTTTTCAAATTTTATCCAAAAACTTGGGCTCCAGAATTTTTTTTTTCTGAACAAACTTTTTTCGTTCCACTTGACCCGATGATGTGTTCAAGTGGAACGAAGAGTTTCGCTAAGAAAACAATAGAAAATTGACGTATGATTCTGAGTTCTTCGCCTCAACGAGAGCTCTAATTTGATATTTTTACAAGCTTTCTGTGGTGAAAAATAATGTAGACAAGAAGATCCGAAATTATTATTTTGAGGCAATTTTTAAATCACAAATGTTTGTGTCAAGAGAAAACAATTCAACCGATATGAGTCCAATTTTGTGCAGTGATGTAATTTAGTGTGTTATTTCAAAGCATAATGCCATTGAAAAAAAAAATACATTTTTGACCTCCTTTTTCTTATTTGAAAATTTCTTTCCCCTTTAAACCCCTCCAACCAAATGAAAATGTTTCGTTGTACCATAGAAAAGGGTCTTTACATACCTACATCATAATTGCTATTACTGTGCAAGATTTCAAGCAAATCGGTTCAGTTGGAGAGGCTAGAGGCTGCAGCCTTAACAACGGAAATTTCAGCATGAAAATCCATCGTCAATTTGTTGAAAAATTGTGAGGGAGGGAAATTTTTTTCAAATGTTCGTCTACACATTAGTAAAATATCTCAAAAATGCAAAAATTTCCATTTTTTAGGTTTCTGATGGTATTTTTGCAATACTTAAATGTAAAACTTTTAATTTTTTTCTTGAAAATGAAAAAAAAAATGCCAGTCCAATTTTTTGATATGTTATTCTACATGAAAAGAACTAAAACTGAAAATTTTTTCAGAATTTTTACTCGTGGACATCTATGGTTATATTTAAATTATAAGTTTTTAAATCATTTTTTTTAGGTTTTTGAAAGTAGCAACACTGATTTCGACATCATTCGTCAATTACGCTCTCAAAGTACTACAATTTGGAAAAAAGTTTAAAATTGTATACTGCGTAAAACCGGAAAAATTTGCAACTGAAACTTTCCATGTTCGTCCGTTCCAGGGAACTTTGAAACCCCACATAGTACGGCTATGACAATAGGAGTAATTGCACCCCCCCCCCCGCCGATCATCCGGGGCAACTTTTTTCTTAAAGGGGACATCCTAAGGAACGTTTTAAAGCAAACTTGTCAAAAAACTAGACAGCTAAGCAAAGCTTAGCTGCAAAGTGTGCGTAGCTAGCTGCCTTTTCTACAGCTATAACCATTATTGGCGTTATTACATCTAGGTAGTGCATAATTGAATCAACCATGTCACAGTAATGAGAATTTTTGAAACTCTCACTGCTTCAAAATAATAATTGTTTTTCAGTGTTTTCATATTTTCCTAATTACAATAGGTATTTCAGAATAATTTATAAGCTTGTATTGCTTCTAAATTAAGAAATTTCTAGTTGTTTTTCATAGTTTGCATTGTTTTAAAATTTACAAAATTTCAAATCAATTTCCCGAATTCCCCATCGCTACAATTTCATAAAGTTTTCAATAAATTTTCAGAATTTTGCATTGCTGCTGAGTTAGGTTTGCAATCAATTTTTAGAATTCACATTGCATCTAAATAGTCAAATTTTGAATAATTTTTCAGAATTCTTATTGTCTTTAAATTAAAAAATTTCAAATTCAATTTTCAAGTTCATATTGTCCACAAATTGTAAAACGTTTACACAATTTTTGGAATTCACATTGCCTCCAATTTTTCAGAATTCTCATCTTCTTCATAAATATTACAATACTTATTTCATATAATTTTCAAGTTCACATTATCTGTAACTTACAGAACTTTTAATCAATTTTTGGAATTCTCAGCGTCTCTAAATACAAATTTTCATATTATTTTTTTTATAATTTCCATTGTCTTCAAATTTATAAATTTTCAAACCAATTTTCAGAACTTGCTTTTTATTCTAAATTAAGAATTAAATCTTATAAAATATATTAAGAATTTGAATTGCCTCTAAATTACACGAAAAAAATATGGGTAATTTTTACAAAAAAATTCAACTAAATACTGGTATTTAGCACAATTAAGTACCAGATCCCATTCAATAATTTTTACTGTAATTGTATAGTAAAAATTATCATTTTAATAAATTTTGCTATAAGTACCAATAGTAAAAATCATTTTGTTTTAATAATTTTTACTAAATCATGATAATAAAAATTACATGTTTCAATTGTACAAAAATTAGTTTAATTACTCATTTTGAAGTAATTTTTAAATTATTAGTAAAAAGTTAAAAATTATTCATGTCAAGGTAATTCTTACTATACTTATGGCTATAGGTAGACAAAAAATTAATGAAATGAATTTTTAGTTAGCAAATATATCATAATTCATAACTCAATTTCAGCATTATTTTTACCCCATTATCATGTACCTACTACATAGGTAACTCCAAAGCATTTACCTATCCTATTTTCCTAGGAAAAATCTGTCACCTACCTACTTACCTCACGGGGATTCGAACCTGGGTCCCTAAATTTCCTATTCCTACCTACATGCCCTAACCATTCGACTACGAGTTCATATGGTGGATATGGGCATTAAAAGAATATATTTCTTGGGTAAACGCCCCACCAAACCACTCCCACTTGGTATATACAGCTAACAGATGAGGGGTGTAACAGGGTACAATGAGACAGCTGATTTGAAAAGCGGAGATGGAATAGACTGGGGGTATAGCAGGGTACAATGAGCGGCAGGTGTTCTACAAGTCCCCTTTTCCCTTTTTTAGGATTTAATGCATTAAAATAATGAACTAAAATTGCAATTACTCAGCAATTACCCATCCGAATTGAATGAAAATTAATCTATTCCCTCCGCCTTAATGATTCTCAAATGGTGTCCAATAGGTACAAAAAACGGTTGGATAGCTTAAGAGAACATTCATTGTAATTGAAATTTCAATTTCTCAAAGCGAAACCAATAGTGTGCTACGCACACTAAAAAGTTGGCCTTACTTAAAAAATGGCGGCCATTTTGATTGACAGGTCAGCCGAAATCGCAGATTTTGCGTTTTAACATAGAACTTGCACAAACTTTTTCAAACTTTACAAAGGTAGATCGAAAGATCATGCAAAAATTTATCACCTGTCAGAATTTCAAGTGCTAAAGTGCGTTTTTCGATTTTTGGTGAATTTTTGAAAATCTAATTTAGGCCAAAAATGAGGGAAAAAAATCAAAATTTTACCAAATTGACCAAGAAAGCTGAAATTTGGGATATACCCTATTTTCGACATGCCAAATCGATTGGACACGATTTCAACCCATTTTGAGCAGTTCTGGAGCCTCCGGCAGATTTTTGAAACTCGAAATTCCAACAAAATTCCATCAAATTGGAGTTGTAAAGCTATAAATTTATTCTAAAAACTAATTCCAATACGCTACGAAGTAATGCAGGTGAATTTCAAGTCGTTTTGGAACCTCCAGCGACTTTTTGAAAATTCCTGAAGCCTCCAACAGATTTTTTGAAACTTTAAATTTTCACAATATTTCATCAAATGGAGATGGAAAGCTGAAATTTACTCTACACTCCAATTTTAACACCCTCTGAAAACCACTTCTGGTGAATTTCAAGTCATTTTAGAGCCTCCAACGACTTTTTTAAAACCTACCTACTGGAGCCTCCAGTAGATTTTTGAAACTTGAAATTTCCTCAAAATGTTATCAAACCAAGATGGGTGTCGAAATTCATTCTGCAAACTAATTTCAATACGCTACAAAGTTGACTGCATGGGAATTTCAAGTCGTTTTGGAGCCTCCAGCAACTTTTTGAAAGGTTGTATGACGTTTTTTTGGAAAATAGGAAATTTCCTAAAAGTAGCTGGAAGCTTCAAAACCATTTTAAACCACCATGTAGTCTGCGAAGTAAATTTCAGCTTGCCAACTCCATTTGATGAATTAATGTTGGGGAAATTTCAAGTTTCAAAAATCTACTGGAGGCTCCAGTAATTTTCAAAAAAGTCGCTGGAGGCCCTAAAATTACTTGAACCCACCTGAAGTCGTCTTCAGAGGGTGTTAAAATTGGAGTGTAGAGTAAATTTCTGCTTTCCATCTCCATTTTATGAAATTTTGTGAAAATTTAAAGTTTCAAAAATCTGCTGGAGGCTCCAGTAATCAGGGACGAAACTAGACATTTTTCATTGGGGGGGGGGGGGGGTGTCAATCAACGATTTGCCGACTGATATGACAAAAAAATACCTATTTTGCCGATTAAAACAGTGAGTTTTTTATTGTGAAAAAAAATGAGAAGAAGACAATTTTGCCAATTGATATACTCAACACATAGGTATTTGCATATAAAAATTTACATGTTCATTTTTCAATTTTTAGAAGCCTCAAGCAGAAGTTTTGCGTTTCATAAAAATGAAAGTATATAAAAAGTGCCACTAAAGGTGACTTGAGGGTACTACCCCTACTTCATCACGGCATAAAAATTTTCACGATTCAGTTTCATTTTAGATGTCTTTGGTTCAATTGTATTTTGTTGTTGTTTTGAACTTATTTTGAATTTGGTCTAAAATACAGACTTTCTATTTCTTAGTTTTTCGCATATAGCGGACGAACCGTGCGTCCTAGTGAAAATCTGATGAGAGTGATCTCAAAGAGAATTAAATTCTCTACAATTTTGTTAATGTGCAATTTTTCTAGGACGCTCGGTTTGTGATCTATGCCTCTGCAAAGTTTAGCCTGTTCTGACTTCCCCCAATTGGGGTAAGTCAGGACAGTTTATATTTTATTCCACTGAGCGAAAGCTACTGTGTCAATCGCGCTCAAATTTTTACCATAGTTTAAGAACCCTTATGGGAACCTACATAATAAATTTGATCCATTTTGGTTCATTAGAAGGGGAGTAACAGCTGGTCAAAGTTGAAATTGCGAAAAATCATTCTGACTTGCCCCGGTGCACCTTATGTAAATTATTACTGTCTTTCAAAAAGTCAATTTCTTGAAAAATTTAGGAGGGTACCTCTACCTAGAACAGATATGTCTCAGGTGCAAAAATGTAGAAATAGAAGAACTGTATTCAACCGGAGCGAAGCGAGGGCAACATTTTTTTAAAATGTGCTATTCAAGCTCCATAAAAGTCGGCAAATTAGTCTCTTTATTAAAACTAGCAATTTTCAAAAGTTATCGACTTTGTGAGAGGAGGGAATAGTGGTAATGACTGGAGGCGAATAGATGATATGTTACCGAATTATACCAAGTTAGAAGATCAAAAGACCTTGCATGTTGTTTTACCTAGGGTCCAAGTAATTTATACCTACCAAGAATCGTCATTCCCTGACTCACCAAAGTAATAATTGAAACACTACGCGTTCGTGCTAAATCAATTTAATTAGACAAAAGTAGACAATTTGGCCGAAGATTAACAAATTTTCCGATAATCACACTTGTCGCGAATTACGTTGTAAACGCGAAGCAAGACGATTGAATACTAAAGGTACATTATCAGAACGAAGTACAAGTACATCGTTCTTCACCCCCCGAAGGGAAAGGAGAGAGGAACACAACTAGGTACACTAGCAGTGTGGCCATATTCCTGCCTATAACAACTTTGTCCAGTCTCGGCAAAGTGGGCAATTGCCGACTAAGTCAATTTTTCTCAAATTTGCCGAATTTGCCGACTATCCATAATGACTGGGGGGAGGGTGTTACACCCCCCCTAGTTTCGTCCCTGCGGCAGTAATTTTCAAAAAAAGTCGCTGGAGGCCCTAAAATTACTTGAACCCACCTGAAGTCGTCTTCAGAGGGTGTTAAAATTGGAGTGTAGACTAAATTTCAGCTTTCAATCTCCTTTTGATGAAATAATTTAAAGTTCCAAAAATCTGCTGGAGGTTTCAGGAATTTTCAAAAAGTCGCTGGAGGCCCCAAAACAACTTGAAATTCACCTACAGTACTTCGTAGCGTATTGAAATTAGTTTTTAGAATAAATTTTAGCTTTACAGCTCCAATTTGATGGAATTTTGTGAGAATTTCGGGTTTCAAAAATCTGCTGGAGGCTCCAGAACTGCTTAAAACGGGTTGAAACCGTGTCCAATCGATTTGGCATGTCGAAAATAGGATATATCCCAAATTTCAGCTTTCTTGGTCAATTTGGTAAAATTTTGGTTTTTTCCCCTCATTTTTGGCCTGAATTCGATTTTCAAAAATTCACCAAAAATCGAAAAACGCACTTTAGCACTTGAAATTCTGACAGGTGATAAATTTTTGCATGATCTTTCGATCTACCTTTGTAAAGTTTGAAAAAGTTTGTGCAAGTTCTATGTTAGAACGCAAAATCTGCGATTTCGGCTGACCTGTCAATCAAAATGGCCGCCATTTTGTAAGTAAGGCCAACTTTTTTTTTTGGCAAGTTTGCTTTAAAACGTTCCTTAGGATGTCCCCTTTAAGAAAAAAGTTGTCCCGGATGATCGCCGGGGGGGGGGGGGTGCAATTACTCCTATTGTCATAGCCGGACTATGTGGGGTTTCAAAGTTCTCTGGAACGGACGAACATGGAAAGTTTCAGTTGCAAATTTTTCCGGTTTTACGCAGTATACAATTTTAAACTTTTTTCCAAATTGTAGTACTTTGAGAGCGTAATTGACGAATGATGTCGAAATCAGTGTTGCTACTTTCAAAAACCTAAAAAAAATGATTTAAAAACTTATAATTTAAATATAACCATCGATGTCCGCGAGTAAAAATTCTGAAAAAATTTTCAGTTTTAGTTGTTTTCATGTAGAATAACATATCAAAAAATTGGACTGGCATTTTTTTTTCATTTTCGAGAAAAAAATTAAAAGTTTTACACTTATTGCAAAAATACCATCAGAAACCTAAAAAATGGAAATTTTTGCATTTTTGAGATATTTTACTAATGTGTAGACGAACATTTGAAAAAAATTTCCCTCTGTCACAATTTTTCAACAAATTGACGATGAATTTTCATGCTGAAATTTCCGTTGTTAAGGCTGCAGCCTCTAGCCTCTCCAACTGAACGCCAAAAAAGAAATCGAAAAAATGTTTGGTTTGCGTCATTCCTCATCGTGCGATGACCTTTAAACACGATCTGATTTTGATAAAAATCAAAACCCCCTCGTGCCGAATTCCGCCGATTTGGCATGGTATGTAAGTATATGATCCATAAAGAGGCACCTTTTTTAAATTTTCTATGCTTTATAATCTACAAACGTAAAAAATTGTATTTGAAAAGAAAATTTTTCATTTCTAATGTCTATTATTGAACTCCTCACTTTAGGTTCAACTATGTGTTATGCAGGTACAAAATATAAAAAATTGTATGCACCGCCGCGCCTTGTCGATGTCGGTATTTGACAATCTGAAATTTGGTCATTTCGTATTTGAATTTGACCCTTGAAAGTAGTAGTAAGGGAAGTCCTGCGTTTCACTTATTTATTTTTTTTTTATTTTATTCAGCTAATAATTATTTTTTACTCCTAGAAACTGTTTCTAGCCGGGCCCCTTTTCACCTAGGTGGGATCCCCAGCCAAATGGGGATCCGGACCTGGGCTCCCTGACCATAGGTAAGCTTTGAGCACGCCCCCGTCTCCTGTTTTCTTG
Source organism: Planococcus citri (assembly GCF_950023065.1). Taxonomy (NCBI): domain Eukaryota; kingdom Metazoa; phylum Arthropoda; class Insecta; order Hemiptera; family Pseudococcidae; genus Planococcus; species Planococcus citri. The sequence continues at coordinate 5,907,840 of NC_088681.1, read as the reverse complement.
TAAAGTTTTAACCTATCTAGGTACCTACCTATTTTTACAGGTCGCATTACACTTTTTCAAAAATCCCAAAAATCATGACCCCATGTTAGGGGCGAAAATTCTTCAAAAATGCTCGAAAACATTTCCGTGCAAAAGTTTGATTTTCTTGCGAAATTTTCGACCTTCTTGAAAACCAGGTTAAATAGGTACCTACCAGAGAAATACTTATTGAAGAGTGATATTCCAAAACTCGCTTTGTCCATTTTTATCAAAGTTGGGTTTTCAGTGGTACCTGGTAGATGAAGTATCAACTCACATTCCTACATCATCAACCTACCAAAATGAGGTGTTAAACTCACCTAAATAGCCAATTCACTAAAAATTAAAAAAAAAATAACGTTCCAAAACGCGTTTTGTCAATTTTTATTGAAATTTTTTTCAGCAGTATTTAGTGGATGAAACGTATACCTACACTCCTACATCATAAATCCACCCAAATAAAGTGCTAAACTCGCCTAAAAAGCCAATTTACCCGTTTAAAGGGAAACTGTTTTTCCTCTCTCCTGAAAAGTTGTGAAAATGGACAAAGCGAGTTTTGGAATATCACTCTTTATATCCTTTTAAAGCCTCATTTAATATTCGTAAAAAGCTACCTACTTACAAAAAAAGTAAACAAAACTTAACTTCATTTTTTTTTTCACATGGTCAATTTTAAATTGTCTTTTTTACGGAAAAGTACCATGGCTAACTAATAAATTTCACTTTTCTGTAAGTTTTTCTGTCGTAGGTACCTACTTTTCCATAAAAAAAACACTTTGAAATTGTCTACGTTTTTTGGGTTGCTTCTTACAGTGAGGCTTGACCTTGCCACATCTCCATTAGACCCGGTGTGACCGACTGGTCTGCGGGGTATGAAAATCACTATTGTAGACAAGGAGTCGAGGAGCCGTGGGTTCAAGTCCTACTCGATCAAAAAAATGTTGCTCTTCAATGCTCCCTGTAACTAATTGCGAATCTCGCTGAAAGATTCTCGATGTGCTTGTGAAAGCGCATGTCTACATTTCTCTTAAAAATCCACCTGTGGAAAAAGGGTTGTTGAATTTTGTCAACAGGTAGTGGGGAAACTTACGTATCATATTATTACCTGATACTGCAGTTCAACTCAGTATCGTTTGTAATGTACCTACTACCTAACTAGAGATACAACTATCGCATGTGTTTTTTTAAGCGAAAAAATCGAATGCCGGAAATCCCGGAAATGCCGGAAATGCCGGAAAGCAATAACACGGACGAAGGCGATAATACTTGTATGTACTTTGCGTTCGAAATATTTTATATATCGTTTATGGTATTCGTGCTTTTTTCTCATTTTTTCGTCGCATTGTACTTGTTTGTGGCTTATGGCAATTAAAAACGGTGAGTACCAACTTTTTGATAACTTTTTTTTTTTTTTATTCTTGCCAAAAAATTCCGAAAACGAAATCAAATGTAACATACAAAAAAAATTTTAAACGAAAACAATTCTGAAAAACCCGAATAGAAATTCATAAAGCAGAAACAAAATAATCAAATCAAATTGAAAACCAAATGCCAAAAAAAAATTCTAAAAAAGCAGATTGAAAAAATATATCTCATCTCTTAAAAATTTTTTCAATCTGTCTTTTTTAGCATTTTTTTTGCATTTGGTTTTCGATTTGATTTGATTATTTTGTTTCTGCTTTATGATTTTCAGTTACCAAATATTCAAATTTTAAAATTGCGGAGTCAAAAAAATAGGTAGACTCGTCGTAAAAAAACATAATTTTTCATTTCTCAAAGTACGAATTACAATGCAAAATAGTCAAAGTCTTCCTTTTTGCCAAAAGTAGCTAGAAATTTCACCTTTTGTCAAAATTTCCAAATAGCCTTGTTTCTCGTAAGAAATTGTCACTTTTTCGCAAAATAAATCCAAGAAGTATCCGTTCCCCTTGCTAAAAATTACCTAAAAATCCCGTTTTTTTGCCTAAAAAAAATACCAACGAGCTGAAAATTTCCCCCATTTTGAACGAATATTGCGAAAAATTAGATACTACATATTTTTGACCAATATAATTGCCAAAAATTCGTGCTTTACCCCAAAAATAGTAAATCTTGCTATTTGCTTAAAATTCTCAGTTTTTCGCAAAAAAAACCCTCAAAAATTATTTATTTTTTCCCAAAAATTGTCCAAAAGTCTTCCCTATTGTTGAAAATTCTAGCTTTTTCGCAATTGAAAAGTCTCGATTTTTTACGTAAAATTGCCGTAAGTTGCAAAGTGAAAAATCTCACTTTTCGCAAAAAAAAAAAAAAATGCGGAAAGATGTTATAGGTAGATATAATTTCTTATTCTCAAAAATTGCTCATTTTTACTAAGTAATTATTAAATTTTTGCTTTAAAAATTTTTTTCTTCGAAATGATTTAAAAGTCCGTTTTTTAGGGTATTTGCCTGAAGTTTCCAAAGTATCTCTTTTTGCCAAAATTCTCTTAAAGTTCTTCTTTTTGCTAGAATTTTCAAAATCCTACTGTTCAACAAAATTTCTAAAAAAAATAGTAGATATTTTTTTCTAAAAATGTTGAATTTTTACCTTTTTTGAAAAAAAATTGTGCAAATGTCTCGCTTTTTCGCCTGAAACTGCCAGGAAACCATTCCTTTTGTTAAAATTGTTACTTAGTTTCGTTTCATTTTTCCCAGAATTGCCTTTTTCGCTCGAAATTGCCAAAATCTGTAGTAGGTACTTACCTATTTTGCTACCAAAAAATTGTCAAAAAGTCACGATTTTTCATTAAAAAGTTTCGAAATAGGTAATTTGTTCAAAATTAAATACATATTTTCAATTCGTAATACTTATTCTATTTTTTGCGAATTTTTTCTTTATCAAAATGTTTTGGTCGCATATTTTGTCACTTTTTTGGTTACTTTTCAATTACCTACCTATATACTTAGGTCCTTTTTGGTCAATTTTTCGAGCTTTTTCATTTACAAAATTACTGTTTTTGGGTGGGGGGGGGGATTGAGTAAGAACTCTGTCATCGCTCCACTTCACTCGGGTCCCTCTTGATGGGTCAATTTTAGTCAAAAAATTTTTTCCTCTCATTGTCAAGCCAAATTTGAATTAAATCAGTCAATTTTTTCACAGTTTGTAATTTCCATTGAATAATATAAATTTTATAATTCATCATTTGAGTATTTTTGGAATCATTTTTTTTCATTCACTTTCACGAGACGTTGACTTGGTTTTTCTATAATTGCGTAGGTAAATTACCTCTTAATGTTGCGATAATAATCTGATTTTGAACCAATCCATGATCTAGAACGAATTTTATATGAATTTTTACTACAACGGAGTTTTTTTTTTCAAAGTTTTTGAATTTTGGTAAAATTTTTAAACATTGCAGGTTTTGTTAAAATTTTTGAAAATAGAAATAGAAATTGAAATTTGTATTTTCTGAAATTACTGATTTCAGTTAGATTTCTGAACAATTTTTGGGCAATTTGCCCTTTTTGACTTGCCATATTTTTATTTTGAAGGATTTTTTTTTCACCGCAAGCGTTGTGGAAATGTGTTTATATTGAAAAGAATGTGAGAATGTGAGAATTGTAACTGAATTGCTCTGACCTCAATTCGAATTTTTTTGGTATTTTTTTATTCACAGAGCTCATGCATTACAATCCTTGCTAAATTCAGTAGATGAGCGTTTTGACAACCTTTAGAACACGTTTTCTATGGTGAAATTTGACGCTCAACATTTTTTGTTTTAGGTATATGTACATTTTTCGGGTATCTTGCTTTACCCAGACTCGATTAAAAAACAGCGATCGATTTTTTACCCAAAGGAGAAACCAAGCATTTCATCACCGAACGAATTCACAGCGCTCAAGCTATCAACAAAACGTATATATTGAAAATAGGTAAGTTAATCTAACATAATATGTATTTACAGGACTTTTTTCGCGAGGGGACGCAGGGGGACGCAGTCTCCCCAAAGGACAGTTCGAAAATATCGAAAAATTTTCATAAAAATTAAAAAAGTGAACGAATTTGAAAAAAAAAAAGAAAAAATGAATAAATGCTGGTAACTTTTTCAACGAATTTTGAATTATCAGAATAGTAAAAAGCGAAACCGAGATCAGAATTACTTTACGATGAAAATTTGGAAATCGCTCTAAATCTATTTAGCATTCAAGTTTGTACCTCAGTATCAGAGTGTCTACTGGCAAGAATTCATTCGAGAAGCAAGAAAATTTCCAAAGAATCCAAAAACCTCTGAAAAATTGAAGTTATTCCATCAATTTTGAAAAATGTTGGGATCAGAAAAATCGAATCCTTTCATTAAAATTGATGTTGTTCTACTTTTCGAATTACAAATTTTCTAAAGCTTTTGACCTCGCTTCGCTCGGGCTATTCAAAATGCTACTTTCAAACATTTTAAGAATTCAAAAATTAAGTAAGACGTATTAAATTCCAAAAATACTCGTAATACCAAAACTGTTTGAACAGTGCAAATTTTTCATTTTTTCTGAACAGAACCACTAACTGTTCAAAATTTTTGATACTATTATGCTCTGGTGAATTACAAAATGGTCGTTATTTCGTTTTTTGGACCAATTTTCTCACCAAATTGCTCTCGCTTCGCTCGAGCAGTAATTTTACCTTCGTTTCAATCAAATAATAATTCATTAAGACGGGTTTTCGAAAATTTATCTAAAATGTCAATTTTTTGCTTCTAAGAATTTGGTTTTAATCTCTTCCCCCCAATCAAAAATAAAAATATAAACTCCCTCTATGATTTCATTCTGTAAACACCACTGATTACTTAAAAGCACCAACCTAATAAACCAAATCTAAACCCTTCTAGCCACGGGTGTAATAATCGTGTAATTATAAACACCCATAACAAAAAAAAAAAAAAAAAAAAAAAAATGTTCACAGCATGTTTTACATAATTTTGATTTTTGTCAGCAAAATAACATGATACATCCCCCTCCACAAATAACACGACGTCGATCCATAAATTTTTGAGAAAAAACTTTTTTTGTGGGTGGGGGATGGTAGCGAAAATTATCTACGCGTAGATATGAGGAGAGGTACGAAATTTCATGTTCGGAAGCAAGAAAACAGAACGAAGAGGTCAAGAAATTTGCTTTTTTGATTTCAGTAGACACTTTGAGTAGGTATATGTACTTACCTTGTACTCGAATTGACACAAAAATTGGGTACTTTTTATAATTCCGAAAATATTTGTTTAAACAGTAAGTAAAAAAATAATTTGGTGTGGGTACATCGATTTTTTTCTCAAAAATTCAAATTATGCATGTACAGTGCAGTGAGGGGGTGTGTATGAAAATTAGGGACTTGCGACTTGAATTTAGCGTCCCCCCTCAGAAAAGAAATACAAAAAAAGGCCTGTGTATTTATATACTTAACCACTAGAATACGGGGACTTCTTTAAAACTTGCACGTTTTACCGGCTTTTCGTAGAAAAGTCAGGTACTGTATTTGTCTCAACTGTGACAGTTTCGGTCCGGAGTAAATTTTCTTTGCGTTTTGGGGTGTTGGGATCATTGTGGGACCATTAGTTTTTTTTCAGGTTTCCTTAAAGTTTATATATATGTGTATATATACTGTCTTATAGTACATTGCGAGATCCGACATATACACAGGCATTGCGAGATCCGACCCGAAAAATTTCGAAAAATGCTAAAAACTCAAATAATAACCCTACAACTTCGTTCGAACGAACGTTGCAGTGTGTAAACAGTGCCTTTCTATGCATTGCCGCCATCAATTTCGCGATCCGCATAAACCGAGATCAACCAACGGCCTAAACCTGATTTGAGGGTGGATCTCGCAAGATGCGTCGTTTATCTATTTTCAAAAATTGTATATAAGTATATGAATAGTAGGCAAAACGAGATCCGGCTGAAAATGTGTGTACAGGGTCCCCCGGATCTCACGAGTACCATGGCATATGAGAGAACTTGCGAGATCCGGCAAAAGGATCTCAGGATCTCGCAATGCCCGATTTTATATAAAACGGATCTCGTAATGTATGGGTTTTACATGTATATATATATATGAATACACGTACCTAGTACCTTGTGGTGCCCGGGTCTTTTATGGTAATTGTGGTGCCCGCGTACATAGAGGATCACATATATATGTATGATAAAGGTGTTTCGGAGCAGTTTAGTTTTTTTGGTATTTTTAGTCATAGTGGTGCCCGTTATATAAACTTGGTACTTGCGGTGCCTGCCTCAAAAATTTTTTTTTCACCTTAGAGTGCATTTCATGAGATTCTACATCGTTTTATATAGAAAGACCTTGTGGTGCCCGATTTGGGCACCTCAAGACCAAAACCGGGCACCACAATGACTACGTATACTTAAAACGGGCACCACAATGACTAAGTTTAAATCTATATATATATGTGTTTATGTACCAATTTTGTGGCAGAATAAACTCGAAACCTATGAAATTTTGAACAAAGTGCTTTATCCATCCCGACTGGTGTATTGCCGAAATTTTGAGATTTCGAGTTTTATTAAAATCAGTTCAGGCGTTCCCTCGATATTTCAGATTAAGTGATATTTTTTGTCATTTTTGCGTCCTTTTGCAGACTTCCTCATCAGTTTTGTTTTTGGTATACCTATTTTTTTTCTAAGAATAAATATTTTGCTTAGCAATAATCAGTAACGTCTGTCTTAATATACCCAAACGATTTCTCAGTTTATTTCTTGTTAGGAACTCGATGGAAAGTCGGTTCACGTGTTCCTCTGACAGTTCAGCTGAGGTAGGCCTAATTGATTTTTGGTGGCATTTTTGCAGACTTCTGCAGACTTCCTCATCAGTTTTGTTTTTGGTACACCTATTTTTTTTAAAGCATAAATGTTTTGCTTAGCAATCACCAATGTTTGTCTTAATACCCAAACGATTTCTCAGTTTATTTCTTGTTTCGAAATATTCAGGTTTCGAGATGGGACTCTTTGACGGAGGGGGAGCACCCCCACCCCCAATTTTGGGTGAAACTTTCAAAAGAAAATCTGGGGCATGTGATATATCGAATTGTATGTTTTCGGTGACGCTGAACACGAATATGACGTCAGATTTTTGATTGGACCCCATCCACGGCCCCCGGAACCTCCCCAAAGGGGGTAAAAATTAAAAAAGTGTTTTGTTCGTGCGACACATGAAATAGTATGTTTCTTGTAACGCTGAATACGAATATGACGTCAGATATTCGATTCATCATTTTTTTTTCTATTTTTATACTTTAATGGGAATTGATGTTACCAGGGCTTTTTTGTGGGGGGACGCAGGGGGACGCCGTCCCCCCAAAGAAAAGTTCGAAAATATCGAAAAATTTTCATAACAATTAAACAAATGAACGAATTTTAAAAAATGATAAAATGAATAGATTTTGGTAACTTTTTCAAAAAATTGTGAATTATCAGAATAGTAAAAAGCGAAACCGAGATCAGAATTATGATGAAAGGAAATTGCTCTAAATCTAAAATGTAGCATTCAAGTTTTTACCTCAGTGTGAGTGTCTACTGGCAAGAAAATAGCAAGAAACCAAGAAAAAGGCGAGAAATTGACATGAGTGGCAAGAAAGAAAGCAAAAAAATAGTATAGGAATTCCATCCTTTGAAAAACAAAAATTTCCAAAGAATCCAAAAAATCACTGAAAAATTGAAGTTATCCCACCAATTTTGAAAAGTGTTGAGATCAGAAAAATCGAATCCTTTCATTAAAATTGATGTTGTTCTACATTTCAAATTACAAATTTTCTAAAGCTTTTGCTCCGCTCGAGCAGTAATTTTGCCTTTGTTTCGATCAAATAATAAATTATTAAGAAGGGTTTTCGAAAATAATTTGGTGTGGGTAGATACTTCGATTCTATTTTTCAAAAATTCAAATTATGTACAGGGGGGGGATGAAAATTAGGGACTTGCAACTTCAATTTAGCGTTCCCCTCAGAAAAGAACCACAAAAAAAGGCCTGGATGTTACTATTAGTTGTTAGTTTCATGAAAATATTTCAAATAAAAATAATTTCAAAGTTTTTTGCCGCATACATTTTTAGATTGAAATTTTATCAGTTCATAGCAAATAAAATGAATTGTGTTGGTTGATATTGGGTCTAAACGCCTAGAAATCGGTAATTTAAAGGTCATTTTTTAGTCATTTTTTTGGTGAAAAAAGGTCCTTAAAGTCCTTTTTTATTTTCAAAATTCTATTTCGATGCCTGTTGTTAGGAACTCGATGGGTAATGATGGGCTGATTATTAATCGATTAATCGGGCCTGAAAAATAATCGTTTAACGATTATTATTTTCTCTTTCGATTAATCGATTATTTAAAAAAAATAATCGATCATGTTTATGAAAAGCCGGTTATCTCACGCTAGTTGCGTGAGTGTTTTTTAACAATATGTAGGTACCTTATTATATCTTCGTTACCTACAGTCCAGGAAAATTAGATGAAAAAAAAGGGTCATTGGGAAAAGTGAGGTAGAAAGCTGAATTTTGGTATACTGGTCCATTTTTTTGTGATGAAAACTAATCCGATGAGTCCCCGGTCGTCCATGGTGAGCGTTCTCCCCTATTGTGGATCTATAAGCCCCCGAAAAAACCATTTTTTTGCAATTTTCTCCCCCGCATTGCATTTTAGCGAAAAATGAGGTTAGATACAAAAATCGACGTCAAATTTCCGATCTAGTGATATATCAACTTCACTTCAACCCCAAGGAGGGTGGAGCAGGAATCATTCAAATCTGAGGGGTTTTCTAAAAAACACAAAAAGAGCTATCGGCGCATAGGAGGGGTGAAATGGGCCCCGAGAGCGTTCGGGTTGATATCAGCATTGAAAGTGGGTACCATCGAGAAACTACCGCGTGAAAAATTTCAGATCCACACCACCTCTCCTTTTTGCGGAACCTTCCTTTTTTTGAAATTCAGTAACGCTTTTCTCAGTCCCATTTCAACCGATTTTGAAAATTTTTCTGGGAGTTACGTATATTCTTAGTAGGTATTCCCACAAAAACTTTCAACCCCCTCCCCTCATATTTACCTCTCAAAATGGCGTTTTTTTCATTTTTGTATGCCTATTAACAATCAAGATTGCGAGGTACAATTTTGTAAACACGTTTTTTGGATGTATTTTTGGCCCCCAAACATCATATACTATATTAGAAATTTTTGCTTTGGTGCGTTGTTGTGAAAACTTGGCCTAATGTATCGTAGGGGGGTGGGTGTGAAATGGGAATTTTGAAAAGAATAGCTATCAATGAGTAGGGTATCGTTTTCATATGATTCGATACCGCTGAGCACGAATATGACCTCAGATTTTCTGCTACATCCACCTACCCCTCTCCAGAGCCCCTCAGCCCCCCCCATTTTCACGATTTTCGAAATATAGTTATTTTGATGACATTGGTGTCGTTTTCATATCGCACCTCGGGAGTAATAAGGTGACATCTCAAAAAAAAATTGATTTTGATGTTTTTGCATTTTTGGGCTTGTATGACCCCCCTCAACCAAAAATAACACTTTGAGTTTTGGGTACATTATCTAGATCATGTAAAAAACCCAAATAGCCTAACTCAAAATCCCAACAACATTGAAAGTTGTTTGGAGTTATAGGGCGACATCTCAAAAAACTCCACCTTTTTTGAGCAAATTTCATACGTACATACAAAGTGTTAACAAACAGTTTTGATTGTTTTGAATGTTTGTCAGTTAGAAATAGTCACAAGGAGTGCATTTTTTATTGGTTTGTACCAACTGAAAAGTTTTTTTTTTAAATTGATCACTTTTCAGAAAAATGAATTTGCACATATCATGAAATTTTAGTTTTTTGAGAAAAACTCAAAAACTAAGCACTCTAGAAAAAAACTAACGACATTAGGTCGATTGGAAATTTAATTCTCTACAACTTTGCTAGTATGAAATTTTTTTTGGACGCTTCCTTTCGCCTCCACATCAACTTTAATGAAAGGTTCTAACTCAAAATGTTTTCCAAACTATGAAATATTTCCTCTTTAAGATTTTATTTTTCAAAGTGTTCATATGCCAAATGAAGGTAGGATACCAGATCTTCAAAATGAGGTGCTATTCATTCCTCACAATTAATTATAAGTTGATAAAAATAATGAATCAATTTTAAAAAAAAAAAGAAAATCACTCTCCTGTAAAATTTCACTTTTTTGAGATGTCACCTTATTACTCCCGAGGTGCGATATGATTCGATACCGCTGAGCACGAATATGACCTAAGATTTTCTGCTACAATCACCTAGTACGCAACAAAATTGTATGTGTACTGCACTGTATAGGTATGCGGAGCATATGTGGCATAATAATTATTCATGATAACTGTAAGTTGAATATGTATGATTATGTATTTTATAATTCAATGACTACTTACACACATTTTCTGCGTGGAAAAAATCATGGGTCCACCCCCCTTGAGGGGGAGACATGTACTGTAGCTTATTCTACGAGAAATTGTATATACAATAACAATGAACTTATGTAATTTTCCCATAGCAATGAAACCAACATCATTTTATTTCGAAAATCGTGAAAAATGAGGGGGGCTGAGGGGGTCTGGAGAGGGGTAGGTGAGTGTAGCAGAAAATCTGAGGTCATATTCGTGCTCAGCGGTATCGAATCATATGAAAACGACACCAATGTCATCAAAATAACTTCATTTCGAAAATTTGTAAAAATTGAGGGGGGATGAGGGGGTCTGGAGAAGGGTAGGCGAGTGTAGAAGAAAATCTGAGGTCATATTCGTGCTCAGCGGTATCGAATCATATGAAAACGATACCCTACTCATTGATTGTTATTTTTTTCAAAATTCCCATTTCACCCCCACCCCCCCCCCCTACGATACATTGATCCAAGTTTTCACAACGGCGCACCAAAGCAAAAATTTCTAATATAGTATATGATGTTTGGGGGCCAAAAATACATCCAAAAAACGTGTTTCCAAAATTGTACTTCGCAATCTTGATTGTTAATAGGCATAAAAAAATGAAAAAAACACCATTTTGAGAGGTAAATATGAGGGGAGGGGGTTGAAAATTTTTGTGGGAATACCTACTAAGAATATACGTAACTCCCAGAAAAATTTTCAAAATCGGTTGAAATGGGACTGAGAAAAGCGTTACTGAATTTCAAAAAAAGGAAGGTTCCGCAAAAAGGAGAGGTGGTGTGGATCTGAAATTTTTCACGCGGTAGTTTCTCGATGGTACCCACTTTCAATGCTGATATCAACCCGAACGCTCTCGGGGCCCATTTCACCCCTCCTATGCGCCGATAGTCCTTTTGTGTTTTTTAGAAAACCCCTCACATCTCAGATTTGAATGATTCCTGCTCCACCCTCCTTGAGGTTGAAGTGAAGTTGATATATCATTAGATCGAAAATTTGACGTAGATTCTTGTATCTAACCTCATTTTTCGCTAAACTGCAATGCGGGGGAGAAAATTGCAAAAAACTGGTTTTGGGGGCTTATAGATCCACAATAGGGGAGAACGCTCACCAGGGACGACCGGGGACTCATCGGATTAGTGTTCAGCACAAAAAAAAAAAAAATGGACCAGTATACCAAAATTCAGCTTTCTCCCTCACTTTTCCCAATGGAATGCTATTTTTCCTGGACTAAAGGAAGCTGTTATTTAACCATACCTACATATTCGTTAGTTTTCTACTTGTATTCATGTATTCAAACACTTACCACCAGCTAACGAGAAAAAATACGTGTAAGCATACAATGTCACTGTCACATCGCATTAAATAATGTTGTCAATGTCAAAAATAAAATCAGGAACTAATATCTACTTTTAAAAATTTTAATTTCACAATCACTTAACCAAAAAACAAACTTGTTGATAAGTATTTCGATGACAAACTTGACAGAAATGTAGGTAGGTACCTGTTATTGTATGTAGGTGAATATTATTAGTGTCACACTTGTTGGTGAATGGTAAATTAATACCTATTAGCCAAAACATTCAATAAATGTTACACCAACTTGCAATATAAAAGGATTTAAGTAGGTAGCTATTACATAGATATACTTAACTAAAAATTCTTGCGATCGAATAAAATGATTAAGTATGTACGGACGTCATGAGAAAAATCACCTCACAACATTGTGTAGAACAATGTGCAGCACTTTGTAGTCAAATGATCTACACAGTATGTTACGTTATGATATGTTGTGTATCTTGATGTGCTACACTACATTCTGTGGCATAAAACACCTAGAAATTGTGGTAGAAAGTACTATTCTTTTTTCTCAGTGTTGGTAGGTGCCTATATGATGAAAATTGGCCTCAATAAGGTTCACATCCGTAACCTTTATAAATGTACTATGTAGGGTCACGGGTGGTTAGTTGTCCATAATTGTTAGTTGTCAAATTGCGTTTTTAAGAAGATACACAAACCCTATCCAAACGAAACCTTCATAATAACTTCATGCTATACCTACTAATGTTCCAACATACAAAATTGGCAACATAGCTTTTTATTTGGGGATACAGTTTTGAAAAAAGTGATTTTACGGGTGTGAAGTTACACATGTTAGATTGGAACTTTTTGTTTTTAAACATCAAAAATTTGTCAAAGGTAAATAAATTATACATCAATTTAAAGGAAATTTCATCATGGATTCAGTAATCACATGTTCAATTACAAAAAATTTCGAAATGAATAAAATTTTTTGGTACAAAGTGAAAAAACGAGAAGTTGCTAGTTGTCAAAAAAGGGAATATTGTTAGTTGTCAATGAGACAGTTTACCAATATATGCATCAAAGTAGGAAAATATTTTCAGAAAATTATCTATTGCATTATTGAATAATTTTGTTTCTGCTTTTCATTCTATAAAACGAATAAAAAAGTTGAATTGATCGATTTATAGCTATGCAAGAAAAAATTCAAAGAATGACCAGTCAAAAAAAAAAGTTTTTTGAAGATTTTGAAGTAGTTTATGGATATTTTTCCAAGTTTTTGGTCTTATCTGAAAGTTTAGTCCTTCTCACGTGTTTTCTTGTTGGAAAATTTTTGAAAATTGAACTGTAAGTTTTTTTTTTATCAATAGTGAATGCGTGTTTGACAACTTACAACAGGGGTGGTTGTTAGTTGTCACAAAAAAGTACCTCACTAAATCCACCATTAACTATTCATCACATGAACCAAAATTCAATTTTAAAAAAAGAAAACACGCGCAAAGAATCAAGCTTTCAAATAAGCCCAAAACCGCAAAGAAATATTCATAAATGGCTTCAGAAACTTCAAAAAACATTTTTTTTTGACAACTAACCACCCGTGACCCTACCTATAGTTCTTTAAAAACGCCATTTGACAACTAACAATGGTTGTGAACTGACCATCCGTGACCTTACTGCCATTTCACGGAGTTGCAGAGAATAACATTTTAAATTAATATTGTTTCATTAAATTTTTGATCCGATAAACGGTCGGCGAGATATCTATCAAAATACTGGTCTTTATCACACACGAACGAAAGCATACGAGAGCGAGAGAAGAATGTCGCTTTACTTTGAGAAATTTATTATTGTAACAACGAAAAAGGCATACCTAACATCGAGTACACCACCATTAACCTGTGTGAATAGAAGAGAGAAAGATCTTATTGGTTGCTATTCTATTTGTTTTTAATTAAATTCAGAGGTATTGGTAACTATTCTTTATTTTTTTTCTATATTGCGAATATAACTTGTATACTTCTAAATTCCAACCTTGAGTTTCATCGAAATTCATTTCGCAGGAAATTTGTAAGGGTAAAATTTTGATTTCATTTTGAAGTTCTCGGAGATATAGTTTTTGAAAAATTCCTTATTTCTCTCCTTCATATTTTATGTTATCTTTTTCTACTTACAACTTTTATTAGACGTATTCAAAATTTTCAAGGATAGATAGGTACCTACCAAATTTGATTTGAACCTTCAATTTCCGGCATGTAGATTCACCCCTTAGGTCTAGGTAGGTACCGGCGCCCAGTCTATTATGCAGCGTGTTTTGAAAACTTTTCAGTCTTTTTACCTTTTTTTTGATTTTTTTTTTAAAATTGACTGAATTTTGAAATTTTTAAACCGAAGGGTGCAGATCCTATTAGAGAAATAGACAGAAAACTTGATTTTAAAAAATTGCATCGATGATACAACTTTTTAAACTTTTAATTAAACACGCTGTGCTTTGAATATTTTCAATTTCCTTAAAAATTTTTAAATTAAAAAAAATATTTTCAGCTTCATTTTAAAAAACTTTTTTGGTAATTTTTCATTTTATAAAATATTTTTTAGTAATTTGTCTAAATGTTTTCAATTTTTTGAAACCCTCGAATTTTGAAACTAACCAGCGAAAGTTATTCTTTATGATCCACAACCCGTGTAATAAAATGTTTAAATGACCAGATCACCTGTATAGGTACTTTTCAACAGCAGTGAAATTACCTACTTACTATTCAAGTTGAAATTTTGTACCAAAAGGTAGTTTTTAGCGATTTTTTTTTCAAACTTGCGATGGGTCGTTTTTGATGGAAGCTAGTAAAAAATTATGGCCAAAACAGACCACCTAAAGTAAAAAAAATAATAATAATTTTGTTCGACACGTAAAATTTTCCAAAATGCTTGAAACCTTGAGCTGTAGCCGGGGAAGGGGTAAAATGTTCCTATCTCTTATTGAGAACCTGCAATGGAATAGACAAGTTGCGCATTTTCTTTTTTGAAAATGTTTCATTAAAAACTAAAAGTACCTACAAGGTAAAGCATGAAAATGAGAAGAAAAAATTGAAAATTGATCCGAAACAACTCGCGTACCTACCTAATGATTTTTTGAAAGTTGTGCTCCCTCGTGATGATCGGCGACAGAGTCTATTAGTAGAATGAGGTTGCGGTGATGTCATCGGATTAAAGCTTCCGTTTTTCACAACGCAACTGACGCGAAAAAAAATCAAAACGACTGCTAAGTGCTTAGTTAGCACGAACATGTGAAGGTCTCGTACGTTATGAAAAAGAAAAGCGTTGGATGTAATCGGATAACATCGCTCGTATATTAGGTATCTTTGAAGTAAGAACCCGCGTTGGTCGTGTAAAAAAAAGATTATCGCTTACGCCAGAGTGCTAATGGACCAAGTTTATTTTATTTTTTCAATGTATATTATTCTTTTAATATAGGTATACTTTCATTTTTTAAATGTTTTTTCAAAAAATTTGAAAGATATCCATTATGAAATGCACAGCATAGGTACATTTTTTCAGAATTTTTTGAATAGGCGGAAGACCTTTAAAAACGCGAAAAATCGATTTTTCACGATTTTTCTCACCACTAAATTGGCCAATTTTGGCTGAAAATTTTTTTTATCGCAAAATATCATGCAAGACGCCCAACGACACCCGATCATTCCGAATTTTGACCATTTTTGTCAATTTTTTTCCGTTTTATAATTTGACCAAAAAAAAAAAAAAAAAAATGGAACCCCGTTTCCCAAGAAAATGAATATACCTACAGGTGATCTGTCCATCTAAACATTTTATTAAAGGGCATTTGGATCATTAGGAACAATTTTCGCTGGTTAGTTTCAAAATTCGAGGATTTCAAGAAATTGAAAACATTTGGACAAATTACAAAGAAAAATCTTTTATAAAATAAAAAATTACCAAAAAAGTACTTCAAAATAAAATTTAAAATATTTTTTTAAATTCAAAAATTCAAAGAAATTAAAAAAATTTAAAGCACAGCGTGTTTCATTAAAAATTTAAAAAGTTGTACTATCGATGCTATTTTTTAAAATGAGTTTTCTGTCTATTTCTCTCATAGGACCTGCAGCTGCACTCTTTGGTTTATAAATTTCAAATTTCAGTCAATTTAAAAAAAAAAAATCAAAAAAGGTAAAAAGACTGAAGTTTTCAAAACACGCTGCATAATAGACAGGGCGGTACCCACCTAGATCTAAGGGATGAATCTACAAGCTGAAAGTTGGGGGTTCAAATCAATAAATTAGGTACCTACGTATATCTATCCTTGAAAATCTTGAATATGTCTAATAAAAGTTGTAAGTAGAAAAGGATAATATAAAATATGAAGGAGAAAAACTTCTATCCAAATTTTCTAATAAAATTTGGATAGGCCAACATTTCTCGAAACTTTTGGCCTGACTACTGAAAGAAGGAATTTTTCAAAAACTATATCTCCGAGAACTTCAAAATGAAATCAAAATTTTACCCATACAAATTTCCTGTGAAATGAATTTCGATGAAAATTGTGATGAGCAGGAATGCCCTAACCGCGTATAGTGGGTATTATCATATCCACTATATTGTCCGTCTAACATAGCTTGAGCTGAATTGTGTCATTTGCATAAGCCGAATTCCAACAAATTTTTCATGAATTTTTCCAAATTTTTTTGGTTCTCAAAAACATCGCGGTTATTAATGTATCTTTCACGTATACTGGTTTTTCACATAAAAACCATATACCGCGCTTATTACTATATTTTCCTACGTTAATGTGAGACTTTGAGAGGTTTCAAGGTTCTTTCCAGATTCGCATAGGGCTCGTCTCTATGCGAAATATACTCGATTCTCACTTGATTTTTACGTCTGGTCAGGTAGATCGTCTCGTCATATACGACTTATGTCGTACCATATGGACTTTGAGTCCATCCTTGCATTTTTCATAATTATTCTCAAAATTACCCGCTTGTTCGGTTGAATATATGTGTCTATTTTAAACATGTTTCGCGAAGTGTTACGAATCGTTCATCGCGAAATTATGGTATCTTGGATCACCTCCCATTACCCGGACTTGGGAGTATGGCCTAGTTTCAATGTGTTATCAATGGAGAAAATCATAATTGACGTTGGCAAAAATAACGTAAGCCCCTTAGAGACAATTTACGTGTACAGTGTGGTAATTAATGACAAAAGCTTACTAGTGGAGTGCGTTCCTCCACCTGGATTAATTCCGTTCATTCCGAGTTAATTAACAACGAATAGATATTAATTTTAACATATCTATCCTCGTAAAACTTAACCATTACCTTAATTGATAAATGCGCTTATGCCTATTATCAAATGTTGTGTGTTTTACAGGGACATAGACCTTTGTTCATCTATGTTTCTTTCTTACAAATTACAAATAGGATTATTTTATGTATTATTTGTAAATATAACGTGTATGGAATATAAACCTAATATAGGAGGTCTATACATGTTCATTTTTGAGTTTTATTTACGACCCTATTTAACTCAAATCTTATAATCTTAGTGGTGGTAGGTTAGACAAGAGCCTTCTCTCCGAGCTAGTTAGGTATCGAGGAATTATTCCCTTCCTATGGAATAATTCTAAGATTTCTTCTCTTACCAGTGAAAATGATAATTTCTACAACCAGTTATTATCTAAATTACCTCATATCGCTGTCTTTCCCACTCTCATTATTACAAAATCAAGGCTAGAATGTAGAAAAATGTTCCCCTTCAAACTATCGACAATTTGATGCTATGCTCGATACCCATCCCTCAAGAGGGGTGTCTAAAAATAGGGATGGGAAGAGTAAGTGTTTCAAAAAAAAAGTCAGTCCAATAAATTGATCAAAGTTACAACTTGATATCATTCGTTTTTGCTCAAATTTTTTTTACAAAGTCTACTCACCCAACTACATAATAATCACACCACTATTGATTGGTCTTCAACCCTCCCAAGAGGTTAGTGGGGGATGCTTGATTTTTCAAGTAACACACAACTGAATCATAATACCTATTTGAAAAATAATCTAGACATGCGATATATCGATTAGTATGTTATCGAGGTCGCTGAATACGAATACCAACTTATTTTCTGGGTCCAACTCCTCAAAGCCCCTCTGTGCCCCAAAAAGGGAATTGAAATTTTGAAAAAACGTGAAAAGTCGAGTGATATATCGAATGGTAGGTATGTTTTCGAGGTCGCTGAGCACGAATATGAACTTTTTTTGTCCCATCTCCCAATGTCCCTCTGTGCACTAACAAGGGGGCCAAAATTTCAAAAAATCATCAAAAAGTCGAGTGATATATCAAATGGAATGTTTTCGAAGTCGCCAAGCACATAATATGAACTTATTTTTTGGCTCCCACCCTACAATGTCCCTCTGTGCTCCAAAGAAAGGGCCAAATTTTGAAAAATCGTAAATGTCGAGTGATATATCGAATGGTATGTTTTTGAGGTCGCTGAATACGAATATGAACTTACTTTTCGGGTCCCACCTCACAATGTCCCTCTTAGTCCCGGAAAGGGGCCAAATTTCGAAAAATCATGAAAAGTCGAGTGATGATATATCAAATGGTACTTAAGTATGTTTTCGGGATTCTATTTTGAAATATTTCATCAATTCATGAGTTTTTCCAGCCAAAAAAAAAAAAAAAAAAAAAAAAACATTATAAATCATCAATTTCATTTAAATTTCCCATAAAAAAATAATTCGAGTGGCACGTACCTAGGAAAAATTTAAAAATAGAAATTAGTTGGATGATTATACATTTTTTATTTCGGTGAAATTCGACAACACAGTGAAAGTCCTAGTTCCATTTTATTTTCTATTGAAAAATAATCAAAAACTGGTAGGCGAGTAAGCGTTTTAAAGAAAAATCTTGAGATATAAAATGTTTTCTTTGCAAAATGAGCTAGCGTTCAAACTTTTTGAATAGCGATCCCGATGTCCAGATTCGTTTTTTAAATATATGATTCAGTTGTGTGTTACTTGAAAAATCAAGCATCTCCCACCAACCTCTTGGGAGGGTTGAAGACCATATCAATGGTGGTGTGATTAATAGTTTAGAAGGTACAATTATGGACCCAGGTACAAATACGGACCCCCCCCATGGTTTAGTGTACAATTATACTAGCACTACGATGCTGAGTACTAAAAATTATACTAGTAGTGTTGTATCGATGATCCAAGTACTTATTTCGGATCCATGTATATTGCATACTTGGGTGTCTCTCATCAGCAATTGTTTTTTTTTTTTTTTACAAGTTTTTCATTCGGTAATTCATCAACTTCAAATAAAGTTTGGAAAAAAAATTATTAGCGAAGTAAGTAGCTTACAATGAGTACTTTCAAAATATACCTACTTTCATATTTGTCTTTACTTCAACTGATTTTCATAATTTTTTTCATTTTTCATACTTGAACTGCGCCGATGTTTTTCATGGGTATAAATATGGACCCCTAAATTTTTTTACCTAATTTTGATTCAATATTTTTTAGAATATCGAGAAAAGTGTTATTAACAAAGAAGACAAGTCCGAAGTGTCAAAAATGAGACCATGGTTTTTTCATTTTTCATCAACCTAGCCAATTTTTTGCATGGGTATAAATATGGACCCCTAAATTTTTTTTCCATTTAAGTAATTTTGATTCAATGGTTTTTAGAATAGGTACCAAGAAAAGAAGACAAGTCCAAAGCATCAAAAAACATCTTTAAATGAATTTTTGTACAATTTTCTGAAATTTTTATTCATTTTTTGAGGGGGTCCATATTTGTACCACTTTATGTCACTTTTCTAAATTTCAAATTTCAAATTTCTCCGTGAGTTTTCAACAAAAAAAAATGTTTTTTTACACAATAATACTAGAGTCTTTGGCCTTTCAAATGGTATATTCGAAAAAAAAAAATTGATAATTTTTTCTACCCTTTAATGCCAAAAAGCTGGAGGGGGTCCATATTTGTACCTTCTCCTCTATGTAGTTGGGTGAGTAAACTTTGTAAAAAAAATTTGAGCAAAAACGAATGATATTAAGTGGTAACTTTGATCAATTTATTGGACTGACTTTTGTTTGAAACACTTGATATGAGGAAATATGCCTTCATCGCCTTAGTGATGATTAAAATAATAACTCCCTTAAACTGCAAGTATGGTAATGTGATAACTCCTACTACATCGTTATTCCCACTACTACCTTTTGATGACAATTCAATGTCATCAATATCCGCGGCAAGCGCATTGAATGATGCACCTACGACTATAAATAGAGCAACACGGCCACGAGCCAAACTAGTTGTATTTTCGGACAAGTTGTATTTCCAATTAAGTTGCACTTTTATAATACCTACGATGTAGTCGCGAGACTACAGAGTAGTTGTATTTAAAATGGGTTGAATTACCAATTAAGTTGTATTCCCCATGAAGCGCATTTCTTAATAAATTGAATTTAGTAGGCCTCGAATTAGATCGTCGTGAAGGTTGGTTCTTGGTCACAAAGTGTATTTATGAATGTTAGAAGCGGATGAGTTCCCATTATAGGGATACTCATCCCCTATTTACTCCATCGTCGCCCACTTTATTAAGTGGATAATTCCGTTTCTTTCGTGATTAAAATAATGATCATATTTTGTCGCGTCTACTCTGGGTATTTCTCCGATCCTGCCGGCCATCGGGAATACTTCTCGTCAGAAAAGGTACCTAGTGTAATACATTTCTGCCGACGGGCCTAGTATGAGTGAGCCCCCCTGAAAGAGGCAGAAAACATAGACAGTGTATGTACCTGGTGAGTAAGTCACCATTTATTCCGAAATTGTGTACAGTTTCACAGGGTATGTAATTACCGCTTATTTTCCATTAAAGTATATTTATTATAGTCTAATTCATTAACGTGTGTCGTAAAGTATAAGCCAGAGCTTGTACTTATTATAGAACAACCCTATAGTTATTCTATATTCTTTGGCCTTTTTAATGTGTATTTTTAATATTATTTCTGATTAACAATAAACATATTATCACTTTCGTGTAAATAATATGGGTTTTATTGGTGATTGGAGATTATTGCTGTGAAGGGTAGATGGTATGACTGAAATCTCTCCGATGTATTGAGCTATCCAGGCAAGGCAAATATTCACTACGTAAGTGAATATTTCTTAACTTAATCACGTAGGTAGGAATTCAGGTAATTTCTCTCTTACCAAGTTATGCCAGATCTCACTCTATCATACTTACTCTTTCCTCCCCTATTTTATGGGTATCGACTATCGAGTGTAGTATCAAATTGTCGAAAATTTGAAGCGGAACATTTTTAGTCATGGTAGTTTTTCTCGTACATACCTAACCTAAAAAAATTACCTCCAGGGTTATAGGTGGGTCGGTTTTTTTTTGGTAGTTTAGGGGGTTCGTCTGAACACATTCTCGAAGAAAAAATTATTATACCAATTTTTTTCTTTTTAAAACCGCTATTTGCCTGCTCTAATATCCAGTGGTAAAATATCAAAACGGTGGTGACTGAAAATTACAAAACAGACGAATGATGAGGGGGAAAATTATGAGAAAATTACGGAAATTGCCAGTATCTAGATTGTCATCTTCTCCATTTCTGATTTCTCTCATCAACTTTGGAATATTTTTGATGATTTTCTTATTAATTAAAAAAAAACAACAACAAAATGAGATGAGAGAAAGTATGAATTTTTGATTTTGTTAAATGAAATGTGTCATAAAATTCCCTTAATGTATGTTTCTACCTGTATTCCGAGGAGAACGTCAATGAAATTATAAATGCTTGGATGCGCAGAGTAGAAATCGGAATTCAATTTTGAATGGAAGCTTTCATACGAATTAGTCGTTTTTATCATCCTTCTTTTTCTTCTTACAAAGCTCAGTTAGGTTTTTGAAACATTTCAGACACACGTCTTCAAGGAGGAGGAGAAGAAGACCAAAAAGAAGTACTTTAAATAGGTATTTCCCATTATAGTCATTGGTGCTTTAGTAGGTTTTGGTGGGGCCCAGTTTCTGAATTTTTCTCCGAAATTAGAATCGATTCATTCATGCCGAGTACAAAAGTACACGAAAATTCCATATGGGTACGTAGGTCTAGGTACGCAATAAAAAATAACGACAGGGGAATCAATTCATACACTTCCATAAATGGCAGGGGAATCAATTCGTACACATGAAAATTTGAGGTGGGAATCAATTCGTACACTTCTATGTAGGTTTACATAAAAAAGGGAAATAAATTTAAAAATTCAAAGTCTAATTGAAAAAAAAAACAGAACTTTTTGAAAGGTAAAATTATTAAAAAGCAGGACAGCCGCAGCTGACTTGAAGGACTATTAGACACCCTATCAAATTACATCTTTTGCATCGAGACTGTTTTTCTAAAAGCAGGTTAGGTAAGATCTGGAGCGGATTCAAAAATATCCCTCTTTTGAGGACCCATTTCCGCCTTGCAAGGGTATCTCCGGAATCAATTTTTTTTCTGAGTTGACTTTCAACTAAAAATCAAGGTCTCTAGTAACTGATCGATAACACTTTCAATTCTTACTGGACAACTGATTACTGATTTAAGCTTGTACGTGTTATTTTACAGATTTACTATCTGGGATAGAGACAAGCAAGCAGTTTGTGACGGCTACATGGAAGGTTTAAACCCCGAATCTACGGAAACGGACATCAATGTATTGTTTAGCGACGGAGTAGCGGTAAAGTACGAACGTCGTGCATACTAGCTACAATTCCACAAAACATCGTTGCTACTACTCACACAATGAGTAGGCAACTTACACTTATTATTCGATTAGATCCTCCAGAGGTCATTTCTACCGTAACTTTATCATTAATAATGTGCCCAAAAATGTGAATTCGACTTGAAAAAAAAAAACCACAGTCCCATCCAAACAATTTTTAAAAATGAAACATCATTACTTTCAACTTCTGTAATAACTTGCCTTGAAAAATTAAAATGAACTCAAAAGTACCTACTTTATTTATTAGAGTTCCTTAACCACTTTATTATGAAAATTTACCCAAACTAATATTACCAAACACAATGTGAATTTTTTCTGTATTAAAAATAGTTTAGGTATAGTTGTGTTTTAATTATAAAATAAAAGTTTCCCTTTTATGATACCGGTATTGTATGTATGTACCAGTAGGTAGGTCCCACTCCCATACCACTGTGTAATACCGGTTAAATTAAGATATGAACTAAGTATGTGTTTTATAAATATTTTATTTATGTATTGAACTACGTATCGCGATTCCAGTACTGTACCTTGAGGCAGGGCCGCACACTGATATCAATACCAAAATACATACCAATACCGGCATTACCTACAAATTTTGAAAAAAAAAATTAGAAATGCCTACCTACCATTTTACCAATACCGATTCGCAGACAAACGAAGTACATATGTACCTACCTACTGATATAAAATACTGATGAAAGTTTTTGAAACTGTATTAATACCAAAATAATTTTCAATGGTATATTTTGGTTACACTAAAAACTGGCTAATACATATAGATGGAAGTATATTAGTCCAGTAGAATTAGCAAAAAAACAGGCTCTATAGTGAATCTGT
The DNA here is from genome assembly GCF_950023065.1 of Planococcus citri. Lineage (NCBI taxonomy): Eukaryota > Metazoa > Arthropoda > Insecta > Hemiptera > Pseudococcidae > Planococcus > Planococcus citri. The sequence continues at coordinate 5,884,482 of NC_088681.1, read as the reverse complement.
AGGTGGCAAGCTGATTTTTGGTATACTGGTCCATTTTGATGCCCTGAAAACGAATCTGAGGAGTCCCCTACTGTCCCGGGTGTGCTTTACCCCAAATTGTGGATCTTAGCCCCCCAAAATCGGTTTTTGACCAATTCATCGAAAAATATTGACTCTAGCGCAAAAATTGTTGATGGATGTTGTTCTACGTCAAATTTCCCATCAGATAAGCCATATGTCAATTTTCCAGCCCCAAGGGGGGTGGAGGACCTACTGTGCTTCGAACAGAAGAGGATTTGGATTAGCGCCTGCATCCATAACGATGATGGTTAAATTGATCGTAATATTTTTAATCGTTCAAAAATGGTATGGGGGTAGTTCTTTTTGTTTTTTTTTTTTTTAGGTACAGAGCGGACTACAGCGTCACCCCCTCCCCTCCCCCTCACCATTCAGTTATCTGTCGGTACAACGTACGTGAGGTGAATTGAAATGTACCAGCTATAAAATTTTAAAATGTCGAATGGAAATGTTAATACGAGTTTCAAACGCCAATTTTAATGTAGCGCGACCAATTCTCCCCCTTTTTGGATCCCAAGCCCCCCAAAACTTTTTTCACTCCATCTTCTTCAATATTGGTCAAATTGGAAAAATTCTGCAATTGTTATGTTCCAATTCATAAAATTTTCCATAAAATAAACCTTCATTCATATTTCTCGCCCCTGAGAGGGGGGTTGAACCTAAATCATTCAATAGGTACCTATCCACCTTCTCGTTCTCACAATGTGCAAATCTGTAGGTACGAAATTTCCAATTCAATCGCAATAGGAAATGTTGAAATTTTAGATTAGATAATAGATAATTATAAATTAAATGTATAAAAGCTAAAAAAAGGTTTTCACAATGTTTTTTTTTTTTAAAGTTTAGATTTCAACTTCAAGATGTTTGCCTGAAAATCTAATTGCAAGAAGTTTTTTAAATTTTAATCACTGTTTTGAAATCCCTTATGTAATTCTTCTGAAATTTTTCAATCAGTTTTGCTTCAAGTTCACTCAGTCTTGAGAAACGAGTCCGCAAGGTTTGGTTGTTTCGTAAAAAACCGAAAATATGAAATGTGAAGATAACAAGCATTCCCTTCCCTCTCCTCTCCTCCAAACTTTTGGATGTTTTGGATGAGAATTATTTTTTTAGCAGACTTGAAGGAAACACCCTTAAAAAGAGGTATGTAGAGGGAATTTTTAGTTCAATGTTACGGATTAGGGCCTCTTAGATAAATTTAAGGTGGTGGGAGGGAAGGAGGGAGTCTTCATCATCATGTTTTATCAGACAAATTATTTGACTTCTGCTACGAGATGTATCTTCCAAGTGTTTCGACGACTCTTCAATCCTTCTGTATCCCTTTCCATCAATTTTTTTCGCTGAATGTGATTTTCTGACTTTGGTGAAGACTCCCTCCTTCCCTTCGGGCTCACACCCTCTCAAATTTATCTAAAAATTTATAATTACCTATCTACCTACTCAATTTCAAATTTTTACGTTTCCTATTGCGATTGAATTGGAAATTTCGTACCTACAGATTTGCACATTGTGAGAACGAGAAGGTGGATAGGTACCTATTGAATGATTTAGGTTCAACCCCCCTCTCAGGGGCGAGAAATATGAATGAAGGTTCATTTTATGGAAAATTTTATGAATTGGAACATAACAATTGCAGAATTTTTCCAATTTGACCAATATTGAAGAAGATGGATTGAAAAAAGTTTTTGGGGGCTTGGGATCCACAAAGGGGGAGAATTGGTCGCGCTACATTAAAATTGGCGTTTGAAACTCGTATTAACATTTCCATTCGACATTTTAAAATTTTATAGCAGGTACATTTCAATTCACCTCACGTACGTTGTATCGACAGATAACTGAATGGTGAAGGGGACGGGAGGGGGTGACGCTGTAGTCCGCTCTGTACCTAAAAAAAAAAACAAAAAGAACTACCCCCATACCATTTTTGAACGATTAAAAATATTACGATCAATTTAACCATCATCGTTATGGATGCAGGCGCTAATCCAAATCCTCTTCTGTTTGAAGCACAGTAGGTCCCCCACCCCCCTTGGGGCTGGAAAATCGACATATGGCTTATCTGATGGGAAATTTGACGTAGAACAACATCCATCAACAATTTTTGCGCTAGAGTCAATATTTTTCAATGAATTGGTCAAAAACCGATTTTGGGGGGCTAAGATCCACAATTTGGGGTAAAGCACACCCGGGACAGTAGGGGACTCCTCAGATTCGTTTTCAGGGCATCAAAATGGACCAGTGTACCAAAAATCAGCTTGCCACCTACAGATTCTCTATTCGATGCTAATTCTACTGGACTATATTATGCTATCTTCTGTAAAGGAGTGCAACGATGACAATGATGATGATATTTTGAATTTTTTGATTGATTATAAAATTATAAATAAAATAACTAAAAAATTACTCATATTGAAAAACTTGTATGTGATCATGAGGTGTTTGAATAGAAATAAGTGTACTTAACTTCCAAAAAAAAAAAATTGGAAAAAAAATTTCGTTAATTTTGGCCTAAAAACACAATTTTTAATTTGGTATTACATTGGTACAATACCAATACATAATATGTACCAGATACCAAAAAAAAATTCACAAAATAATAAAGTACCTACCAATACCAAATATCAATATCAATACCATTCATGTTTATTGGTATGTAGTCCTGCCTTGTGGTGCTGTGGTCATTGTTGGAAAAAACTTTTTTTTTTTAAAGCAAAACTAACAGTTTTTTTGTTTAAAACCGAGTTTTAAAGTGCTGGATTCTCATGTGTTTTAAACGTGTTTTAAAAACGTTTTTAACACAAATTCATTCCGATGGTGTTGTGGAAGAAGGGCCAAACTGTATTTTCAAAACAACAAAATAAAACTGGAATCACCATTATACAATTTGGAAAGCATTTAAGCATTTAAGAGTGAGGATGAAGTTTCAGGACCTGCACTAAGGATATGAGTACTTACTTTCCTGTACCAAAACAATTTATTCGGATAAATTGATTTGTAATGAAAATAAAAATAGAATAGAAATGTTTAGTGAAGTTTTTCCCTTTAACTCACTTACTTACTACTATATTTTCACAGTATGTCAAAAAGGCCAAACTGCATTGTTTCATCTATTTTGAATAGTTCAAAAGTGAAGAATTAAAATGTTTAACGCCAAAAAAAATAATATATCAAAGATCAATTTTGTTGCTATTTTACTCACCCCTTCCCAAACGTACAAAATTAATCTAAATTAATCGACAGGCATTGTTTTTTTTTCTAGTAGGGTAATTATAGAGAAATAGCTGAATGTTTCGTGATACTTTCTCTTTGGAATTCCAGAAAGTATAAAAATTTTCTAAATGAAAATAAATATTCAAAATTAATTCTTATCAGCTAAAAAAATGTAAAAAATCAACAACAAAATTGGAACAATAAATTTGTAAACTTAATTTATTAGTACAAAATAGTAAGAGGTGTGGAATCCAGAGACTACAACCACATAACCTAAAACAGATAACCCATCGAGTGTACTTTGAACACTCGCCCTGAAAAATTTTCAGCAGTGACCCATGAATCTTATTTTGCTATCGGATGTAAAATTTCACGTCCGATCGAATGCTGCAAAACAATTCCGACCACCCCGTCTCCCTCAAATTGAGAATTTTTGTGGGTAAGTAGCTGGGAAAAGGGGAAAAGCACAAAAATATGGAAAAATTTTAAAATTAAGGACTGTTGACTACGTATTGTGATTCACAATTTAACGCTCTTTCCAACGGTGATATTAGTTTTCAGATCAGATCGGTCGTTCAGTCAGTGTTGCTCTTATAGCCAAATGTAAACTAATATTTTATCTATGGGACTAGCTAAAACTGGTTCAGATATGCAGAATGTAAAAATATCAACAAAATTCAATCGCAGTTTGGCCCTTTTTCACTATTTGGAGTCAGTTTGGCCCTAAAAAATAAAATCGAAACTTTGGCCCTTTTATAATTTTCGCATTTTTCACCAAAACAGATTGGCCCTACACCTTGAAAAATACAGTTTGGCCCTTCTTCCACAACACCATCGATTTGTTTTGGATTCAGTTTTTCAAATATACATTACCCACCTGGTAAGCACCCAGTATGTGATACGCCAACAAATGGAAGGCGATAGTGGTATTGGCAGCAGGCGAATTGCCAGCGGAAATCGCGTTCTATTCGCCGGTGAAAATGTCCACTTTTTCCGCAGCGGAATCCGAATGCGAATAGCCGGTGGAAATCGCAGGGATATCAGAATGCTATTCGAAGGCGGAAATCGCAATGATGTTTTGATTTGGGTTACAATGACAAATTAAATCATTGTACGTACATGTTACCCTTTTTTTTTTTTTACAGCATTCTGTTTTTATTGATAAGTACTGTCGACCCCATTGATATTACACTAAATGGATACCCAGCAAGTCCATTTACCCCATGACAAAGAACAACAACGATAGCTTATTGGTTCATCTAGTTATTACTGCAATTTTTTCTGGGCATGGTATCCCTTCATAGAAAATCACTACTAGCGTCATTACTAAAAAAAAAAACACTGGTAACTTTTTTGGCAAGTAGCGTCATTAGTACTGACAGACGTTATTAACTATGTATACTTGTTGATAAGTTTTGTCAACAATAGTGACGCGTGCATATTTGCGCATTTTGCACTGAAAATCATGTTAAAAACATGTTAATGGCAGCTATTTACTCATAGACTCTCCTACAACAACGAATTCTCCCCCAAAAAATTTTGAAAATCGAAAAAAGTTTCCCACCTGGGGTGGGATTTGAACCTGCAATCGCTCACCCTATAGTCTCCTGCCTAACCAAATAGGCCATTGTGGAAGATGAAAGATAGGTGTTTAAAACATTTATAATGTGCTTTTCAACATTCTGGACTTGGAAAAATTTTAAAATTGATAATTATACAAAATTAAAACTGCGGATACATAGCTGCGGTTTTGGTATGTTAATAGGTAGGTGCCTGCTACTTAGTACTTCTAGGTTCTAGATGAAAATTAAATGGATTTAATACCATATCTACATAAAAATAAATGAACTTTCCTTACTTGTGATTTTTTTTTTGAAATTCATCCAAATTAAAAATGATGAAAAAATTGGTTTTCATGCCTTTAGCATTTTCATTATTCCAGAAATTGCAATACAGATTTAAAAAAATATAAATGGGGCCCGAGCAAGCCACGACAAAAGCTCCTTGACAATTGACAATTCTTCAAATTTTTTCAGGATACTTATAATTTCTATTTTTTTTTTTTTTACAAGCAACCAATTTTGGCAAAAATTGAAATGTTAAATGATTGTTTGCAGATAATGTGGCAAAAAAAAGGAAGACCCTTTAAAAAAAAATTCAAGTAAAAAAACAGCATTATTTGTGATGTGAGAAGTCAACTTTGGTACTAAGTATCTAAGTTTGGTCGGAGATAGGAAAAGGAAAATGATCTCGCCCGAGCAGAAACTTTTCGAAATTCATAATTTAAAAAAAAAACACGGTTTTTGGTAATTCTTTAATTCTCACTGATTGTAGGTGGGTAGTTCTATCAATTTTACACAATTTTGCAGTATGTTTCCTCGCCAAAAAAAAAAATTGTTTTGAGAATTTTTTTTTGGTTGGAATGGTTATACACTCGAGACTTCATTGATAGTGTTGTGCCCAATTCATATCTCTCAGGGGAGGGGGGGAGAGCCATTTGAAAATGTGCGACTTTTCTGCAAATTTCGAACCAAAACTGGTCTTTTTTGAGCGAACTGATCACCTGCAAAATTAAGAAAAGTGTTTCAGTAATTCAAATAATTTTAAAATTAAGAATATATCACGAATTTTAAGGATTTCTAGGTGAAATTTTCTCGGGCTTGGTCAAAAAAGTATAAATTCCATGACGAAGGAAAAAATGCCATTCCCCATGACGGTGGATAAAACTCTATTAAGTAGGGATAACATAAATGTAAAATTGTTTAAATTCGTGTTTTTTAGTGTAATTAGTATCAGTACTCACCACATAATAATTTTTAAACATTTCTCAGTTTTTCTCTGTTTGTGTACAGCAGAGCTAATAAACCATGACGAAAGAAACGGTAAAAGATAAATAACCATATTTTCATGGAATCGCGTTTCTATATTGGATAGCGGTGTTTGGATTCAGTATTTTATCAGTGGACATGATTTGGTGAACTGCCTGAACAGTTTTGCCATTTTCAAACACCAAAATTTGTAAATAGTGAGCCGTTGGGAATGCATTGAAAATTAACCACGCCGTGGGAACAAAAACTTGAAGACAGAGGTTTGAGGTCACTCCACAGCATATAGGTGTCACTGAAGTGAATTGTGTTCATACTGTAATTTGCGTGTAGTTTTCAGGAATAAAAAAACGAATGTCAAAATTGCAGAACATCACCACTCTTTGCTAACCAGCTATGTAACTATTTAAATACGAGATGTGAGACAGCCATGACGATGGAACTTTTGATCATATAAGGGGGTCTGTGGCCCAGGGGGAGGGGGTTGAATTCATTGTAGTGCGTGGAAATGTTAGATGGTGACAACTTTTATTGACAAAACCATTCACCATTACTTTTCATGTGCATACTGTAAGTGAAATTTTACATGGACACAAGAAGTGTAAAATTGGTAGAACTACCCAAGTACCTGCCATAGCTGTTAGTAGCATCAGTTCAGTTGTTACTAGCGGTGTTGGTGAGCAAAATTGTTTTTGTTCTGGTTTAGGCTCCGGCTCCAGCTTCTGAAATTAATTCGTTCCTCGCTCCAGTTCTGCTCCGCTTATGAAAAAAATAACGGTTCAGATTCTGCTCCACTCCTGGAACGCTAAAAAGTTTTGTTCCGCTCTGAGGTTTCGCTCCCACTGTGTTTTTTGTATTTTGACAGTAAAAGTGCTGAGTAGAGCGAAATCCGCCGTTAAAAACCAAAATAACGGCACATTTTTTTCAAAATAATGAAATAGACTTTCAAAACACCAAAACATACAGAAAAAAATTGCATGTGGAGCCAAGCAGAACACATTATTACTGAGCAAAAAATAAAAAATTTCACTCCGGACTTTCTATGGTTTCGTTCCGGTTCTTAGCGGTTTCGTTCCATCAGATTTATTTTATTTGTTCCAATATCGTTCCGGTCCGGAGCGCACCTTTTTTTGCTCCGGTTTTCGGTTCTGTTCCCGTAAAACCGCAAATTTTCAGGCGGTTTGGTTCCGGTTCTGTTCCGCTCCTCAACAGTGGTTACTAGTGTCGGTTTGGTCGTTAGTGGCATTGAATCATTTGCTAGTAACGTCGAGTCAGTCGCTAGTAGCGTCAGTACAAGCGCTAGTAACGTTTTTGGTATCACTACTAACTTTTTCAGAAACGCTAGTAATTTTTTGAAGTCACTAGTAGTGATTTTCTAAGAGGGTCTGATTGGTGAATTTTGATTTTGAATTAAAATTTGGTGGCCTCGTAGGTGCTTAAAAATTTGAAAATTCCTTCGCCTCTTGGCCCCTAGCAAAACGCTTTGATGGACATCACTTGCGCCAAACACATGCTCAGTAATAACCTCACCTTTTCCCTGTGAACTTCGTCGTCCCTGGATTTTCCCACCCGCTTCTCTACAATTCTACATGCTGTGTTTCGATTTAGTGTATTATCGATGGTTCATCCCCCTAATTTCGGACACTAGCTTTTTCAATTTTTCTGATAACTATAAAACAAGCGCGGTCCGCGGGACCTGGCAGGAGGGTTCCCCAAATTTAATATAAAATATCCTTTTTTTTCAAAATTTTTTTATAATAAGTGATTAATTTTTTTGGATTAAAATTAATTTAGAAGAACTGATGAAAACCAATTAGGTGAACAATAATGGATAAATTGATTAGATAATATATGTAGAGGGGACAGAATTGAAAATGTTTGGGCAGCAGCAAGTACATAATAAACAGAATGAGGAGGTTTTGTTCAACTTGATTATTTTTGTAGCAATGTTAAGCTGGCTATTTCTCTGTTCTGATTTACACTACACTGAAATGAAATGAAAATTGAAAAATCAATATACAATTTTTGGACATTGAGTTTTTTGGTTATAGGGTACCTACACCAGTTTTATTAAAATATCGGATCAATTTCTTATAAATTTGAGCATTTTACATACACACAGCAATAATATAAATTATAATTACTAATAATAAAAATTAATAAATTGAAAATACTAATCGCTGATTGATTAAGTCGTTACATTTTATTTTCATGTACCAAAAGAAAGCGTCCAACATTATGGCACCTAATGGAGCTTATTTCTGACATTTTCTGATTCGCATAGAATAGACAAAATTGTTTGTCTTTTTTTTTCTAAAATTTATAGCTTAATACTCAAAATCGGTTCTCCTGAAAATATTCCAAGAGAACATAATGACATTGACAACCATCCCATTGAATTGATTACTTTGAAGCAATTTTTGAGAATGAAAAATAGGTATCAAAAAAGTGTCCAAAATTAGGGGATTATTGGTTATAAATTAGTTACTCATTTACATATAATAAGTAGATTAATATAAGTGTTTGTGTGTTTAAATAAATATATAATATTCTAAAGGGCAATCTCAATGTTTTTCTTGAATTACCAGCTAACTCATAACGTTTATTTTTCCAATCCGCACATGGGCAGTTGGGGTATTTTATTAATAAATATTATTTACAACTTGAGCCTGTTTGGAGTTATAAGGGTACATCTAAAAAAACTCCACTTTTTTTGAGTAAGTTTCATACATACAAAAAGTTAAAAAACAGTTTTGATTGTTTTGAATGTTTGTCAGATTGAAGTAGTCACAAGAATTACATTCTAACCCTCAAAAAAGCGATTCTGTAAATCAAATCGGGAATGTGAAATATTTTGGGCGGAAAATGGGCTTATGGACGAGCTCTTGCTAAAAATGCAATCTCCCCAGCGCTGGACCCGCTTATTTTCGAGATTGGGGCCCAAATGGGGCCAACTTTGGGTCCGTAAATCATTCGAGGAATGTGTGGGGAAATTGCATTTTTGGGTAGTGTTGGTATCGTAGATGAGAAATGTGCAATTTCCCCAACCCCCCAGGCGCTTATGTTGGGCTCACCCCCCTTTCAAAATTTCGACTTTCCAATAAAAGTTCATTGAAATACGAGAAATTTACACTTTCGGATGAAATTTTGTATACTAACTAATGAAGGCATGAAGAAATCAAATCTGGCGAGTTTTGATTTTTCCAGGCCCCAATTGGGGTTGCAGGAGCACCCGCAACCCCAATTTTGAAGTTGGGGTAAAATGTCGATATTGGTGTCGTTTTCGTATGAAACGACCACGCCGATGACGAATATGAAGTCAGATTTGAGACTACACCTCTCAGTACCCGCAATGAGTGGATATAATACTTGTGAAAATGTAATCGAGTCATTCGTCATTCCACATCAATTCGACCAAGAAGTTGAAAGGGGGGGGGGTCGGCGATTTCTTTGAAAATTTTCATGTGGAAATACCACCTTTCGAAGGGATGACCAATGGCGCAAATTGCAGCCCTCTACCCCTTGTTCAATGGCTGCTGGGGGGTGTAAAAAATTTCAGTGAACTTGAAATATGTATCATCCATTTCAGCAGTGGATTACTAGGTAACCACGATACCTACTAAAATGGAACTTTTTCAAATATTTAGAGGTTTTGAAAGGTTTTTTGGTGTTTAGGTGATATCATAAAAATCAGTGTTGCCAATTTTTTAATTCTGAAAGATTAGCTCGAAAAGTTTCAAAACGTAGTTTTCTTATTTTTCTGACTCTCAAAAATTAAGAAAAAAATATATTATGGACAACTTTTCATGCTGAACAACATATTAAGAAATTGGGATGGCATTATTTCGTAAAGCCGATTTTAAAAAATTGAAAGTTTGTGAAAAATGCGATCAATTTTTTGATTTGAAACATGAAAAAAAATTTGATTGGTGAAGTGGACCCATTTGACCTTTATTTACACATCCATTTAAAAAAATCATTATTTTTGCTATGAGTGTACTTTTTATCAAATTTTTCATGAAATACGTCAGAAAGAGGTCAAAATAAGACAACTAAATGAATTTTAACTTAAAAACTTTATTTGATGTTTGGAATTGAAAACTGAATTTTTTCGAATTTTGATTTTTTTGTGATGAGTTCATTTCATTGAGTGAAAGGATTTTTTCAATTTTTTTTTGCAGATACGTAAAAATAGGGGTCAAATAGGTCAACTTCAAATGATGCCGTCTCATTTTTTGATATGTTGTTTACCATGAAAAGTTGTCCATAATATATTTTTTTCTTAATTTTTGAGAGTCGGAACGATATGAAAACTACGTTTTGAAACTTTTCGAGCTAATTTTTCGTATGAAAAAAAGTGGCAACACTGATTTTTATGATATCACCTGAACACTAAAAAGCCTTTCAAAACCCCAAACTATTGGAAAAAGTTCCATTTTGGTATAGGTATTAGTGATGGGCGATTATTAATCGGCCTGAAACATAATCGTTTGGCGATTATTGTTTTTTTTTTGAATAATCAATTATTTTTACATATTATTATGTATAGGTCAAATTGTGTAGATTTCAATTCAATATTAGGATGATTTTTAAAAATATAAAAAATGAAATATTGACTGACTCATCCTGTAACTTCAAAATTTTCTCCGAAATAATCACATTTCTGTCATTTTCAATTAATTGACATTTTTACGTTTCTTTTTTCAGAAATTTTGAACATTTTGCTTTTTGAAAAAACAATCGATTATCAGGAAAAATTACAAGAAAATCGCCGACCCCCCCTTCAACTTCTTGGTCAAATTGATGTGGAATGACGAATGACTCGATTACATTTTCACAAGTATTATATCCACTCATTGCGGGTACTGAGAGGTGCAGTCTCAAATCTGACTTCATATTCGTCATCGGCGTGGTCGTTTCATACGAAAACGACACCAATATCGACATTTTACCCCAACTTCAAAATTGGGGTTGCGGGTGCTCCTGCAACCCCAATTGGGGCCTGGAAAAATCAAAACTCGCCAGATTTGATTTCTTCATGCCTTCATTAGTTAGTATACAAAATTTCATCCGAAAGTGTAAATTTCTCGTATTTCAATGAACTTTTATTGGAAAGTCGAAATTTTGAAAGGGGGGTGAGCCCAACATAAGCGTCTGGGGGATTGGGGAAATTGCACATTTCTCATCTACGATACCAACACTACCCAAAAATGCAATTTCCCCACACATTCCTCGAATGATTTACGGACCCAAAATTGGCCCCATTTGGGCCCCAATCTCGAAAATAAGCGGGTCCAGCGCTGGGGAAATTGCATTTTTAGCAAGAGCTCGTCCGTAAGCCCATTTTCCGCCCAAAATATTTCACATTCCCGATTTGATTTACAGAATCGCTTTTTTGAGGGTTGGGTCATTCCATGTCAACTCAACCAACGTTTTTGGGTCATGTCCTTCGATTTCGCTCAAATTTTTTTTACAATATCTACCCACCCAGTAAGTAAGAAAGCCGCAATTAGTTTGGTCCCAGCCCCCTCAGGGGGCGGGTGGGGGGGGGCTTCCATTATTTTCACATTGTCTCGAGGTACTCAAGTTCAGCAGCCCATTTCTCCAAAACTATGATACTTTGATCAAAACTGATTTCACAGTTCGAAAGGGCATTCAATTTTGAACTTTTTAAGCATTTTGAAATTTTCAAAAGTTGAAAGTTGAACTTTCAATTTGAGAGTTCAAATTTCAAAATGGCACTGTAAGTGGGAGCTACCATTTAAAATTTTGAAAAAATTTCTATAGATGTACATTTTGATACTTTTTTGAAATATTTAGGTTTCGAGTTGGGACTCGTAGACGGAGGGGAAGCACCCCCACCCCCAATTTTGGGTGAAACTTTCGAAAGAAAATCTGGGGCATGTGATATATCGAATTGTATGTTTTCGGCAACGCTGAACACGAATATGACGTTAGATTTTTGATAGGACCCCATTCACGACCCCCAGCACCTCCCCAAAGGGGGTAAAAGTTCAAAAAAGTGTTTTGTTCGTGCGACACATGGAATAATATGTTTTCGGTGACGCTGAACACGAATATGACGTCAGATTTTTGATTGGACCTCATCCACGCCCCCCTGCACCTTCCCAAAGGGGGTAACCCAAAAAAAAATAGTAACATTCGTGTGACACATGAAATAGTATGTTTTCGATATCGCTGAACACGAATATAGCCATAGTTTTTTAAATCGACCTCACCCATGGCCCCCAGAACCTCCCCCAATAGGTAAAATTCCAAAAAAATTGTTGGGGGCCGTGGATGAGGTCCAATCAAAAATCTGACATCATATTCGTGTTCAGCGTCACCAAAAACATATTATTCTATGTGTCGCACGAACAAAACACTTTTTTGAACTTTTACCCCCTTTGGGGAGGTGCTGGGGGGCGTGGATGGGGTCCTATCAAAAATCTAACGTCATATTCGTGTTCAGCGTTGCCGAAAACATACAATTCGATACATCACATGCCCCAGATTTTCTTTCGAAAGTTTCACCCAAAATTGGGGGTGGGGGTGCTCCCCCTCCGTCTACGAGTCCCAACTCGAAACCTAAATATTTCAAAAAAGTATCAAAATGTACATCTATGGAAATTTTTTCAAAATTTTAAATGGTAGCTCCCACTTACAGTGCCATTTTGAAATTTGAACTCTCAAATTGAAAGTTCAACTTTCAACTTTTGAAAATTTCAAAATGCTTAAAAAGTTCAAAATTGAATGCCCTTTCGAACTGTGAAATCAGTTTTGATCAAAGTATCATAGTTTTGGAGAAATGGGCTGCTGAATTTGAGTACCTCGAGACAATGTGAAAATAATGGAAGCCCCCCCACCCGCCCCCTGAGGGGGCTGGGACCAAACTGATTGCGGCTTTCTTACTTACTGGGTGGGTAGATATTGTAAAAAAAATTTGAGCGAAATCGAAAGGCATGACTTTCAAAATTGCCTTTTTTTGGTTGAGTTGACATGGAATGACCCGGTTAGAATATAGTCTAGAAGTGTACATAGGTATTTTTTATTGGTTTGTACCAAATCCGAAGAAAAAATTCAAATTGATCACTTTTCAGAAAAATGAATTTGCACGTACAATGAAATTTTAGTTTTTTGAGAAAAACTCGAAAACTAAGCACTGTAGAAATGGACCTAACGACATTAGGTCCATCGACGGAAATAGTTTTTGACTATGGCACGACAACTAAAATTCAAGTGCACGCCAAAAAATCATGTGCACGCCAGCGTATGCCCGACGAATCGAATGAAATAAACGACGAAATTCAGATACGATTCACAAAATTAAAAGTTTAAAAATTATTAATTATTATAAACGTCAACGTTACATTGCGCCCATAAGTAAGTTTTAGTATCGGCCGTTCAAACTCATCGAGTAAAATTTCGTGGAAATTTCAACTCTTAAAAATCTGCTGGAGGTTCTACGAGTAGAACTGTTCAAAAGGGTTCGAAACTATACGTAAATGCCGCCAGCTACTCAGGGGATGGAAAATAGGGTTCATACTTTTCAACCTTCCAAGTCAGTTTGATGAAATTTCAATTTTTTCTAGGTTATTGGATCAAATTTCATTTTCAAAAGTTCTCTAAAAAATTCGATTAAGTAGCTACACCTGAGAAAATGGCGTGGGCCTTTCTTCACGATTTTTTTCAAAAAAATTTATTATAGTGGTGGGGGTAAAATTGACAAAAGAAAACATTGAACTACCACAGCTCCGGATTGAAGGGTTTATCACTGCAGAAAATACAAAAAATTTCGATTTCAATTTCAATTTTAAAAGATTTCAACAAAATCTTTTCAATATCCAAGAAATACCTACCATACACACGCGTGTTCAACAAATCATACCAGAATTCAAAAACTTTGAAAAAAATCCCAAAATTACACCAAAAAATCATCTGAAATTCGTTCTAGATCACGGATTGGTTCAAAATTAGATTATTGTTCCAAAATCAAGAGGTAATTTACGCAATTATAGGGAAATCAGGTCAAGGTCTCATGAAAGTGAATGAAAAAAAAGTGATTCCAAAAATAGTCGGATGATAAATTATACAATTTATATTTTTCAATGGAAATTACAAACCATAAAAAAAACTGACCAACTTAATCCTTTGGCTTGACAGTGAAAGGGGAAAAGTTTTCAACCAAAATTGACTCATCAATGTCTCATCAAGAAAGACACATGGTTTGAAAAATCAATTTTTTAGAATTTTTGACTGTTCTTTACCCACGAAACATAGGTATCATTTTATTTACTGAACATTTTTTTCGAGTCAGAACTTTTCTATTTTTAAAGAGAACTAAGTACAAAAAATGAATAGAAAAGGAAATCGAGAACAAAAATATAAAATTACGAAGATTGATTTTAAAAATGGAAAAATCAGCACTTTTTAGACAAATTCTGACAAACGTTAGGACTTTTTGACAATTTTCGCAAAAGCTGTACTTTCAGACTATTTGAAGAGTGCACGGAAAGAACCAGGTAAGTCATTTTTTTAAACTTTTGTGTTACGGCGTTTTGAAGTATCAGAATGCTCCAATGTTGTAGTGAATTTGAATTTCATCGAAGTAATGACTGGAAATACATCATGGCTATGACAAAGTGTCTAACAAAATGTAAAAATGAAAATGCAGAACATCAGCAGGACATTATTCAAAGACATTACGACTTTTTTATGCAGAACCATCGAGGGGGGCAGAGGGGGCAGTTTTCAATTTGCCTGGGGCCAGCGCTGTCTGAAGTGCCCGACAAAAGAGGGGCCTGTGGTAAAGAAAAAACTGTTTTTTACGTCTTAAAACACAAATTTTCGAATGCTTTTGCCCCCTTCTCTTTTTTAAAATTAAAATTTCTAAAAAAAAATAGCATCCAACTTTCAAGCTTTTAATAAACTTCTCGCATGAAAAGGGAGGGGTGGAGGAAGTATGCAAGATGGGGGGGGGGGGGGTGGATGATCCGTTAGGTATATCAATATCAATAATGCCTACAACGTTAACATTTCCATCCGCTTAATTCGTATGGTATAAATATATTTCTCAGAAATCTTTTCCTCTGGACTCTCCTACCTATACTTTCCCGTTGGTCCTAAATTTTTTCGATAAAATCAATCCCTGGGAAGATAACGCGTGTAAAACCCCATGAAGGTTCACACCCTTCCCAATTAGCTAAAGATCTGTAGGGTGGTAGTTCTCATGGAATTATTCAGGGCACCATAATATCCTTGACAATTTTTCGTTATTGCTTGAGTAGGTAAAAAAAAAAGTTTATTTTTTCTTATTTGCCTTACAAAGAGGTTTCGATTAAATTCATAATAGGCGTACCTAATACCTATGTGTTATAAACGCGTGTTTGACGTTATACGAACAAGTATCAATTTAAATACCTACATAAGAAAACGATCAAATTTACAAATAAGCTATAAGTATAAGATTTACAAGACACCGCTCGACGACGAATAAATTCACGAAAGAACAGAAAAGACAAATTTACATGAAAGACATCAAATTAACCAGAACAAAGTAAAAACGTCAAATTATCGTTCCCAGTACATCCAGCTCAATAATAAAAATTTCTGATTTTCTGCCGAAGTTTTAACGCAATTTGATCGAAAAACATTATCGTTAAAATACTCATTTTTTGCAACAAATATCCTCACGAAAATATTTCTTAAACATCGAGCACTTTCGAAGAATGTCTAGCCCTGACCTATAAGTGGAAGATTATCGCACCTTGGGAGTAATAAGGTCACATCTCAAAAAAAAATTGATTTTGATGTTTTTGCATTTTTGGGGTTTGTATGACCCCCCTCAACCAAAAATTACACTTTGAGTTGGGTACATTATCTAGATCTTGTAAAAAACGCAAATGGCCTAACTCAAAATCCCAACAACATTGGAAGTTGTTTGGAGTTATAAGGTGACATCTGAAAAAACTCCACCTTTTTTGAGCGAATTTTGTACATACAAAGTGTTGACAAACAATTTTGATTGTTTTGAATGTTTGTTAGTTAGAAATAGTCACAAGGAGTGCATTTTTTATTGGTTATTGTACCAAATGGAAATTTTTTTTTAAATTGATCACTTTTCAGAAAAATGAATTTGCACATATAATGAAATTTTAGTTTTTTGAGAAAAACTCAAAAACTAAGCACTCTAGAAAAAAACTAACGACATTATGTCGATTGGAAATTTAATTCTCTACAACTTCGTTCACATGAAATTTCTTTTGGACGCTTCCTTTCGTCTCCACATCAACTTTAATGAAAGGTTCTAACTCAAAATGTTTTCCAAACATTGAAATATTTCCTCTTTAAGATTTTATTTTTCAAAGTGTTCTTATGCTAAATGAAGGTAGGATACCAGATCTTTAAAATGAGGTGCTATTTATTCCTCAAAATAGAAGAAAATCACTCTCCTGTAAAAATTCCCTTTTTTGAGATGTGACCTTATTACTCCCGAGGTGCATTATGACGGGTGAAAATTGAAAAATACAGGCACTTATGCGCAGGTTATTATATTCCTTTGCAGGTATACGAACCTACCAACCACCAATCAACAGGTATATTACAGATTGTATTCTCAAGTCGATAGCTCAGTGTTGTTTATGGCACTTGTCTTTAAATACCCGTTAATTAGATCGAATAAATTACTCTTACGCGACAATTTGAATAAAGAACGAAGTCGCCAATTCTAGCGTTATATTAATCTTGTCATGACCAGAGTTCGAAAACTGGCGCATAACATCATAATTTACATTACGAATATTGTCGAAAGTTTATGGGAAATGGAATAAGGTTTAATCAGATAGGTAGGTACTCGTACTCCCAGGTAAGATAGATGAAATGGCCTTCTTCCCAGATTTGGAAAATTATAAAGGATTATTGTTGGGTACTTCCAAAAAAAAATTTTAGCAGAATTTCCGCCACTCCTACCACAACCTCCGTAGACAGTACAGCCAAAAAACGCGTTTTTTTTTGCGAGAAAAATTCTATATTCATGAGTAGTGGGGAGAAAATTCTGGTACCACGCGGAATGGGTAGGGGAAGCCTGGGCCTTTCGACACGATTTTTAAAAAAAAATTTCATCATAGTGGTGGGGTAAACTGACAAAAGAAAACTGTTTTTGGTCATACTAGTTGTCGAAAAATACATTTTTTTCTGACGTTATCAAAAAAGTCCTAATGTTTTTTTGTGAAAATTGAACAAAAAACCTCTGCTGTGGGCCAAAATTTCAAAAATTCCTATTTTTATCAAAACTATTAAAAAATTTTAACTGTTTGTAAAAATTGCAAAAAAGCATATGTTTTTGCCAAAATGTTCAAAAAATTTTATCGCCAGAATAATTATCAAAATGTCTTATTTTTGCCTAAATTGTCAAAAAAAAACTCGTTTATGTCAAAATAGTAAATAGGTAAGTAAGTTCCTATTTCGTTAAAATCATAAAAAACTTTCAACTTTTGTGAAAATTATCAAAAAACTAGACAAGCAGTGTGCGTAGCTTATTTTGTTACGAAAGTACAACCCAATTTCAAAAAGAACAACGCAATTTTGGATTTCGAAAGCAGAACGCAATTTTGATTTTGAAAGCACAACGCGGTTTTGAAAAAACGCAATTGGGATTTCAGAAGCAGAACACGATTTTGATTTTGAAAGCACAACGCGATTTTTAAAAAAACACAACTTCCAAACAAAGCACAACACGATTCTTAAAAAAAGCACACACAGCGCAATTTCAAAAAAAAAACAGCAATTTCGAAAATAAAAACGTAATTTCAAAAAAATAAGCACAACACGATTTTGGAAAAAAAACACATCCTGTTTTAAAAAAAGCACAACGCAAATTCGAAATTAAAACGCGATTTCGAAAAAAAAGAACGCAAATTTGGAAAAAAAGCACAATGTGAATTTGGAAAAAAGCACAACGCGATTTCGGAAAAAAGCACAACACAACTTCAAAAAAAAGCACCACGCGATTTCTGAAAAAAAAGCACAACGCGATTTCTACAAAAATCAAAATAAAGCACAACGCGATTTTTGGGGGGGAAGCACAACGCGATTTTGGTAAAAAAAGCAAAATAAAGCACAACACAATTTTGGGGGGAAAAAGCACAACACGATTTTGGTAAAAAAGCAAAATAAAGCACAACACAATTTTGAAAAAAAAGCACAACGTGATTTTGGAAAAAAAAGCACCATGCAATTTTGAAAAAAAAAGCACAAGGTGATTTCAAAAAAAAGCACACCGGGATTTTGAAAAAAAAAGCACAACACGATTTTGAAAAAAAAAACACACCACGATTTTGAAAAAAAAGCACACTGCAACTTTGAAAAAAAAGCACAACACGATTTCTGAAAAAAAGGACAACGCAATTTCAAAAAAAAAAAGCACCATGCAATTTCAAAAAAAAAGCACCGCGATTTTGAAAAAAAAAGCACAACGCGATTATGATAAATAAAAACAACGTGATTTAAAAAAACGCGATTTTGAAAAAAAGCACAATGCAATATTGAAAGTTCAAAAGCTCAACAGCACAACACGATTAAAAAAGCACTACGCGATATTGAAAGCACTATGCGAATACTAAAGCTGGAAAGTATAAGGCGACACGGATAGAACTTCTCTGGAGCACAGCCAAAGCTCAAATGACTGTGGAGATTTGATTACTAAGGGTAGCCACCTGCTTTTGTTGTATAGGTTTAGGTATCAAACTTGTGTAAATGTAACACCGCAGGGGTTCTAAAACATTTCGGCCATTGTTTAAGTTTCCTAAAATCAAAATTTAAACAATGGGAAATGTTCTTACAACCCCATGCGGTGTTACATAAATTTGGAAATTCAACCGACTGTCGGCACCGCTTTTGATACCCTTTCTCATTGTTCAATTTTGAAAATTTAAAATTTAGCTCCAGGTGGAGCCCCAACATGCTCTTCAAAATTAAATTTTTTCCACCCGTTGTGTTCGCTCAATTCAATAAAAACCGGCAGATAAGCGAACACAAAGGGTGTCGGCCTAGCTTTTAATAAAATCTTTTTTATAACCCCTGTGGAGTTACATAAATTTGGAAATTTAACTGACTGTCGGCGCCGCTTTTGATACCCGGTTTTGATAAAATCTTTTTTATAACCCCTGTGGAGTTACATAAATTTGGAAATTTAACTGACTGTCGGCGCCGCTTTTGATACCCTTTCTCATTGTTCAATTTTGAAAGTTTAAAATTTAGCTCCAGGTGGAGCCCCAACATGCTCTTCAAAATTAAAGTTTTACCACCCATTGTGTTCGCTCAATTCAATAAAAGCCGGCAGATGCGAACACAAAGGGTGTCGGCCTCGCTTTTGATAAAATCTTTTTTAGAACCCCCATGGTGTTACATGAATTTCGAAATTTATCTGACGTCGGCTTTGCTTTGGTCGGCTTTGCTTTTGATATGGCCCTTTTCCCCTTTTTATTCTTTTTTTGGTACAAATTTTCGTAATTAATTGCAATTACTCAAGAAGCTAATTGAGTAATTGCAATTATAATTACGGCGTTCCATGCCTCACGTTAGACCACATCTACGTACGAAAATTTCAAAAAAATCGGCCCATCCATCTAAGAGAACATTCGTTCCAAAGAATTTTTCCACTTTCAGACCGAAACTAATAGTGTGCTACGCACACTAAAAACTCCTGCTTTTGGCCAAAATGTTCAAAAAATCCTGTTAGTTGTTAAAATTGGCAAAAATTCTTTGAGATTTCCTGTTTTTTGCCAAATTAGGTAATATAAGTAAGTATTGTAAAAATTTATTTTTTTCATAGTTTTTGAAAAAAACCTGCTTTTTGCCAAAATAAATAAAAGACACAAGACCTTTTTTGACAAGTTATCCAAAAAATTCTGTTTTATGCCGAAATGGTCAATAAAATGTTGTTATATTAGCATAAATGAAGAGTCCATGGAAAGAACCAGGTAAGTCACTTTTTTTCAAAAATGAGTTTAGGGTTGAATTAAATTCACACTGAGGAGTAGAAAAATAAAGTCCATTAAAAATCTAAAAAAAGTCAATTTTTTGCTGTTAAAATGGTTTTTAAAAAAATGAGGAGGGGAAAGAAGTGAGCCGAAACCAAATGTAAGGTGACAGGAAGAAAACTTCAACATCGTTAACTATTTAAGAATGCAAAAATTTTTCATTATGTCATCATACATAATAATCAATTTTCATCAAATTCAAATTGTTGCAAAACACTAATTATTCGATTCTTTGCTTGATTTTTTCACGAATATATGACATAGGTAACTACATTTTATTAGGCGACCAAGTTAAATCTGTTTCATATTTTTAGTGTGCGTAGCACACTATTACTTTCGTTCTGAAAGTTGAAAAATTCTTTGGCTTGAATGTTCTCTTAGAGGAATGGGCCGATTTTTTTGAATCTTTCATACGTAGGTGAGGCTTAACTTGAAGCAGGGAATATTGTAATTATAATATAATTACTCAAGTAGCTTCTTGAGTAATTGCAATTATTTACGAAAATTTGTACCTACTAAAAAAAAAACAATAAAAAAGGAAAAAGGGCCATATCAAAAACGAAGCCGACGTCAGTTAAATTTTAAAATTTATGTAACACCACAGGGGTCGTAAAATCTTTTCTATTGTTCAATTTTCGAATTTATTTTTCAAAATTGAACAATGGAAAAGATTTTATCAAAAGCGAAGCTGACTTCAGTTAAATTTCAAAATTTATGTAACACCACAGGGGTTGTAAAATCTTTATGACCCCTGTGGTGTTATATTTATGAAAGATGCCAATCGACAAACACAATAGGCCATAGAAACCTTTTACAAAAATTTCAAATTTGGTTACTTTCTAAAAGTTATAAATCAAAGTGATTTGCCGCTTATTGATTTTCAATGATCCATTGTATTCACTTATCTGTCTCACTTATACCTAAATGTAACACCACAGGGGTTATAAAATTTTCTCCATTGTTTAATTTTGAGAAAGGTTTTTAGAACTTCTGCAGGTGTTTCATTTACTCAATGCAGTACCTAGACAATAAAAATGTACATTTTCTCATGCTAAACAGAAGCAATCTACAGAGTGGCCAGAAATATCGAGTACCCCTAAAAAAGTTTTCTACTAAAATACTTTGGTTGGTCACAGTGAATGATAATAATGATAGCACATGATTGGTTTTTGGACTGGAGAGATAACATTCCACCAATCATATGCATCTATTTCACGTTGCCAACCTATATTTTTAATGAAAAACTTTCTTAGGGGTAATCGATATTTCTGGGCACCCTATTGCTAAAATGCACCAGTGAGTAAAAATTTTTCCAAGTCCAAAAATTGATAACATTTATGCAAAAATAATGTCTAATCTATTAAGCTGCAAGGTGGCTGAGCGAGTTAAGCGGCTGGCCGCACATCGCGGGAACTTGGAATCAATCCCCACATGCACCGGAAATTTAAAAAAAATTTTTTAACTTTTTTGAAAAAATTATCTATTAGAATGTCTTAAAATTTACAATTAATCGGTAGATAGTATTGCCTGTGAGTTTGAGCAATTTTTCTGCTAAAATTTCAGCACTTTTTGTACATACTTTTGGTTTACTTTTAAGCATGCTATTCACTGGCTGAATAGCATGCGATTTTTTGAAAAAGTCCAAATTCACGCATGTGTGTGATATTACGCAAAAAAGCATGCATTTCAGCATGTTGTACTCACAATTTTTGTCAATAGGGTGGTTACCCTTTCTGAATCAAATCCCACCAGTCATTTGTGATTTTGCAGTGCCTCCAAGAGGTTCATTCAGAAATGCAGTGCTTTTGGACATTTGGAGTTGCATTATGCTTTCAAGATATATTGTGTTGTGCTTTGCAGCTTTCAGAATAGCATAGTAAATTCGGAATCGCGTTGTGCTTTTCCTCAAAATCATGCTGTGCTTTTTTTCAAAATCTTGCTATGATATTTTTTTGAAATCACATTGTGCTTTTTTTTGATATTGCGTTGTGCTTTTTTCAAAATTGTGTTGTGCTTATTTCTTCAAAATCGCATTGTGCTTTTGAAATCCAATCGTGTTTTTTCAAAATTATGTTGTGATTTTTTTTGAAATCGCGTTGTGTTTTTTATTCAAAATCGCGTTGTTTTTTTTGGAATTACATTGTGCTTATTTTTTTGAAATTGCGTCGTGCTTTTTTTGGATATCGCGTTGTGCTTTTTATTCAAAATTGTGTTGTGCTTATCGCGTTTTTTTTTTCAAAATTACGTTGTGCTTATTTTTTTTGAAATTGTGTTGTGCTTCTTTTCAAAATCGCATTGAGCCTTTTTTTTGAAATTGTGTTGTGCTTTTTTTTTGATATTGCAGTGTGCTTTTTATTCAAAATCGCGTTGTGTTCTTTTTAAAAATCACGTTGTGCTTTCAAAATCAAAATCGCGTTTTTTCAAAATCGCGTTGTGTTTTTTTTCGAAATCATGTTGTGCTTCCCTAACAACATAGGCTACGCACACTGTTACAGCATAGCGCAGCTGTCTAGTTTTGTCTGAAGCTCTTCTCTAAAGGGGTTGATTTGGGTTGTGGGGTGTACTCCGCAGTTTTAGAGTCGGAAGCAGTATCCGCTAAAACCTAGATTTCGATGCTCATATTTCATTTTTCAAAATATTGGACCGAAAGCCCTCAAATTGATATCAGAATCAGGACCTTCAGAAACCTGCAATTCGATAACCATGTGGTATTTTTCAAGATTTCGAGCCCAAGCTCTTTTTTGAAAGCTTAATTGTGTGTTTTTTAGGGGGGGGGAGAGCAGGAAGAAAGGGTTTTAATTCGAATCAGTAACATCGAAAATCTACATTTTAATATCTATAATTCTTTTTTCGAAATTTTGAACCCCAAACTTTCTCATTGGGCATTCAATAGTAGGTACGTTCATAATTTTCCATCAATATAACGATCTAGTCTAGCGAATTTTATTTTCTTCTCAAAATAGTACATAAGTAGGTAAGTATTTATTTCAAATACCTAGTTGACTAACAATGTTAGTTTAGGCAGGAGAAAGATGAAAAAATATTGGAGACACGATACTCGCAAGAAGGGTGGGAGTGAAGGGGTGGTACGTGAGGGGGTGGGGGCGGGTAGATGACCCCCTAGTATCAATAATGCCTACAACAATAACATTTCCATCCGCAGAATTCATATAAATCGTAATATTATTGCGTGTAACGACATATTTTTCAAAAATCTTTTCATTAGAACTCTCCTACTACCTGGTCCTATGAAAAAATCTTCAGACAAAAGTTGTAGATAATTTAAAGCAAAACTTAAAAGTACAAAATCAAACCCTGGAGATATAACGTGCCAAATCCACTCCTCCCCATTTAGCTAAGTGTTTGTAAGGTGGTAGCTCTCAAGAATTATTCAGGGGACCACCCTTGACAATTTTTCGTCATAAAGCTTGGGTTAGCCAACGATGTTTTCCCTTAAAAAGCGTTATAAAGAGCTTTTACTGTAATTAATTTTTGTTCTAATGTAATGTTTCGATTCGTAGGGTAATCCTTTTTCGCGATTGTACAAAAGTATAGTATTTCGATTCATGTTGTACATATGTCTATGTACCCATCTGTATATTTAGTTTTATGTCTCCACTGAAGAAGGCAACAAGTTCGTCGTGAATAAACCGTGTACCGTGTAGAACTCTGTTTTTTTTTTTTTTTTTTTTTTTTTTAATAAAACGGGGGAAAAATAAGATTTGACTTTGGAGTTTTCTATGAGAAAATAAGTTGATACGATATTGCTGTAATGGAATCGTAAAAGCCTTTCTGGACATTATTTGAAATAAAGGTAATTATGTTAGGTATCGCGAATTTAGCAGTGATTTTTTTCTATTTTTTCAGTGCGATTTTTTGCATGATTTTTCAAGCCATTTCCACATTCTATTCGACTGCGAATCGAACGCGATTTTTGCGGGGAAATAGCATTCGGTATAATGTTTAACCAGACGTGAGCATTTTCAGTTTGCGCCAAAAAGTAATATTTTTCGCATTTCTTGTGAGAAGTGAAATTTTTTGGCGCCTAGTTGTAGTAAAAACTGATTTCTTTTTGCAATTTTGACGAAAGGCTGACGAGTAATTTTGACTAAAACCAAGGTTTTCCTGCAATTTTGCAAAAAAGAAAAAACTTACCTCAATCTTGATAAAAACACGCACTTTAGCAATTTTGAGTTTGACAAAAAGAAGTGAAATTTCTGGGCCATTTTGATGAAAAACACCTATTTTTTGAAATTTTGACACATGGGTATACAGATAAGTTGACAAAATTCCAAATTTATATTTTGTGATTCTCACGAAACAGTCAGATTTTTAAATAATTTTCATAGAAAACGTAATTTTTTTCTGCAGTTTTGACGAAAACAAAAACTTTCTTCAAAATTTGACCGAAAAGGAATTTTTTTTCTCCAATTTTTGAAAAAAAATATAACACATGTCGATTTTATTCATGCTATATTTCGATATTATCAAATAACCGTACGTTTCGGCACTCTCGTTGCCTTCTTCAGCGGTAGAAACAAGACTGAAAGTATTACACAATTAGGACTGATTTGTCTAATTTTAACGAAATTTATCGTCTGGTTATAGGTTAAGGTTGTGTGGAATTTTCCTGTCTTTTCTAGTCTCATTCATCTATTTTATCTATGTACTGCGTTTCATCTCTGTTCTGTACTCGCATAATTGTGTAATACTTTCAGTCTTGTTTCTACCGCTGAAGAAGGCAACGAGAGTGCCGAAACGTACGGTTATTTGATAATATCGAAATATAGCGTGAATAAAATCGACATGTGTTATATTTTTTTTCAATATTTCGCCTTGTCACGCGTAATAATTCTACTACTTTTAATCTCCAATTTTTGTCAAAAAAAAACGACATTTTTTTGGCAATTTATATAATAATACCTACATTATGATAATGAACCAATTATTCTGATAATTCTGACAACAAACCGATTGTTCTTGGCAACATTTCATCACGTTTTGCATGTAATTTTCAGTCATTTTTAACACGCTGTAGTTTTTAAACATGTTTATTTCAATTAACCTAGTTATTTGAGTAGGTACATCTATTTTATTTTTGAAAATATTCTGTTTTGAAACTTGATTTAATGTTTTTATTCAATCATCTGCTTTACCTACATGTATTGTATAATCATGAAATTGAAAATTAAAATAGTAGGTAGGTAACTGAAGAACCACTAAAAAAGTGAAGAAGCAAGGTTGCTTTTCTTGGTATAGGTATGTACCTACCCATTAGGGTTATTCCATGGCAACTCGACCACAAAACATATGTGATATAGAAAGTCATGTCTTCCGATTTCGTTCAATTTTTTTTTACAGTGTCTACCCATCCAATAAGTAATTAGCCCGCAATCAGTTTGCTCCCAGCTTGCTCAGGGGGCGAGTGGAGGAGCTTCAATTATTTTCACATTGTCTCGAGGTAGGTACTCAACTTCACCAGTGCATACCTCCAAAGCTAAGATATTTTGATCAAAACCGATTCCACAGTTCGAAAGGGCATTAAATTTAGACCTTTTTAAATGGTACTTTGAAATTTTCAAAAGTTGAAAGTTGAATTTTCAAATTGAAAGTTCAGATTTTAAAATAGTGCTGTAAGTGAGAACTACCATTTAAAATTCTGAAAAAGTTTCCATCGATGTACCTTTTGATGCTTTTTTGAAATATTCAAGTTTCGAGATGGAATCTCTTAATGGAGAGGGAGTATTTCCACCCTCAATTTTGGGCGAAACTTTCGAAAGAAAATCTGGGGCATGTGATATATCGAATTGTATGTTTTTGGTGACGCTGAACACGAATATGACGTCAGATTTTAGATTACATTCCACCCACGGCCCCCAGAACCTCCCCAAAGGAGGTAAAAGTTCAAAAAAAGTGTTTTGTTCTTGCGACACATGAAATAGTATGTTTTTTAGAGGCTGATTACGAATGTGACGTCAGATTTTTGATTGGACCTATTCACAGCCCCCAGCACCTCCCCAAGGGGGTAAACTGAAAAAAAAATGGTTTCATTCGTGTGACACATGAAATATGTAGTACCTATGTTGTCGATATCGCTGCACACTAGTATAGATTTAGTTTTTCAAATTGATCTCACCCCATGACCCCCAGAACCTCCCCAAATGGGTAAAAGTCCGACTGGGGGGCGTGGATAGAGTCCAATCGAAAATCTGACGTCATATTCGTGTTCAACGGCATCAAAAACATACTATATCAAGTGTTGCATGAACAAAACACTATTTTGAACTTTTACCGCATTCAGGGAGATGCTGGGGGCCGTGGATGAGGTCCAATCAAAAAATGTGACGTCACACTATGGGCCAGGAGACCCCCTAAAACGCGCGTAATTCAATATTTTATCCCAATATAGATATATATAAGAAAAAGTCATTGATCCTTATGTTTTTGAGGTCGTAGAATCGAATTTGGCAAAAAAATAGTGGGGTGGGGGGGAGGTGAGGCGTTAGAGGGGGGAGAAATGAAAAATTTGTGCATATCAACGTGCGATACATCGATATGTATGTTTTTGAGGTCGCAGAATCCGAATCTGATGATATTTTTTTCGTTTAGGGGGGGATGAGGCGTTGGAGGGGGAGAAATGAAAAATTTGAGCATATCAACGTTCGATACATCGATATGTATGTTTTTGAGGTCGTAGAATCCAAATTTGGTAATATTTTTTTGGTGGGGTGGAGGAGTGAAGCGTTAGAGGGGAGAGAAATGAAAATTGCTTTTTCCAAAATTAATTTTTCAAAGTGACCGTTTTTTACATGACGTTGATTTTCGTGTTTCTATGAAAATTATCGAATACCGTCGAGTTCTGCGTACTTTTTGACTTGGACAGGTTCAGTAGTATGTGCAGAATAGGAATGCATGATTTTTGGGTGCCCCCAGGTGCCCCTAGGTTTTTTATGATATTTTTAGTTTTCAAAAATACATAATTTTGATGAAAATCGCTCCAAACTCACACACGTGAATTTTTCTCTCCCCTCCAAATATGGCTGCCTTGCAATTGCGCCATATATATACCCTGAATTGCGCCGAGTAAAAAAATAAGCATACCTGCAATTGCGCTAGATAGGGAAATGTGTTCATGGGGAATTGCGCCAATCAAAAGAACGAATCTTCCCGACCTTTTGCTCACATCGCGGACTGTCAGAATCGTAATTTTGGTGTAGTTGAATAATTCGTTCTTATAATTAGGTGTAGACACTGTAGACGTATAGGGGCATGAGGTTGCTGTTATATTTTTACTTTTTATAGACATAAATTTTTGCAATCTAAAAACATCGTTTTCTTACTTCTCGAAACAAGTTTTGTCCTCGCTTCGTTCACGTCTGTTTGATTTTCATTTTCAAAATTGAAATTTTCAAAAACTCAACATTCAAATTCTAAAATTCTTGAGCAGAAAAAGAAATAAGTTTTTAAAAAATACATTGTTTTTCACTTCTTGAAATACAAATTTTTGAATACTTTTGACCTCATTTTGCTCGAACCAATTCCTATCTCTTTACCAAACTAAAAAAATTTCATGCATACATATTTGGAACTTCCATAAATTCAAAAGGGAAAGTTACAATTTTTAAATAAGCTTTAATGGATGAGTGAGTACCTATTTAGAAATGCATCATTTTATTCGGAAAAATTGGTATTTTTTTTTGGGTGCCATTTATCGGCACGACGAGAAAAAGGGATTTTGCACGACAGATGTGAACGCCTGAAAACCCGGTATTGAACGACAGAAAGTGTTGTCATCCATTGCACGACAGAAAAATTAAAAGTGCACGCCGGAGTATGCCCGACGAATTAAATAAAATACACAGACTGATTTGCTAAAGAAACGACAAAATTGAGATCAAAACGACAAATTATGAAATTAAAATTTTGATTTCACCGAAAATATGTACAGGAAGCGTGAGTCTATCTACATGAATGTTTTCCTTTTAAAAATATGTTTAGATGAGCACGTATGTAGTATGTCTATGTATCTACTATTTTTGGAAATTTTCTCAATTTTATCTCCAGGAGGGGTCATCTTCAAAAACTTGAATTTTGCACGTGAACCTTAAAAAACTGTAGAAAATGCAACAATTCATTAAAAAGCTTATTTTGGGCACATGGGCATCTCCCCACCCAATTTTGGGCGTGACAAAAGTTGAGAATATGGATGTAAAGGGTTGGTCATTGACCAAAAATTTGACATTTTTCTACATCTGGTTGAAATCATTTGGTTGCAATTTTTTGTTGGGTTTCATCGATTTCAAAAATAAAATAAAATATATAACAATTCTTACAGTCTGGCAAAATCTATTTGCAAATCATTCAAATAAAGACATGAATGAAATGAAAATGATAAGATATGAGATGAGACGAATTGAAACGAACATTTGTCAGGCATTCCCTTTTTCGTGACGTGAATTTTTCATGTTTGTTGACCAAGGTCTGTCGTTCAATGTTGTCGTTCTAACAACCAAAATAGTCGTTAAGTCGCCTGTCGTTCAAAAACCATTATGTTGTCGTGGGGTTGTTCTGTCGTGCAATTCATTTATTCTGTCGTTCAATTAAAGTTTTCCCTTTTTTTTTCTTCATACCAATCGGAAAATTCTCAGTGACCCTCCCCACCCCCTCTCGAACAACCTCTAATTTTGTTCCTGTTCGTTGAACCTATTTTTTTGCGACATTAGATGGGGGAAGATTCTGGAGTGGGTGAATAAATCATAGATATAACTTTTGCGACTGAACGATTCATTCATATCTTGTTCGTTTCGCATTTCTTCAACTCGGCGCAATTGCCAGTATACTTTTTTGAACACCCGGCGCAATTGCAGGGCTCCCCCAAATACATGCTTCATCCCCCCTACCCAAGAATAACTAAAATAAACATAAAACGTAACATTTGAGAATTTAAGTAGGATGAATGTGATGCGAATTGATCGTAGTTCATATACATAGTTATTGACTTATTGTTACCTATTTATTCGTTACTGTACCTACCTATATGGTTTGTCATAATATTATGCATGTGCAGTGGAGAAATTTCAATCGACAAATTTTAGCAATGACCCCACGCCTTTGGGGAGGGGGGGTCGAGACCCCCAACCTTCTCCCCTGGCTACACCTCTGGAATCAACAAAATAGGTTATTTAAACGTGTTAGGGTCATTGCATGCCAAATCGGCGGATTTTTGCACGAGGGGTCTTCGATTTTTTTCAAAATCAGATCATGTGTAGAGGCCATCAAGCGATGACGAATGAAGCAATAAACCGGACATTTTTTCGATTTTTTTCGACGGAGCTGTGGCGCTTCAAAGTTCTCTAAAATGACCGAAAATGGAAAATTTCAGTTGCAAATTGCTCCGGTTGTACGTAGTCCTTTTTATGTAGAATAACATATCAAAAAATTGGACTGGCATTTTTTTTTCATTTTCGAGATTGTTGCAATAAAGTACCATCAGAAACCTGAAAAATGAAAATTTTTGAATTTTTATGCGTATTTCAATCTTAAAATAAAATTATAGCACAAAAAATAGCATTTTTCGTCAATTCGTTGACAAATTGGGGGGAGGGGGATTTTTTTCTGTAGAGGGTACTTGGGACTCCATGTTACCACTCTACAGTGGTAATTTGATGCCCAGGTCGGAGGCTGCACTGAACCAGGTGCAACGCCATCTGGTGGACTGGTTCAGGGAAGCTGACGGCCGAGAGTAAGTTACAGAGTTGCTTCGCAGTTTTCCAATCTTCTTCTAACGAGCAAGATAGAGCTTTTACGCTAGCTTGGAGAACGTTCATGCCTTTAAGCAGAATCTTTCGTTGTTATATGAATGGTAGCAATTGTACATTGTAGCAACATGTACTATAAACCTTGTTCATGTGCTTGAATAAATATTCAGAGTAAATCACTTTGGTCATTTATTGCGTTGTTATATTTATGAGAGTATTTGGTATATGGTAGAACGGAGTTAGGTATTTGATACCGTGAGACTTAGTCGTTAGTAGGCCTCAGAGCCAGATGGTATAAGTAGTCTGAGGACTAACAACGAGTAAGTGTAGGATTTACCATTACATTGGCGCCTTATGCGTGGTCTTCTTCCGAGTAGTTAAAAGAGTAGTTCTGTGTAAACGTGCAACTCTCAACCAACGGTCGGACAAGAACCAGCGTGCAGACAGGTTAGTGTATGTGTATTTATCTCGCTTTTAATCTCGTTATTTTTATCTCGTTATTCGCGTTGAATCGTATCCGCGAGTGTAAAAATTGTGTGTAAAAATCACATACCTGTCTAAGATTTTTCCTGCTTGATTTCTGTTCACGTTTGAACCTGAAACACAAACGAGCAGACGTAAGCTAGGCCGGATTTTTCGTGTATAAATTAGATTTATATACAAGAGTTGTTTTAAAATGAGTTCTAATCGCGGTAGCCGAGGTGGTCGCGGCTCTTCGAGTTCTTTGAACAGGAGCAATTCTGGGTCTGGGAATAATTTAGAGTCGTTAGAAGACTACAGGCGAAATATAGGGTCCAATTCTGCTAATGGTCAACAGAGTAGTCCTAGGGCGTCTCAGATACCTCAAAGACAGCCAAGAGATGCTGCGGTTGCCTGCACTCAAAGGATTCATGATACCTTTCCGAGGCGCAGGAACGAGAACAGTAACACGAGTTCCGAGGTCCCTAGGAAACAGGCTAGGCTAAATGACGGCGAGGAAGTAGGCCAAAACAGAGTAGAAATAGGCGAGCAAGCAAGCCTAAACATGCAGCAGGCCATCTCGAATCTGGCAGCTTTGAACACGAACGAACATGCTCAAAGTTTGCAAAACGAGTCTGAACCTCCAGTGCCGAATGCGAATATCGATGCTAACCCTATGCAGCAATTGTTGGACGAACTAGATGCTATTGCGGCAAACCCGAATATTTTAAGACGAATCCCGAGTAATGAAAACTTAGCCACTGGTCAAAATGTGCAAAGTGGCGCAATACCGAACGTGTCAAGTGATCCGAGAAGCTTGAGTTCTAGAGAAACTGTTCGCGTTGAGACAACAGTTGAGGAAATCGAGCTAAGACGTGTGTCTGGCGGTAGCCAGGGGGCAGGATCGAGGCCTATGTCGAGACGTGTTAGCCCCCTCCCCCCTCGAACGAGTAGAGCTAATAGTGAACCACGTTCCAACGTGACGATCGAAGATGTCAGTGTTGATATCGAAACTGAAGCTCAAGAGCAAATGGCGCAGAGGTTTAGCGAGTTGAGAATGGACAATACTCGAGCTAGACCTCAAGAGGTGTTGTTTGGTGGTTTTTTGCCATCCGATCGTAGGCCCAGAGACCCCAACGCACCTCCTCCCTATTCAGTCAGAGACCCGCGTGCGAATGCTCAACAACCGGTAGGCACTGCTAGGCAACCTCAAAACCCAAGCTCGGAATTTATTAGAGAAATAAACAACATGACAACAGGCGCAGCTACGATGCCACGTCCAAGCGTGAACGTGGCCGCGCGAAGGTACGATTTTAGATCGGTTGAGCTTGGTGTTGAGCACCAACTCATACGAATTGAAAATAGGCAGCCGGAAGCCTCTTTGGACGTGTACGTCGACGCGCAGGTGTCCAATTTGCGTGATAATTGCGATATTTTAAACCATAGAGCCGAATGTATCGAAAGTGGCCTATCTCGCACGCGAGGCGATTTGGAACGCATTTACCGAGAAGTTCAAGCGAATATCACCGAAAGAGATGAAGCAAGTACCGCTAGAATGCGCCGAATGGCTGAAATGTGGGGTACTTGCCACACTGGTTTGATAAATAGAATTGGCGACCAAATTAACAATGAAGGCCTACGTGTAACACAGACAATGGATGCGGTCACGGAATTAGCAAATGAGATACGTGTCGAAAGAGAAGCTCGCCAAAGAGATGCTGGTTTAATTCGTATGTTAAATCAAAGAGTAGTTGATCTTGAGAACGAGCGTCAGGCTGAGGCGTCGCGAGGCGGGAGGCCACGCTCACAAGCTCAAGAAAGCTCAAATATACCCCAAAGTGACCCAGTGCCACCGGATGGTCGTAGATTCGGATTCGACAACCATTTTCAGTGGCAGGACGTACCGGAAAGATGGCAGCAAGGACCTGCTTTTAGACCACCTCAGGGTTTAAGTCAAGATGTACGATTTGATAGACCTGCAAGCAGAGGCGCGTCACTCGGACGCATGAATAACATTCAAGAGAGACCTCAAGTGCAAGTGCAAAATCAGAGGAGCGAAGCTGAATTGCTTAGAGCTGCTGAGTGTGCTGAATTGGGCTTGAGAATCGCGTACGAGCCTCTGAACGATAATATCAATTATGGTGCAGGAAATAGCGTGGCTAAACTGAACACGTTGCAAATATTGAAAGTAACGTATACGACCGAGAACGAGTACGAGCCGCACCTTTTTGTACGTCAATTTGAAAGTGCGATGAAAAGCATGTTCGCAACTGAAGAAATTTACATAAGCATGTTCAAACAGTTGGTTGAACATCCTGCGGCGCAAACCTGGAATGCAAACACCAGCACGCAGACATCGTACACAGCCCTGAGACAGTCGTTTTTGCAGACTATGTGGAACGAGCAGCGCCAAGAGAATGCCTTAAATCATGTCAGAACATTGACACTTCCGAACACGTCATCAACGGACATGGCTAATACAGCGTTGCGCTGGTTAAGAGTGGTCTCGAACGTGCAAATTAACGAGTGGCAGATGATAAACGCGATATATCCGAGACTTGATAGGTTATTGAGAGTGAGAGTGTCAACTGAGGAGCGCAACGATATTGTGCTGTTTGCGAGACGCTTGCTGGAAATGACCAAAAACGAGGAGTTTTTGGATAATGCGCAAAATCAGAGTCAGGGTCAGAACCAAACGAGACGTAGGAATCAAGCCAATGACAACTGGCAAAGAAACACCAACAACAACAATGGTGGAAGAGTAACGTTCGATGATAGGCGCACGAATTCGAATAACAGGCGTGATAATTATAGATCTAATGATCGAAGAGATGATAGAAATAGGTCTGACACCCGAGACACTCGTGATACGCGCAACAATCGCGACACACGCGACAATCGAGACAATCGCAATACCAACCGCGACCGAGATACGCGCAATCGTGATGATAGAGACACGCGCAATCGTGACACCAGAGATACGCGCAATCGTGACGATAGAGATGCGCGAGATTCGAGAGACAATCGCGATAAAAGAGGAGATTCGCGCAAACGTGACACTGATGCGAATAAGAGCGGCGCTAACAAAGGCGATAATGATCAGAGACGCGATCGTGATCGTAGGGCTAGAGATGGCGGTACAGCCAACGAAGCTGAAGGGGATTATAGAGATATAGATCCTGGGGAGTCGTTGGAATCAGAGGAAGAAGGGTCGGTAAGGTCTGATACGTCGTCTTTAAACGACGACCAGACGCAGGCTTAACAAAACAAGCCACAGCCCCCACGCCCGAGCCAGATCTCCCCTACGAGCAATATGACTTAGTTGGCGACGCTTTCGCTCAAATTTTAAGTAGAATTATCGAGTCAAAAGCTAAAGAGAACGGTAGCGGAGATGATGCCAAAAAAGAAGGCAAAAAAGACGTTGAAAAAATCGCAAAGAAGTGCTCCATGGCAACCATTAGGGAACATGTTAGAAAAAGAGAATTTGAAAAAAAGAAAGTCATTCTCTCTCTTGGCACATACGAGTTGAACTATGGCAATATTCGAGATAGCCATATGAGACGCCTCCTACGTGAAATAGTTGGCACATTAAAAGAGAAAGGTGTCGAAGACATTAAAATTTTGTTTCCAATGATTTTTCCAGCTGGAAAAAACGACCGAGGAGTTACAGCTAAAAGATATTATGCTTGGAGGAGAATTTTTGAAGAAGTCTGTGACAACGAGTCCGTTACTCTGTGGTGGTCGCCAGCAGCAGTATTTATCAGGTTGATCAGGTTGGAAGATGGAAGGTTGAGGTTTCAACCTGACAAATCCGGCAAGGTCATTCCAAGAGACAATAGGCTGCAAAAGAAAGCGAGTGGCTACGTGCCAAACGAAGCAGGCGAAAAAGAGTTGCTTTTCGAGATGAAAAAATGTTACAACCATAAGTTTAAACCAAAAAATTCAGTGTTCAATTCGCAAAACTTATGCGTAGAAACGAGTACGAACCTGTCTGCTGAAGTTGTCACCGAGTCGGATGGCGATTATTTAGTCACCACCAAAGAGTCAATTGAAAAAACAAAAGCGAAAATGCCAGAGAGTAGCAGGCCGATAGCTCAAATTATTGAAGACCTAACCAAGATGGAAGTGAAGCTGTCTCCGGATTGGCAGAAAAAAGTCAAAATGGTCTGTAAAGCGTGGAAGAATAAGCAAGGTCAGCCTATGGAAGAAACCTCAAGCGATGAAGAAACAACGAAATCGAGCGATGGGGCACCAGCCAATCATCATGAAGTCGCAGTCAATCAGGCAGCTGCAGATCAGAGTAGCACACCAGAGAGTGACGTCATTGATGAGAAGCGGACCGATCCAAACACTGTTGAACCGTTAGTGAGAAGCCAGATAGAAAACTTCGATCAGGCTAAGACCTGTGTGGTACCCCTGCGGTTCGCGGATTTAACCTTATTTACTCAGTTAGATTCTGGTGCTACACCTAATATCATGTCAGAAACTTGTGCGAATAATCTAATAAATAATTATAAAGAGAAAATTGAATTTATTTATTTAAAACGAGTACTTCAGTGTAGATTGGCTAACAACCAAGTGGTAAGAACGTGGAAAAAGGCAATAGTAGTGCCATTGAAATTTGGCAAGCATAAGATCAAAGTGCCATTTTTTGTGATGCCTGGTGACAACAAGTTGTTACTGATTGGCACGAAATCGATCGAGAAGCTAGACATAAAAACAGACGTAAAGAAAGGTACTGCTACGTGTAGGCCACCTGGCACTCACAGAGCTGAAGAGGTTGTATTTGCAAAGAGAAGCGAATATCGAGTTGAAGACATGTATACCAACCAAATACAACTTGAAGAAGAGTACCAAAAAGAGACAGTAGAAATAGTTTCACGAGCTGATTTACATAGTTTTTTTAGAAAGGATGGAAGGCCTAGAGATGATGGGCCTGAAATCTTTGAAAGAAACCTGAGAAGGTACCTAGGTGAAGCAGTTCGTGAAGGAAGGATTACGAAAGCGGAGTCTGAGGAGGCACTCGAGGAGCTGCTCAAATTCAGAGATGTGTTTAGTAGATTTCCGGGTAAATACAAAGGAGCTATGGTGAAATTGAAGTTTGTAGATCCTAACAAAATTCCGAACTTCGTAGGGCCTAAATACAATCCGTCAAACAAGCAACTTGACAAAATTAGACGTGCTTTGGCTGACATGGTTGAGCAAGAGGTAGCAGAGCCGTCTGATACGACTTACATAAATCCATTAGTACCCAACGAGAAAAAAGACGGAAGCGTAAGACTGTGTTTAAATCCAGTAGAGTTGAACCCGATATTACAAACTAATTACAACGAGGCGGGCCTCTTAGATAGAATAATTACCTCAGATGGAGAAGCCCGTTTCTTCACAACGTTAGATTTCACGACAGCCTTTTGGCAGTTGGTACTGGATCCAGAGTCGCGCAAGTATACTGGTTTCAAGGTCGATGGTAGAGTCTACCAAATGATAAGACTCCCGTATGGCTTGAAAATTTCATCTGCGGAATTTGTAAAAGTAATTAATGAAGTAATACCGGATATGCCTGGAGTTACGAAATACGTGGATGATTTGTTGCTAAGGTCACTCACCTTCTCAGAGATGCTGAGGCTGTTGAAAAAAGTACTTGAGTTGTTGCGTGAGCATGGGCTCAAACTTAACCCGAACAAGTGTAAATTCTTTGCCAGTTCCACCGACCATCTTGGCTTCAATATTTCAACTAGAAGCATAAAAAAACAGAGTAAGAAAATTGAGGGTTATTTAGAGTATATACAAAAGAAGACGTTAAAGAGAACTGGTAAAGTTAAATTAGGTAACGTAAGAGATGTTTTAACCTTAATAGGGTTAACTGGTATATATAGTCGCTTCATCCCTAATTATCAAGATATTGTGAAGCCACTCTATGATTTAACTCGGAAAGGCGTGCCATTTGTATGGGGCACCGCTCAAGAGGAAGCAGTAGAGAAGCTCACAGTGGAATTTACGAAAGAGTTTGAGCTTATGTCACCAGTTGACGGAGAAGATTTATACCTAGATACAGTGTCTACTGAGCATTCGCTCAATGGAGTCTTATACCAAAACATCAAAGGTGAAGACAAAGTAGTAATGTTCGTGAGTAGCGCGTTTAAACAACATCAGCAAAATTATACGTTAATTGAGCGCGAAATGTTCGCTTTAGTAAGAGTAATAAATAAGCTCCAGCTTTGGCTCCATGGTAGGCGGATACACGTGAGAGGTGACCTCCAGTCAGTCGTGCACAAGTTTACAACTCTGGCTAAGGTGCATAGAAAAGCGGCTGGCTGGATCACAGAGTTGAATTGTTACGACCTCGTGTATGATTTGAAACATAAAGTAAGAGGTCAATGGTACGGAATTCAGGCGCCTGAGTTGACAGTTTACGATACAAATTGGACAAACATGGTGCCATTAGATGTGTCATTCGTAGAATTGGTAAAAGATGAAGTCTTGGATCACCTGAGACGCTTGGACATCTTCCAGAGTCGTGATAGGATGTGTACTAAAATAGTGCGCAAACTGAACGCCTCAGAGCTTGACATGACTGCAAAACAGTTAGAATCAAAGAGAAGAATGCAAGCTAAATATGCAGTGATCAAAGAGAAAGACAAAGAATTGCTATTCAGAAAATTCAAAGATGGCTCAAGAATTCCAGTGATGCCTGACGAGTTGTTCAGGGATACCATTTTTTACTTGCACGAGATGTATGGCCATATTGGAGCGCATAAACTAGAAGCGGTCTTTAAACGATTATATTATTCACCAAATATTGTGAAAACTACACGAATTATTACGAGCGAGTGCATCACTTGTAGAAAGACCAAAGGTTATAGCGAGAAGAAGCGCTTGCAATTTTCACAAATAGAAGCGTTTAACATAGCGGATGTCATTTCTGCGGACCTGTGTGGACCAATAGCGAACGAGTACGGAGAGCCTAAGTATATGTTTGTCGCAAAGTGCGTATTTACGTCGAAAGTGTGGATTATTCCACTGGAGTCAATTCCAGCTGAGACAGTAGTGCATGCGATGGAAACTGTGCTCAATGATATAGAGAAGCTGGGCCACAAAGTTCGCAAAGTAATTACAGACAATGGCAGCCAATTTAGGAGTGAGGCGTGGAACGAGATGCTCACCGCGAATGGTATAAAAATAGGCCATACTACAACTTACAACCCTCAGTCTTCTCTGGTTGAGCGCACGATGCGCATAATTGGAGATAGGCTGAGAGCAAAGTTGAACGATGAGCCCGAGAATGACGAGTATACTCACCACGGTTGGCACGTGCATGTTAAGAAAATAGAGTCTGAAATAAACAATACCCCTACTGAATTTGGCATAAAACCGAATGAGGTATGGGGCATCGAAGATGAGTTTTCTGCCAACATGCCAACCAAATTGGCTAAGTTAAATTCTAAGTACCTGCTCAAGAAGCTGCAGCAGGACCAAATCGAGAAAAATCCTAAATCTGTGACTACCGAGACGCTCATGGAAAAGCCTATGGAGCTCTCAAACCTGATACGTGACGAAGATGGTTATTACTGGGCAGCCGTTGATGGAGCTTGCTCAAACAACGGTTCCAGTGATGCCATAGCAGGTATAGGGGTGGCTTGGACTCCTACTGGAGAATTTAATATATCCGAAAGAGTAGACCACCCTAGGTACCGGAATACCAATAATTTGGCCGAGGCGATAGCTCTGTGCAAAGCTATGAAAGTGATGCTCAAACTAGGTGCAAAAAGAGGAAAAATATTTTCGGATTCATGCTATTTAACGACAGCAATAAATTATAATGTAGAGAAATGGAAGATCAATAACTGGAAGAATGCTAGTAAAAAACCAGTTGTGCACCGAGAAATTTTTCAAGAAATTTTAGAATTGAAAGAAAAATTTGAGAAATTTGAGTTAAAGCATACACCTGCGAGAAGCTTTGATCGCAACAACCATGCCGCTGACAAGCTCACGCGTAAGGCGGTGTATACACAAGAGTTGGTAGACCTGCGAGTTGATGAGATGACCGAGCAGCAGGCGTTAATTTCATTTATTCGAGAAAAGAGAAAGCTACAAAGATCAAGAGATGAAGTAGCGTTTTATAAAATTAAGGGAGACCCTATCTGTTACGAAGAGGGGGAATTAGTTATGCTTACTGAACACAGACAGAGCTCATATGATAAAGGAGTCTCGAAAAAATTGTTTCCTAAGCGTTTTGGGCCTTACATGGTCATGAAGCATGTCGGAGATAATGCATACAGAGTAAGAAGCATAGCTAACGAGTCTGATGAGCAAATTGTCAATGCTAGGCAAATGACAATTTATTTGAATTTAGAACAACAAGAGAAGCTCAAAAATGATCCGAAATTAAAGTCAAAGACAGACTCAAGGCCCTTAATTGAAAAAATTAAAGAGAAAGTAACGCCGAAAGAGATAGAAAGGCCAGAAATTGACGAGGAGGTCGAAGAAGAGGTCATTGACTCTAAAATACATGATCAAGCAGCAGAAAGAGCAGCTAGGCTATTGGCTAGAGAATTGCGAAAGAAAGAGCTAGAACAAGCTGAGGAAAAGAGAGGAAAGAAACTGCAAGAATTCCAGAAACTCAAAAAGCATGCGAGACGCAAGTTAGATGATAAAGAAAACGAGAAGATTGCTACGTGCATTAAAAAAGCCGTTGGGTTGACAACAAAGGCTGGAGAGATACTTGCGAACGCGGAAAAGAAAGATAGAGATAGAAAAAGAACGAAAAAGTTGAAGCCAGGTGAAAAAGCACCTGGGTCAGACGATCCGGATTATGTACCACCTACAAGCACGAAAAGAAGAAAAAAGAAAACAGTAAATTTTATAGCTCTGGAAAAATTAGAATCTCATCACCGTGTGATGTTCGTAGAGTTGTACATGAATTACGAGGACGTCCTGAAATAAAAAGAGAAAAAGAGTAGCTGGAATTCGAGGTACTGGTTGGTGCCTGAATGTTAATCTGTAAATAATTTTTTTTTATTAGTTTTAAATCTTATTTTATTCAAATTACTCGTAGCAATATTTTAACCTAGTTTTAAAAAACCAAAAAGAGCAAGCCATCGAAAGTAAAAGCAAGTTCTATCCGAGTAGCATACGAGCTGTATGAAGAGAAGTAGTACTAGCGAGTAGGCGGGGGGTAGAATGGAACGAACGCAACGAGAACGAAAACGAGCGGCTCCCCGCAACCTGTAGTTACGAAGCAGAGAGTAGTCTGTACGTTAGCGAGTAGGCGGGGGGTGGTAAAGAGTCGCACGCATCAGCTGATAAATCTAGATCGGTTGAAACGAACCAACGAACGAGGAAAGTAATGCCAAGGACGTTGCAGTTTTGATGTATTATTGATGCGTGTTATGTAATAACGTGAATATTTGTTGAAAGTTGGTAGTGAAGTGCGTATTCGTAGAGTTCGGCATATTGATGCTTTTGTGGTAAATTTTGCGCTAATTGGTGATCGTAAAAGCTCACGTACGCGTGTGTATGTGCGAAATCGTATAATTTGGCGTAAAAAAGTAAAAAATCGGGTAATTTATTTGAGAAGTGAACAGTTTGCTGCATGTTTGTTTCGGTAAGGTCTAACAAAGAAACCTAAAATCAAAATGGCGTAAGTCTATTGAATATGGTTTTTAATTCGCTCGTGTTGTATTTTTCCGTTAGAAAAGTGAATAAAAATTCGAAACGTGTTGATTAGAAGAAAAATTCCAGTAAAAGAGTAGCTCCTCGTGTATTTCGACTGGGTAAGTTGAATTTGTTTATCCTCGTGTGCAATTAATTTCATTGTGTTACACGATACGTCATGCTTGATTAGTGAAAGATTATTAATTTAGTGTGGTATTTTTTGCACACAGCCGAAGAAGATACCGGCTACACGAGAAGCGACGTGGTTTTTTCTCATATTTCAACGAGTTGGAAGAACGATAGTAGTCAAGTCGTGGCATGAAATCTTCCGACGAAATTTTGTTTCATTACAAAAGGTAAGCGAAATGCACAGAGTAAACTATCATAAATTTAAACGTAGTGCTAATTGGAAGTACGTGTAATTAAAAAATGAACTACGAGTAGCATATTGAGATGTTTGTTACCTGTTTCAGCTGATTAGTTGGACGTTCGTGTGTTAAATATTCGTTTGACGAGAATTATATCGACGCTGAAATTAGGTAAGCTGAATTTAGAAACACCTATGAGTAGCTTGCACGTACCTACGAGTAAACCAAGATTGTTTCGAAAATTAATTACCTGTCGGTTGTTTTACAGTAGTAAGACGTATTGGATCGTGACTGGCAAATTCAAGTAGCTAGAAGTGATCTTCTAATTAGACATAGGTAATTAAGATAAATAGAGTAGATTAAGTGTAGCAACACGAAAGTGCATTTGAACTTACCGGTTTTTTCGTTGATTTTCTCACAGTTATTGACGATACGATGAACGACGCGAACGAAAGAGAAGACGTACCGAGACGAGCGTTTGTTTGGGATGATAGTAACAGCAGCACATCCGAAAGGTAAAGATCTTCGATACCTGTAAAATAGAGTAAAAAGTAGATTATTCCCGAGTAGCATCGATAATTAACAAAGTACGGTGTTATTGTTATTTAAATTTAGCGAAGAGGAAGATGACGCAACGCATTACCGCGTTTTCCGCTGCCAGCTATGCGGACAGGCCATTGGGGAAGGCTCGAGAAGCAAAAAATCGAATTCCAGAGCCCTCGCCTTGCCATGCGGACATCAGTTGCACAAAAAATGCATGAAAAAGCATAATGTCGAGGTGCCGGGTGATTGTCCGGTGGTCCGGTGTAAAAAATCCGGTAAAGTCGATCCGGCCACATGGGTAAAATTACGAGGTGGCACGACGGAGATTTCGAGACGGGCCAACGAAGATAACGAGTCGCTGCGGGAAAGATTGCGGGATGCGGAACGACAGGTACAAACGCTGATCGAGCAAAACGAGTCGCTCATGAGAAATACGCCGAGAACTGAGTTGGAGCTACGAGAACGCGAGCTGAAAATCGCAATCGACGAAGCGGTGCGTCTGCGTAAAGAATTAGACGAGCTGCAGGCTACCGCTACTGCACTTGCTGATCGGAATCGGGTCCTCCTACTAGCGCATGAAGGCAAGGAAGAACCGACGCCAGAGGAGCTGGTGGAAGACGCCTACGCGATCGAGAAAGAAAAACGAGACTTTGACGTGCGATTCGATGCTGGTAAGTTGCGGTCAGATGGGCATTGTAGTGTTTCGAAAGAGTAAACTTAGGTGTTGTGTATTTTATGTCATTTAGAAAACAGAGCAATTCGAGATAGGCGTTACCAACAGTTCGAAGAAGCGTTACGCGAAAACGACACGAGTTTCGAACAGGCATTAAGCGCAATAAGTCGAGCGCGCAGCTTCAATCATATTGAAGATCACCGCGTCATGATGCTGTTGGACCTAGATCGCCAAGCAGAGGAGCGTGAGATTACCTTGACTGAGATACTCGATGGTTTGGACGTTGTGCCGGTGTTAGGAGGTAAGCGTCGGCAAATATAGCTTTGATCTCAAGAAATGCAACGAGTAGTAAACGAGTTGTGTCTTCTCTTGTGTGTTTTGCTAAATAGGTGTTGAGCTGCCGGTAGCTATGCAGATGATCGGTTTGAACAGCCGTTTAGAGGAGCTGTCAATTTCTTACGAAGACATCTTCGAGCTGTTGAACAACGAGACCGAACGAGCACGGATCACCGTAAGGCGGTCGCAAAGACAAGCGGAAGCGAGGCCATCTACGACCGAGGAGCCTGCAATCGACGAGCAGCCCGAAGCAATAAAAATAGAGGCGGTAGAGCAGCCTATAGAAAACGAGAAGCCACCGACGCCAAGTGTTGTTATTCCGGTCCTGTCACCCGAGGTTATCTCGAAAGTTAACAGAGGAGCCTCGTTAAACTACGAAAGCGTCGAAGACTTGAGTACTCCGAATTCGGGTAAGAATAGCGAAGTAAGCCCTCGAGCTGACGAAAGAGTGTCGAGACGTGTTACACGAAAGAGAACGAGTGAGAGTACGTCGGCTGAGAGCTCTGCGTCCAAAATATCTCGTAATAGTGACATTCCTGATGGGGTACTAATTGCGTCTTTAAAACTGTGTTTAGAAAGAGCAAGTAGAGACGATTTACGTGGCGAAATTCAAAGGCTGTTAGACATGCGAGGAGATGCTGAAAATGACGCAAAACCGAACTCCGAGGAGACAGAAAACCTGATTCGGAAAACTTTGCTTGAAGCGAAAGTAAAGAAGCAAGAGTCGACACCGAAGACAGAGAAGCGACCAGTGGACGTCGTGACATGTACGCCAGCGTCAGACGCCGACAGCAGCACAAGAAAAAGTGAGTCTCGTTCGAGCCGAAAGGATACGACTACGGAAGGTTCGTCGTCAAAGAAATCTGTCCGTTCGAGTGCGTCGAAGTCGGGCGTTTCCGGCGTCGAGTCGATCAAACGAGGCAGATCAAGGAGCAGCTCGTCGAGTAGCTCAGACTCCAGTTCTTCGAGCTCGTCACCCCCGAAAAGACCTCGGCGCAAAGCCGCAGCAAAAAGAGAAGCTCCGGCGAAGAA
Organism: Planococcus citri; assembly: GCF_950023065.1. Taxonomy (NCBI): domain Eukaryota; kingdom Metazoa; phylum Arthropoda; class Insecta; order Hemiptera; family Pseudococcidae; genus Planococcus; species Planococcus citri. The sequence goes on along the minus strand of NC_088681.1, from coordinate 5,841,531 downwards.
GAAATCAGTATCAAAAAAGAAAAAGCCGACGCCGCCGAAGAAGAAACCGGCTGCGAAGAAGAAGGCCCCGGCACGAAAGAGAACGACGAAAGGGAAACCTTCGACGAAAGAGGAGCCCTCTGTAGAAAAAGAAATAACCCCCGAACGAGCAGCTGAAGGAGTCCAAACGAGGAGTAAGACGCGCAGCGAATCAAAGTCGGTAGAAGAGGGAGAAATTACTCAGTCGAGCCAAGAGGTGCTCGAGCTGGCAGCGAGTTCGAAAGAGGTGGAGGAGCTCGCGGCGAGCACGCCACCGCCACCGCCAAGCGACCCGGCCCCGTGTCAGCCACCGCCACCGCCGAGCCCGGTGTTACGAGAACAGCTACCGGGTGTTGCCCAGGTAAACGCGCAGGAACGAGCGCGACTAGTACTGATTGAGCGAGAGGCGCAATATCGCCACAATATTGAAGAGATGCTGCGCGAGCTTGATCAACAAGAGGCGAATGCGCAGGCGGGCTACTTGGAGCCACTGCCGGTAGAAGAGTGCTTCGTACCGGTCGAGCAGCGACCACCACATCCCGCCCCAGTGTGGATTTTGGCTAGCTTCCAGGTGGAACCGGACGGGCAGCGATATTATCGTAACGTATGGTTCCCGGTCACTCGCGATACGCTGCAATTGGCCATGCAGAGCAGAGGGATCATCTTAGATGATAACTTGACGGCGCGGGATGATTCATTTTACGAACGAGACGGAGCAGCGGGCCTGATCGGACGATACTGGCGGGAAGGAGTAGCTTTCTATGGTATAAACTCGTTTATAGTAATTGGAGACAGTTTAGCGCACGCGCTAGTTAGCGAGATAATTTTTCAAAACCGAGAGGAGAAAGAGGCATGGAAGATCCACCCCATGTCTGGCTCTCGAATACCGATTACGACGATAAGGAAGAATCTTCGGAGATTCGTACTGCGGTCGCCTCAAAGGGTGATTATGTCCATTGGTCAGTACGAGACAGAAAAAGAGGAGCTTGAAGAGATCAAGATACGCATCAGAGAACTGTGGCAGACTATGTTTAGACATGGAACTCGCCACATCTTGATGGTACCGCCGGTAACGTGGCCGCAGTGTCCGGTGAGGAGGAACGAGTTGAGACAATTTCTACGAGAAAGCCCTGGTGATTATTTCCCAGGCAGGTACGTTTACCTAGAAGGTCTCGAAGAGGTGGTAAATCGAGTCCCTCCGACAGTATTCCGTGGACCGACTCCATATCTAAATGAGCACCAAGTAAGCGAGGCGCTCGTGCGAGTTTTCGAATATGCCAGTATAGAGAGAAGGCACGCTTACGGCCACTTGGCAAGGGAGCGCGATCCACCGCGACCTACGGATGAGCAGCGTCGAGATCAAATTGATAGAAGTCACGAATTACGACGACACGACCGAGAAGCGCGCGGACACGTGGACAGAAACACGGTAATGGAGAGATTGGCGCATGAAGTCCATGAGAGAGATCTCATAGACAGAGTGCAGGCGCAAGAGTATCGAAACCCGAATCGGAGACCGCTGCCGGAGCCGAACATGAACGTCCGAGAATTTGAACCGGCACCGAGGCCACGAGTAGCTCGGGAAGATCGAAGGTGGCAGCAAGCAGCGCAGGATAGACCAGCGGCCCAAGAGCAGCGAGTAGCTCGCGATGAACGAATTCAGGCCATCGCGCAACAGCCAATTCGACAAAATGTCCCCGAGCAGCAGCGTCAGAACCCCGAGCAGCAGCCAGAGAATCGAATGCCGCAGCCAGCAGCGGTACCGGCGATTGGTGTTGGTCTGGGTAGAGGACGGCTAGCCGAAAGAAGAGAAATTAGACGACGAGATGCTGAGATGGCTCAGCGCCAAAATAACCAGAATCCGGAAAATCACCGTCGGTAAAGAGTAGCGACCGGAAATGGGTTAGAATTCGTCTGTAATAGTTCCTAGTTGAGTCAAAAAGAGGAGAAGACTGTAAATTTTGTTATTTTTATAATTTTTTTTTGAGGATGTAATTGTTTTTTTTTGTTTTCGTTTGCCAAAAGAGAAGCCAAAAGAGAAGAATTGGTTCTTCCCATATTGTTTTTTACGAGTAGTTGGGATTGTTCTTGTTATTTTATTTTACTTTTTGCATTTTTTGAATGTTTTGGTGCACTAATAAAGAGAAAGTGGTGCCAAATTGAATGTTTAGTGAATTTGTTTGTTGTTTTTTTTTTCTCTCCACATGCGTGAATTTTTGTGTTGAGATGTTTTGTTATTTTTGAATTAGGCAAACGAGCATGTAACAAAGAGAAAGATGTAAATTTGGATTGTTTTTTGTTTGTGTTTTTTGTTGAGCATCATAAGAGTAGCCAAAATACGAGGTGAAAAATGTGATATAAAATAAAACTTACGCAATGAGTATTGAAGTTTTTCATTTCGCGAACCAATGTGTTTGAACGGGAATGGAACCAAAGAGCAGCTCTACCAACGAAATACCTGTGAAAAGAAAAAAGAGAAAAAACAAAGTACAAAGTTTTTTTTCGAAAAATGGTAAAATAGAAGTAAAAAATATTACGTCCCGTGACAGGTAGCAACGAGTAGACTGCATGAACAATACGAGTAGCTGGAGTTAGCGTGCGTGAACTGGTCTAGACGTGTTGAAGGTTCAGCACCTGGGAAAAAACAGAGTGTTAATATTCGGAGGTAGACTATGAGTAGGTGAAAGAGTAGTTACCTGAGTCTGGAAGCAGTCAAGTAACGAGTTGAACTCCAGCGAAAAACCTGGAACAGAGAGAAAGAAAAGAGTTGAATTATTCGAGTAGCTCACCTGAGTGGTTTCACAGGGTTCGAGTCAAGAAGAAGTTCCAGAGTTCCAGCCAAGTTCCGGTCCAGACAATGGTATGATGTATAAGATTAGCATAGTGATAAAATTCGATTGTAATATTATTATTAATACAAATGTTTAGATATGTTAATCTTAAGATCGCGAAATTGTACAAAGATTCTGCAAGAGTAGCCAGATAGGGATGTAGGGCCATATAACGAGCAGGCCACTTCTGGCATACGAAGCGGGGCAGGAGGAGCCCAAGTACTCTACGAGACGCTGAGTAGGCCTCTTTTAGGCTGCGTATCCAGTCGGGCCCCCGAGCTATACCCAGCCGGGGCATTATGTAGAGGGTACTTGGGACTCCATGTTACCACTCTACAGTGGTAATTTGATGCCCAGGTCGGAGGCTGCACTGAACCAGGTGCAACGCCATCTGGTGGACTGGTTCAGGGAAGCTGACGGCCGAGAGTAAGTTACAGAGTTGCTTCGCAGTTTTCCAATCTTCTTCTAACGAGCAAGATAGAGCTTTTACGCTAGCTTGGAGAACGTTCATGCCTTTAAGCAGAATCTTTCGTTGTTATATGAATGGTAGCAATTGTACATTGTAGCAACATGTACTATAAACCTTGTTCATGTGCTTGAATAAATATTCAGAGTAAATCACTTTGGTCATTTATTGCGTTGTTATATTTATGAGAGTATTTGGTATATGGTAGAACGGAGTTAGGTATTTGATACCGTGAGACTTAGTCGTTAGTAGGCCTCAGAGCCAGATGGTATAAGTAGTCTGAGGACTAACAACGAGTAAGTGTAGGATTTACCATTACATTTCACATATTCGTCTCCACATTTTTAATATATTTCAAAAATGCAAAAATTTTCATTTTTAGCCAAATTTTTGTAAAAAATGATGGCTATTGCGGTAGGCCCAACTTTGGATAAAAAAGTCGGGGGTGAAAAATTTTGATAGTTCTCGATGTTTTGACCTCAAACTAGACGATTTCCAGTGTGTCAGTTTTTATATATATATTTATATATCTAGATTTAAACTTAGTCATTGTGGTGCCCGTTTTAAGTATACGTAGTCATTGTGGTGCCCGGTTTTGGGCTTGTGGCGCCCAAATCGGGCACCACAAGGTCTTTTTATATAAAACGATGTAGAATTTGATGAAATGCACTCTAAGGTGAAAAAAAAATTTTTGAGGCAGGCACCACAAGTACCAAGTTTATATAACGGGCACCACTACGACTAAAAAACTCAAAAAAAATAAACTGCTTCAAAACACCTTTATCATACATATATATGTGATCCTCTATGTACGCGGGCACCACAATTACCATAAAAGACCCGGGCACCACAAGGTACTAGGTACGTGTATTCATATATATAAGTTTCAGCACTTTTCAGCCCGACGGTGATTTTCACGTTTCATGACCTGGAGCCTGTTCTAATTGATCAAATGAAGTCAAACTTGGGGAATGGGGTTCTCTTGGGAGCTAGAATTGACCCCTGCAGTTTGGAGGGTCAAAGTTGAAAATTACAGAAAGGTCATTTTTTTGGAGAAGCATAATTTGGCCCCAAATTGATGAAAAGGGCCCAAATTCATACCATTGGTGAGTATCGCCATTGTAAACAACATATCCAAATTTCAGCTTCCTAGGTCATCCCCACCCCATGTAAGGTGAGAAAAACCACATTTGACCCCTATTTTTGACCCCCTTGCCCCTGAAATTGACCTAGGGGGTCCAAAGTTTCAGCATACAATGAGAGGGTGTCCCTTGAGTGCTTTTTGCAGGATTCAACCTTCCAATTCCATTTGACCCTGCTCCAGGGTCAAAAAAGTGGATTTTTGCGTGTTTTTCAACATTTAGCCAAACCTACAGCCCCTCCAAATTGACCTAGAGGGTCCAAATTTTCACAGTACATTGGGAGGATGTACCACAAGTGCCTTTTGCAGGTTTCAATCTTCCAACCCCATTTGACCCCTCTCCAGGGTCAAAAAAGTATATTTTTTCGTCCATTTTACATCTTTTTTGAAAATTACAATGTTTAGCCAAGCCTACAGCATATCCAAATTGACCTAGAGTGTCCAAATTTTCACAGTACATTGAGAGGATGTACCCAAGGTGCCTTTTGCAGGTTTAAACCTTTCAACCCCATTTTTACAGAAAGGTCATTTTTTTGGAGGGGCATAATATCGCCCCAAATTAACGAAAAGGGTCCAAATTCACACCATTGCTCAGTACCTTCATTGTGATCAACATATCCAAATTTCAGCTTCCTAGGTCATCCCCACCCCATTTTAGGTGAGACAAACCACATTTTACCCCTATTTTCGACCCCCTCACCCATTAAACTGAACTCGTGGGTCCAAATTTTCAGCATAGCATGAGAGGGTGCCCGTGAGTGCTTTTTGCAGGATTCAACCTTCCAACCCCATTTGACCCCTCTCCAGGGTCAAGAAAGTGGATTTTTGCATGTTTTTTGACATTTAGCCAAACCTACAGCCCCTCCAAAGTGACCTAGAGGGTTCAAATTTTCACAGTACATTGGAAGGATGTACCGGAAGTGCCTTTTGCAGGTTTCAACCTTCCAACGCCATTTGACCCCTCTCCAGGATCAAAAAAGTGGATTTTTTCATCCATTACACAATGTTTTTTGAAAATTTGGACATTTAGCCAAGCCAACAGCCCTCTAAATTGACCTGGAGGGTCCAAATTTTCACAGTACGTTGGGAGGATGTACCGGAGGTGCCTCTTGCAGGTTTCAACCTTCCAACCCTGTTTGACCCCTCTCAAGGATCAAAAAAGTGGATTTTTTCATACATTTTACGTGTTTTTCCAAAATTTCAACATTTAGCCAAGCCTACAGCCCTTCCAAATTGACCTAGAGGGTCCAAATTTTCACAGTACATTGGGAGGATGTACCCGAGGTGCCTTTTGTAGGTTTCAACCTCCAACCCTATTTGACCTTTTTCTAGGGTCAAATGTGTTTTTTAGCCAAATTTTTGTAAAAAATGATGGCTATTGCGGTAGGCCCAACTTTGGATAAAAAGGTCGGGTGTCAAAAATTTTGATAGTTCTCGACATTTTGGGCTCAAACTAGACGATTCCCGTGTGTCAGATTTTATATATTTATTTATTTATGTAGATACATGTAAAAACCATACATTACGAGATCCGTTTTATATAAAATCGGGCATTGCGAGATCCTGAGATCCTTTTGCCGGATCTCGCAAGTTCTTTCATATGCCACGGTACTCGCGAGATCCGGGGGACCCTGTACACCCATTTTCAGCCGGATCTCGTTTTACCTACTATTTATATACTTATATACAATTTTTGAAAATAGATAAACGACGCATCTTGCGAGATCCAACCCCAAATCACGTTCGGGCCGTTAGTGGATCTCGGTTTATGCGGATCGCGAAATTGATGGCGGCAATGCATAGAAAGGCACTGATTACACACTGGAACGTGCGTTCGAACGAAGTTGTAGGGTTATTATTTGAGTTTGTAGCATTTTTCGAAATTTTTTGGGGTGGATCTCGTAATGCCTGTGTATATGTCGGATCTCGCAATGTACTCTAAGACAGTATATATATAGGTATTAGTATCCAGACTTGTCAACTGTAGAATGGGTTAATTTTACTATACAAGTGGACTGACCAACTTGTCAACTATAGTTGACAAGTCATGGGTTAATTTTACTATACAAGTCAACTATGAGTTTTCAGAAACTTCCACCAGAGGTCGCATGGCTTAGAAATCAAGGCGCGAGGACGAACGCAGGGTCTACAATTGATTTGTAGTGAGTGGAATGTGATGTGCTGGTGGAGATGTATGCAAATACATCGATCCTGAGTGTACACGACAACAAATTTGACTCGAAATATTTCTGTATTTTATTGGCCAATTGAAAAATTAGAAACATCAAAAATTTTTATTTTGTTTAAGCTTTCTTGTGGTGTCTTAACTTTCTCAAAATTCAAATTACTTTGACTCCATTTTCAAAAATTTTCTTCAAAATTTAGCCTAAAAATCTGATTACTTTTTTCAACACATAGATTTTTTAAATATTAGATTGAATCTGTAAATAAAATTTTAATAAGTGATTTAGAACAGAAATTATACCAATTTTAAAATTTTGTTCACTTTTCAGTATATGCCAAGCATAGTTGACATGTCTGGTCGCAAGCAAATATCTGAGCGGCACGGTAGTGCCGCCCCCCCCCCGCCCTCCCGTTCCGAGATTTCCATGGAAATCCGCGGAAAAGGCCGAGATTGTCCGATATACGGCCGAGCGTGCATGCTTATATATTCTGTAATCATTTAGAAATTTATTTAAAAAATTATGTATCTCGTAAATGGTATGGTTTTAATGAAAATTGAAATTGTACCTAGGCTTATTTTCACGAGCTCTATCTAGGTACACCAAAACCAATATTGTATGTTGAATAGTTTTTAAGATACGAAATCACATTTTGCATTTACTCTAAATTTATTGTAGAATTTTTAGTAAGCGATTTTATGGCAAAACTACTGAACGGATTTTGATGAAATTTTGAATACTGTTATGAATCGTCTCAATGAAGACAGTAACGTCGAGAAAATTCTAAAATTCTCAATTTTCACTCTTCCTTTCCCTTTTTGACCCCCTAAAAATGTTTAAAATTTCCTGAAAATAACAAAAGACACTAGTCCTATGTTCAAAGTGCCTATATTTAAAATTTCAGCTTTCTACACCTTATAGTTTTCCCTGTAGCCTTGTCTAAAGAATACATTTTGTATGAAATCAGTGTTGATTTATTTGTAATCAAAATATCTCTATAACATTTGCTGAATTTACCCCCTTGCTAGGCATTTAATTAAAAATCGAAATCAATCTATAGGGAATTTTGTTATCTTAAGTTTAAATATATTGGTAGCTGGAAATTCACTGTGCAATTTTCCGATTTTCTGAATAATTATTTTTTTTAAGGACATTTATGGCAAAACTACTGAACGGATTTTGATGAAATTTTGAATACCGTTAGGAATCGTCTCAATGAAGACAATGTCGTCGAAAAAATTCTAAAATTCTCAATTTTCACTCTTTCTCCCTCTTTTTGACCTGCCAAAAATGTTAAAAATTTCTTAAAAATATCAAAAGGCACTAGTCCTATGTATTCACGGAGTTGTTATTTAAGCTTACATTTATTTTTCAGCGTATTCAGTTTTAAACAGGAGATATACTTGAACGGAGTTGTAATTGAATCGGTCAGTATGGAAAGGTAACAAGTCACATTTTTGAAAAAAAATTTTTTGTGGAAATGGGGGTTTTAAAGTACGGCGGATCGACCGGTGATGTCAGATTTCCGCAAAACTGCGGATGCCGGGAAAGTGGTATTTGGGCGCAGAAAAAGGGCGGATCCGCATTTATGTCTTTTTTGTAAAATGTTTTAAATTCCTTGAAAAATAACTAACATTTTTGAGAAGACCATTTTTTGAAATTTAAGTTAATCTCTGAACTGAAAAATGATGAAAAAATTAACAACTTCGGCAAAAAGTCTGATACCTCAAGGGGTTTTTGGTCAATTTAAACGAGATAGCAGTCTAAATGATGTACTTAGATGTAGGTCAATTGAGTGCAGAAAGGGTCTAAGTCCCATTTGTTTAGGCAGCAACAGCACCGGCGCACGTGAATATTTTTTTTTTGGAAACTGCGCTAAAAGTTGTGTCTTGGGGTCCTCTTTCAATGACCTTAAGCATGTTTACTAAAATTTTTTGATTTTTGAATGAATCAGTTTTTTGTTATTCCTGAAAAATGCAAAAATGGACTTATCCCCTTTCCATACTGACCGATTCAATTCGTAGCAGAATTTTGCAGCATTTTAAAGGAAAAGAATTTCACAGCCTAGGATATGATACTCGTACATAGGTGGGCAATTACACCGCACAATTATTTTCGACCATCAATTCGTTCCATGAGTAATTTTTTTCTCCTAATAGACAAACCTGTTTTCGCTTCAAAGCCTCAAAGGTCCCTTTTATAAATCACAGATATCAGGCAATGATGAACGAATTTTGCAAAAATTTCTCATTCAACCTATGCATAAGACAAAACTACCCTCTAAAATTGAAAAAAAATGAAATCGAAAAAATCAAAGCAATTCGATGTTTTCTCTATTCTGAAAAAATGTAAATATCAACACAAGGGCCATTATCGTGAAACCCCTCTCATATATATATATTTGCTAGCGACCAGACATGTCAACTATGCTTGGCATATATGCAGAAAAGTGAACAAAATTTTAAAATTGGTATAATTTCTGTTCTAAATCACTTATTAAAATTTTATTTGCAGATTCAGTCTAATATTAGAAAAATCTATGTTTTGAAAAAAGTAATCAGATTTTTAGGCTAAATTTTGAAGAAAAATGTTGAAAATGGAGTCAAAGTAATTTGAATTTTAAGAAAGTTGAGACACCAAAAGAAAGCTTGAACAGCATAAAAATTTTTGATGTTTTTAAATTTTCCATAGGCCCATAAAATACTGAAAAATTTCAAGTCAAATTTGTTGTCGTGTACACTCAAGATCGATGTATTTGCATACATCTCCACCAGCACATCACATTCTACTCACTACAAATTGACTGTAGACTCTGCGTTCGTCCTCGCGCCTTGATTTCTAAGCCATGCGCCCTCTGGTGGAAGTTTCTGAAAACTCATAGTTGACTTGTATAGTAAAATTAACCCATGACTTGTCAACTATAGTTGAGAAGTTGGTCAGTCCACTTGTATAGTAAAATTAACCCATTCAATAGTTGACATGTCTGGATACTAATACCTATATATAAAACAAAATATATGAATACACGTACCTAATACCTTGTGGTGCCCGGGTCTTTTATGGTAATTGTGGTGCCCGCGTACATAGAGGATCACATATATATGTATGATGAAGGTGTTTTGGAGCAGTTTTTTTTTGTTGGGTTTTTAGTCATAGTGGTGCCCGATATATAAACTTAGTACTTGTGGTGCCTGCCTCAAAAATTTTTTTATCACCTTAGAGTGCATTTCACTTGATTCTGCATCGTTTTATATAAAAAGACCTTGTGGTGCCCGATTTGGGCACCACAATGACTACGTATACTTAAAACGGGCACCACAATGACTAAGTTTAAATCTAGAAATATGAATCAGTATAGGTAATGTGAATTTGAGAAACTATAGCCTAAAACAAGATATAGGAATATGAATATGTAGGTAATGTGAGTTTGAGAATTGGGTTATCAAATGCATTAAAAAAATTATCTGATATCCGCAAAAAATCTTTGGGAAAGAATTCTAATCCCCCGCCCTCCCTCTAAGGAATGTTATTAGAATTATGAAAATAGAGGTTGGAAATGAAAAATTATTTTAAAAAAAATTAATAATAATAGTATCAAAATTTATTGATATAAATAGAGTAAATCCCCGCCATTCAATACATTACTCTATAATTGAAGTACCTATGAATGTACATTTTGAAAATGTGGTTCGGTTAAGAAACAATTGTAAAAATGATGCATACTGTCAATGGAGATAAGATATTTTAGAAATAAAAAATTATTGAAAAACATAATGATAATTAAAGTAACAAAATTTAATGATATATCTAGATAGAGTAAATCCCCGCCATTCAAGACATTAGGTACTTGATGATTTGAATGAATCAAGAATTTGAAAATGAAGTTGAGTTAAGAAATAATTGTAAACATGGAGCATTAACTGTTGATGAAAATGAAATATTTTATATAATTTGACTGAGAAATGTATATAATTGAAAATGGTAATGTTTTAAGAAATTTGCAGTAATATTCTCTTGTCAAAAAAAAAAGGGCGGACAAAACCACAAATTTTTTAAATTTCAAGTAATTCATAATGAAAGGGAAACGATTTAATTTGAATTGACCTAGAGGGTTAAAATTTTCACAGTACATTGGGAGGATGTACCCGAAGTGCCTTTTGCCGGTTTCAGCCTTCCAACCCCATTTTACCTAAATCAGGCCAATCAGGGTCAGGACCGGTTTGTTACCACATTTTTTGAAGGAGGAAAAAGAGAGTTGGGCGAAGCCCGAGGGGGGTGTAGGGGGGACAACGTCCCCCCGCGAACCGAAGAAGGAAACAGCTGAAGGAGAGAGTTGGGCGAAGCCCAAGGGGGTGCAGGGGGGACGGATTCCCCCCATGAACAGAAGAAGGAACTAGTGGAAGGAGAGAGTTGGGCAATGCCCAAGGGGGGTGCAGGGGGGACAACGTCCCCCCCGTGAACATAAGAAGGAAGTAGTGGAAAGAGAGAGTTGGGCGAAGCCCAAGGGGGGTGTAGGGGGGACGAAGTCCCCCCCAAAAACAGGCAAAGCACAGGAGCGAAGCGAGGGTGCGAGTAGTTCAAGAGCCCTCAATGTTTCTGGCACAAAAATTTGGCTCTTACGTAGCGGCAGACTGCTACGACTTTTTTAGTTTTCTGATGGTACTTTTGCAACAACCGTAAAACTTGTAATTTTTTTTCTCAAAAATGAAAAAAAAAATGCCAGTCCAATTTTTGGATATGTTATTCTACATAAAAAGGACTAAAACTGAGAATTTTTTCAGAATTTTTACTGGGGGACATCGTGGTTATATGTGAAGAGTGATATTCCAAAACTCGCTTTGTCCATTTTTATCGAAGTACGTTTTTCAGCAGTACTTGGTAGATGAAGTAGTAACTCACATTCCTACATCATCAACCTACCTAAATGAGGTGTTAAACTCACCTAAATAGCCAATTCACTAAAAAAATTTAAAAAAATAATCTTCCAAAACGCGCTTTATCCATTTTTATTGAGATTTTTTTCAGCAGTATTTAGTGGATGAAGTGTATACCTACATTCCTACATCATAAATCCACCCAAATAAAGTGCTAAACTCGCCTAAAAAGCCAATTTACCCGTTTAAAGGGAAACTGTTTTTCCTCTCTCCTGAAAAGTTGTGAAAATGGACAAAGCGAGTTTTGGAATATCACTCTTTATGTATTTAAATTATAAGTTTTAAAATAGACTTTTTTTAGGTTTTTGAAAGTGGCAGCACTGATTTTGACATCATTTGTCGATTACCATCTCAAAGAACAACAATTTGAAAAAAAAGTTTAAAATTCTATACCACGTACAACCGGAGCAATTTGCAACTGAAATTTTCCATTTTCGGCCATTTTGGAGAACTTTGAAGCGCCACAGCTCCGTCAAAAAAATCGAAAAAAATGTCCGGTTTGCGTCATTCTTCATCGTTTGATGACCTCTACACGTGATCTGATTTTGGAAAAAATCGAAGACTCCTCGTGCAAAAATCCGCCGATTTGGAATGGAATGGCCCCCTATGAATAAAAGAACGAAAAAGTGATCGTACCGTGCTTTGCTCATTCACCCCAAATTTTTGTTTCAAAATGAGAGCTACTTTCTTAGAAGACTTCCACTACTAGGGTCACCCTTAGTCTAAGATTGTTTTTTCATTATTAATAAAATACCCCCACCGCCTGGTGCGGATTGGGGGAAATTTTAAAAAAACAACAGCAAAAACAGTAGGGTCAACTACTGGTCTGCTTACCTTACGTTCGTTTTTCAATTAATTTTTATTTTACAAATTTGGTTTTAGCGTACCTAGATAGAGTTCATTAAAATAAATCTGGGTACTATTGCGTTTTTTGGAAAAAATGAATACCTATTTGAGAAGATATGTGACTTGGGAAAACAGGGAAGACAATAGACAAAATCATCACTGTATTATAAGTGGTGCACGCTCAGTCATTTTCGTTTACTGTTGGGTTGGAAGGGCGAGGGGGGCGATACGATACGAGCGTGTCACTTCGATTTACACCAGAGCAAAGATGTTGATATCATGTGTGGCCACATCTTAATTTTACAGGCGCTTTGTCTAAGCGGATTATGAAATTAATTCGTTCGTTCATTCCTCAGGAAAATTCCGATTACTGTATTACAGTATCGAAAGCGACGATTAGATAATCATCTATGACTGGATGTTCGCAGTTTTCGGAATATCGTGTTTTAATAGGTACCTCTACCTAGTACCTACTTACCTAGTATGTTTTCGGAAATTACGTAATTCAATTCATCTGCAAAATCTGCTTCAGCGTATCCTTCAATGTAGACATCCCTTGAAATGATTAAACGTTTCAGATAAATTATTTTTGACTCGACTTTCGCAGCTTTTGGAACGTCACTGATTTACAAAATTAATCTTAACGTACGTACTTACTTATCTAAGTATTCAACAATATATTCTCGCACATAATCAAACGTTCTGAAATAAGTAAGTACATATAAGTATTATCTTATGAGTGAAACATACTTCAACTGCAATTTCCATAGCAAGGAAATCTCCGAATGGCGAGTAATTAATCCCCTCACTTCAACAAATTATCCATGACTCTATACTGCATTTGCGGCGTCTGCAACATTGTACTATATTTGGATACTTCTTTGATAATTAAATTCGTCTACCTATAATATGTACCTAAAATTTCATCAAAAGTGAAGTGTTTGTTCGACGTTATATGCTCATAAATTAATTAAGAAGAGTAGCTGGAATAAAATATAATTACAAATATTCGTACTTCACATTTTAACCACCTCTTGAACGTTTACTTACAGTACATTTACTACCTAAGCGAAAATCGTTAAATAAAGAATTTTTTACTCGAGCAGAAATATGTATCAGGGAACACTACGAGAAAGACAGATACCTACGTAAATAGAGAAAAACAACAGAACGACCGGTGATGCGAGGGATGGCCGAGTACAGCGTTTGAAAAGTCTGTCTGGAACAGGGTGGAGTTTGCATGGTATTGGTAGTACCTCTACCCTAATTTGTATTTGAAGCTAACAAAGTTCCAACTTTATCTTTTTCATACATTTTTTTTTGCACAGTATCTCTTCTAGTTCCGCTGGTCTAACTCAGCTCATCCCTAGCCTCAAACCCTGGAATAATTTCAAGTGGGCGCGACTAGCTATAGGAATTTTTACGATCAACCAACAATACTTTTAAAAAACAAAATTACCGCCAACCAAAAAAAAAAAAAAAAAAGAATTTTTCCGTATTTCAGTACTTCAGATATTTAAGAAATTTTTCCAGAAGACGTTACTTGTGAAAGTTCTCAAAACCCAAGTTGTATTTTACTAGAGTGCAAAAAGAAGGAAATGGTTTTAAATAGCAGTTTGAGGAATGCTGATTTTTTTTTAAAATTTTTATGAAATAGGTACCTACCTATGTTGAGAATCTAGGGGGAGAATTTTTCAGCGATGCTTCTCGCAATATTTCATCGAATTTGAATTTAAAGAAGATAAAAAGAAGGGTGAGAAGAGAGACGGAAAAATTCGTGTAAAAAATGTTAGTTTGTGTAGGTAAATGTACCCCGGATTTCTTCCTCCATTTTTGAGTAGGTACTGCCTACTTAATAACAGCTGTCATTCACAAATTCTATTTTCTGGAGAAAAGAAAGAGACCATCTTGAAAGGGTAAGGTAAAGTGCTGAAATGCGACCACTTACCCTAAAGTTGGCTTTATAAATGTTCAATTTGAAAAATTATAGAAGCCAAGTTGGGATATTATTGTTAAGTTTGATAAGTTGCAAAAGAAGGTTCAACATTGCTGCATTCATTGAAAATTGTAGTCGCAACTCTAAAATTTTCAAGCAAGTTAATTTTACACCATGTTGAATTTTGAGTTGAAAAATTTCAAAAATTTCGTCATTTTCCTGAGAATAATGTTGTTAACCCTTTGAGACCCGAGAAGAATCTGACGAATGAAAATTGAAAAAAATCATCGTACCGGGACGGAGTTTAACTTCGTTAAGTACCTAGATTTTTTTTTTTTTTTAAATTGAAGTTCCTCAAAATTTCATTTTGGAAAATGGGCATTTTTTCTATACCGATTTCCAAAATAAATTTTCGATGCATAGGGATATGGAGATTTTCTGAAATGTTTCACCACGTAATACCAACATAAAAATCAGAAAATTTACAATAATATATTACGTCGAGAATTTTTTAATCAAAATCCATAATATTGAAACAAAAAATAAAAATGATTTTTTGCGCAAGTTGTGACAATAACAAAATGTGGTAATGACATAATTTTCAAATCGAAAAAAAAAATTTGGTCAAAAATAAAGAGATTCACAGACGGGGATTTTTATTTGGAAAAAAAAAAATTATTTTGGAAATTGAGTTTTACAAGGTCATTCTAGAGTCCATTATGAAAAATATAATTATTTGTAAAACTTTTCGAGGTCGTCGAAAATTCAACCTATTTACTATTCAATACCATGAAAATTTCTAAAATCATTCGATATTCATTAGGTACATAAAGTAGGTGCTTATATTTTCTATGTATACCTACTGAGAAATGTAACTCAAGGATGAAAACAGATGTGTTCTCATTTTCCAAACTGAACAAATGAGAGAAAGACATAAATTTCACACAAAATGTTAGGATGGCGGGTCAGAAAAATATACTGAAGAAACTGATGAAAATTTGTTCTGTCTTGTTACAACGTAAGAGATATTTGTACGCACTAAATAATGGGATTCGATAAGACTATGTAAGTATTTGAAAATGCACGAAAAATACGAGTACTATTCCTCTCATAGCTTGGTACTTAAAGTAGGTACATTGTCGCTTAGTAAAAATCTACAAATTATAATCCCAAAACCAATTCAGCACGCATTAGAAAATTTTTTATAAAAATCTCGCCTACAAAAGTTTGACATAAACACGAGGTGAAAATTTATCAGTTTGAATGGATTTTTTTTTCAAATTTACGTGAAACGGAAAACATCACGCAGCTCAATAAAAACTTCGGTCCAATTTTACCATGTGAATTTGTAAACCCAAAATGATATTATCATTCTTGTTTTTGGAATCTGGGAGGAACTGAGATTTTACTATATGTTCACTTCAGTACCCATATCAGCTGAACTTGTGCAATGATAATGAATAATGATCAATACTCCCAAAATAGGTTTCAAAAAGCTCGTACATAAAAGTTGAAACTTTTTACGATGTAAAAATTTAGAATAAAATTTTATTTCGGAATATAGGTGGAAGGGGAATAAAAAATTCCCAAAACAGTATCTATTTTGTTCAAACTCGATGTAATGGGCTGGTAAGTAAGGGTAACGGCCCTATATTTTTACCCCCCCCCCCAAGGACATATCTTGAAATTTCTTTTGACCTAATGAAGCTAGAGAAAAACTGAAAAGCGCATTGAAATCAGCGAACATTCGTTGGTTGACAAGATTCAGTGTTTGCCAAAAGTTTAACTTCATTAGGTTCGCTGAAAAAAAATTTTTGCTAAAAAACGAGTTCGCAATTTTTTTACCCCCATTCGCTATTTTTTTACCCCCCCAATTTTTTTTGTGTTTTCAATTTTGTAACAACATAATTCAATTCAACGTTTCCTAACAAATTATTAATTAACGATGCCAAAAATTGTCCTTTCCTTAATCATCAGTGTATTCATTGCTTGAAAACGTAATTGAAAATAAAACTGAAAATTTATAAAGATTAGTTGAGCAAATTTTCAACAAAAAAATTCAATAGACATATTTTTGGGCTTTAAAATTCCTGGACCACCAGATGAACGCTTTCTTTTTCACAAGAAACTAGTTTTTGGGAATTTTTTGCAGATATTGGTGGTGAATAATTGCTATAAAAGTTTCTGATCCAATTTTCTGTTTTCATGTTAATGCTATACTCAAGGTCTTCAGTTTGATACCCGTTTTTGTTTTGTTTGCTTTCATATAAAACCTATATTAGAGGGGTATCATTCATTTATTCAAATTTTTTGGTTGATTTTTTACATTGATGTAATCAACTGTAGCAAGTGTTTTTTGGACAATATTATTTACAAAAATTCTGAGCCGTACATTCAAATACTTCCCCAAAAATGAATAAGATTTATACCACGTCTTTAAACGGTCGTCAACGAGTAAAAATTCTGAAAATTGAGAGGGGTAAAAAAATTGGAGAACAAAAATTGATATGGATTTTCTATTTTTTACCCGGTAAAAAAAAATAGAAAACTGGGCTTGAATCGTTCCCTATTTTTTTACCTCCTCTAAAAATTTTTAGAAAACAATTTTGATGAAAAATAACTACCACATCTAATAGACCAGAGTGTGTTGAATTCGGCGATGTACTCACAAGCTCATGAGAATTTTTTAGTCCATTTCCTCCAAAATTCCAGAATGAAATTTGATTATATCTGATGAATAACATCTTGAAAAGTTTGTGTAGGCCGGTGCATATTCGAATGTACCGATTAGCGGTTATCAGTAGAACCATGGGGGTAAAAACTGTATCTGAATGTCCGTTGCAATATGACCGCGAATGTCCCAAAAAGTGTATCTGAATGTCCGTTTGGATTTTTGCGCTTACAGGGGTTTCTAAAGTAGGTCTAGGTACATCTGTTGATTACCTGTGAAATTATTTTGATTTTTGAAATTGGAAAAGAACATTTAGGTTTACGTTTTGAAAATTTGGAGATTAATAAAATGAATCGTACTAGCCTATAGGCAAATGTTGGATATCAGAGAAAAGGCATACCTAATAGTCATGAAATGATCTACTTGTAATTGTAAGATCAAGAAAGATATTTTAGAATTTTCTTCAGTTCTCAATCAAGATTATAGGCACATACGTTTTAAACAATTTTTTTTTCATCCCTCCCCCTCTTCTTGGACTATAAGAACATTTCAGCTTTAGCCAGAGGAATTTCATATTTTGTGTGATTTTACATTGGATTTGAAAAATATAAGTGGAGATTACTTTGGCTAAAAAATTGAGGTATGTCCAAATTCTTGAGAGGGGGAAACAAAATCAGGCGATAAAGGTCAAACAAATCAAAATCAACTTTTTAGAGCAATTCGGAGAAGAGAAACCTCACAAATCGACTTGGAAGGTTGGAAAATTTGTATGTGCGTTTTGAGGGGGGAGGGGTCCTTGATATGCCTTTTAAGGGTTTAGACTTTTCAGCTGTAAAAAAGTAAATTTTTGTGCCTTCTCAATGGTTTTTAGCCTGATTTTCCTGGAGTAAAATTGCAATAAGGCTTAAGCTATACAGTCGATCATAATTCCAGGATTGGGAGTAGGGCCTCTCATAAATCTATTTTTGGGTTTCATGAGCCCATCTTCATCGACCTTACGCTTATCTAGGTATTTTTATGCTACATGCAAGGTATGTAGTTGTACTTTCCATTGGGTTCCATATTCGTCAAAGCCCAGATATGTTTGGGAATCCCTAGTCATACAAGGTTTTTTTTTACTTCGGACATTCGGATACACCTTTTGGGACATTGGCGATCATTTTGCTTCGGACATTCGGATACAGTTTTTACCCCCTGTGGTTCTATTGTATTCTACTAATCGGTACATTCGAATATGCGGCCGTGTAGGCACGGGCTTCTTGTGAAGAATGTTCAAAATTTATATGTAGGTATTTATTTCGGGATTTCATATTGTGTATAAATGCAACTCGTTGGTCTAATCTTGGTATCGAGGTAAGATATATATATTATAGTGGATCATTCCACGTCAATTCGACCAAGAAGTGGTGGGGGGTCGGCGATTTTTTTGAAATTTTTTCTGTGGGAAGACCTTCCGAAGAGATGAACAATGGCGCAATGCACAAATCGCAGACCTCTAGCCCTTTTTTTAAGACTGCCAGGGGGTGTCAAAGTTTTCAGTGAACTTGAAATATCATCTACATATTTCAGCGGTGTATTACTCGATAACCGCGATGCCTACCAAAATGAATTTTTTTCCAATAGGTAGGGGTATTGAAAGGCTTTTCGGTGATATCATACAAATCAGTGTTGCCGCTTTTTATCGTACTAAAAATTAGCTCGAAAAGTTTCAAAATGTAGTTTTCATATTGTTCCGACTCTCAAAACTTCTGAAAAAAATATATTACGGACAACTTTTCATGCTGAACAACATACTTATTAAAAAATTTGGACGGCATTATTGCGTAAAGTCGATTAAAAAAAATTGAAGGTTTGCAAAAAAATACGATTTTTTTAATTTAAATTATGAAAAAAAGTTTTGAGTGGTGAAATTGACCAATTTGACCCCTATTTTTACGTATCCGTTGAAAAAGTCGAAAACCCCCTTTCACTCGATGAAATAAACTCATCACAAAAAAATCAAAATTTGAAAAAATTAAATTTTGAATTCCAAAATTCAAAAAAAGTTTAAATTCATTCTGTTGTCTTATTGCAACCTCTTTCTGGTGTATGTATTTCATGAGAAAGTTGATAAAAATCACACTCATGACAAAAAAAAAATTCGTTAATTTTTGAATTTTTTCGAAACGTGGAATGACCCTAGTGTCCTACTTCGACCCAAAATTAAAAAATGAAATTTGACCCCAGTGAGTGAGCTTTATGATATTTTTTGAACGACCTTGAAACTCAATTTCCAAAATATATTTTTTTTCCAATAAAAATCCCCACCGTCAATCTTTTTATTTCTGACCAAATTTTTTTTTGATTTGAAAATTATGTACTCGTAATTCTCACATTTGTAATTGTCATAACTTGTGCAGAAAACTATTTTTTAAGTTTCTCAAAATTTTGGATTTTGATTCAAAAATTTCTCACGTAGGTAGGGAATTATATTATTGAAAATTTTTCGATTTTATACTCTAAAAATATTTTTAAAGTAATTATATGTAGCAATTTGAATGGACCGAGCGAATCGAGGGCAAACGTTTTGAAAAATTTGTGATTTGCAAAGTAAATAAACATCAATTTTTTATAATGGTGAAAGTTTCTGATCTCAACATTTTACAAATTCAATCATATGTTTCTCGAAATTGAAATTCTCTAGAAAAGAGACAAATCGGCTCTAGCGAAGCGAGGGCAAAAGCGTTGCATGGAAAATTTGTAGTTCAAAAAATAGAGCAATATGAATTTTAATGTAAGCATTTATAAATTCGCTTTTTCCCATTTCAACTTTTCAAAAAATTTCATCAACAGTTTATCAAAATTTCAAACGTGAAGACGAGAACCAAGTTGGCCCGAGCGAAGCGAGGGCAAAAGCTTTTAAAAATTTGTAGTTTCAAGAAGCAGCATAGCTGCTGTTAATTTTGATGTGAAAAGACAATTTTTGACCATTGACATTTTTATAATAATAATACGTACTTACTTTCCCAGCACAATTATTGTGAATACCTACTTAATTTGAGAAATAGAAAACAACAATTTAGGCCGAGTGAAGCGAGGGCAACAGCTGTGGAAAAAATAAAAATTTTGAGGATAGATCGGCGATTTTGTCGACAAATTCCAAATTTTCAAAATATTGGAGAGGGATTGCCAAAAGTAGGAAAAATTCGGACTTGTTGCAGTAGCAACAGGTGCGCGCAACAGCAGTTCCGCTGGCCATGTCCCTGACCCATTTAATTCAAAATTCAAGACCACTTTTAGCTCTCTATGCTTATCAAGCATTTGAAGATTGGCGGATCGCGAACGCGACAATTACGATTTTAAATCCACTTTAAAACACTTTTCGGTAATTAAAATAATGCTTTTTACGAGTCGGCTGGAGAATTTTTGGATAAAATGTCAGCCATGTTCAGAAACTCAAATCGAACTTTCGAGGGGGGGGGGGGGGGTGACGTGACCGAAGGACCTGACCAACCAAAACATTCAGCAGAAAACTTTTTTGAGGGTACCATACCCGATATTTCTACGCACTTTGTATCTAAGGTGCACTGCACAGTGGGCCACAGATCCCCCAAAAATGGTGATAATTCGGATTCAACCTTTATCGATGTGCAATACATCGAATAATACGTTTTCGAGGTCGTAGAATTCGAATCTGCACTTATTTTTTTTGTAGGGGTGAGGGGTGAGGCGTGGGGAGCGGGAAAATTTGAAATGTTGCTTATATAATCGTGTAATATATCGATTAATATGTTTTCGAGGTCGTAAAGTTCGAATCTGGAGTTATTTTTTTGGTAGGGGTGGGTAGTGAGGCGCGGGGAGGGGGGAATTTCAAATTCTGCTTATATTATTGTGTAATATGTCGATTGATATGTTTTCGAGGTCGTAGAATTCGAATCTGCACTTATTTTTATTGTAGGGGTGGGGGTGAGGCGTGGAAAGCGGAGAAATTTCAAATTTTGCTTATATTATTGTGTAATATGCCGTTTGTCATGTTTTTGAGGTTGTTTATATCGTTGATTTGAAAAAATCCATTTATATCTCAAATAATGTATTTCAATCAAAATTGAATCGAGTATATCATGTTTCGATTTTAAAATTGCGATATATCCGCAATTGTGAAGAAAATTGATGTATTTTTAATAGAAAAATGAACCTACAAAGCAATGGGGCAATTTCGGGCAAAAAATCGCTAAAACATAGTATACACTACTCCCAAATACACATCACTATTCAGAAGAGAACACGCAAGATTGCGCAATTATATGAGTTTTGTTCCAAAATGTGTTCTGATTTTGTGTAAAAAACTGTAAACTTTGAAAATCAGTGGTATAAGAAAACATCCAAAAGTAAATTTGGAATTTTTCACTTCCCCACGCCGCACCCCCACTCCTACAAAAAAAAATAAGTGCATATTCGAATTCTACGACCTCGAAAACATATCAATCGACATATTACACAATAATATAAGCAAAATTTGAAATTCCCCCTCCCCGCGCCTCACTACCCACCCCTACCAAAAAAATAACTCCAGATTCGAACTCTACGACCTTGAAAACATATCAATCGATATATTACATGATTATATAAGCATACATTTCAAATTTTCCCGCTCCCCACGCCTCACCTCCCACCCCTACAAAAAAAATAAGTGCAGATTCGAATTCTACGACCTCGAAAACGTATTATTCGACGTAATGCACATCGATGGAGGTTGAATCTGAATTTTCGCCGTTTTTGGGGGGTCTGTGGCCTACTGTGACCAGGGGACGTCAGAATTCGGGGTAAGTCAGAAAAACTGCTCTAGCTCTTAGAGGCTTATATCTGCCGAAGCGTTACCCAGGGGTAACTTGAGGGTACCACCCCTACTTCATCACAACATAAAAAATTTCGCGACCCAGTTTCATTTTACCCGGCGTTTGGTGTCATAGCAATCCATATCGTATGTGGTACCAACGTGTAGATCTCGCCGAGACGAACACGGCGCGCTACCCACAAGACCCTCTATCTATTCATGGGAGTAAACTACAAGCGTCTAAAGTTCACCAAATGAGTAAAAAATGAAAAATTGTCAAAATAAAAAATTCGACCTGGGGAGCTTGTAGAGCATTCTTTTAGCTAAAAATTGCAATTTTTGCCATTGGCCTACGTTCATTTTTGAAGGATTTATGCAATTTTGAAGTTTGGAAACAGATCAATTTGAGTAAAATTTGATGAAATTTTTTTGTTTGAAATTTTACTGAAATTGATCTGTTTCCAAACTTCAAAATTGCATAAATCCTTCAAAAATGAAGGTAGGCCAATGGCAAAAATTGCAATTTTTAGCTAAAAGAATGCTCTACAAGTTCCACAGGTCGAATTTTTCACTTTTGACAATTTTTCATTTTTTGCTCATTTGGTGAACTTTAGACGCTCGTAGTTTACTCCCATGAATAGATAGAGGGTCTTGTGGGTAGCGCGCCGTGTTCGTCTCGGCGAGATCTACACGTTGGTACCACATACGATATGGATTGCTATGCCACCAAACGCCGGTTACAGGCTTTTGATTGGTACTTTTTTAGTTGCTGTTTTGAATTTGATTTCAAATTGTAACCAGTGTTTTTCAAACTGTTTTATACCTCAGAAGAAATGATCAGTAAAAGTGATATTATAGATGAAAGTATTCCTAAAACAATAGGTAATGTAAAACCCCAAGTATTCATTTTTTTTAAATTTTCAATTATTCATTATTTATATCGCTTGTTCTGACTAACCCCCTAAATTAGTGCTATGGGGTAAGTCAGAAAAGTGATCATTTGATAATTAGGATTCGACTTCATCGATGTGTAATACTCGTATGTAGAAAATGATACTTATGTTTTCGAGGTTGTAGAATCCGAATCTGGAGTTATTTTTTTGTAGGAGTGGGGGGTGAGGCGTGGTGAAGGGAGAATTCCAAATGTTTCCCACATTATTGTGTAATACACACATATGTCTATTGATATGTTTTCGAGGTCGTAGAATCCGAATCTGCATTTTTTTTGTGGTAGTAGGGGGGTGAGTCGTGTGGAGAAGAAAATTTCAACTTTTTCACACATTATTGTGTAATATGTATGTCGAATAATATGTTTTCAAGGTCGTAGAATCCAAATTTAGAGTTTTTTTTGCAGGATTGGTAGGTAAGGCGTGGGGAGAGGGAATATTTCAAATTTTTCCTACAATATTATGTAATATGTCGAATAATATGTTTTCGAGGTCGTATTAGAATTCGAATCCGGAGTCATTTTTTGTGGTGAAGGTGGAAGGTGAGATGGTGTAATCCGTCGATTGATGTTTTCAAGGTTGTAGAGTTTGAATCTGGAATTGATTTTTTGGTAGAATGAGGAAAGTAAAAAATTCCAAATTTGGTTTTTAGATATTTATCTCAATGTTTTCTTATACCACTGATGTTCAAAGTTGACAGTTTTTTTTATATAAAATCAGAATTCAGAACACATTTTGAAAAAAAAAAAAACCTATACAGTCAGGCAATATGGTGTGTTCTTTATTATTGCAGGGTGATGTCAGATGTGTATTTTCTATTTTGGAGTGGGGTATACTATGTTTTAGGGATTTTTTGCTTTCCTTACTGAGTTACTGAGAAGATGATAGGTAATTATTTTTTCTCCTTACATTAGTTTTTTAATTTTTGACAAAATATATTTTTGTACTCTTAAATTGTTTTTCTAAAGTTACCACAAAGACAGCCAAAATGCCACTATGGAGGAATTATTAGGCAGGAGGGGGATATTTCTAGAAATCGCCATTTTCATACACATCCGTGTTTTTTTTTAGCGGAAGGCAAGTATTTCAAATAATCATTTGTTAGCTCATTTCATTACTGTTCCAACTTCCACGGGGCACAGTGGGCCACAACCTCCCCTCCCCAAACAGTGATACTTGAATAGCACTCGATCCTAAAAACTAGCTCAAGATTCGAATTCTGCGACCTTGAAAACACATTAATCAACATATTAGTAAGGGTACCAAAGTGAAAATTATCAAAACAATGGGACCGGAAAGATACACAATTTTTGCGGTATTTCCTCGAAAGGGGATCATTTTCCGACCCCGAAACCGCCATTACATTTTTGAGATCGAATTGCAAAACCGATCCAGGGGTTCTCAAAGTTGTGAAAATTGAGCACCTACGTTGTCATCTGTTTTGGCCAATAAATCCCAACGAAAAGGGGGTAGGGGGGGTGCTTGTGGTCTCAAATAACTCGTATTGGATCAATCTTGAAATATCTACCCATGACCGTTCTCATTTAGTGATACCTCACATTTCAGTGGATCCCAAAGTTGAACTTTTGTATTCCAAATTTTTAAAGTCACGCATTCAAACGAATATTGTCAGTAAATAAATTTAGCAATCAAAAACTAGTCCAGATAAAAAGTTGCGAAATTTTACGACGATTTCAAAAATGTGTCATTTTTTTTCTTAGCATTGATAGAGGCCGAGCTGAGGAGGTTGGAACGTCAAAAAACGTGATGTAACAATAGTCCAGTAACTTAAGAAAAAAAGTAGGGGGTATCGTGAATCTGTAGGTGGCATGCTGATTTTTGGTATACTGGTCCATTTTGATGGCCTGAAAACGAATCCGAGGAGTCCCTTGCGGTCCCGGGTGAGCTTTCCCCTAAATTGTGGATCTTAGCCCCCCCCCAAAATCGGTCGCCATAATGTTGATGGCTAATATTGATTGTAATACCTTCAATCGTTCCAAAATGGTACGGGGGTGGTTTTCTTTGTTTTTCTGAGGTACAGAGCGGAGCACAATGTCATCCCGCCCCTCTCCTCGCCCTTCACTTATCAGTTATTTGACTATATACGCACGTGAGATGAATTGAAATGCACTAAAAAATGTAAAATTGTCGAATGGAATGTTGATACGAGTTTCATAAACCAGTTTTAGCGTATTGTGACCACTTCTCCCCCTTTGTGGATCTTAGCCCCCCCCCCCAATCGGTTTTTGACCAATATATCGAAAAGTATTGAGTCCAGCTCAACAATGGTTAGGACGAATGCGGCTCTACATCTAATTTCTCATCAGATGACTCATTGATCAATTTTCCAGTCCCAAGGGGGTTGGACCTACCCCTTCTGACCTCTCACCATTCAATTATTTGCCAGTATACCTATATGAGGTGAATTGAAATTTACTAAAAAAAAATGTAAAAATGACGAATGGAATTGTGCGAAAATGATCAAAAAGTGCGATTGGGCTGCAACTTTAGAAATTGTCTGTAGCTCAACTGAGTTTTTGAAAAATCTTGGGCTGAAAAATACCTTTTCGTATGTACAGATTCGAAATCGTACCCATACCTGAGAAAGCTCACCTTGCGACCAGATCTCAGATTTTTTCCCTACGAGGGGCTACCAAAAATCAACTCCTCCAAATCCATCACTTTGATACAAGTAACAGCAGAGATATGGGAGATACAGCATTGTGTTCTATGTTCAATCCTGAACCAAAATTGCAATTTTCCAAAACTCAGTACCACTGTTTAGAAGCTCAGATTTTCAAAAATTCGTGTGAAATAAGCGCTGTGAATGCTCAAAGAATTCAGTGCTCGCTCCACCGATCAACTTCCAAAAGTACCATTCATTCTAACACACTTGAAACACGGGCATGTCGCATAAGCATAGCGAAACTTGGCATTTTGGTTCAGAATTAAACAAGGGACACGATGCTGCATCGCCTACCTCTCTCTCGTTGCCCGTTTCCATTTTTCATTAATTGAATTTACAATAAAATTTTGAAATTTTTTAATGTATCTAATTTATAAAATTACCTACTCTCAAATTTGTACGTACTTTGCCTATTGGCGATTGAATTGGAAATTTCATACACACAGACTTGAAAAGTATAGGAACGAGAAGGTACATAGGTATTCGATGATTTAGGTTCAATCCACTTCAGAGGTACGAAAAAGTTTTGAGGTCTTGTAAAACAAAAAGGGGGAGAAATGTTCACGATACGTTTAAAACTCGTACTAACTTTCCATTCGACATTATTTTTACATTTTTTAAAGTAAATTTCAATTCACCTCATATACGTATATTGGCAAATAATTGAATGATGAGAGGTCAGAAGGGGTAGGTCCAACCCCCTTGGGACTGGAAAATTGATCAATGAGTCATCTGATGAGAAATTAGATGTAGAGCCGCATTCGTCCTAACCATTTTTGAGCTGGACTCAATACTTTTCGATATATTGGTCAAAAACCGATTGGGGGGGGGCTAAGATCCACAAAGGGGGAGAAGTGGTCACAATACGCTAAAACTGGTTTTTGAAACTCGTATCAACATTCCATTCGACAATTTTACATTTTTTAGTGCATTTCAATTCATCTCACGTGCGTATAAATAGTCAAATAACTGATAAGTGAAGGGGGAGGAGAGGGGCGGGATGACATTGTGCTCCGCTCTGTACCTCAGAAAAACAAAGAAAACCACCCCCCCGTACCATTTTGGAACGATTGAAGGTATTACAATCAATATTAACCATCAACATTATGGCGACCGATTTTGGGGGAGGGCTAAGATCCACAATTTAGGGGAAAGCTCACCCGGGACCGCAAGGGACTCCTCGGATTCGTTTTCAGGCCATCAAAATGGACCAGTATACCAAAAATCAGCTTGCCACCTACAGATTCACGATACCCCCTACTTTTTTGCTTAAGTTACTGGACTATTGTTACATCACGTTTTTTGACGTTCCAACCTCCTCAGCTCGGCCTCTATCAATGCTAAGAAAAAAAATGACACATTTTTGAAATCGTCGTAAAATTTCGCAACTTTTTATCTGGACTAGTTTTTGATTGCTAAATTTATTTACTGACAATATTCGTTTGAATGCGTGACTTTAAAAATTTGGAATACAAAAGTTCAACTTTGGGAACCACTGAAATGTGAGGTATCACTAAATGAGAACGGTCATGGGTAGATATTTCAAGAGTGATCCAATACGAGTTATTTGAGACCACAAGCACCCCCCTACCCCCTTTTGGTTGGGATTTATTGACCAAAACAGATGACAACGTAGGTGCTCAATTTTCGCAACTTTGAGAACCCCTGGATCGGTTTCGCAATTCGATCTCAAAAATGTAATGGTGGTTTCGGGGTCGGGAAATGATCCCCTTTCGAGGAAATATCGCGAAAATTGTATATCTTTCCGGTCTCACTCTTTTGAGATTTTGAAACGATAGACCGACATGGTACCCGTACTATATTACACAATAACAGGCAAAATTTGAAATTTCTGCTCTCCCCTTGCCTCGCCCCCACCCCTGCGAAAAAATAACCCCAGATTCGAATTATACGACCTCAAAAACATATCAATCGACATTATTACACATTAATATAGGCAAAATTTGAAATTTCCTCTCTCTCCCCTTGACTCACCTCCCACCCCTACAAAAAAATAACTCCAGATTCGAATTCTACGACCTCGAGAACATATTATTCAACATATGTAAACGTACCGGTTTGTAATAGTACCCCCGGTTTGTAGTATAGTGGCATGAAAAATGTAATTACTAAGCAAATTTACCATCATTACAGTACAGGCAAATTTTTCTGTGAAAATGTTTCATGAGATTCAAATAATGTAAAAAAGTTCCGTAAAATACGAGGTATTGATTTATTATGATGACCATTTCAAATTTTCGAATCTGTGATTTTTGCTTTTGCTTGTGGTTTTTTGTAAGAAATGTGTTTTGAGACCCAGGTTGGAAAGATCCTACAAAAGTGAATGGAATGGAATGAACTATAGAGGTGAATCATTTTTTCATGTTTGTAGGACTTTAATGTGTTGCTATTTCATAGAATATATGAAAATTATTTCTTATTCAATTTTTATGGTGTTATTCTTAACTGGTACACTCAAAATTTACCATTTCGATTGATGCACTAGTTTGTAACATAGGTATTACAAACTGGATGCAGGCAAATTCCAGTTTGTAACACATCGAAAAATTGATCGAAAACTGAGTGGTAAAGTTGATATGGGTGGAAAATTTCATATATTTCTCAAGTAAAACAAAAAAATAAAGTTATTTCATGCTTTTTTATATTTTTTGCTGAATTTTGTAAGACATGATCAATGTTATGTGACACCTGCAATCCTGTGTGTATATGTTCTAGTTTGTGATAGTGAAGGTACTAGTTTGTGACAGTGCACTTTTAAGATCGTAAAAAAATGAATAAAAATGTTCATTTTATAGCCTTTTTGTGAATTTTTAAGAAACAGAGACACACAACAAACATATCTACCAGCAAATGAGTCGTAAAAATACTATTCATAAGATTCCATTATTACAAACTAGTACACACTATTATATTAACTGGTACAGATATGTTACAAACCAGTACATGGATGATTTTTGGATGATTTTTTTACAAAACTGAACATAGAAATAACAAAACATGAAAAAAAAATATTTTTTATGTATTTTTTGGAAAGCCGATGAAATTTCCCATCCATAACCATCTTTACCACAACTTATAAACTATGTTTAGCTGATCCAAAGGAGGTTCCAAAGTAGAAATTATATTCCCTCTCCCCACCCCTCTCTCCTACAAAAAAATGACTCCAAATTCGAATCCTACGACCTCGAAAATATATTATTCGACACATGTTCTGACTTCCCCGGTGTACCTTATTTGTAATTTGTATCAAATATTTACTATCTACGAATAAGCAATTTCTTTGTTTTACCGACGTTTTGTTAGAAAAATTCCAATACAAGAAGACAAAGTAAGTAGGTAGGTAGGTACCTATATTAAATCCTCGTAAACGAGAAGTTGGTTTTCTTACGTGAGCTGCGCGAGAGTTCTTTTTTCATTTTTAGTTCGTCGGTAGCTGACTGATAGCATAGGTACCTATGTACTCCAATTATATCCGAGCAGATTATTTAATTATAAATACCAAAATTATAATTTTTTACTGGACGATTTTTTAAAAAAAAGATTTGATAAATAAAGTATAGATTAGATACTTGGTCGTAAGGTAACGAGAGAGTATTTGATCTATATTGAGTGATCCTACATAGACACGCCAAGTACACTTCAATTGGAATTAACACACAGAGTCATGTACTTGGTATGTTCTCAAACACGAATTATTGATAGGCGAAGCTGTCAATGAATTACTTACCCCGGCTTGGTGCGCGAATGAGATTATCACACGATTATTTACCATAAAGAAGTACACGAGTAAATAATTACGCACTTATATACTCGAACTTGTATTACACAAAATCATAAAATACAATTGCAAACACGAATGTTACAAAGGAAAAAGACTTAACTCAATTAATAACTTAACAGATTAATAGTATGAAATGCTATAAAAAACCTTTAACCGAGGGCCTGAGCTCTCCTGTATTTTAGGGTACTTTTAACTTGTCAATTCGCGACTCGTGTCGTTTAAGAACTGCGACGAGTTTAGGTAGCTAATTTGGCTAGCCAGCCAAATTAGCACCTTGACCACGCCTATTGTTACCAGATTGGTAAAGGGTTGACATACGAGTATGCTTTATTGACGAATATTGGTAGTGGCTTTAAGGCATATACTTCCTACTCTAACAGATTCATACATTTCCACTAATTCCGCTGCGGTACCTGCCATAAGTACGTTGTTTTCATTCAATAAAAGAATTAATATTACGAGTAGTAATGTACGTGAGGTAAAAAAAGATGTTCTAACTACCCACCTATTTGTCTTACGTTTTTCCCATTTCTTTTTATTCACAGGTAAAACGACATCCGGAAAAAATATCTAGATATTTGAAGGGTTTGTTCTCTCCTTTGATCTTCGCTAATTGAATGAGTACCTGCTTAGCTTACCCTACAGAGATGTAAGAAATACTGGTATTTTATTTTTCCGCATAATACCTTACGCGATGTATAAATGTATTATACCGTATAGTAACCGTTTAATACAGGGGGTTGGTAATTTACTCTGAAA
This sequence comes from Planococcus citri, assembly GCF_950023065.1. Taxonomy (NCBI): domain Eukaryota; kingdom Metazoa; phylum Arthropoda; class Insecta; order Hemiptera; family Pseudococcidae; genus Planococcus; species Planococcus citri. The sequence continues at coordinate 5,811,498 of NC_088681.1, read as the reverse complement.
TGAAAATTTAATATTTTATTTTCGTATTTTCTTTCCGCCCGGAACAAACAACTCTTCAAATTACCACGAAATAAAGTTTAGTGTACCTGCCCGGTAAACACACCGCGCAGGCGCGTTATTCGAACGCTAATAGAAGACGATATTCGTACTGTTCGAAAATCGCGGACTCAAAAAAAGTTTATTAGAATTATTCAGGAGGAGACGAATTTGAAATCAGTTTGAAATCGCCAATGCTGCATGAATTTGAAAAATGAAATTCTCTAAAATCACTGGGTGGAAACTGTATCCTAAAAATCACAAAGAAAATTAATTAAAAATTAGGTACCACAAAAAAATCAATTTGGAAATAATCATGAAAGAATTCCGAGCTAAATTATCACTGAACACTTTATTCCAAAGAACAAAAGAACAATATTTAAGGCGACAGGAGAGTTTTTAATGTTGGGGTTCCAGGAAAGGGAAAGGTGTAGAGATTGGAATACGAGCTAAATGTACTTGTTTCAATGTGAAAAGTAATAATGAGTCGTGAAATCGCGTTCGATGCCTAAATCGAGCGTATTTTCAACTAAACAAAACGCCGATTCGCGACTGTTCAAGCGCTTACTCGAAGGAGAGGGAGGTTAGCGGGGGTCAAATCAAAACCCCAATCACGCCATCCGATTCTTCATCTCAAATCGCACCTTTTGAGTATTCCCCGTTTTCGAAAAAAATGGGGACTGGTGCTTTTAAATTCGAAAAACAGTGCGCCCCCCCAAAATCACCCTACTTAGGAGGGCCATCGTTCCACCGCAGGGGCACGTAGGGAGCTGAAAACTATTTTGGGATCTTTCACGAACGAATTGATTCACTTTTTCTGAAACATTTGAGCAGCAATTTGATCTGTTTACAGTCGAATTGAATCATTTACTAACGATTGGCGATTAAATAAATTATAGATTGATTTCTTGGTAGTAAATCATTCGCAAACGAATTAATTAATTTACGATTGATTCGGTTATTGTGAAACTATTGTATAGGAATTGATATCTGTTTTCAAGCGAAGTGAATCAAATCGAATCGAATCATTCATAACCGCTTGGCGATTGAACAAACTGATTGATTTCTAGGTGAATCATTCGCGAACGAGTTGATTCGTATAAGTGATTCGTTCGCGAACGAATAGATTCATTTATACAATTTTTGATGAATCATTCGCGAACGAATAGATTCATTTACTCAATTTTTGGCGAATCATTCGCGAACGAATTGATTTGTATAAGTGACTCGTTCGCGAACGAATAGATTCATTTATACAATTTTTGATGAATCATTCGCGAACGAATAGATTCATTTACTCAATTTTTGATAAATCATTCGCGAACGAATTGATTCATATAAGTGACTCGTTCGTGAACGAATTTAATCGACTCATTTACTCAATTTTGGTGAATCGTTCACGAACGAATTGAGTAATTTTTTGAGAATCATTCGCAAACGAATTGATTCATAAATTGAAGAATTGATCGATTCGTTAGCGAATGGTTCTTTCAAAAAATTGATCAATTTGTTTATGAATGATTCGCCAAAAATTTAGGGCCGTATTAGTACTTTGAAGAAATTGTGAAGGTCTAGTGAGATTTCAAGTTTCATCAAAATCGATTCAGCCGTTTTCTAGGTAATGAGTTTTGAAAAATGGAGAAAAAAATTTTGTCGCTAGATAAACCTGGAAGCTTTGAGCTTTTGGAACGCGATGATGATGATGGCGAAATGTCCGGCTAGTAGCCTAGTTGAGATATTTCAAATTTTATCAGAAGATCGGTTCAACCGTTCCCGGAAAATTCAATTTGACACCCGGCCCTTCCCTCAAAAAGTTATAATTTCAATACCTATTATACCTAATTTTAATTTTAGCCCAGGAAAATTAGACGAAAAAAAGGGTTATTGGGAAAAGTGAGGTAGAAAGCTGAATTTTCAATTTTGGTATACTGGTCCATTTCTATGTGCTCAACACGAATCTGATGAGTCCCCGCTCGTCACTGGTGAGCGTTCTCTCCTATTGTGGATCTAAGTCCTCCAAAACCAATTTTTTTTTTGCAATTTTCTCCCCCGAATTGCATTTTAACGAAAAATATGTGGTTAGATAAAAGAATCTACATCAAATATCCGATCTGGTGGTATATCAACTTTCCTTATGCCCCCAAGGGGGGGGGGGGGTGGAGCTGGAACCATTCAAATGAAAGAGGTTTTCTAAAAAACACAAAAAAACTATCGACCCATAGGAGGGGTGAAACGGCCCACGAGAGCGTTCTGGTTGATACTAGCATAGAAAGTGGGTACCATCGAGAAACTACCGCGTGAAAAATTTCAGATCCACACCACCTCCCCTTTTTGGGGAACCCCCTTTTTTGAAATTTCAATAACACTTTTCTCAGCTCCAATTCAACCGATTTTGAAAATTTTTCTGGAATTTACGTATATCTTTGATAGGTATCCCCGCAAAATTTTTCAACCCCCTCCCCTCATATTTACCCCTCAAAACGGCGTTTTTTTCATTTTTTATGCCTATTAACAATCAAGATTGCGAGGAACAATTTTGGAAACACTTATTTTGGATGTATTTTTGGCCCCCAAACATCATTATACTATATTAGAAATTTTCGCTTTGGTGCGCCGTGGTGAAAACTTGGATTAATGTATCGAAGGGGGTGGGGGTGAAATGGGAATTTTGAGAAAAATAACTATCAATGAGTAAGGTATCGTTTTCATATGATTCGATACCGCTGAGCACTAATATGACTTCAGATTTTCTGCTACAATCACCTATAGTCCTCTCCAGAGCCTCTCAGCTCCCCTCAGTTTTCAAAATTTCTAAAATAAAGTTATTTTGATGATGTTGGTTTCATTGCTATGGAAAAATTACATAAGTTCATAGTTATCAAAATAACTTTATTTTAAAAATCGTGAAAATGGGGGGGGGCGGCTGAGGGGCTCGGGAGAGTGGTAGGTGAGTGTAGCAGAAAATCTGAGGTCATATTCGTGCTCAGCGGTATCGAATCATATGAAAACGATACCCTACTCATTGACAGTTATTTTTCTCAAAATTCCCATTTCACCCCCCACCCCCTACGATACATTATTACAAGTTTTCACCACGGCGCACCAAAGCGAAAATTTCTAATATAGTATATGATGTTTGGGGGCCAAAAATACATCCAAAACACGTGTTTCCAAAATTGTACCTCGCAATCTTGATTGTTAATAGGCATTAAGAAAATGAAAAAAACGCCATTTTGAGGGGTAAATATGAGGGGAGGAGGTTGACAATTTTTGCGGGGATACCTATCAAAGATATACATAAGTTCCAGAAAAATTTTCAAAATTGGTTGAAATGGAGCTGAGAAAAGTGTTATTGAAATTTCAAAAAAGGGGGGTTCCCCAAAAAGGGGAGGCGGTGTGGATCTGAAATTTTTTACGCGGTAGTTTCTCGATGGTACCCACCTGCTTCCATGCTAGTATCAACCCGAACGCTCTCGGGGGCCGTTTCACTCCTCTTATGGGCCGATAGTTTTTTGTGTTTTTTAAAAAACCCCTCTCATTTGAATGCTTCCAGTTCCAGCTCCACCCCCCTTGGGGGGTAGAACGACAGTTGATATATCGTTAGATCGGAAATTTGACGTAAATTCTTGTATATAACCTCATTTTTCGCTAAAATGCAATGCGGGGGAGAAAATTGCAAAAAACTGGTTTCGGGGGGCTTAAATCCACAATAGGGGAGAACGCTCACCAGGGACGAGCGGGGACTCATCAGATTCGTGTTCAGCACATAAAAATGGACCAGAATACCAAAATTCAGCTTTCTAGCTCACTTTTCCCAATGGAATGCTAATTTTCCTGGACTAAATCAATGAAAATGAAAAAGTCAATAATTCACATTCAATAAATTAAAAAAAATAATTTCAATTTAATTGATATTAATTTTTAAAAATTATTTGATTTTCGTATTTTTATTTTATTTCTGAAGTAGAATTAACAAAATTTCTGAATTTAGATTTAAAATTTTTGGTTTTACATACTAAAATTTTAAAAAATCCACTTCAAAGAATTTTTTACAACAAAAAGCATTCGTAAATTTTTTTGACATAGCCTAAATCAAAGCAATTAACAACATGAGCCTGCAAGCAAATTATAAGAATTCATTTCATGCCCATTACTTCTCGTAGTATTGGTGGCTGTAGGGTTAGATGTAGGGGTTTTAGGTGTAGGAGAGCACAGGTTCGAACCCCCTGTAGGTCAGGAAATTTTAGTAATATGTTATAGGCAGGTAAAATGAAACACCATGGAAAGGCACCAGTTCTGCAGTCAAAAAGCAAAAATTTGCAACCCATCCCTTCATTTTTGATTTTTGAAATTAAAAATTCAAAAATGTAACCGTTATTTTGAGAATGAGAGTAATTGGCAAAAATATTGCCTCTGTTGGCAATTAGTTGGGAACATTTTTTCCAACAAATTGTCAAGTTGGCATTAAATAAAGCGTTTTCATTGGTTTGAGATTTTACCAACTTCTTGCTTTTTTTTTGCCAAAAGTTCACTATTGGCAGTTGGCAATTTTATTGCCACAGAGCGCTAATCGTGTTAAAAACACCTTTATTTAGTTTATCAGCAATTACGCACCCACTTGGTAATTTTTATTCTGCCACATTTGAAGCTACCTTACCAAGGTATGTATCTCATTATTTGTTTGATAAAGTTGTTCAACGATGTGAATGAATGATAGGTATACGTTTACAGCCCATCAGGGTGGGTGGAAGACCGAGGAAATGCACCTTCGAATATCTTTACCACCATACACTTGCGACTTAAATACGTAACTGTTGTGTAAATTTAAATTTAAGCAACAAGGTTGCCTTTTCTTCACATTTTTAATTACTTCAGCATAATGCTTTACAACAAAGAATAAATCACATGTAGACCTTTTAGCTTTTAGGTGAGAATGGTTCCTTTGATGTTTCGGTTTTAATACCTACTGCAACTGAGAGCCAGGCGTTCGAGCACCCTGGTAATTTAGTACCTACCTATTGGCATTAATTTGAAATATGGAACGTTCAATTATTACCAATCAAAGTGATTAGATGTGGATTTTTCATACAGCAGTGCTTTTACATCTATGTCGGGCACGAGGCTTGTACGTACGTAAGCATCTTGATGGAAAAGTTAGTCGTTTTATGTTTAGTATGGGTAGATAAGATCTGCTTAATTTTCAATAGCTTTGAATGCATTGAATATTATACATACAAATAGTCTACCAGTACGTGCGAGTGTTCCAATTTATTTTGAATTTAGCCTAATGCATTTCCACGTTGTTAAATCCCGAATGGCTTGCCGTTTATGAGAAAACTTTTGGTCAATGTTTACGGACATGTGAGTAATAATTAACTTACTGAAGCTTTTCGCACAGTAACTATAGAGTACCCTCGTAATTGGACGTTTTAATCATTTACCATCCATAATAGATGACGATGTATTACTCTTTATAGTTCTAAAAAGCGTTAGTCTATCTCTCTCTTTGCAAAATCTGCGGCATTTCAGTTGGAAAAAAAAAGAGAGACGAGAAAAAATAATTTTCAACGGGTTAAGCAAATTTACTCTATAGTTAACAGGATACCTATTTAGTTATATTTCGTAGGCGAATCGACGTTTCTGAATGAACACGTTGAGATAAGGCGGATTAAAAAAAAAATAATCGGTAGTTTTCATCGGGTTTGAGCCGATTTATCCTATAGCAGTCTCTTCGGTTTAGTTAGATACCTACCTACGTGTTGTTACGTCCTGTAGAATTAATGCTTTTTGTACGAATAAGGATAAACAAGAAAAAAAAAACTAAATGTTCGACGAATTTCGTTCAGGTAAATGTATGAATACACAAAGACAAAGCATTCAGCTTATTCACAAGGTTACGCGAGCAGGGCAAGTATTTTTGCGCGTTTATATTTTTTACTCGATGATGCATATACACGTTTCCTTTGCGAATAATGCAATTTCGAATCCGAACTCTAAAACCAGGTTTTTTTGCTCGACACATTTCTCGTTTATTTTACGAATCCGAATACTAGTATGTACCTGCATAATAAAGGTGCAAGCTTGAAAAGTTCCGACAATTTTCATTTTGCTCCGATGATAGCTACGAACTTAATTTTTTTTCAAATCGAAAGCTCTCAATGAGTACTTGAATCTTAAAAATACAGCAAAGGTCCAATTCTGATGTTAAGGAACCGAAATTCGGGGGAGGAAGGGTCCAAAAATCAACATCAATTTTTGTTTGGAAAAAATATTCTTTTATAAATTGTGTTATTTACTTAACCCTAAACTCAAAATTTGAACGGGTTTGGCCCAATTTAAGGAGCCATGTATTTTGTAACATCGCCAGCCAAGCTAGCAGTCTGGGCGCGAGTCGGATGTTGAGACGGGTTCTCAGGAGGCAAAACCCTCCAGTACTGAAATACACACTTAATTACGAAACTGAAAAAAATATGAACATAGAAAGAAAGCTTCAAAAACTCGATTCGAAATTTTAAGGAGGGGAGGCGACCGAGGTACTGCACAATGCACAGGCTACTTAATATCGCACCTCGGGAGTAATAAGGTCACATCTCAAAAAAGTGAAATTTTACAGGAGAGTGATTTTCTTTTTTTTAAAAACTTGATTCATTATTTTTATCAACTTATACTTAATTGTGAGGAATGAATAGCACCTCATTTTATAGATCTGGTATCCTACTTTCATTTAGCATAAGAACACTTTGAAAAATACAATCTTGAAGAGGAAATATTTCAATGTTTGGAAAAAGTTTTGAGTTATAACTAGAGCTCGAATTTTTATGATTTGTCATATTTTCATTCATCGTAGAAGATCGCGCATATCCTATGGATTTTTGTGAATCATATAATTCTGAGTAAAATGAGCCCAACTTGTCAGCGCATATTTTGCATATTTTGGGCATAAATGCATAAAAATGCATATTTTAGACATTTTAAGCGCATATTCGTCATATTTTGGGCATTTTTCCCAATTTTCAGTCATATTTTGGAAATTTTGGTCAAAAAAAACATTTTTGGTAAAATTTTAATTAAGTTTTGAAAAACTGGACGAAAAATTGAAAAAACGATTTTTTAAATTTTTTTTCACCACGTTGAGGCGATTTGTATGTTAACTTAAAATTGATTATTTAAAGTAAAATTGAAGACTTTAATCTCTTATTTTTGAATTTCTTAATTTTCTAGCCTTCCCTATACCTTTAAAATGAAAAATCCTTTCTATGGATACCAATATTGATATTGCATAAAAGTGCATATTTTGATGAATAAGGGCATATTTTGTCATAATTTGATCACAATAAATGCATATTTTATGCGCATAAAATGACTTTTTTAGTGCATAAAAATCCGAGCTCTAGTTATAACCTTTCATTAAAGTTGATGTGGAAGTGAAAGGAAGCGTCCAAAAAAAATTTCATGATAACAAAGTTGTAGAGAATTAAATTTCCAATCGACATAATGTCGTTAGTTTTTTTCTAGAGTGCTTAGTTTTTGAGTTTTTCTCAAAAAACTAAAATTTCATAATATGTGCAAATTCATTTTTCTGAAAAGTGATCAATTTAAAAAAATTTTTCCATTTGGTACAAACCAATAAAAAATGCACTCCTTGTGACTATTTCTAACTGACAAACATTCAAAACAATCAAAACTATTTGTTAACACTTTGTATGCACAAAATTTGCTCAAAAAAGGTGGAGTTTTTTGAGATGTGACCTTATAACTCCAAACAACTTGCAATTGTGACGGTAGGGGATGCGCCCACAGCTTCCACCTAGAGGGAAGATGTGTTCCTCCGGAGTGGCTGCACTGACGAAGTAGTGCACTCTGTCGGATTAGTTCGAGCTGAGCCACTCCGCCATTAGAGACGTTACAAAACGTTGAGTATATTTTCACTGGTGTTCCTATTCGGATGCATTTCAGAGCTTCCACTTGCAATCGATATTGCAAGTGCTTTTTTAATAATGTTTGTGCGTTTTATTTGTAATAATCTTATCCGGGTTTATATCAGAGATGTTTACAATAAAACTTGTCACATCATTTGCGGTCAATGATCTATTCTGCGGTGTCTCGTCACCTTGTGCACATTGATATCTTTCGCAAGGATATCGGGCAAGTTTAGGTTCCCTGGGCTTACTATATTGTGGTTTTAAGCACTGGACTCTCCCTCTGAATACCAAGGACCGTCCCAAGTCACCACACAATGTTGTTGAGATTTTGAGTTAGGCCATTTGCGTTTTTTACAAGATCTAGATAATGTACCCAACTCAAAGTGTAATTTTTGGATGAGGGGGGTCAAACAAACCCCAAAAATGCAAAAACATCAAAATAAATTTTTTTTGAGATGTGACCTTATTACTCCCGAGGTGCGATATGTTCTGCCATATATGTATAGTCCAGTCATTTTAGCAAAATTTTTAGTCGAACCTCAAAAAAATTAGGGGCAAGCTGAATTTCACATTATTTGTTCAGATTGGTCTCTAAAACAACTCATCAAAAATTGCACACCCCAACTTGTGACCGCTACCCCCGGAAGAGGTCATTAACCTTTGCCGATACAGGTTTTTCGGCTGTATCGCCAAAATGAAGGGTCCGAGAGGAAAAATGTTCGAAGAAAATTGTTCTACGCCAAATTTCCTATCAGCATGACAAGTCCAGCTTTTCCCAAAATGGCGATTTCACCCTTACTGAGGGGGGGGGGGTACAGTTGTCAATTTTATGAAAATTGTTTTAAAAAATGAAAATCGGCAATTTAAAACGTGAACTCGATTCACGGTAGACTCAAAAATATTTTGACCCAAGTTGCACACTGCAACTTGTCTGCTACCCCCGCAAAAGGTCATTGACCTTTGTCAATCTACGTTTTTCGGCTATATCGCCGAAATGAAGGGTCGGAGGGAAAAAAGTGATTGAACTAAAATTATTCTACGTCAAATTTCCTATAAGCATGACCAGTTCAGTTGAAATATATTTTTCGATTTTTGGTGAATTTTTGAAAATCAAGTTTAGGCCAAAAATGAGAAAAAAAAAATCAAAATTTTACCAAATTGAGCTGTAAAGCTGAAATTTGGTACAAACCTTATTTTCGACTCGAAACTGATAACGTTCGTTTTTGTACTCGACGTACTCGTAGTCCTACTTGATGCGTTCGTGCGTTCTTTTCATCTGGTGCCGGCATCTACACACTATTCGTATTTTGTCGATATATGTACATTGACAAGAACGAACTTGAAAATTCGTGAACGATTCGCGAATCCCTTTGACGATTCGTCTAAACCGCCCAGTCGAGAGATCGGGCGCGAAACGCGAAACGTGAAAAAACTGATTCGTGATGATTGCGAATCACCACGAACAGGTGCGAAATGTGATCTACACACTATTCGCAGTTCGCGATAAATTCGCATTTCATGTCTTTTTCGTAGTGATTCGCGCATAGTCTGGTGCCGGCACAGACGAAAAAGCGTTCTTTTCGTCTCACTGAGATGAAAAGAAACAGTCGCGTAATATCAATGAGTTTCGCACGTTATCGAACGACAGATATTCTACAGTTTCGTAGCCTGTATCAAGAAAAATAAGATTTCATTCAACAGGTTTTTCTAATTTCGAAAAAAATCAAAAGGCAGGGTCGCGGGGCCAATTTTCAACGAGAATTGAATGATTTGTAAAAGTGAGATGAAAACTGGAACTCCGAAAAAATATTCTCATCTACGTCCCGCCATCACTTTAAAAGCGCCAAAATGTTTAAAATTTATCAAGTATTTTTAAGAAAAAGCAAAATTTTGAAAACAATACGAAAATCACGGATACCTAACTATATAACACGTAGATAATCAAAAACATATAATTTGATTCATTATTTACTTATATTCAATTTCGGCACTTTTTTTGAGGAAGGATTTGTGTAAAAACTTATGGTTTTTTTTACACTAAAGATCTCATTTTTTCTGAGTAATCTCCCACTCAGTAAACTTCGTCGCCAATTTTTCGTCAAAATTCAGGATACCTATTTTTCGTTTTACTCCTTCTTTACATGACAGAGTGGTCAGCTTCGGAATGTAAGTATGCGATAGGACTAGAAATTCTATTTTTTTTTTTTTTTTTTTTTACATTAAAATAATTTTAATTTGAGGGGTGAATTTTGATTTGTTATGAAATTTTTGTACAAAAAATAGGGCCATTTTTTGGAAATTTTTAGAGTATTCATGTATAAAATATAGGTAAACTGTCCCTTTCCTCGGATTTTTGAAATTTTGTTGAAACATACCTTTAAAAAAAATGTTGGAGCCAAAAAAATTTGCTCCACCCCCCCCCCCCACCATACCCATGCTCACTATAGCGAAAAAATGTTTTTTTTTTTTCGAGAGAAAAAAATCATGCTTCAACGAGTTTTGAAAAAAAAAGTTCTGGATTCACTCAAAATAAATGGAAGATACAGTATAATGAAAGTATGTACATGTTTGAGATTCTGCGTCGATCTATGCTATTTCCGTCAAAAAGCAAGGCCACATTTAGAGTTTTCTACTGAGCGATTGAAAAGAAGGAGGGTCATTATGGCTATTTTCGTGTCCCTCGCTACTATCGAGACTTGAATGGTCTCTTCTTATACGGGATGGTCCCTATTATTATTATTAAAAAGGTGATATTTTCCCAGGGGAACACATGGGGGGGGGCTGTGGGATGGCCACAAAGTCGAAAATTTCTAAAAAATTTAGAACCACTGCTCGAAAATGTAAAAAATTAAAAGGAGCGCATATATATGTTGCTTTAAAGGTAAGCAATGCAACATGTAACGCTTTTTTTCATTTTTGACCTTTTTGGGAGCTGTGGAGGGGGTATTTCTATTTTTGAAAATTTTGGAACCCTCATTTTTGACCCTTCCCGTTGAGCCCCGCTAATGACTTTTTCATGGTTTATTGCTACTAGTAGTAAGTTCAATTGATATCATTTGCAACCCCCTCACCAACTTTGCTCATATCGAAAAATTCAATTTTTGACTTTTTTTTTAGGTCCATATTTTGGGAAACCATGAAACGCTATCGAGGTCCGGTTTGCGGCAAATATGTTGCATTTTACTTCTTAATCGACTGGCATGCTTCAATTTTTATTTCAAGTCAATTTTTGACCTCATTGTTGCAGATTATTTTCGGGGGTGGTGAACTTTGAGAACCCCTGAAAAAAGTTCTGAAGTGAATTTTCTCAAACTTTGAGCTGAAATGGTCTTAAATACATGTGTTTAACCAATTTAATATGCGAATGCGTTATTTTAATACAATTTAGTCATTTTGACTGATTTTATCAAAAAAACGTAGTGTTTCAACAACAGGCATACTTAGTATTTCCGGCAAAAGTTTAGCTACGTGGTATTCGTGGTGAGGTTCGTTTGAAATCGCAACTTCTGCTTACCTGCCAAGGGAAAGAAAATTGTTTTTCGAATTTTAGAGGGACTGAAGGAGGAAGGAGGGCAATTGAAAAGTCGCGAAATAAATCGTTTTTTGCAATAAGGTTGGGCTCATTTACTTCGTTTTGAGTCAAATAGGTATACAGTACAACCTGATGAATTTCTTTAAATGGTATAGCTGTCATTTCTTTTTTTTGTTCCAACACCCTCTTCAGGTAGGTACTTAAGGTATTACTACTTCCATTATTGGCAAGTAGATAAGAAGCACCAACTTATATTTCTGAGACTAAATTCTATGTTTCTCAATAAAATCATTCATAACAATGTTCTGAAATTCTAGGGAGGTACGATGAAATGATAATGATGCCTATATTTTCACATCGCTATACACCTACTTCATACTACAGCTACAACTTATACGTCTTTTCTCCTCTACCTTTTCTAAAAAGAGTAGGAAAAACCAAGGAAGGATACATGAAAACTAGAAAACAACAAAAAATGTATGTAGTATTTTTACCTATGTACACTCATAACACTGGCGCAATCATCATCAAAACTCTACTATTTCAATTATTAGGTACTCGAGTAGAATTTGTTTAACAAGTCACCTATGTATTTGACACATAAATGATGTTTTAAATGTTATTAGAACTTTTCAGCTCTAGATTAGAATTGACCCCCTACCTCCATCAGTGAATCTTGAATTTGAAAAACAATCTTCAGTCCCTCTAAAATTTGAAAAACAATTTCTTCTCCCTTGGTAGGTAATATAGTTCAGTGGCAAATTGTATTTTTTTGGCGATATACGGCAAATTATGATAAAGCATTGAAATTTGGAATGATAGGCAATCGCCAAGTCCCATAGGAGGAGAATGGGGGTGATTTAGGGGAGAGTTCAACCCCCCATTTTTCCAAATGGGGCTAACGAGGTGATATTGGTGTCAATTCCACATGATTGAACCCCGCTGAGTTCAAAAATACCATTACTTTCAAAATCTGAGAAAGAGGCATGCCTCAAAGTTAAGATTTTCTGAGTGAAGTTATTGCATTTTTCTCAAAAATACCCCAAAATTACAGTTTTTCAACCCTAGACGACACGCTGGCCTTCCATCGACATTTTTATGGTCATTTTCGGACTCTAGAGGTCTATTACAATGCGAATCGACCATTAATACTTTCTCATACCTCTACCCTTGGTGTACAAAGAGGTCTAAAGGGGTTAAAAATTGATGTTTTTTCGGTATTTTCTTGCAAAAATGGAGGTTTTGAACTGTGCACCGGATACAATTGGCCGGAGAAGGTTCTAATGTCGATTTTCGAATACTACAAAGCAAATGCCATCGAATAAGACTCGGAGGCACTTTTTACATCCCTCCTAGGAGGTAGTAGAAGGGGTCAAATTTGACCCTTATCTTGCTTATATGTTGAATCAATTTTAGAAATGTAATCAACGTATTGTACTCATTTTCTTACTACGGAGATAATGATGTTTGCATCAATGTTGTTTGTACTGTCGAACCCAAACTTGCAATAATTTTTTCGATTCCGCGGGGGAGGGGGTGAGACCGTATGGGGGAGTAGGTCTATTTTTCACAAAAAATCGACATGTATATCGAAATGTAGGTTTTAAGGGCGCTGATTTCAGAATTTCTATCGATTTTTCATTTAGGTTGATACCAAAACGGTGATACAGCATTCGAGAGGTGGGAGATGAAATTTTTCGCAAAAAATCACCATGTACATAATTATATCAATCTTTTTCTCTCAATTACCTTTCGTGTTCTGGCTCAGAGCAGTGGGAGTCTGATTAAATAATTTGACACAATTTTGTCCAAATATTTCCGATTATTCGTGGTATTGACGTGAACGGCTAGTTACTGGATGGAGAATTTTTAGAACGAAAATTGTGGCATAAAAAATTTGTTCGTCTAGAGTATGATTTTTTTACTGTTCAAAAATCATGGTACATGGCGATTTTTTGTGAAAAATTGCAACTTCCACCTCTCAAATGCTGTATCACTCCTTTGGGTTCGACCCAAATGAAATATCGATAGAACTTCTGAAATCAGCATCCTTGAAAACCTACATTTCGATATACATGTCGATATTTAGTGAAAAATTTCATCCCCACCCTTGAATGCAATATCATCCCCTTAGCTTCGACCAAAATGAAAAATTGATAGCATTTCTGAAATCAGCGCCCTTGAAAACCTACATTTCGATATACATGTCGATTTTTTGTGAAAAATAGACCTACTCCCCCATATGGTCTCACCCCCCCTCCCCCGCGGAATCGAAAAAATTATTGCAAGTTTGGGTTCGACGGTACAAACAACATTGACGCAAACATCATTATCTCCGTAGTAAGAAAATGAGTACAATATGTTGATTACATTTCTAAAATTGATTCAACATAATATAAGCAAGATAAGGGTCAAATTTGACCCCCTCTACTCCCTCCTAGGAGGGGTGTAAAAAGTGCCTCCGAGTCTTATTCGATGGCATTTGCTTTGTAGTATTCGAAAATCGACATTAGAACCTTCTCCGGCTAATTGTATCCGGTGCACAGTTCAAAACCTCCGATTTTTGCAAGAAAATACCGAAAAAACATCAATTTTTAACCACTTTAGACCTCTCTGTACACCCAGGGTAGAGGTATGAGAAAGTATTAATGGTCGATTCGCATTGTAATAGACCTCTAGAATCCGAAAATGACCATAAAAATGTCGATGGAAGGCCAGCGTGTCGTCTAGGGTTGAAAAACTGTAATTTTGGGGTATTTTTGAGAAAAATGCAAAAAACTTCACTCAGAAAATCTTAACTTTGAGGCATGCCTCTTCCTCAGATTCTGAAAGTAATGGTATTTTCGAACTCAGTGGGGTTCAATCATGTGGAATTGACACCAATATCACCTCGTTAGCCACATTTGGGGAAATGGGGGGTTGAACTCTCCCCTAAATCACACCCATTCCCCTCCTCTATGGGACTTGGCGATTGCCTTCTGGGCGTAAAAATTTTCTTATTTGCCGCTTACTTAGAGTTTGCCACTGAACTAATAGGTACCTATGCGGAAGTTGCGATTTCAAACGAACCTCACCACGAATACCATGCAGCTAAACTTTTGCGCGAAATGCTATGCCTGTTGTTGAAACACTACGTTTTTTTGATAAAATCAGCCAAAATGACTAAATTGTATTAAAATAACGCATTCGCATATTAAATTGGTTAAACACATGTATTTAAGACCATTTCAGCTCAAAGTTTGAGAAAATTTACTTCAGAACTTTTTTCAGGGGTTCTCAAAGTTCACCACCCTCGAAAATAATCTGCAACAATGAGGTCAAAAATTGACTTGAAATAAAAATTGAAGCATGCCAGTCGATTAAGAAGTAAAATGCAACATATTTGCCGCAAACCGGACCTCGATAGCTTTTCATGGTGTCCCAAAATATGGACCTAAAAAAAAGTCAAAAATTGAATTTTTCGATATGAGCAAAGTTGGTGAGGGGGTGGCAAATGATATCAACTGAACTTACTACTAGTATAAATAAACCATGAAAAGGGCATTAGCGGGGCTCGACGGGAAGGGTCGAAAAAGGGGGTTCCAAAATTTTCAAAAATTGAAATACCCCCTTCACAACCCCCAGAAAGGTCAAAAATGAAAAAAGCGTTACATGTTGCATTGCTTACCTTTAAAGCAACATATATATGCGCTCCTTTTAATTTTTTACATTTTCGAGCAGTGGTTCTAAAATTTTTTAAAATTTTCGACTTTGTGGCCACCCCACAGCCCCCTTATGGGTTCTCCTGGGACAATATCACCTGATAATAATAATAATAGGGACCATCCCCTATAAGAAAAGACCATTCAAGTCTCGAAGTAGCGAGGGGCACGAAAATGGCCATAATCCTCCTTCTTTGCAAATCGTTTTTTTTTGGGGGGGAGGGGGAAGTATTAGTGGTTGGTGTTTTGAAAATATTTTATTCGCAAATGTTTCGCTATAATGACGAAAAAATATAGAATTCAGAAACTGAGGAAATATTTTGGAACGCGGTGATGCCAATATTTTAGGTTTCCAAAAATCGAGAAAAATTGCGGAATTTTTGGCGATTAAAAATATCTAATAGCATTAATTGAATGCACGCAGAATTTCAAATAATTTCATTTGGAACTGGGTCGTCATTTTTCCCAAAACAAATTGGGGTACAGGGGCTACAGTGAAAAACACACGTTTTTGTTTCGAAAATACCTTTACTTTGAGGGCCCATATCTCGCCTTTAGGAGCACTTCAGGAGCTAGAATTTTTCTGTACAACTTTCAACTCGAAATGACGGTTTTAGCTGAAATTGTTAAAAATCCACAGTTATTTTTTCTTTTTTTCGCGATCCACCCAATCAATTACATTAGGGAAGTATACCTATCATGTTTTCAATGTACTGTACTTGGTAACTAACCTAAAAATTTAATGATCGACACCAAAAAGAAACCTTTCTGATAGTTTTGAGTCAGATATTATTTGGAAAGTACTTGTGATTCAAGAAAACCTGATTAAGAAGTTGCATGGCGTAAATAGCGCCATAATGAAACATTTTTCACAAAAAATCTAATTTTTGGACCACCCCTCTCCTCAATGTGACCGTTGGGAGGGTCTAACTGCAAATCAAACTTCATATTTGTGTTCAGCGAGTTCCATTCATACGATAACGATACTCATATTGTAAATCTACTTTCTCTCCAAAATTGGGAGAGGGGGTGCCTATGTCCCTAAACTGGAGTTTCATTGAAATTTTTCCTGTGGAAAGACCTTCCGAAAGGATGGCCAATGGCGCAAATCCCAGCCCTCTAGCCCATTTTTAACGGCAGCCAAGGGGGTGTCAAAGTTTTCAGTTAACCTAACATATCATCCATTTCAGCAGTGGATTATTCGATGACCGCGATACCTACCAAAATGGGAAATTTTTCCATAGTTAGGGGGTTTCAAAGGCTTTTTGGTGATATCATGAAAATCAGTGTTGCCACTTTTTTTTGTACTAAAAATTAGCTAAAAAAGTTTCAAAACGTAGTTTTCATATCGTTCAGACTCTCAAAAATGCTGAAAAAAATATAAGTATAGAATAGACAACTTTTCATACTGAACAACATATTATTAAAAAATTGGGATGGTACCTTGTCGCAAAGTCGATTTAATAAAATTTATAGTTTATGAAAAAATGTGATTTTATATTTAAAACATGAAAAAAAATTTTGATTGGTAAAGTTGACCCAGTTGACCTATAATTTTTACGTATCTGTTGAAAAAGTTGAAAAACCCCTTTCACTCGATGAAATGAACTCCTCACAAAAAATCAAGATTCGAAAAAATTCAAGAAATAAACGAATTTTTATTTTTTTGCGATGAGTGTAATTGTTATCAACTTTTTCATGAAATATGTCAGAACAGTCAGAAGGAGGTCAAAATAAGACGACTGGATAAATTTTAGGTAAACTTTTTTTGTTGTTTGAAAATTGAATTTTTTCAAATTTTGGGGTGGGGAGGGGCCCATGGGCCCAAAATGAGCCTTTTGCGGAATTCTTACATCTTCAACAGTTTCTTAAGGTTCACGTGCAAAGCTTCAGAACTTCACTACGAGTATTTTTTTGAATTGGCGGTGCTATGACACAAAAAACACATTTTGAAGAGTTTTTAGAGTTTTTAAAGATGACTCACCTGGAGAAAAAATTTGAAAAAATTTACAAAAATAGTCCTCACCAAACGTATTATTTTTAGAAGAAAAAAAATTTATGCACAAGAATTAGGTTTGGAGAGATACGGCGGTTTCAAATTTTCTTTGGTCAATATCTCCCCCCCCCCCCGGGGTCCGAAAAATGTCGAAAAAATTCATGCGAATAGACCCATACTTCCTGTACATATCTTGTATTGGGTAAAATCAAAATTTTCCATTCAAAACTCGTCGAAGTGCGATGTCGGTTTTTCGTCATTGTAGACAAGGGGGTGGGTAGGGGACAAATTTTTGTGTCTACAACTTTTTTAGAGGTACCCAACAATGTTCAATCAAAAAATCAAAAATCCGAGAACATTACCTACATTTATCTATCATGATAATATTGGATATGGTTTCATTCTACACGAGCCTACCACTGTCTAATTATCTGATTAGTTCCTAACCTACTATATCTACCATGTGTATCTTTCTGTAGTTTACAATACAGCACGCTGAAATTTTAACGTGCCCAATTTACATTGGCCATTACTAACTCCGTGGTGTGATTGATCCTTATCTTGTACTCACAATGTTTATCTACATATTAAAACACCTCGTGATGGTAACATTTACCTACTTTCAAACTCGAGGATTATTTTGAGCAGAAATTCTACGTTTTTGCACTACCAGAAAATAAAAAATCAATTTCAAAATATATCTTATCGATATCTACCTACCGTTCAAATCCTGAGAGACAAATTTCCTTTTTCAACAACATGCGAACGAGACAGTTGCGAAGAAAGGAAGTGGGGTTCAGAATTCATAATAGGTGGATATGACTAGAAGCCAGTTAGTTATCTATAGAAAAATAAATATAAATGTGTTTGCATTTCAGTGAGGGAAGCTAATAACCCAGTTGGGCGAAAAGCTACCCTTCTGCCAATAAAAACGCGGTAAAGAGCAGTTCAATTGGCGTTTTGTATTTCGACCCGACTTTAAATCTGCTGATTTTACAGTTTTCAAAATCACGCTTCAATTCACGCGCGTAATTTGAAGCGATTTTTTAGGTTGTTATATTTTTTGCAATGCAGAAAAAAAAATTCTGCCGAACAACACGCTACAAGAATATTTCGTAGTGTATTTTTCTCGCATGTTCAGTGGCAAACTGTAAGTAAGCGGCAAATTATGATAAAGCTTTGAAATTTGGTATGATGAACAAGGACACCAAAAGAAAATTTTTAAGCCTGGGAGGCAATCGCCAAGTCCCATAGGAGGGAAATTGGGGTGATTTGGGGGAGGGTTCAACCCCCCATTTTTCCAAATGGGGCTAACGGGGTGATATTGATATCAATTCCATATGATTGAACCCCGCTGAGTTCGAAAATACCATTACTTTCAAAATCTGAGGAAGAGGCATGCCTTAAATTTGAGATTTTCTGAGTGAAGTTTTTGCATTTTTCTCAAAAATACCCCAAAATTACAGTTTTTCAACCCTAGACCACACGCTGACCTTCCATCGACATTTTTATGGTCATTTTCGGATTCTACAGGTCAATTACAATGCGAATCGACCATCAATACTTTCGCATACCTCTACTTTGGATGTACAGAGGGGTCTGAAGGGGTTAAAAATTGGCGTTTTTTCGGTATTTTCTTGCAAAAATCGGAGGTTTTGAACTGTGCACCGGATACAATTAGCCGGAGAAGGTTCTAATGTCGATTTTCAAATACTACAAAGCAAATGCCATCGAATAAGACTCGGAGGCACTTTTTACCCCCTCCTAGGAGGTAGTAGAAGGGGTCAAATTTGACCCTTATCTTGCTTATATGTTGAATCAATTTTAGAAATGTAATCAACGTATTGTACTCATTTTCTTACTACGGAGATAATGATGTTTGCATCAATGTTGTTTGTACTGTCGAACCCAAACTTGCAATAATTTTTTCGATTCCGCGGGGGAGGGGGGGTGAGACCGTATAGGGGAGTAGGTCTATTTTTTACAAAAAATCGACATGTCAAAATGTAGGTTTTCAAGACCGCTGATTTCAGAAATGCTATCAGTTTTTCATTTTGGTTGAAGCTAAGGGGATGATACTGCATTCGAGGCGTGAGGGATGACATTTTTCACTAAAAATCACCATGTAGGGGGAAGGCGCCTTATAGTGCGCACTTAGTACCAAAATCGCTGTCATTCCGCCGCAAAGTCACCTAGGATCGTGATTTTTGGATATGTTGTAGCTGCATCATTCAGCTACATAATCCCAGAGTCTCAAAATTTTTCATTGAAAACTGACTGAGAAATCCTACCTTGAGTAAAAAATGTCAATTGCGCACTTTTAGGAGCCATGGGTTCCTTTAAGTGCGCAGTAGGGTTCCTATTAGTGCGCGATGTGCAAATTTACTTCAAAAAAATTAATTCCTGACAAAAATCACAATAATACGTTTCATTACTACGAGAACACTGAGAACAGATATAAAAACATGGGCACTTGACAAAAATTGCAAAAATATGTTTCACTATGAGTAGGGGTTATGTATGAGCTCATTTCTGCAAAGAAAGCCCATTGTTCAAGTATTCTTTCACTCTTAGGAATGTTTCTTCACTGAAACCTAACACCCTTTAGCCTTTTACAGGTATCTAACACTCCATTCTATCAAAACAAAAGTCACGTAGTGAAAAACACATGTGTATGAGGGTAATTCTCAGAAAAAGGGTCGATTTTGATATGCATAATTTTGAAAAACGAAAATCATTTTTTTGGAAAATTTCAAGTGGGAATCATTTGTATATGTGTACCAGATCCCTTTTCTAGTGTTGGCCTCAATTCAATCCCCCCCACTGTGGATCCCGTCCCCCCTAAAACGGCGATAATTAGAATTCGACCCTCATCAATATGTAATATGTCGATTGACATGTTTTCAAGGTCGTAGAATTCGAATCTGGAGTTATTTTTTTTTGTAGAGGTGGAGGGTGAAGCGTGGGGAGGGGGAAAATGTCAAATTTTGCTTATATTATCGTGTAATATGTCGATTTATGTTTTTCAGGCCGCAGAGTTCGAATCTGGACTTATTTTTTTGGTAGGGGTAGAGGTGAAGTGTGGGGAGGGAGAAAATGTAAAATTTTGCTTGTATTATCGTGTAATATGCCGACTAGCGCGATAAAAGTACAGCTGTCTGAAATTTGGCCAAGTCGAAGGACAAATGGGCGCTGGACAAGCCGAAGGACAATCTCAACGTTTTTTCGTTTCTAGCCTTACCTACTGGACATTATTCGATTTTTAACACGTAATAAATGTGTACTTATCATGTAGAATACCTTCCCATGCTCAATTATTGGTTTTGGCGGGTTCATTGGCGTAAATGAAAACACCAAGCCGAAGGACACAGATTTTGCGAAATATCAAAACTTCACAGATAAGTACGATCAGAACGAGCTGTAATGTAGTTTTTAAAAAGAACGGTGCGGGGTAACATTTCTATGAGAACAGTGAACCAGTGCAGCCACTCACCAGAAAAAAATGTTGGATTGGGAAGCTACCAAAAATAATTGAAAATTGCTCGAAAATTTGCGCAAAAAGTGTGTGACAGTTTTCAAATGTGAATTGTAAGCTTCCTATAGACTTATTGCAATTGCAATTTGCACAATAAGAGACCTTCGTGTTCTATGATAATGAGAATGTGTCAATTTTTCCAAAAAAAAATGAAGTTCATGACACTTTATAACATTCATTTTCAAAAACATGATGTGTGACAGCCAAGTCGAAGGACATTTGGGGTATAAAATCAAATGTACACCAATGAAAGGAGGGTCTAAAAACCTCAATACCATGTGTGAAATGTGTGCGGGGTCATTCTTGAATGGACCAAAAAAAAAAAAATTCATGCTAAAACCGTTGAGAAAGGCTATAGGTGGATAAGTATGGTGAATTTGCCCCCGAGAGCTTCAGGGTTGATATTTGCATGGAAGGTTGGTACCCTTGAGCACCTTCCGTCACGAAAGTTTCAGACCCCCAGACCCCCCCCCCCGTTTTTGAGAAACCCCCCCTTTTCTAAAATTACAATAAAAAATTTTTTCTCAGCCCCATGTGAACCGATTTTTTTAATTTTTTGGTATGTTATAAACATCCATAAGAGGCATCCCCACAAAAAATGTCAACCCCCTCCCCCCATATTTTCCCCTCAAAATGGCGTTTTTTAGTTTTGTTTGCCCGTTTTAGCAATGATCATGATTCGGCACAAAAATGCGAATAGCATTTTTAAATGTATTTTTGACTCCTACAAAACATATATTTTTTTCAAAAAAAAAATTTTGGTGGGCCGTGGTCAAAAATTGAAAAAACCAACAGAGGGGGTTAAAAATGGATTCTGGTGTAAATCATTGTTTTTGGTAAACAAGGTGTCGTTTCCATATGAATCGAACCCCCCGAACACGAATATGACGCCCAATCTTATGCTACCCTCATCCACACCCCACCAGCGCCTCTGCCCCCTTCACAATTTTTACCATATCAAAAGTTCAGCTATTTTCGTAATATTGGTGTCGTTTCCAAATGAATCGAATCCCCCGAACACAAATATGACGTCCAATTTTACGCTACCCTCATCCACACCCCTCCAGTGCCTTAGCCCCCACCTCAATTCCTACTATATTAAATATTGAGCTATTTTCATAATGTTGGTATCGTTTCCATATGAATCGAACCCTCCGAACACAAATATGAATTCCAATTTTTTTCTACCCTCATCCACACCCCTCCCCAGTGCGTCTGCCCCCAACTCAATTTTTACTTTATTGAAAGTTCAGATATTTTCATAATGTTGGTGTCGGACTGTCGGTTCTATAGGTATGAGTCGAACACCCCGAACATGAAGTCCAATTTAGCTCTACTCTCATCCATCGCCTTTCAGGCTACAGCCAGCTCGACAATTTTTATTATTTGAAATGCTAAACCTATTTTCATAATGCTGGGTGTCATTTTGGCACGAATGGAAACCTCGAAACTTGAATGTTAAAGTTTGAACCTTGCGATGGTCATTGTGTGACGAGTTTTCAACCTTCGCGAAACATACTTTTAAAAGTAATAACAACCCGAGTAATTATTTGTAGAAGATTGATCAGAGTTGGTGAAAACATTTATGGTTTAGGTGGGGGCGGAGGCACTGTATAGGGTTGTGGTTGAGGTTAGCATAAAATTGGACTTCATATTCGTATTCGGGGTGTTAGATTCATATGGAAACGACACCAACATTCTGAAAATATCTGAACTTTCAATATATAGTGAAAATTGAGTTGGGGCAGAGGCACTCGAGGGGTGTGGATGACAGTAGCATAAAATTGGACGTCATATTCGTGTTCGAAGTGTTCGACTCATATGGAACCAATACCAACATTACGAAAATAGCTCAATATTTAATATGGTAGGAATTGAGGTGGGGGCTAAGGCACTGGAGGGGTGTGGATGAGGGAAGCGTAAAATTGGACGTCATATTCGTGTTCGGGGGGTTCGATCCATATGGAAACAATACCAACATTACGAAAATAGCTCAACTTTTAATACTCGTATAGTAAAAATTGAGAAGGGGGCAGAGGCACTGGAGGGGTGTGGATGAGGGTAGCGTAAAATTGGACGTCATATTCGTGTTCAGGGAGTTCGATTCATTTGGAAACGACACCAATATTACGAAAATAGCTGAACTTTTGATATGGTAAAAATTGTGAAGGGGGCAGAGGCGCTGGAGGGGTGTGGATGAGGGTAGCATAAGATTGGGCGTCATATTCGTGTTCGGGGGGTTCGATTCATATGGAAACGACACCTTGTTTACCAAAAACAATGATGTACACCAGAATCCATTTTTAACCCCCTCTGTTGGTTTTTTCAATTTTTGACCACGGCCCACCAAAAATTTTTTTTTGAAAAAAATATATGTTTTGTAGGAGTCAAAAATACATTTAAAAATGCTATTCGCATTTTTGTGCCGAATCATGATCATTGCTAAAACGGGCAAACAAAACTAAAAAACGCCATTTTGGGGGAAAATATGGGGGGAGGGGGTTGAAATTTTTTGTGGGGATGCCTCTTATGGATGTTTATAACATACCAAAAAATTAAAAAAATCGGTTCACATGGGGCTGAGAAAAAATTTTTTATTGTAATTTTAGAAAAGGGGGGTTTCTCAAAAACGGGGGGGGGGGGTCTGGGGGTCTGAAACTTTCGTGACGGAAGGTGCTCAAGGGTACCAACCTTCCATGCAAATATCAACCCTGAAGCTCTCGGGGGCAAATTCACCATACTTATCCACCTATAGCCTATTGCCATGTACACGAATTTTACCTTTTTCTGAGAATTACCCATTTACAGATTTTCTAGGATGCGCACTATTGGGAACCCATAGTTCGGTTTTACTCAAGGTAGGATTTCTCAGTCAGTTTTCAATGAAAAATTTTGAGACTCTGGGATTATGTAGCTGAATGATGCAGCTACAACATATCCAAAAATCACGATCCTAGGTGACTTTGCGGCGGAATGACAGCGATTTTGGTACTAAGTGCGCACTATAAGGCGCCTTCCCCCTACATGGTGATTTTTAGTGAAAAATGTCATCCCTCACCCCTCGAATGCAGTATCATCCACTTAGCTTCAACCAAAATGAAAAACTGATAGCATTTCTGAAATCAGCGGCCTTGAAAACCTACATTTTGATATACATGTCGATTTTTTGTAAAAAATAGACCTACTCCCCTATACGGTCTCACCCCCCCTCCCCCGCGGAATCGAAAAAATTATTGCAAATTTGGGTTCGACGGTACAAAAAACATTGATACAAACATCATCACCTCGGTAGTAAGAAATGTACATTTACATTGATTACATTTCTAAAATTGGTTCAACATATTAAGCAAGATAAGGGTCAAATTTGACCCCCTCTACTACCTCCCAGGAGAGGTGTAAAAAGTGCCTCCAAGTCTTATTCGATGGCATTTGCTTTGTAGTATTCGAAAATCGGCATTAGATCCTTCTCCCGCTAATTGTATCCGGTGCACAGTTCAAAAACCCCGATTTTTGTGAGAATATGCCAAAAAAACGCCAATTTTTAACCCCTTCAGACCCCTCTGTACATCCAAAGTAGAGGTATGCGAAAGTATTGATGGTCGATTCGCATTGTAATTGACCTGTAGAATCCGAAAATGACCATAAAAATGTCGATGGAAGGTCAGCGTGTGGTCTAGGGTTGAAAAACTGTAATTTTGGGGTATTTTTGAGAAAAATGCAAAAACTTCACTCAGAAAATCTCAAATTTAAGGCATGCCTCTTCCTCAGATTTCGAAAGTAATGGTATTTTCGAACTCAGCGGGGTTCAATCATATGGAATTGATATCAATATCGCCCCGTTAGCCCCATTTGGAAAAATGGGGGGTTGAACCCTCCCCCAAATCACCCCCATTTCCCTCCTATGGGACTTGGCGATTGCCTCCCGGGTTTAAAAATTTTCTTTTGGTGTCCTTGTTCATCATACCAAATTTCAAAGCTTTATCATAATTTGCCGTTTATCGCCCAAAATATACATTTTGCCACTGAACTAAGTAGTAAGTAGGCTTCTAAATTGCGTGGCGTATTTTTACGCGTTGAAAGAAACCAGCTACAAAATACGCTACATTACGTGTGTGTTTCAGATTATATGGTACCTATATAAATATTTGTTCAGTTGTTATCAGATGTCCTGATGGCACAAGTATGAAAAAGATACCGCTCTCCGATCCGGTGACGGGTACGATCCTCGGCTGGGCCAGAAAATTTTTCGTGAATTAAAACATTGACAGAATTTTACGCGTAACTAAACTACGCGCAGATTATTAGGCAGAAAAGGTATAATAGGTATTGGCGTGAAGTGCCTGGATTCCTGCCAGCGTTTTTGTGTCGCGTAAGGGCAGATTTTCACCCAACTGGGAAAACACTATGGAAGGAACTAAAGAATGGTTATCGGAACTATCTACACGAGTTTCCCAGCCACGTGTCTCAAAAGCAAAACGAAATAAAAGGTATGGAAGTAGGTACCTATGCGCATTGCGCAGGCAATGCAGTTCGTCAAAGCTCACCAAGAGGTGGAGGAGAAACGGATTTGTGGCGCTAGCTGAAAGATCTGCAATGAGTCAACGACTTTACAATATCATTACCCCGATAATGGTGATGCGGATGACGTTTTAAAAGTGTAAAGTAGGTACCTACATAAGCCAAACATGTTCACTCCCTGGGAAAATTTCGGTAAAAATTGGATTTCGGTATTACGAATAGGTATGAGAGATTATTTTCGTGCGGATTTATATGTTCAAAATTTACTAACGATATTTTTTTGTTTCGAGTTTATGTATTAAAAAGTAAATGGCTGCGCGCTAGCTAAAATGAGTAATATTTTTCCATTAGGTTGTGATATTTCCGATAAAAATAGGTAGGTAGTTCGAATTTTTAGCGACGCGATTGTTATTATGTTAATCATCAACAAGACCGTACCTATTTCAGCGTATAGTTGAGTGTACTTTGATTGAGAGTTCGATGAACTCAAAGAGTGTTTCGCTCGAACCGGATGGACGTATGTTCATAAAGTGTCTTTGCATTTAATTGTGAGCGCACCGAGCGCAGTGCGGAATACTGCTCGAGTAGTTGTGAGATAATATTATGTGCATCGACTAGCAGTTATTCATATCAGCTAATCGAACTGTTACCAGCAAAATGTTCAACAATGAAGATTACGACAAACATACATAACCAATATTTTTTATTTTAAAAAGTTATTATTTTGTTGATCGATTCTTCATTCGAAAAACTAAAATTTTGGAGCCAAAAAACTTTGCCCCACCCCACCTCCCTTGCTCACAATTGCGAAAAACGTTTTTTTTTTTTCGGGGGAAAAATCATGCTTCAACGAGTTTTGAAAAAAAAAGTTCTGGATTCACTCAAAATACTTGAAGAAGATATGATTCTAGAAACGTGAATTTTTTTCAAAAATTGTTGCCCCAGATTTTGAAAAAAGAACAGAAGGAGGGTCATTATGGCCATTTTCGTGCCTCTCGCTACTTCGAGACTTGAATGGCCATTTCTTATAGGGGATGGTCCCTATTATTATTATCGGGTGATATTTTCCCAGGGGTACCCATAGGGAGGCAGTGAGGTGGCCCCAAAGTCGAAAATTTCAAAAAATTTTAGAACCACTGCTCGAAAATGTAAAAAAATAAAACTAGCGGATATATGATGCTTCAAGGGTAAACAAAGACGCACATAATGCTTTTTTCTTTTTTGACCTTTTTAGGGGTTGTGGAAGGGGTATTTCAATTTTTGAAAATTTGGAAACCCCCTTTTTTTGACACTTCCCGTTGAGCCCCGCTAATGCCCTTTTCACAGTTTATTTGTACTAGTAGTAAGTTCAATTGATATCATTTGCAACCCCCTCACCAACTTGGCTCATATAGAAAAATTCAATTTTTGACTTTTTTTTTAGATCCATATTTTGGGAAACCATGAAAATATATCGAGGTCCGGTTTGCGGCAAATATGTTGCATTTTACTTCTTAATCGAGTGGCATGCTTGAATTTTTATTTCAAGTCAATTTTCGACTTCATTGTTGCAGATCACTTTCGGGGGTGGTGAACATTGAGAACCCCTGAAAAAAGTTCTGAAGTGAATTTTTTCAAACTTTAAGCTGAAATGGTCTTAAATACATACATGTGTATAACCAATTTAATATGCGAATGCGATATTGTAATGCAATTTAGTCATTTTGGCTGATTTTATCAAAAAAAGTATAGTGTTTCAACAACAGGCATAGCATTTCCGGCAAAAGTTAAGCTACATGAATTCGTGGTGAGGTTCGTTTGAAATCACAACTTCCGCATACCTATTCCACGTCAAGACCTTTTGAGGGATGACTAATAGCGAGAATCCCAGCCCTCTAGCCCAGATTTAACGGAAGCCAGGGGGTGTCAAAGTTTCTCAGTGAACCTAAAATATCATCCATTTCAGCAGTGGATTACTCGATAACCGCGATACCTACCAAAATGGAACATTTTTCCATAATTAGGGGTTTTCACGGGCTTTTCGGTGATGTCATGAAAACCAGTGTTGCCACTTTTTTTTCGTACAATAAATTAGCTCAAAAAGTTTCAAAACGTAGTTTTCATATCGTTCCGCCTCCCAAAAATTATGAAAAAAAAATATTATAGACAACTTTTCATGCTGAACAACATATTAAAAAATTGGGATGGTACCTTGTTGCAAAGTTGATTTAATAACATTGAAAGTTTGCGAAAAAATTCGATTTTTCGATTTAAAACATGAAAAAAAGTTTTGATTGGTAAAGGTGACCCAGTTGACCCCTATTTTTACGTATCCATTGAAAAAGTTGAATAACCTCTTTCACTCAATGAAATAAACTCTTCGCAAAAAATCATAATTTGAAAAAATTCAATTTTACAATTTTCAAACAACAAAAAAAGTTTACAATTTATTCAGTTGTCTTATTTTGACCTCCTTCTGACATATTTCATGAAAAAGTTGATAAAAATTTCACTCATCGCAAAAAAATAAAAATTCGTTTATTTCTTGAATTTTTTCGAATTTTGATTTTTTGTGAGGAGTTCATTTCATCGAGTGAAAGGGGTTTTTCAACTTTTTCAACAGATATATACGTAAAAATATAGGTCAACTGGGTCAACTTTACCAATCAAAATTTTTTTTCATGTTTTAAATAAAAAATCACATTTTTTCATAAACTATAAATTTTATTAAATCGACTTTGCGACAAGGTACCATCCCAATTTTTTAATAATATGTTGTTCAGTATAAAAAGTTGTCTATTCTATAATATATTTTTTTCAGAATTTTTGAGAGTCTGAACGATATGAAAACTACGTTTTGAAACTTTTTTAGCTAATTAATAGTACAAAAAAAAGTGGCAACACTGATTTTCATGATATCACCAAAAAGCCTTTGAAACCTTCTAACTATGGAAAAATTTCCCATTTTGGTAGGTATCGCGGTCATCGAGTAATCCACTGCTGAAATTGATGATACCTATTTTTTTGTTGAGGGGGAGTGGCTGGGTTCACTAGGATGAGCGGAGGGACGAGAAAAATCATTGATATTATATTTACGACTATTTCGAAAAGGAATTTTATTCTGAACATATTTTGTTGTGCCTATTTGAATTTATGGATGTTTCAAAAATTGTTGTTTGTTTGTTTTT
The DNA here is from genome assembly GCF_950023065.1 of Planococcus citri. Taxonomy (NCBI): domain Eukaryota; kingdom Metazoa; phylum Arthropoda; class Insecta; order Hemiptera; family Pseudococcidae; genus Planococcus; species Planococcus citri. The sequence continues at coordinate 5,783,091 of NC_088681.1, read as the reverse complement.
TGTTGTTGTTTAGAAATGAGATAGAAATCGACTAAGTAGAACAAAGCGAGTGCAAAAGCTGTTAAAAATTTGTATAACTTCGGAAGGTAAAAAAACAACGTTTTTGTTGCGTTATTTTATTCCGTTTTTAATGGGGATTTTATTAAATATAAAAATTTATCGCGATTGGTCTTATTTTCCATTTAGGTACGTAATATTTATTATTAGCTGCGCTAATGCTCAAAGGAGCAAATTTTGAAATTCACGCGTAGTGGTATATTATAGAGTTACCAATTATTCTTGTTTTGGTTAGGTACTCGTGGTTAATTATGATACCAACTTTTGTACCTCGACACGATCATGTTATTGCTTTACACAAGACGTTGAGTAGATCGTTAATAAACGTCGCTGGTACGTCTCGTATATGCGGAGTTAATATTTCATCACGAACTTTTCGTAATAATTTTTATGCAAATAAAAGTTTGACAGGTACAAAATAAGTACCTACGTATTTTTGACGATTGTTTTTGTCGATATTTATTCGACTTTTCGATTTCTTCGACGGATTCATAGCAGTTTTATAAAATTTTATTCACATTTTTAGCTCAAAATTTTAGAATTTTGAATAAGGGATTTTTAAAAATAATTTCAATTTTGAAAATGAAATTCTCTCAACTTTGACATTGCTTGATTTAGACATTATATGTATATTACTTATTTGAAATTCTATAGGCTTAACTTGTATTATCTACTAATGTAGTACATTATGTATTACACTATGTTGATGAATGTTGATGATTTCCATGCGTTTCTTTTTTACACTTGCTCATTAAATATTGTATTCATTATAGGATGGATCACGAAAACAAAAATGTCGGACGATTCTGACCAGATTTATCGAATATCTTCATTTTGAGTTCAAGCTCACCTACAAATTTTCAGCTACGGAGAAGCCCTTAAGAAGGTGAGAATTTAAATGCATTTTCAAAAAAAGGTCATACATCAAAAGATATGTTTTCTACGATTATATACATATTTCAGAAAACAGCGGTGTCGATTTCTTGATTATATTATTGCCAATTTCAAAAACCAAGAAAATTTCACATGTCAACTTTTTGGCAATTTTTCTCAATTTTGCGAAATAATTGGGAAAATGATTAAAAATTGACACTACTTACGTGTACTTAAGTATTTCAAAATGTGCCCTCAGTTTCAAAAATCATATTTTTCCATGTTTTGGCTTACGTGATGCAGAATAAAAGATTAGGCAGGGGCCAAAGCCAAAAAATCAAATTTTTTCGAAAATAACCCCTGTTTAAGGAACTACATTTCTTTTTTAAAGGCATCTTCGGAGCGGAAAAAATTTCTGAATGACTTTTCAACTCGAAAACGAATCGCTACGCTTAGTAACCTACGAGTATACTTTCAACAATGTTTAATTTAACGTACTAATTTCAAATTTTTAGTAGGTAGGTACAATAAATTTCAATGTTTTAGTTTACAGTTTCCTATCGGAAGTTCCCAAAAAATAAAACGTTTTTGGATATGAAGTTTTTAAAGAACGACTCGAGAATTGTTGGGAACCCCTACAACAAAAATTTCAGCTGCTCAAATTGACCTTTCGATTTATGGTGAATTTTTGAAAATCCTAAAGGGCATTCCCAGGTAAGATAGGTAGGTGAAATGGCCCAGTTTCCAGATCTGGAAAATCATGATGGATTACTGTTGGATGCCCCCAGCAATAAAAATTTTCGAGCGGAATTTCCGCTCACCCCCCCCCCTCGATAGAGCAGGCAAATAGCGGTTTTTAAAAGGAAAAAATTGGCACATTAATTTTTTCTTCGGGAATGTGTTCAGATGAACCCCCTGAACTACCAAAAAAAAGCCCGACCCTCCTATAACCCTCGAGCTAATTTTTTTAGGGGACTAAAACCGGTTCCGATTCACGTTTTTTGCGATTTACTCCGAAAATATTAGGTTTACGATAAAAACAACCATGACTAAAAATGTTCCCCTTCAAATTCTCGACAATTTGATACTACGCTCGATACACCCATCCCTCGAGAGGGGTGCCTAAAAATAGGGGTGGAAAGAGTAGGTGTTTCAAAAAAAGTTGGTACAATAAATTATTGATCAAAGTTACCACTTAATATCATTCGTTTTCGCTCAAATTTTTTTTACAAAGTCTACTCACTCAACTATTAATCACACCACCATTGATTGGTCTTCAACCCTCCCAAGGGGTTAGTGGGGGATGCTAGATTTTTCAAGTAACACACAAGTGAATCATGTATTTGAAAAACGAATCTGGACATGCGATATATCGAATTGTATGTTTTCGAGGTCGCTGAGTACGAATACGAACTCATTTTCTGGGCCCAACTCCTTAAAGCCCCTCTGTGCCCCAAAAAGGGGGTTAAAATTTTGAAAAATCGTGAAAAGTCGAGTAATATATCGAATGGTATGTTTTCGAGGTCACTGAGTACGAATGTGAATTTATTTTTTGTGTCCCACCTCCCAATGTCCCTCTGTGCCCCAACAAGGGGGCCAAAATTTCAAAAAATCATCAAAAAAGCGAGTGATATATCAAATGGAATGTTTTTGAGGTCACCAAGCACAAATATGAACTTTTTTTTTGGGTCCTACCCCACAATGCCCCTCTGTGCCCCAAAGAAGGGACCAAATTTCGAAAAACGGTGAAATGTCGAGTGATAAGTATATCGAATAGTATGTTTTCGGGATTCTATTTTGAAATATTTTATCAGTTCATGAGTTTTTCCAGCCGCCAAAAAAAACCATTATAATTAATAGGGAATTAATTCCATTTAAATTTCCCATAAAAAATAATTCGAGTGGCACGTACCTAGGAAAAATTTAAAAATATAGAAATTAGTTGGATGATTATACATTTTATTTCGATGAAATTCGACAACACATTGAAAATCCTAGTTCCATTTCATTTTCTATTGAAAAATAATCAAAAACTGGTAGGCGAGTGAGCGTTTTAAAGAAAAATCTTGAGATGTAAAATGATTTTTTGCAAAATGAGCGTTCAAACTTTTTGAATAGCGATTTCGATAATACGTTGGTAATACCTCTACTCTCCTCCCTCCGAAAGTTACTCCAATCAGTGTTTTTGAGATGAATTTTCAAAATTATTTCTAAAATAATGGTGAAAATCTTCAAAGAAAAAGATCACACCATGTTTTGTCGTTAACTTTTTTGAGACAGAGAACCATTGTGCTTTGGAATCTAAAAATTTGTGTTCGGCAATCATGAAAACATACTATTCGATATACTCGTATTACTTGATTTTCAGCGACTTTTCAAAATTTTATCCTATTTAGAAGGGCATAAACGGGGGTTGAAGAACTGTAAGCAAAAAATAAGTTCATATTCGTATTCAGCGACCTCAAAAACATACCATTCGATTTATCACTCGACATTTCACGATTTTTCGAAATTTGGCCCCTTCTTTGGGGCACAGAGGGGCATTGTGGGGTAGGACCCAAAAAAAAGTTCATATTTGTGCTTGGTGACCTCAAAAACATTCCATTTGATATATCACTCGCTTTTTTGATGATTTTTTGAAATTTTGGCCCCCTTGTTGGGGCACGGAGGGACATTGGGAGGTGGGACACAAAAAATAAATTCACATTCGTACTCAGTGACCTCGAAAACATACCATTCGATATATCACTCGACTTTTCACAATTTTTCAAAATGTTAACCCCCTTTTTGGGGCACAGAGGGGCTTTGAGGAGTTGGGCCCAGAAAATAAGTTCGTATTCATACTCAGCGACCTCGAAAACATACTATTCGATATATCGCATGTCCAGATTCGTTTTTCAAATACGTGATTCAGTTGTGTGTTACTTGAAAAATCTAGCATCCCCCACTAACCCCTTGGGAGGGTTGAAGACCAATCAATGGTGGTATGATTAATAGTTGGGTGAGTAGACTTTGTAAAAAAAATTTGAGCGAAAACGAATGTAGTCCAGTAAATAAAGAGTTTGACCCAAACAAAATTGCGACAAAAGATTTTTTTGATTTAAAAGGTCTAGGATGATGTCCTAAACAACATATCCGGAGCCGCCCCCGATCCACCTGGTGCGTTCCCCCCCACAGTGGATTTTAGCCCCCCAAAACACGTTTTTCGCCATTTTCTCCCCCGCATTGCATTTTAGCGAAAAATGTGTGAATAGATTAAAAATCTACGTCAAATTTCCGATCTAATGATGTATCAACTTCCCTTGTTGGTACAAGGGGGGTGGGACTACAACCATTTAAAGAAGGGGGTTTTCTGAAAAATGCGTAAAGGCAATAGCCGCCTAAGAGGGGTGAAATGGTCTCCGAGAGCGTTTAGATTGATATTATCATGGAAGGTGGGTACCATTGAGAAACTTCCGCGTGGAAAATTTCAGATCCACTGCCCCTCCCCTTTTTGGGGAACCCCCCTTTTCTAAAATTTCAAAACCATTTTTCTCAGCCCCATGTGGACCGATTTTGAAAATTTTTTAGTATGTTGTACACATCCTTTGGAGGTACACCCACAAAAATTTTCAGCCTCCTCCCCTCATATTTACCCCTCAAAATGGCGTTTCAAACTTATTTTATGCTTTTTAACAATAGTCAAATTTGAACGGGTCAAGTGCTCTGGAGAGGTCTAGATGAGGGTAGGAAAAAAGATGACGTCATATTCGTGCTCAGCGGTATCGAATCATAAGAAAACGACACCCTATTTATTGATACTTAGTTATTTTCCGCAAAATTCCCATTTTACCCCAACCCTCCTTACGACACATTTTTACATCATTTTGAGGGGCAAATATGAGGGGAGGAGGCTGAAAATTTTTGTGGGTGTACCTCCAAAGGATGTGTACAACATACTAAAAAATTTTCAAAATCGGTCCACATGGGGCTGAGAAAAATGGTTTTGAAATTTTAGAAAAGGGGGGTTCCCCAAAAAGGGGAGGGGCAGTGGATCTGAAATTTTCCACGCGGAAGTTTCTCAATGGTACCCACCTTCCATGATAATATCAATCTAAACGCTCTCGGAGACCATTTCACCCCTCTTAGGCGGCTATTGCCTTTACGCATTTTTCAGAAAACCCCCCTTCTTTAAATGGTTGTAGTCCCACCCCCCTTGTACCAACAAGGGAAGTTGATACATCATTAGATCGGAAATTTGACGTAGATTTTTAATCTATTCACACATTTTTCGCTAAAATGCAATGCGGGGGAGAAAATGGCGAAAAACGTGTTTTGGGGGGCTAAAATCCACTGTGGGGGGGAACGCACCAGGTGGATCGGGGGCGGCTCCGGATATGTTGTTTAGGACATCATCCTAGACCTTTTAAAGCAAAAAAATCTTTTGTCGCAATTTTGTTTGGGTTTACCTCCAAAAAGTGCTTTATTTACTGGACTAATGATATTAAGTGGTAACTTTGATCAATAATTTATTGTAAGTACTAACTTTTTTTGAAACACCTACTCTTTCCACCCCTATTTTTAGACACCCCTCTCGAGGGATGGGTATCGAGCGTGAAATCAAATGGTCGAGAATTTGAAGGGGAACATTTTTTGTAATGGTACTTTTTATCGTAAACCTAATATTTTCGGAGTAAATCGCAAAAAACCTGAATCGGAACCAGTTTTAGTCCCCTAAAAAAATTAGCTCCAGGGTTAGGAGGGTCGGTTTTTTTTTTTGGTAGTTCAGGGGTTTCATCCGAACACATTCCCGAAGAAGAAATTAATGTGCCAATTTTTTCCTTTTTAAAACCGCTATTTGCCTCGCTTGGATTGGTAGGGAGAAAGTACTTGTGAAACGACACATGTGGGCGAAAACAGGTTTTGTGATGAACCCTTCATTCCGGAGCTGTGGCGGTTCAAAGTTTTCTTTTGTCAATTTTACCCCCACCACTACGATAAAAATTATTGAAAAAAATCGAGTTGAAAGGCCCGGGCATTCCCCTACACATTCCGCGTGGTACCAGAATTTTCTCACCACTACTCATGGATACAGAATTTCTCTCGCAGAAAACGCGTTCTTTTGGCTATAGTAACCAAGTGGGATGGGTTGGGGGGGCGGAAATTCCGCTCCAAAATTTTCATTGGAGGCACCCAACAATAATGCATCACGATTTCCCAAATTTGGGAACAGTGCCATTCTGGGAATAATTCTATTTATTCATTCGGTACCTAGTAATTTACGTTTTTTTCTTTTCTTTTCCTTCTTTCTTTCATTCTTTCTTTTTTTTTGTATATAGGTACGATTATCAAATCCTGGTTCATTCTAGAAACGGAATTATGGCTTATTGTCGACCGGTTTCAAGACTTTCATTCTCAGATCGCGAACAACCTCAGGATCATCAGAAGTGAACTGCAGAAATTCGCCCAGATCTTTGAAGTGCCCACGTTCCACCACCCTCGAATAATTGGTAGGTATCTATTACAGGGTAGTTGCTCAGATAGGTTTGAAAGGTTATACGAGTGCGTAAGGTATGGAGAAAAACCAAGCTAAGTAAGAAGAGTAGATAGGAAATGTGACGATAAAAGTTTTCGTCATTTCAAAAGCCATGCGTTGAAAAATAATGCATACGTTCTCGATGAAATACGTATGATGTGAAATCACCTGCTCGAGCTCACAATCCCTCGATGTAATTAAAATGCAATTTACATTCTTTCGATTTTCAAAGTATGTACAAACAAAGTAGACGACGTTAATACGTACTCGTAGAATAACGTCGTATCAATACCGAGTAATAAACACATACGTGCATTTGAGAAAATATAATGCACTTCAATGAAAAAACAAGCGATGAAAAGTATAGTCTTTTTCTCCATCGTGAAAAACATGTTACCTATACATAGTAGGTAATCTACTTTAGTATAACTCAATCGGTATACCTACCTAATTACAAGGACTACATACACGACAATGTAACCGAGGAATTATGATGGCATTTGTGGATGACTTTTTGATATCATCATCAATTTTGTTGTATCGGGAGAGAATTACGACCAGCGTACCATCGATAACAAGAAAGAAAGAAAATCAGTCTGAGAGAGAGAACTAATTAAATACTTCACATTTCGTCTCAGTTGCTACTGCTGAGCTATGAACGTTTTATGTAATGTGGCAACGCAGCATATTTTTCAAAGATATAAATTCGTCTTTGCAGCAGTGTTTATGAAAGAATTTTCTTGAAATTTTTATACAAAACTTCTGTTGTGAAAATACGCCCGTGCATTTTGTTTTTTCAAAATTGAAATCGATTCACACGCAAACGTGAAATAGGTAGCTAATTTTGGTTTTTGTGAATTACCCCCCCCCCCGCCCATTCAGCCCAAAATGGTTGGAATTTTCACCAGGTAATAACTTCTCATTATGCTAAAAGGTGTTGTTTTTGTTCTTCCCATTTTTCAAAATCTAATGTAGACCTACCTACCTTGTCTACGAATCTCCTATATACACAAACGGAACTGAAAATCGGTTGAACCTCAACGATAGCATTGATGGGTGTGAAGGTGCGGAGCAACGTACCGTATGTACGTAAAATAGGACGTTTTAAAAATCGAAATATGTACCCGCCACCCACTACCTGGTCACAGACTCGCACGCAACTTCAACTCGTCTGATGTGATACTGACAGTCTGGAACATACGTAAGATAGGGATGATAGGGTAATGTGGTAAAAGCTGTGTTAATCGAACGAATTAGTCGATTGGAAACATTCGTGGATTTCAATTGGTAAGCAGGTAATTTGTTTGTACGTGTATCGATATCCTCCGACAAATTAGGCACATTTTGCACAGAATTGCATAATTCGCAAAGATTTTATTGATACCTACTTACTTATTTACCTAATACCTACCTACTTACTTACTCTCTAAATTTGAAACAGTCAAATTTCACTGCTTAGCAGTCACGACATTTTGCCTTTTTAGAAGCAGTACTTTTTTACAGCAAAACAGTAGAAAACTATCTACTGTGAAATTTGACTGTTTCAAATTTAGAGAGTACCTACTTGGGTTCTTACAAGGGAAGTGCCCCAGGTGACATGCACCGATTTCAATGATTCTTGCACCATTGGATAGAGGACATCGAACATAGTCTACCCCCAAATTTTCAGCTGCGAAGTTGATATTTCGATTTTTCAGAGCAATTTTTCGATTTTCACATTGCAATTTTGAAAAATTGGGCAAGAATAGTCGGCGCAGGTCGCATACCTGAACCCCCATATTATTTGGGGATTTTAATACACATGGTGAGACTAGCCCACGGCGAAATTTTCAGCTGCTGAAGTTGATTTTTCTGCTGTCCAGCGCGATTTCTCGATTTTAATACCCATATTATTGTACCAAAATACATAGGTACCTACTGTTATGGAAAATTTAATTTATGGTTTTGAATCTCCCCTATAGATACCATTTTGTGGTTTACGACCAAACGATTTTCAAAAATTAAGTCTAATCTACACCATTGAAAATCCAAATTTTCATACCAATATTGCATGTACTTTTTTGGCAAATTATTAACTTTGTACCTCCACAGTTGCAGCCCATTTTCGGGTTTGGGATTGAATGGTCTTCAAAAATTGATCCTGTGCCATTGAAAATTCAAATTTTGGTATCAATAACGCACTCCTTCAAAAAATTCAAAAAATTGTGGGTTTGTACCTCCCCTTTCGGGATTTATTTTGGGGTTTGGGGTAGAATGGTCTTCAAAAATAGGTTCTGTGTCATTGAAAACTCCAATTTTGATATCAATAACATGCTTCTTTAAAAAGTTTACAATTTTGTATCTCCCCTGTTGGTGCCCATTTTGGGGTTTGGGGTCAAATTGTCTTCAAAAATGAATTCTGAACCCATAAATTTGAGATTTTGATACCCGTATTACATTTTTTTTGATAATTTTTGGTTTTGTAATTTTATATACTTACCTCCCTTTCTGCAGTCCATTTCGGGGTTTAGGGTCGAATTGTCTTCAAAAATTGATTTTACGCCATTGAAATTTCAAATTTTGACACCAATAGAGTACTTCTTTAGAAAATTTTCAATTTTGTACCTCCCCCCCACCCTATTTGGAGCTCATTTTGGCTTTGGGATCAAATAATTTACAAAAATGAAATCGACACTATCAAGAACTTCACCAATCATAGTTACAACATTCAATTTCACGAACTGTTGAAATTGAGTGTTTGCAAACAAATATATTCTTTAAATGCCCTACCTGCTGTAGTGCACTAGTAATCAGGTGGTTAGGGTCCTGTTGTTAAGATATGTAGGTCCCCGGTTCGAATCCACGCGAGCTATAGGTGTAGAGGAATTTTCTAAAAATGTTATAGGCAGGAAAAATCTCGCATGATAAAGAAATTCAAAATAAAATCCCCCAATCCCATTTTTTTAATTCTTGAAAATTATTGCCCCCCACTGATACTGATTAGGGTGGGTCGAAAAAACGTGGGTCTCTGAATTTTTCTGAAATTCGCATATGTGGTTCCTTTCAAGTTGAAACCAACCCAAAAAAAATTTTAGCCCCCCCCCCCCCGCGTCACCATGGGGCTGAGCCACATGGCCTCAAAGTGGGGCCATTTTAGCTAAAAATTCACGTTTTTCAGGTTTAAAGCTCCAAAATCAATTTTTAAAATGTACAGCTCGCACTCAATTTGTAGAGTTTGAGATGCTGAATCTCCCTGTGGAGTTCGTTTTTTTTTTCTCGGTGGTCACTTATGTCTGCAACAAGTCCTTGAAAGTACAAAAATTGCTGATTTGAAGGTGTCAGGAAAACGTTTCCGCGAATTTATGCCCAAATGGTGTTTTGTAGGGGGACATATCGATGTAATAAGTTGTACATGTAGTCGAGAGGTTAAATTTAGAATCATCAATATGCCCTCAGGTCACTGATAGAGTACATGATTCAACTTTTGTACAACATTTTAGGATTTCATCAATTTGAAAATTTCATCAGATTGCTTCTACCTACTTTTTTCATGTTTTCAAAAAAATTTTCATTTCATTTTTTAAAAATTCAATTTTGAATGACATACCTATGTACTTAAATATGTATCTTGAAAGTACACAAAACCTTTTTTGAAAAATGTGAAAATCATTCAAAAATGTGAAAAAATGATAAGACAATCAAAAAAACGACAAAAATTTGAGAAAATGTCTCATTTGCGTAAAATTTTGCACAGACTGCTTGGTTTATTGAAAAGTACCAACCAAGAATTAATCGGAAATTCTCAAAATTGAATGATGATTTGTTAGAACTGCAGAAAGTGTCATAAAAATTGTCAAAATTGAGCCGAAAAAAAACTGTTTTCATTTTCAAAATTCAAAGTACGAATTGACCCAAAAAAATTTAAAAAAAAAACTCAAAGACCACGAAAATCCTTTTTTGATTCCACTTTAGGCATCGAATTGACGGTTCTCAATTTATTTTTGACTTTTGTCGTTTTTTGTTTCAAAAAAGGTTTTGTGTACTTTCAAGATACATATGTCATTCAAAATTGATTTTTTTAAAAATGAAATGAAAATTTTTTTGAAAACATGAAAAAAGTAGGTAAGAAGCAATCTGATGAAATCCTAAAATGTTGTACAAAAGTTGAATCATGTACTCTATATCAGTGACCTGAGGGCATATTGATGATTATAAATTTAACCTCTTGACTACATGTACAACTTATTACATCGATATATCCCCCTACAAAACACCATTTGGGCATAAATTTACAGAAACATTTTCGTGACACCTTCAAATCAGCAATTTTTGTACTTTCAAGGACACACACTTGGAAATGATTAGTGTTTCCTAGTAAGGAATTGCCAGTAGTGATTTTACTATGCTCACTGATTTGTGTAGAGTGGATCAGTAGTGTTACTCGACTAACGAATCAGCCGTAATTCATCACTCATAATTTTGAGTAGGAGAAGCAGGCCCGTAGCCAGCGTAGGGGCAGCCGGGGCAATGCCCCGGCTAGAAAGGCTGTTTGCCCCAGGTAGCAAAATCAAAAAAAAAAACACGTTTGCCCCACCAGCAAAATCAGAAAAAAAAATCAGAAAGTGCAAAAAACCAAAAACTCAACAATGTAAAATTATGGTTACGTTCATGAAATGGCTACACTAGCATGAATTGCATTTGATAGCTAGATGGCTCGCTCGATGCGTTCACTAAATTTTAAATCAAAAATTTGATATGTAATTTGAGTAAAAATTAGTAATTTGTAAGGATTAGAAATCCAGTACATCTTTTTGCAATTTTTTTCGAAAAGTGAGACTTTCACTTTGTGCAATTTATGGCAATTTTACATAAAAAATTGAGACTTTTACACTACGAAAAAGCTAAAATTTTCAGCAATAGGGAAGACCTATGGACAATTTTTAAGAAAGAATGAAAATTTTTATAATTTTTTGCGAAAAACTGAGAATTTTGACAATCTTAGCAAAAAGCAAGATGGACTATTTTTGAGGAAAACCACGAATTTTTGGCAATCATAGGCCAAAAAAATGATCATTTTTTTCGCAACCTTCGGTTGAAAATGGGAGAAATTTCGGTCATTGACATTTTTTTCAAGCAAAAAAGCAGAATTATTTGGTAATTTTTAGAAAAGGGAAATGGATATTTCTCAGGGCTTCAAACCCGAACATTTTCGGGTACGGGTATCAGGTGCGGGTACAGATTTATTTCTCAGGTACGGGTATGAAAATTTTAAACGTTCGGGTACAGGTACGGGTTTGGGTATTTTAGGTGAAATACCCGAACTGTACCCGATCTATCGGGTATTTGGGTTCAAAATAGTCTCTATCGGGTACGGGTACAGGTTCGGGTATTCCTCATTTCATTTTTCGGGTACGGGTACGGGTTCGGGTACAGAAATTGTTGGATTTTCATTCGGGTATTCGGGTACAGGTACGGGTACGGGTTTGAAGCCCTGATTATATTTCTTGAATTTTTTTTACCAAAAAGTAACAATTTTTGGCAAGAAACGAGGATATTTTTGGAAATGTTGACAAAAAGTGAGATTTTGAGCTATTTTTGGCGATAAAAGTGTATGTATAAGTAGGTCAACTTTCTCAAATTATTCACTTATGGATATTACTAGCATTTTTTTCTCATCAAGTTGAATGCAAAAATTGAATTTTTCCAGGTGTAAATCAAGCAGATCTCAAAATGGAGCAAGCTCTTTCGAATCTTGCTGTGTCAAGTTCAAACACAAATACAAATGCTCAAGTCCAACAGAGCATAGGCAACAGACAAGCTAAAGGCTTCAGGCGAGTTGAAGGTGCTAGTACAAGTAGAAGTCAGTCTAGCAGTAGACAGTCAGCTGACCGACCTGATTTAGGAATGTCAACAAGCAGTAGTCTGTCTGGTGGACAAGCCAGTCGTGCACCCAGTGTGCTAGATCGCAGAATCGCAGGTCACACTCGACCTATTTTACCTAATGGCGGCACACAGTCAATACCTATCACTGGTCCTGAAGTAACTAGGTGCACAACTGGCAGTGGTTTTGGCAGGAGAGTAATTCACTCACCAACCAATAGGCCGACCATTGAAGACGATTCCGATACAGATTTAGAGGTTGAGGTAATGCGTGAAGTGTCGCAACATGTACGAGAACTACGCATTGATAATTCAAGAACCATGCTGCAACATGTTCGCACTGAGGAGGTGCCAGTTGGCAGTTTGCTAGCTTTTCATAACATAAGAGGCGAAGATGCACCCCCACCATATGTAAGAGATGAGCCTCCCCCTCCATATGTTGAGTCAAGTAATGAACCCCATACAGTCGTAAGACCACCATCCGTTCAACAGCAAGACCCCTATGCTTGGGAAAATGTCTTGAATGTGTTAGTAAACAAAGCTGATCATAGGCACTCACTTCCGCATAGGTATAATTCTAGGCCAATCCAACAAGGGCTGGAATACCAACTTATTTGTATTCAAAACAGGCAACCTGAAATAACGGTTGAAAATTGTGTAAATGAAAACATACCTAACTTGTGTGATAATTGTGAATTAACCAGTAATAGAGTTAAAAATTTAGAAGCACATTTGTCTGCTACTCGAGGCGATTTACAAGGCATACACAGGGAATTGTCTGGGAAGATCCGTCAGTCAGGTGCCAATTCGATGCGCGAGATGGCAGAGATGGCGGAGATGTGGAGTCGAAGACATACCCAAGCAATGGATCGAATGGCAGATACCATTCAATATCTAGGTGATAGAGTTACTCAGGCAATGAATGGTATGGCTAGACTGGCCAATGAATTGAGAATTGAGCGAGAAGCCAGACAAAAAGATGCCAGGTTGATTCAGGTAATGAATCAACAACTCCTGGCTTTGGAAAACAGATGTGAGTGTGAAGCACATCAAGATGAAGAGAGACCGCACTCTCAAACACGTGCTCATACAAATATTATGAATAACATACCAGAAGGTGGTCCAGTGTCACCTGGCCGCTGCCGATTCGGCGTTGACAACTATTTTATGTGGCAGGATGTACAGGAGAGGTGGCAACAAGGCCCATCGAGGAGACCTCAACGGTCTCAACCTTCCCAGCAAGGTGCCTCACGTCAAAGCATGTCACAACAGGTGGAAGTAGCTCAAGAATTAAATCAATATGTTGAGCTTGGCATGGGACTGGCATTTGAGCCTTTGAATGACAACATAAACTTCGCAGCTGGAGACACGTCTCTGAACATGTTAACTTTTACTGCCTTAGGTATCAAATATAATGAAAGAATGCAATACCAACCGCATCTTTTTGTAAGAAAATTTGAAGAGGTGATGGATAGTATGCAGGCATCCGAAAGCCTATACTGTAGTATGTTCCGTAAATTAGTAGAACATGAATCAGCAGCTAGGTGGCTGATGAGTAGCACTTCAATAAAAAGCTACAATGAGTTGCGTAATTCGTTCTTGCAGACCACCTGGAGTCAGAAAAGGCAGGAATATGCCATGAGTCATGTTGAAGCATTGATAATCCCAGCTTATTCATCTGTTAATATGGCATCGATAGCTCTGAGGTGGCTCAGAGTGTTATCAAATGTTGAGGCTACAGAGTGGCAAATCATTAATGCAGTCTACCAGAGATTGCCTGAAATGCTACAATGCAGAGTGTCAAGTGTGGAGCGAAATAGCATGTTGCTATTTGCAAGGCGTTTGATTGAGCTCAAGAATGAAGAGTTCAAAGTTAGGTATGTACGAAGAAATATTCAGCAGAGTAAGTCGACTCAAAGGTGTAATCAGGGTCAAAGAAGTCAGTCGAATGATAATAGTCAATCTGACACTCGCAACAAAGGCGATAGATCGGCGTTGTACAACGACAGACGTGCATCTTCAGACAACAGGGGTGATAGACGTAGCGATGACCATGGTGCAAGTGGCGCACCTAGAAAAGACAGTGGTTGTAAGCGCACAGATGATAGAAACTGAACCAATTTGCTTGATAGATGCAGTTTTGAAAAATGTGACTAAAAGCAGAACTTTTTTTTACAATACTTTATGTATTTATTTTGGCAAAAAAAAAAAACACAAAAGAAATATAATTTTCAAAATGTGTCTCCAGCCCAGGTGGCTGTGCACCGCACGCAGTAAACAGTAGGTAAGAAAGTAATAAACTTTGACAATGATTTGACAAAAAATACAGGACTTTTTATGATAATTTGGGCAAAAGCAAGAATTTTTGCCAATTTTGGCAACAGGATTTTTTTGGACATTTCGGCAAAAAGCAGGAATTTTTTGGCAATAGGAGTTCTTATAATTTTTACGAAAAAAGGAACTTCTTTATAATTTTGACACAAACGAGACTTTTTTGACAATTTAGGCAAAAACAGAACTTTGCAGACAATTCTGGCAAAAAACATTATGCGGAGTTCTTAGGATAATTTTGACAAAAGCTGGAATTTTCAAAAATTTTGCTACTAACAAAGTGTTTTGATCATTTTTGCAAAAAAATGACTTTTTTGATAACGTCAAAAAAAAGGTATTTTTCAACAATTTTGGCAAAAAACAGAACTTTTTTGGCAATTTCAACAAAAGTTGAGATTTTTTTAGCCTATAATTCAAAAAAAAAATTTTCCTTACAATTTTGTCAAAAATGATTCTTTTTTGACAATTTTTCTGGCTAAGTATACGATTTTTTAAAACATTTTTACAAAAAACATTGTACTTTTTTTGCTATTTTTACAAAAAAAGTTCAGAATTTTTAATAATTTTGGCAAACAGCAGGGCTTCTAGTTTATTTTTACAAAAAAAAATGTAAGGTAGAGAGGGGTAATTGCAAAACACTTTTTGATTAGTGACACTTTGAGAGGACGCTGTGAGGAGACTATTGCACGGATGAAGCTGAAATTTGTACAACCTATACTTCAGGGGGTTCTCTATCAATGATGACATTTTGGTAAAATTTTGGTAAAATTTGGTCCACAAATTGTGGAAAAAATTGCAATTTGAAAATTTGAAAATCGACTTTTGCATTTACCCCATGTTTGAGTAAATGCAAAATTGGGCGATATTCTTTTTATTTTTTTATTTTTTGTTTGCATTTTCAACAGACTCAGTGTATTCTACTCTCTAAATTTAAAGCAGTCAAATTTCACTGCTTAGCAGTCACGACATTTTGCCTTTTTAAAGCAGTAGTTTTTTTTACTGCAAAACAGTGAAAAATTACTGAATTGGTCAGTAAAAAATCATTTTGACTGACCAATTCAGTAATTTTTCACTCTACTGCTTTAAAAAGGCAAAATGTCGTGACTGCTAAGCAGTGAAATTGACTGTTTCAAATTTAGAGAGTACGTGTCATTTGCTAACTTTTGATGTACATATTCGTAGTCTTGATTTGGTTAAAAATTTGATAACTTTTCCACTTCCCAAAAAATCTTTAAAACTCGCTAAAATGAACAAAAAATCAACTATTAATCATTTCTGATGTTTTTTGTGTAAAAAACTCATCATAGAAATACATTTTTCGTCAAATATATTAGTAAAACATTAAAAAGGAGCAATAATTTTAAAATTCAGTAAAAATGTTAATCACTTCTCTAATGTGTAACTCATCGTGTGACCATGAAAGTTCATTTTTTTTGTAATTTCGAACCATTTTCAAGTTATTTAGGGCAAAAAAATATTTGTGGTAAGTAGTGCAAAAATGAAAAAAAAATCATTTTAGCAATTACCCCGAGTCGATTTTTTCTGGGGTAGTTGCAAAAATGCCGGATATGGTAAGAGAAATGATAGAGGCTGGAGGTTGGTTCGATTCTCGGAGGAATTTAATCTAAGCATTTTAAATACCTTTTACAAAAAAAGGGAGGGTAGAAAGTGGACATGGATATCGCCAAATCTCGAATTCAAAACTCAAATTGACTTTATTATCGCTTCAAGAGATTTCCGATATGTTAAAAATTGCGAGGCTAAAAATATAAGATATCATTCAGACCACAGGCTGGTAGTGTGTACACTAGCAACTCAAAAATCCAAGTTTTATAAACATTCTAACCCTAAATATCAAAACAAAGTAACTCGAGAAAATGCAAGAGAATATGAACAAAAATTAAAAGAGCAGCTAATGGGACAAAACTCTGAAAACATCACGGAAGCTATAAAAAACGCAACCAGAACACTTTCTGCCAAATCTGACAGCCAAAAATCCAACACACTCCCACAAGAGATTAAGAGTTTGATCAGGGACAGAGATAAACTCAAACGTATCAAAAATAAGTCAACCCAAGAGAAGATAGAGCTAAATCTGATATGTAAATTGTAAACTAGTCAAAAAAGGTCTTAGGGAACATAAATACCACAAAAAAAAAACAGCATAATTGGCAATATTCTTGAATCAACAAAAAGCATAAAAACAATAAAAAAGAGACTCTCTCTAGGTAAAACATGGACTACTTATCTGACAGATGAAAATGGTATCAAACAGTTCAACAGAATCTCAATAAACAAAATAACTACAGAATTTTATGAAAAATTATATTCGAACGAGTGCGATGGTGTTGAGGTGATCAACTTGCTATCTGATGAGAAGGAGCCAGAATTTACCTTTGAGGAAATAGAAATAATTACAAAAAACCTGAAAAACAACAAAGCAACTGGTCACGATAAAATAGCAAATGAACAGTTTAAGTATGGAGATAGGCTTCTCATCGAAAAGATAAGGGTTTACTTTAACAAAATTCTGAGAGAGCTGGTTGTACCAGATGATTTTAAACTGTCCGATATTATTCTTTTATACAAAAAAGGTGACAAACACAACATCACCAATTACAGACCAATTTCCTTAAGCACAACTTTGTCAAAAATCTTTTCAAAGGCAATAGAAGCTAGGGTAAGAAATATACTAAACCAAGGGCAAACTCGGGAGCAGGCAGGTTTTAGGAGAAAATGCAGTGAACACCAGGTTGAGGTCCACTTCACCTTCATAGACTTTGCAAAGGCTTTCGATTCACTACGTCACAATTTTATGTTAAAGGCTCTAGTTAATCAGGGTGTACCAATAGTGTTAGTAAAATTGATCCAGAGTATGTACAAAAATCTAAAAGCAAGGATAATTACAGATAGAACAGGTGACTACTTCAGTGTGGAAAGAGGAGTTAAGCAAGGGGACCCTCTCTCATCTGTATTGTTCAATGCGGCAATACTGGAAATTTTCAAAAATATGGCGTGGGATGGTAGGGGACTTCTGATTAATGGAGAGCGACTAAATCATCTTCTTTTTGCAGACGACATAGTTTTAGTAGCCAACAGTATCGAGGAACTAGAACAGATGATGGGGGAACTGAACGAGTCAGCAAAAATAGCAGGGCTTCAAATAAACTTTGATAAGATAAAAATTCTAACAAAAAATTTTGATAAAAAGATAAAAATAGAGAATACAGAAATCGAAAAAGTACCTGAAACGATTTACCTTGGGCAGCTGATAGCTTTCGATGACAGTACTGAAAAAGAAGTAAATAGGCGTATTACACTAGCATGGAAAAAATATTCGACTTTAAAAAATATTTTTAAAGGACCTTTTCAAAACTGCCACAAAACCAAGTCTTCAATGCATGCATCCTGCCCGCTTTGACATATGGTTCTCAAACTTGGGCATTAACTAAAAAAATTATGAAGAAAATAGAAACTACTCAGAACTCTATAGAAAGATCAATGCTGCACATCAAAAAATCAGATAGAATAAGGATTAAAACAATAAAATTAAAATTAAAGAACAACATGATCTGTAAGCACTGGGTTAGAAGAAACAAGTGGAAGTGGGCAGGGCATGTGAGTAGGTTGAAAGACAATAGATGGACATATCGGATCACCTTCTGGTTTTTAGGGCACAAGCTTAGAAAGCAAGGTAGGCAGAAGGTGAGGTGGACTGATGACCTTGATGAATTTCTTAAGCACAAGCTGTATCATAGGGTAGCTCAAGATAGGAACGAATGGGGTAGGCTACAAGAATCCTTTGCCCAGTTTTGGGCCTAGCGTGAGTTTGGCAAAGTAGCAGATTTTATGTTCTCTTTTTTCTGCTCAAATGATTGTAAGTAATGCTACTACAAAACACGTTAATAATAAAGGATTACGTTATGTTATGTTATGCAAAAACGCAATTGACAGCCAGAATTTTAAAAAAAATTCAAGTTGCGATATCTTACATTACACTTTAATCTTTCATGACCCTAAATCGTAAAAATTCCAGATAAATCGACAGTTTTTTCTATTTCACATGCATTTTTTAAAAAAACACCTCTCACTTTACGTCTTATGAGTGATTTCAACATGCTTTGATAAAAGTGTTTGCTACGGAGCGACAAGTTGAACCCTGCGAGTTGTGACCAGGTGAATATGTCGGTAAAGGTTGTCGCTTCGACAACCCCTAGTTGGCACAACCAACAAATTGATAGTTTTTTGCATGAGGTCACAATTTTGTAATTACCCCACTCTACCTTAGTATTTTTTGATAACGTGATAAGATTATTTTTCGACAATTAGGTATGGCCAAAAACACTGTGTTTTTTTACAATTTCGACAAAAGTGAGGATTTTTTTTATAATTTTGACAAAAACAAGAGTTTTTTGATATAATTTTGGCAAAATCAGGAATTTTTGGCAAGTTTGCAGTGGCGATTTTCCGCATTATCAGAAAGTGCAGGTACCATAACAGGTAAAATGTACCTCGCATCCTATGACTTTGCAGCAAAGATGCGGTGTGTGGGCACGCGTAGCTCAGTAGATGAGCGTTTTGACAACCTTTTGACCACGTTCTGTTGAGTAAAACTTGACGCTTAACGTTTTTTGTTCTATACATTTTTTGCATATCTCGCATAATTTTGCAAAAAAACGCGGAAAACGCGTATTTTTCAGGGTTTTTTGCAAATATGTGCCTTTTTTAGTCAAAATTTTAATTTTATGGATTGGTAGGAAGAGTATGCTTGTAAAAAGACACATTTTGGCGGAAACAGTTTTTATGATAAACCATATAGCCCGGAGCTGTGGCGGTTCAAAGTTTTCTTTTGTCAATTTTACCCCCACCACTGTGATGAAAAATTTTGAAAAAAATCATGTTGAAAGGCCCAGGCTTCCCCTACATATTCCGCGTGGTACCAGAATTTTTTACATAACAGGGGGAGGTAAGTGGCTCTTTACCGCCCGCTGCGCGGGCGATAAACGTCACTTTCCTCCACCCCAGTCATGTAAAATCGCGTACACACCACGGGAGCAAATAAAGAATGCCTCAAAGCACATGTGTAACGCCCTCGCCTTCGGCTCGGGCATTAATTACATGCGCTCTAAGGCATTCTTTATTTTACCTCCCTCGATGTGTAATATACTATTATTCGCTACTCACGGATACAGAATTTTTCTCCCAAAAAACGCGTTTTTTGGCTATACTGTCCGAGGGGGGTGGGTTGAGGGGAGGTGGAAATTCCTCTCGAAAATTTTCATTGCAGGTACCCAACAATAATCCATCATAATTTTCCAAATCTGGGAACAGGGCCATTTCGCCTATCTTACCGTGGAATACCCTTTAAATTCAACGTGATTTACCTAGTAGATATAGGTATAGATAATCAGGCATAGAATCGAATTGAAATTTTGAAAATTTACAATACCTTTGGGGTTTTGGCGAATTTGTTTGAGACAGAAATTACTATGTTTTTCAATCCCCCCTCCCCCAACAAAATTACTCTTCCATCCTCACATTTTTGACCACAATTCAATTTTCGAAAGAAAAATTACCACGGATGGTAAAGCTGAATGTTGCAAATACTGTAGTTTCAATTCAGTTGGTTAATATTCAGCGAAAAAAGGTTCCTATGGAACTTAAATAAAATTTTAAATCAGGCCAAAAAAATATTTCAAGTGCCTGCCGGAATTCGATGGAATGGCGGGTTTTCACGCAGGTATTTTGAATTTTTATATTTTTTAAAAATAATAAGTATATGAATAGGTACCTACCTATTTAGTACTTTAGGATCCAATCTCTCAATTTTTTAATGATAGATGATAAACTTTTAAAAATTCAATCATACCTGGAAAATTTTAACTTTGAAAATCATTACTTAGCGAAGCAATTCCTAATAAGTAGCGTCGAAATACATATGATCCTAGACTTCGCTTTTTTTTCGTTTTTTAAGATTTTAAAAAAATGGTGCCAAACTTATTATTAACACTTGAATTTGATTTTGTTTCTTTTTTTATTGCATTTTTTTAAAATAAAAAAAATGTAAGGTTACGTAATTCGGTGTTGAATACTTATCTGCTTTATAAATGTACACCCAGATAAGTTTCATTTCAACTGAATTGTAGGTGAAAAACAAAAAAGAAGATGCCATTATGAATGGTTGATGTTGATGAATTTCTCAAATAATGCTAAAAATCGTAAAAAGGGCTAAGAAAAAGTTTGACAATTCGGATGAAATTTAATTTATGTGAAAAATACAAATTCCACAGTGAGCGTAATGAACGAAATGAATGGTTGTTACGCATACCGCGTTCAATAAAAAAAAAAAAAAATCGCCAAACTTATAACACTTTTATTACTATAAATCTCTTTCGAAATACCTACTTACTTACGTACCAACAATTAAGTATAAGTAGGTATCCAACTTTCTCGTGTCTTGTCTTTTATTCATCATCAACATTATCGTCGTCATTAGTATAATTTCATTTTTATTCCCATTTCTGTCGAATGCCTGGAGTTTATAAACAAATGATGAAAACACTCCTGTAATATCGCTTCACTAACTTTATTAACTTTTAACGTTTCAAACATTTTCAGCTAGTAATCACCCCAGCAGTAAAAGAAAGAGGTGCGAAAATGGTTTTTTAAAGACATGATTTGTTGCAAGCGAGTTTTAATTAGAACAATATTTTCAAGTTTTCCATAATCGTAAGTATTTTATGGAATTTCCAAGACGTGTCTCATGTTTAAACTCGTTAAAAGATTTTTCTATTAGTGGCTACAAAAGTACGGGTATTTCCGAGTAGACATTTATACCTACGAATTAACGGTACTTAAAAATCTGATTCCACTGATTCCATCGGTTTTTATTTACAATGGAAGCGCATGGGGGATTTTTTCACATATCCGTCTACACATTGGTGAAATATTTCAAAAATTCAAATATTCATTTTTTACGAGTAGGTTGCGGCTTTTGTTTAAAACGGCGGCATGTTTCACTCTTAGCATAATTTATAGCAAAAAAACCGGTATTTCTCGTCAATTCGTTGACAAATTCCGGGGGAGGGAATTTTTTTTTCAAATGTTCGTCTACACATTTAGTTCAGTGGCAAACTGTAAGTAAGCGGCAAATCATGATAAAGCTATGAAATTTGGTATGATGAACGAGGACACCAAAAGGAAATTTTTGAGCCCGAGAGCCCATCGCCAAGTCCCATAGGAAGGGAAGGAGGGTGATTGGGGGGGGGGGGTTCGATCAGCATTTTTCAAAATGGGGCTATCGGCGCGATATTGGTATCAATTCCATATGATTGAACCCCGCTGAGTTCGAAAATATCATTACTTTCAAAATCTGAGGAAGAGGCATGCCTCAAATTTGAGATTTTCTGAGTAAAATTTTTGCATTTTTCTCAAAAATACCGCAAAATTACAGTTTTTTAACCCTAGACGACACGCTGACCTTCCATCGGCATTTTTATGGTCATTTTCGGATTCTACAGGTCAATTACAATGCGAATCGACCATCAATACTTTCGCATACCTCTACCGCGAGTGCACAGAGGGGTCAAAAGGGGTTAAAAATTGGCAGTTTTTCGGCATTTTCTTACAAAAATCACGGTTTTTGAACTGTGCACCGGATACAATTGGCGGAAGAAGGTTCTAATGGTGATTTTCGAATTCTACAGATCAAATACTATCGAATAAGGCTCAGAGGCACTTTTTACACCCCTCCTGGAAGATAGTAGAGGGGGTCAAATTTGACTCTCATCTTGCTTATGTTGAATTAATTTTAGAAATGTAATTAATATAAGTATACATTTGCTTACCATCGTGATAATAATGTTTGTATCGATGTTTTTCGTACCGCCGAACCCAAATTTTCAATTATTTTTTCGATTCTAGCCACGGGAGGGGGGGGCACCATATGAGGGGTGGGTCGATTTTTCACGAAAAATCGACATGTATATCAAAATGTAGGTTTTTGAGGGCGCTGATTTCAAAAATGCTTCCGATTTTTCATTTTGGTGCAACCCAAGCGGATGATACTGCGTTCAAGGGGTGGGGATGACATTTTTCACAAAAAATCGACTTGTATATCAAAATGTAAGTTTTGGAGGACGCTGATTTCAAAAATGCTATCGATTTTTCATTTGGGTCCAAGCCAAGGGGGTGATACTGCGTTCAAGGGGTGGGGGATGGAATTTTTCACAAAAAATCGACTTGTACATATATCAAAATGTAAGTTTTCGAGGATGCTGATTTCAAAAATGCCATCGATTTTTCATTTGGGTCCAAGCCAAGGGGATGATACTGCGTTCAAGGGGTGGGGGATGAAATTTTTCACAAAAAATCGACTTGTATATCGAAATGTAGGTTTTCGAAGACGCTGATTTCAAAAATGCTATTGATTTTTTATTGGTTCTGAGCCAAGGAAAATTCTGAACAACCACCTTCAAAAACTTACTATAAAGATCTACCCATGAATAAAAGTTTTGACTGGTGAAGATGACCCATTTGACCACTATTTTTACGTATCCGTTGAAAAAGTTGAAAAGCCCCCTTCACTCCATGAAATAAACTCATCCCAAAAAAATCAAAATTCTGAGTGAATTGAAAAAATAAACGAATTTTAATTTTTTGTTATGAGTGTGATTTTTATCAACTTTTTCACGGAATACGTAGAAATAGAAGTCAAATAGGTCAACTTCACCAGTCAAGACTTTTTTTTATGTTTCAAATCAAAAAATCGCATTTTTCACAAACTTTCAATTTTTTTAAATCGACTTACGACATAATGCCGTCCCAATTTTTTAATATGTTCGTTCTCGAAAACCTACTTTTTATATGCAAGTCGAATTTTGGTGAAAAATGCCATCCCCCATCCCTTGAACGCAGTATCACCCCCTTGGCTTGGACCCAAATGAAAAATCGATGGCATTTTTGAAATCAGCATCCTCGAAAACTTACATTTTGATATACAAGTCGATTTTTTGTGAAAAATTCCACCCCCCACCCCTTGAACGCAGTATCACCCCCTTGGCTTGGACCCAAATGAAAAATCGATAGCATTTTTGAAATCAACGCCCTCGAAAACCTACATTTTGATATACATGTCGATTTTTCGTGAAAAATGGACCCACCCCTCATAAATGGTGCCCCCCTCCCGTGGCTGGAATCGAAAAAATAATTGAAAATTTGGGTTCGGCGGTACGAAAAACATCGATACAAACATTATTATCACGATGGTAAGCAAATGTATACTTATATTAATTACATTTCTAAAATTAATTCAACATAAGCAAGATGAGAGTCAAATTTGACCCCCTCTATTATCTTCCAGGAGGGGTGTAAAAAGTGCCTCTGCGCCTTATTCGATAGTATTTGATCTGTAGAATTCGAAAATCACCATTAGAACCTTCTTCCGCCAATTGTATCCGGTGCACAGTTCAAAAACCGTGATTTTTGTAAGAAAATGCCGAAAAACTGCCAATTTTTAACCCATTTTGACCCCTCTGTGCACTCGCGGTAGAGGTATGCGAAAGTATTGATGGTCGATTAGAATTGTAATTGACCTGTAGAATCCGAAAATGACCATAAAAATGCCGATGGAAGGTCAGCGTGTCGTCTAGGGTTGAAAAACTGTAATTTTGGGGTATTTTTGAGAAAAATGCAAAAACTTTACTCAGAAAATCTCAAATTTGAGGCATGCCTCTTCCTCAGATTTTGAAAGTAATGGTATTTTCGAACTCAGCGGGGTTCAATCATATGGAATTGATACCAATATCGCGCCGATAGCCCCATTTTGAAAAATGGAGGTTGAACCCACCCCCAATCACCCTCCTTCCCTTCCTATGGGACTTGGCGATGGGCTCCTGGGCTCAAAAATTTCCTTTTGGTGTCCTTGTTCATCAAACCAAATTTCATAGCTTTATCATGATTTGCCGTTTATTGCTTAAAAAATACATTTTGTCACTGAACTAATTGGTAAAATAGGTATCTCAAAAATTCGAAAATTTCTTTTTTTAAGGTTTTTGATGGTATTTTTGCAATAAGTGCCAAACTTGTAATTTTTTTCCTCAAAAATGAAAGAAAAAAAAATTGCAAGTCCAATTGTTTGATACGTTATTCAACATTAAAAGGACTAAAACTGAGAATTTTTCAGAATTTTTACTGGTGGAGATCAGGTTATAATTAAATTATAAGTTTTTAAATCGATTTTTTTAGGTTTTTGAAATTGGCAACACTGATTTTCACATCATTCGTCGATTACCGTCTCAATGTACTACAATTTGAAGAAAAAAAGTTTAAATTTCTATACCACGCACAACCTGAGCAATTTGCACCTGAAATTTTCCATCTTCAGTCATTTTGGAGTTCGGTTCCGTCAAAAAAATCGGAAAAATGTCCAGTTTGCCTCATCTGTCAGGGCTTGATGACCTCTACACATGATCTGATTTTGAAAAAAATCGAAGACCCATCGTCCAAAAATCCGCCGATTTGGCATGGAATGGCCCAGAGTGAAATCAAAAATACCGCAGACTTTATTTTTGATTCATTTTGATAAGGAGTAAGTTATGGGTGTGGCTCGTAATTTGAAGGAAAAACTGCCCCGCATCGTTATGTGAACCGATTAACTACACGATTTTGATCCATAATTATTATTTTTTTTTCGGGTTAATTTGAAATGACGCATGCAAGTACTTTCAAAATGGGTATTTTCAGTGGGAAAGGGCCCCTCTTCAATTTTCGAGCAAGAGAAAATGAAATGTTGAAATGATGCGATTTATCGAATAGGTGCTACGAGTACTTATATTCCTTCTCAAAGGTACTGAACCTGAACATGAATTCATCATCTTTCACACTCACTTTGGTATTATTGCTCCTAGGATCACCTCCATTCTCTCCATAGGTTTTTATGAGTAGGTAATTATGACCTACTTTTTTTCAATTCTGAGAAACATTTTGGTTTCGTCGATCGTTTTAAATTTTTGCATTTTTGATTTTCTGTGGAAATTTCCACCACTACATAGGCTTTTTGATGTATAGGTATAGCTCCTTATTTAATAAGTAGTACCTAAGTTAATTTTTTTTTAAATAATATGAAATTAATGTTTATGTTGAAGTAAGTTAATTGTATACGTGTACATTTTTTGTGTGAAAAATCGAATCTTATTATTTAGTAATATACTTACATGCTTTGAAGTCATTTATTCCTGCTTTATGCAATTGTGCAACGTGCATTGTGCCAATATAGGTATGCCTGTCCCTGTACCTTATAAAATAAAACCAAAATAAATAGGTATAAAAATACAAATTTTATTGAATTTTTTGTCCTGAAAGTGATTGGTATAAAACTTCGCAAAAGAAAAAGAAAAGTCTTTTTGGTGTTTTTTTTTTGAAGCATTAAAATATTAAATTTTAATCAAATTTCACTGCCGTTTTTTACCGTTTGGAATTTATCTATTGATAGGGCTTTTATTTGTGTTTTTTGATATCACTTTTTGGCATGTTTTTAACACTCTCTCCAGCAATTCACAGGCATTAGTTTGCTCAACAGTAAACTTCCACAATTTTTTGTTAATTTGCGGTAATTTTTATGCTCTATTCATGTTTAGGCCATTTTGACGATATTTTATGCAATTTTTCGTAAAAACTTTTTGGTAATTTTTAGTGATTTGAACCTTTTCTGCTGTTTTTATGTCATTTCAAAAGGTTTCTACCTATTTTATGCAATTTTTCAAATAAATTCTAGTTAATCTTACACAAATTTCATCAGTTTCTGATCAATCTCACTGATTGGTACCTACTTTTGTGACGTATTAATGCTGTAATTTTTTTCATTTTTTATTTTTTTTCAAACAAAGATTACAGCCACTGCCAGCTTTGGTACTTTTATGACGTTTTTCAACTTATCTTTTTTATTTTATTATTATTTTTTTAAAACAAATACATATACACAGCCACTGCCAGCCTATGCGGTATCTATATCTGTGAGCTTAGCATACGTATTAGTAATACTTACTTTATCATATTTTCAATAGCTACTTATTATGCAAATTTTGTGTATATTTTTAATGGTAATTCTATCAAGTTTTGTCTATTTTTAAGGTGTTTAATTGTCTTCAGTGTGATTTTGACTTAGCTGTATTTTATTCAATTTCTTCAAAATTGTATCAAACTTCACTCCAATGTCATCAGTTTTTTTTTTTTTTTTTGGTAACTTTTACTGATTTCAGAGCATTTTTGTGTTTACATTGCGATGGCCTGGTTTAAATACCACGTAAGTCCAAAATCATAAATGTTTCAGGAGAGCAAAAAAAAAAAAAAAAACATCTTGCGCAGTTCGCAAGATCAACCGACTTTGCTCTAAATAACCCCCAGCAATTTACCAACATTTACCTCAGTAATTTACCAGACATTACCTCAAAATTTACCAATTTACCAAAATTTACGGAACTACCAAAATTTACCTATTTACCCAAATTTACCAAAATTTACCAATTTACCAAAAATTACCCCCAGCAATTTACCAACATCTACCTCAGTAATCTACCAGACATTACCCATTAATTTACCAATTTTCCAATTTTCCAAAAATTACCCCAGCAATTTACCAACATTTACCTCAGTAATTTACCAGACATTACCCCACTAATTTACCAATTTTTTATTACCCCAGTAATTTACTTCCAAAGGTTGACACAAATTCAACAAAATAAATTATCCCACTAATTTAATAATACTAAAAATTACCACAGCAATTTACTAAAATTTACCAATTTACCAAAAATTACCCGAGTAATTTACCAAAATTTTCAACCAACTTTATTGAAAAACTGAAAATTACCCCAGCAATTTACGAAAATTTACCAATTGGAATACCAATTTACCAATAAAAATTACGCCATTAATTTACCAAAACAAAAATTACCTAAGCAATTTACCAAAATTTTCAACCAACTTTAATTACGAGTAATTCACCAAAAATAACTAAGTAATCATTTTATTTACCAAAAATTAATATTAATTCACCAAAAAAAAAATTATCAAAAGTTACTGGCTATTTACCAAAAACTTAATGTTTTTTGTTAAAACAAAAATTACACTAGAAATTTTTGAAAAATTTTGATTTTTGTGGCAAAAAAATTTTGGACGAATAAAATTAACAAAAAAATTAACAAAAAAATCGACAAAAAAATTTCACCTCTTTACTCGCGCGGGATTCGAACACCCGACCTCCGGCGCACTAATCTGCAACCTACACACCCTAACCACCCCATCTGTTTGTTGGGGGTGGGCCGTTTGCGAGATATAAGGGTTTACACAAATTTCTGCTTATCCATAACGTTGAAACACACTTAAACGTTCATATCTCGTAAACGGCTGAATCGATTTCGACCAAATTAAAAATTTCTCTAGTTCAGTATCAAAGCAATATTTTGCCATCATCAGTTTCGACTTAAAGTTCGGAGCTTTTGAGTTCAGCGTGACACAAATTTATACATAAATTGATATATATATATATATATAGACATATTTGTAGCAAACCGAGATCAGTCATATACAACGTGCAATCCGAGATCACTTCGGTGAAGCTCATTAATGTATGTGTTCAATCTGTGTATGTTGAAATCTTCCAAGTTTTTGTGTCATTTGGAGAAGTATAGAGGGCACTTCTGTCCCTATTTTGAACATTTGTGCATTTTTTTGAAAGTATATAGCACACGCTGAATCCGAGATCAGATGATCCACGTTGAAACCGAGATCCATTTATATATATACTTTTCTCGCATATAAATTCAGCATAGATCGAGATCAGTGCGCTGTTGCCGTTCTTAATGATGATAAATTGATGATTGATTTTTGTTGGTCGGGGTTTATTTCTCAAGAGCTTGGAATTATTTCAGTTGCGTGATTGACCATTTCTTAAATAAATTTTATGCAAGTTTTATATTACTTTTAATAACCATACTTCTGAGAATTATCTCAATTTGTTCTGAGGTTATTGCGCCATTTCTCATACCTACGCTCAAAATGGAATTTTTCGTTTCCAAAATTCTCAAAAGGTCATCCAAAAAAATCCAAAAAATTCAATTCGATCAGTTAAAGTTTTGAAATAATTTTTTCTAATCACAGTAAAATTCTCTAGCGTTTTGATTATGATTTTGAGCACAAATCTTTGAAAAAAAGGCTGAAGTGTTGCTTCGATTTCAGAATTTGCTTTTATCTGTCAAAACATAAGTTTTAAAAATTTTGTGTGCAATGTCGAATATGCGTGCTCAAAAGCGTATTTTTTGAGGCCAAAACTTTCAAAAAAAATTGATTGGAATGTTTTAAATTACAGTATTGTTATTTATACTTGTACCTGGTGTGATTTCTTTGGCATACTTATTGAAAGCAATTTCCGATTTATCCCAAAATTTCCAAAAAAAAATCCAATACAGATCAAGAAACGTGATTCCATACCTAAGAGAAAATGATTGGATCTGATCACGTCTGATCAGATGTAATCTAATTTGCCCAACTCTAATAATTAGAACTACATAGGAATGCCCAGTGTTGATCGGATCTGATCTTGGCCTGGTAAAGATCAGATCTCTTCAGATTTGCTCAGATTTGTTCAGTTGGTCAGATCTGAACAGGTCTTCCCTATTGGACTTGGTCCAATCAAATCTTAGACTAAACACCTCCGTAAAAAAACACAGAAAATACAGCTTTTTTACCTCTCGAAATAATAATTTTCTAACGCTTTTGGCCTCGCTTCCTCAAACTTGTTTGATTTTCAGTCTAATGATTACAATTTTCAAAGCAAAAACAATTCAAATTCTAAAATGTTGATGGTAAAAAAATATAGACCAACTCCTCATATAAGAAATATCTTTTTTTTACTTCTCAAAGAAATTTCGGAAAGCTTCTGCCTTCGCTTCGCCCGAGGGAAAAATTCACTCACGCTAAGAAAATAATACCTACAATGACTTAAAAAGTTAATGCTCAAAATGTGCACTTGCCCAATCAAATTTTTCAAACTCTTTCTCGTGACTATTTTGAAAATTTTGGGCCCCAAAGAATGTCATTTAAGACGAAATTTTAGAAAATCGCACCACAACGCTCGAAAGATTATCGCTTGGCAAAGAAAAGATGATTTTCTACTTCATAGCTTTCCAAACTATTCTTCATCAATTTTTGGATAATTTTCAAAACTTTGAATCATAAAATATGTACCATTTTAAGCGTCTGTCATGGAACGCGAAAATTGTCTTGAAAAATGTATATGTACTGTGTCTTGGAAAACGAAATTTTTAAAATTGAAACTTCTCAGTCAAATTCTTTAAACCCCTTACATTAAGTACCTACAATTTTTTTAACGCACGCCCAAGAGGAGTACATTTTGAGCACAAAATTATTATAAGCACACATAGCAGCTGAAAAAATTTTATCGAAAGCTCTGCACTTCAAAGTCCTGCTTTTTTTGTCGTAAGTCTAACAATTTTTTGAGTGTTTTGGTTCAATTTTCTGTACGTTTGTCCTTAATGATATTTTTTGAACCCAAAATTTTCAAAAAAAATCCAAGAGAAGTCAAAAATTTGATTGCTCACCCATGAGGAAACGATTGGATCTGATCACGTCTGATCAGACCTAATCTAGTAATTTGTCCAATTGGAACAAGGAATGCCCGGTTTTGATCAGATCGGATCTTACAAGCGAACCTCTTGAGGTGTCACACTCCGATTTGAACGAGACCGCGATTTTTGAAAAGAGCATGGTCTAAAACCCCCAAAACCGCATTTTCAGCTGCTAAACTTCATTTTTTGATTTTTGGCGAATGTTTGAAAATTCAAAATTGACTGTGTTTGGTAATTGATGCTTTTTTGAAAAAAGTACATACTTGATTAGTAAAAATTATCGAGATAGGTAAGTCCTTTTGAATTTATAAATCGTAATAATTTCTATGTCGTACAAAGATTTTTCGAGCATTGTGATGCGATTTTTTACGCGTTTACCCACAGGTAATGATATTTTTTGGGGGCGTAAATATTCCAAAAATTACCCAAAAAAATATTTAAAAATTCGGTTGCCCAACTCAACTTACAGTAGTAAATGTTTCCCCTTTCAGGCACTCGAAAAAATCGCTGTAGAGGATTTGAAAAATCGATTAGCCAACTTCAACTTTTGGAAATTGTTTTCGACAGTCATGGACAGTCAATAGTTATGTTACAACGAAATGTTTTTTCAGCGCCCGTAATTTTGGAAAAAAAAATCGTCTGTAAGATTTCCAAAAAAATTGAAGGAGCTGCTTTAAATTTGGAAATTGTTTTTCTTCTGGTAGTGTAAAATGTTAGTAGTTGCATGCAACTACATAAAATAAAGGAGAATTTCCGATATTTATCTTCTCGCGATTACATTTTTCGGCTGTTATGGCATACTTTTTGAAAATTTTAACCTAACAAGAAGCACCATTTAAACACAATTGTATCGAAAACTATAAAGCAATGTTAAAAACATTGTATTAGGTGGGCTGGCAGGTGTACTCTCTAAATTTGAAACAGTCAATTTCACTGCTTAGCAGTCACGACATTTTGCCTTTTTAAAGCAGTAGTTTTTTTTACTGCAAAACAGTGAAAAATTACTGAATTGGTCAGTAAAAAATCATTTTGACTGACCAATTCCGTAATTTTTCACTGTTTTACAGTAAAAAAAACTACTGCTTTAAAAAGGCAAAATGTCGTGACTGCTAGGCAGTGAAATTTGACTGCTTTAAATTTAGAGAGTACTACGAGAAAAAGCGATTTCTGAAGCTGAAATTTCCGAATCAAATTTTGCAGTTGCACTTTGTTTGGATGATTTTTTCATAATTTTAATTAAGCCCAAATTATTTCATTTTTTGAGCGTGCGTTTTGGAAATTGTACTCTCTAAATTTGAAACAGTCAATTTCACTGCTTAGCAGTCACGACATTTTGCCTTTTTAAAGCAGTAGTTTTTTTTTACTGCAAAACAGTGAAAAATTACTGAATTGGTCAGTCAAAATGATTTTTTACTGTCCAATTCAGTAATTTTTCACTGTTTTGCAGTAAAAAAAACTACTGCTTTAAAAAGGCAAAATGTCGTGACTGCTAAGCAGTGAAATTGACTGTTTCAAATTTAGAGAGTACTTATACCCAATGGAAAGGATTCAAAAAAAAATTATTAAGCAGCTTCCTTTTAAAAGCCATTTTCAAAATTTGTGCTTACAACGGTACTTTTAGACACAAAATTTTCAAAAACTTATTCAAATAATTTGGGAAGCTTCAAGCTTGAAAATCGTCCTTTCTTTGCTTTATAATTTATGGCGATTTTCCTCTCTCTAAATTTGAAACAGTGAAATTTCACTGCTTAGCAGTCACGACATTTTGGCTTCTTAAAAGCAGTAGTTTTTTACTGCAAAACAGTGATAAATCTACTGAATTAGTCAGTAAAAATCATTTTTACTGATCAATTCAGTAAATTTTTTACTGTTTTGCAGTAAAAAACTACTGCTTTTAAGAAGCCAAAATGTCGTGACTGCTAAGCAGTGAAATTTCATTGTTTCAAATTTAGAGAGTAGCGTTGTGCGGTTGGAAACTGTTTCAAACCATTTTAAATAGTTCTGGAGCCTCCAGCAGATTTTTGAAACTTGAACTTCCACAAAATTTCATCAAAATGGAGTTAGAAAGCCAAACTTCATTTTAGCAAACTAATTTCAATACGCTACGAAGTCGACTGCAGGTGGATTTCAAGTTTTTTGGAGCCTTTTGCGACTTTTTAGCAATTACATGGAGCCTCCAGTGAATTTCTGAAACTTGAAATTCTCATCAAATGGAAATGGAAAGTCGAAATTTACTTGGCACAAGAATTTTACTCCCTGAAGACGACTTCAGGAGGGTTCAAGTCATTTTGGAACCTCCCGCAACTTTTTTTAAAAATTCCTTAAGTCTCCAGCAGATTTTTGAAACTTTCAATTTTCATATTATAAATGTATTATCAAATGAAGTTAGAAAGCCGAAATTTACTCCGCAAATTAATTTCAATACGATATGAAGTGGACCGCAGGTGGTTTCAAGTGGTTTTGAAGCTTCCAGCTACTTTTTTAGAAATTTCAATTTTCCAAAAAACGCCGTAAAACCGGTTCCAATATTCTTAAGCTTGCGTGCTCGCAGTCGCAACTGGTGCTTGTTAATGACCTTCATGATCGATAAAGTACCTGTTATTTTTTATTAAAATTTGTGCATTCCAGTTTGAAAATTATTTTTGTGCATCGATTTATTCGAGTTTGTGCTTATTTTAAAATTTTAAAAATTCACCATCCCGCCTCCGTTTGAGGTAAAAAGATGAAATTCAGTTGACGCCCAATTTTTGGCATTATAAACGGAGTTTTCATTCCCAAAATTCTGAAAAAAATATAATCAAAAAGTGCTAAATAACTTCACTTTATTTTTTTCGTCAGGTTATAATTATTCTACAATTTTGATGCGATTTGGGTACCCAAATTTCCGAAAAAAGGGCCAAAATTTGTTTTAAAAAATATTTTGAAAGCGATCTCTAACATGCACCCAAAAATGGCATTTTCAGATTCAAAATGTTTGAAAAATTTCCCAAAAATGACTGAAAAACTTGATCGAGAAGTTCTAAAATTTAGAAATCGTTGTTTCCTTGCCGTTCATTAGTTTTTCAAACGTTTGGTGCGATTTTCTGTGCGTATAAACCCATAGCGGTAGTTTTTGAGGCCACAATTTTCAAAAAAATATCCAAAAACTGTAAAAAAAAATGTTATTACATAACCTAACACTTGGTAATCATTTTAGTTAGTTTTTGTAGCCTTTTGCGAGCAACTTCCAACACTCACACTCTAAAATTTTATTTTAATGACCTAAAGTTTTCCAAAAAATTATCCAAAATCGAATTAAAAATTTGATTGGGGAGCTCTGACTTTGGGAATCGTCCTTCCTTTGTAAATACAATGATTTTTCAGCATTGCTATGCGATTATGTGCGAAAAGTTTTCAAAAAACACGTAATCGAAAAGTTTTCAAAAAATTACCCTAAGAAGACACCAAAAAATTCAGTGACGTAATTTGAACTATGAAATTTTCTTAGCCTTTTTAGGTACCTAGGTATTTGAATGAATCACTCCAAAATATTTTAAAAATCGATTATGCAGCTTCAGTTTTTGGAAATTCTTTCCGACAGTTTGGACAGCCATGATGGAACGAAATGTTTTTTTCGGAGCACGTAATTTTGAAAAAAATTCGCCCGCCTGTATGATTTTGAAAAATTTGATAGAGCAGCTTCAAATTTGTAAATTGCCCTTTCTCCTCGTAATATAATTTTCTGTGATTTTTGAATGCAATTTTTGATACGTGTGCTCAGCACAGTATATTTTTTAGATCCAAAAACTTCAAAAAAAAAAATCCAAAGCTACTTTTTGGGCTAACATTTTCAAAAAAATCGCTGGTACATGTTGAAAGAAAAGGATTAGGCAGCTTCAAATTCGGAATAAGGAATTTTTTACTTTGGAAATCGTCTGAAATGATCAGTAGTTTTCTCAACAAATTTTTTGCCAGTTTAGGATTTTGGGTAATTTCTTGAAAATTTGGGACCTAAGAACTATAAATTTTAAACAGAATCGTCCAAAAGGTTTCAAAAAATTCGATTGGGTAGCTCTGAATCTTGCATTTCTTAAACAATTTCTAAAGTTTCCAATCAAATTTTTAGTAGATTTTGAATGATTTTCAACATTTTTGAGTCCAAAAAAATACAATTTTAGCGCGCGTGTTGGAAAACTTTCAAAAAGCCAAGAAAATAATACAATGAATGGGATAAGCAATTTCCCAAATTCAACCTGCTCAATTGAGTTTTTCAAAATCTCTTCGGCAATTTTTTTTGAAAATTTTGGGCTCGAAAATTATTATTCTGAATACATGTGCAAGAATTTGTACCACAATGCTCGGAAAATTATGGGTGTGATTTATCGGCACGACAGAAAAAGATGTTTTAACGACGAAAAAAGGGTATTTTAACGACAGAAAAAGGCATTGCACGGGAAGAGAATTATTTCACGACGAAAAAAGTTTTTGAACGACAGTAAATGAATTTCAACGACGATATAAGGTATTGCCCGACGGAATAATTTAATGCACGTCTATATAATACATTTAACGACAAATCGTGCACGACAAAGAAATAAAATAGTGAACGACAGAAAAAATACGAATTGCACATCCAAAAATTGATAAAAAGCACGACATTAAAAAAAAAACTACACAGTTCATCTAGTACATATCATTGTACAAGTAGTGTTTTTTTGACTTTTGAGGATCTGCCTCTCTTCCGCTTCTGTCCCAAAGGAATTGACTTCCCTTCAGCAGGAACTTGAGCTTGAGACGAATGTGCATAGGTACCTACATAAAGTATGCTTGCACAGTGCCGATTTAGTGTGTTGTAGGGGCAGGAACAAATTGACGTACATAGGTACGCTTTTCTTTGCTCGACTTATATGCGGATCACCAGGCAGCAAACCCAAATAAAAAATTGGAACATCTCCAAACGAATTAAAGTCTGAGCTGATCTGAGCAAGAGGCAGGAGACAGTTGTTCACCTTCCTCCAGAGTGATTTTGAAGTTAAAAAATTGTTTAACATGAGGAAATTGAGAAAAATTGCAGTATCTGATTAAAGAAAGAGAAAATAGTGTTTTTAATTGAGGTTTATTACTCAAAATATATGAGTTTTTTGACCTTGCTCAGCAATTAGTTCAGCCATATGAAATCAAGAAACTCAAAAATGAACTTCTTGCATAATCACAAAATGAGTTATTTCTCTGAAAAAAAAATTTCGGCGGGAAATAATTTATTTTGCCGGGCATTTTGTTTTTTTGGCGGGGAATTATTTATTTTTCCGGGCAATTTTTTTTTGGCGGGGAATAATTTATTTGGATGTGGACTACATTTCTTTCGTCGTTTGTATGAGATTGAATTGTCGTTCGTATCACTTAAGTTATCGTGCTGGACTGTCGTTGAAAATTGTTGAAAATTGTCGTTAGAATGCCTTATTTTGTCGTTCGAATGTCCTGTCGTTCGAATCACTTTTTCTGTCGTGCCAATATATATTCCCCGAAAATTATTATTAGGCAAAGAAAGGACGACTTTCAAGTTCAAACTATTTGAATAAGTTTTTGAAAACTTTATGCCTGAAAATACCATTTTAAGCGCGAGCTGCCCAATGGAATTAAAATGGCGTTTCTTAGGTTGAAATTTGAAAAAAATGATCCAATAACAGCCGAAAATGTAATCCTGAGAAGAGGTAAACATTGAAAATTTTCCTTTTCAGTTGCATGTAGCAACATTTTCTTCAGTTTTTGACGGGATTTTCTGAACATGCGCCTACATTTGGGCCCAAAATTTTCAAAAAAATCACCCGGAAATAAATCGAAAAATATGACTGGGCAGCTTCAACTAGGAAATCATTCTTTCTAATTAAACATGATTTCAGAGTGGTATTCCAATTGACATAAAATTTATGAACGAGACAAAGCTAGATTGAAAAAGCCTGAAAAATTAAGTCCTTGCCAAAATTTTAAGCACCTAAGCGTATTTTCTAATTTTTAGTGAATTTTTAAAAACCAAATATGGGATAAAAATTTAGAAAAAAATTTAAATACATATCTCTAAATTGACTGAAAACTTGAAATTCAGCATAACACTTATATCCTATTTTCAGCCCAATAAATCGATTCGAAATAGTTTGAAGTGGTTTTGAGCAGTTTTGAAGTATACAGCAGATTTTTGAAAATTTAACTTTTGGAAGAATTTTGAGGAAATCTCAGCTTTTAATGTACGTAGGAGACACCTGAAATGCTCAAAACAATTTGAAACGTTTCTAAACGATTCAGAGGGTTGACAGTTAAAGGTCAAGTCGGTGAAATTTTGATTTTTCAAGTCCAATTTGTTTTCTGAAAATTTTCCAAGATTCAAAAAATGCACTTTAACGCCTGAAACTTTGGGTGAGCGGTATCTTCGCATCTTTTTCTGTGTGGACATGTCCCGTTCAAAAATATCGTGATATTTCATCAGTTCTCTTCAGCAAGAATAATAATTTTAAATGTGTGTACCTACTGGAAATTTCAGTCAAAAAAGCTATGGATTCCAGCGACTAAAAAAAAATGCGCTCAAAGAATACCAATTCAAGCACTTGTGCTTATAGAAAATCCCACCAAAACGCTAGGAAAATTATGCTATGGCTAGAAATAGGAATTTACAAAGTTCATGTGTGCCAATTAAATTTATCCGATATTTCTGGATAATTTTTTTGAAAATTTTAGATCTAAGAAAGTCAACTTCAACTACACGTACTAGAAATAGTACTAAAACTCAAAAAAAATTGAATTACCTATGAGAAGAAAAACGATTTCCAAAGTTAAAGCTCGCCAATTTTCTATCATTTTTTTGGATCTTTTTTTAAAATTTTGAGCCTGAAAAATTCCATTTTAAATTGGCTTATTGGTAAAAAATTGTGATTATTTCGCGAACTACCAGTCGAATTGCGAAATAATGGTAATTTTCGTGCCCAGCGATCTCAAATTAGTCAGAAAACGTCATTAAAAATTCAATATTTCATCAATTTTTTATAGTTTATTTTAAAGCTCAAAATTGAGCTATTTTTACGGAGAAGAAAGCGCAATAATGAGAATCTGACATCGAAAATAAATTCGCCGCCCTACAAACCCCCCTTGCCAAAATTTTGATTCGATTCGCGAAAAAAGTAAGTTTCACTGCTCAAAAAAGGTGCATTAACTAACGAGTAAAAGAAAAACAAAATTTGGTTTTCAAAAATTCACAATAATTAGAACATGAACTTGAGCTCCAAAAACTTTCACTGGAATGAGGAAATAACACATGAGAAAATAATTCGAAACTTTAATTATTGTGAATAATTATAGCCGATAGGTAGTGAACATCTTTTCAAAAATCTCACGTACCTAAAATAAAAACAACCGCATTGGTACGCATGCAACGTTGTCAAATAATGTGATCTCGGTATTAGCGCGCGGCGTATCCCGCGAAATATACGACGACACGACCGCGGCGCTGCGAGTGAACATCCGACTCAACTACAAATGTATATCCGTAGACGTTTCACGCTAAAAACGAGATCATAGCTGAAACTTTGCACAGAGGTAGTAGGTGATCTCGTTATTAACGTGCGCCATCTAAAAAAAACCGAGATCACCAAAAATGAGTCGGTGATCTCGTTTTGCACTATGTATATGTATTTATGATCTCGTTTTGCACTAAATTTACATATACACACATACATATATATATAAACTTATCTCGTTTTGCGCCATATGTCTTATCGTGATCAGCACACTCCGAAACGTCAAGAAAATTCACCCCCACCCAATTCTTGAACCATCATGACAAATACAATACCTCACTTTTCCGTTTCACGGCAAAGTCGGTAAAAACGTTTAAGACATTTAGATCTTGTTATATTTGCAGTTTTAGATTTCATTATTATATGTATTTTAGGGATCTTAATGGGATGGCCTGATGATATTTTATAAATTAATTAATGAAGTAGTTGATTAAAGCGCTTCGAAAGGAATACGAGGTTCCTATAAGACGACTTACGTGGTTTTTAACAATGGCTGCCAAATCGAGAGTGAAAACTTCTACTTTTCAATTTTATCAATAGACAAACTACTGATTTGTTCGCGAACGAAAAATCAAATAATTATTGAGAATGTATTTTGAACGAATTATTAAAAATTGTGCGTGCGCATTTTTGCATTAATTGTTGCCATTTATTGCACTCACACTCGTACACGTTGTTATTTAATACGTATGAAGCGTTGCCAAATCGAATTTTTCGTTTCGTTTCAAAAAATATTCAAAATAATTCCGATTTCCGATAGTCGCGAATAAAAGAATTTCCCTGGCCAAGCGCGTCACCACTTTTTCTCCACGATGTTGTCGTGGAAAATTGTAACCGACGCGCTAGGCCGGAGAATTAATTCTCATTCTCATTTAATGTCAGTTCTAATGTGCCATAATATTGAATGGATGCATTCACGAAGTATTTTTAATGAATGGAGGATTTGTTTGATTTTCCAAATGATTTTCTTTTTTCAATTTTTTAAAATACGTAAGTATACCTAATGTTCTTACAAATTTCTAATCCAAAGTAAATTTCAAAAATATCAAAAAATTGTCATAGAAATATATAGAAATGAAATATGGGGTGGGGAGGGAGGGAAAATGAAATTTTACAAAATAAGCTTTCAAGCTAGTTTGTAAAAAACAGGATTTATTAATTAGGTAGGTACTTCAGAAAATTTTAAAACAAAGAGAGGAATTTTTAGGCCAATCAAGACGAAAATTATTGCTTTTTGGATGTTTTGGCAAATAAAACACAAGTCTCTTGGCAATTTGGTAAAAATTACGAACTACTACCATTTGACTACTTTATCAGAAAACTACTTCCTGAGAATTCTGATGGAAGAAGACTTCAAATTTTCATTGATTCACCAAAAATTGACACTCTCTGACAACTTTGTCAAAGAACAAGAATTTTTTGACAATTTTGGAAAAAACAAGATTTTTTTGGCCAACCTTGACAAGAATAGGAATGTTTGACAATTTTGACCAAAATTGGCCCTTTTAGAGAATTTTACCAAGATAATCACTTTTTGATAATTTCGACCAAAATGGATACTTTTTTGATTATTTAGCCAAAAATCGACGCTTTTGACAACTTTTTCAAAAAAAATTACACTTTTCAACTTTGGAAAAGTTGGAAACAAAAGAACAGAACCTTATACCCTCTGGAATGAGATTATTTAGAGCGATTCTCCTTTTAATCATCCATCACCTAATCAAGCAAGCTTCAAATTTTTGGGATAATTTGAAAAAAAACCACTTCTGAAAAAATCTAGACGATCTGACAAAAAAAATTAAAACAGCTCGCTGAGAAACGTTTCGTAAAAAAAATCAAATGATTTGTATGCTGTTTCCGACCCCCCCCCCACCCCCCCCCCCCATTGCTAAAAATGAGTCTTCTCTGCAACTTCAATAGAGAAAGTAGGATTTTTTTACAATTTTGGCCAAAATTAAAGTTCTTTTTGAGGATTTTGGTTTTAAACAAAATGGACTTCTGGAAATTTTTTCTGGCAATTTTGGCAAAAGATGGGCCTGTTTTACAGTTTTTACAAAAAAATTAGATTTTTTGCAAAAAAATAAAATTTTTGGTTGTTTTGAAAAATGGGTGTAAAGTCTCCTCTCCAAGGAACTTTTGAAATTATGGATACATTTTTCACTTGTTGACTCAGTGTTTAGAATTATTTCAAGTTATAAAAAAATCTCACAAAATAACAGAAATTCATTATCTAAGGCCTTATTAAAAGTTTTATTATTTTATAACTTCAATGATTTTTTCCCCCGAGTCTGACATAATGTCAGAAAGTTAACAAACTTTTTTCGTCAAGTTGAAAAAGTCTAACAGAATGTAAGGAAGTCGAGGTGTTTTTCCCCAAGTTTTCAAAAGTCAACCTCACACCATTTGGTCAATTTTCTTCCGTTTTGAAAAGTTTGACATAATCTCAGAATGTCAACAATTTTTTTTCAAGTTCTCAAATCTCTGATGCAATATTAATATCAGGACTAGAATAGAATTTCTTCACAATTTTCAATAATCGGAATCTCTAAAATCTTATCAATTTTAGATACACCACTCTCCCTCTCCCTCCTATAAAAAAATACCTATGTTCACAACAACATTTTTTTTTTTACAATTTGAATAAGTTTGGCATGACTTCTGATTGGCAATTTTGAAATAAAAAGGGGAATTTTAAAAAAGGTGGTAGGTCATTTTTTTCGAACACTTCTGAAATCATGATCAAGTTTTTGGCTAAAAATTTTTCTGAAATGCTCGAAAAAAGTTTTGATAGTAATTTTTTGCCTACACTTTAACATATTTCTACAGGTTGCATGACACCTTTTTCAGAAATTTCGGAAATCAAGACTTAATTTTGAGCTCAGATAGGATATAGTCTTCCGAAAATGCCCAACAAAATATTTTCGTTGGAATATTTGAATTCTCCGCAAACTTTTTTAAAAATCCCACAAATGCAACCCCAATTTCAGGCTCAATTCTTCGAACATTCTCAAAAAACCAGTTTTGTCATAATCAAAATTGAACAAGAATAGCAAAAAACATTGTTGAAACTTCTTCAAACACAAGTAAAAGCTCTAAAAACATGGTATACCTACTTCCAAAAAATGAAGTAAATTCTATCACAGTTCCCAAAAATATACCTATAAAAACATGTCAAAATGACACAAAAAGACTCAAAAGCAATAAAATTGCTGAAGATCATTGAAGAATGGATAACATTTCTGTCAAGTAGTACAAAGATAAAATTTGCAAAAATTCTTTAAAACGTTGTTAAAATTACCTAACAACATGAAAATCACCAAAAAATCTGAATATTCAACAACATTCGCCTAAAATTTATGAAGAAGTGTTGAAGATGTGTGTAGAAACACTCAAAAAAACATTAAAATTACCCAATCATTAATTATCAAGTGAGAAATAAAAATCATCAAAAGTGGATGAAATTTCAGTTAACGTTCATTGGTCAACTATACGTGTGTGTATGGTACCCTAATTTTTAATGGACACGAGTACCACTAGTACCTTTTTTTTCGCTATATTTTCTTCAATTTTTTTTTCTCTTTCTACTGAAACTGAAAACCAAACCTGTATTCAATTGTGTTTTTTGCCCATTATTGCAATCTTAGTTTTCGAGAGATCACACTTTGAATGTTGAGAAATAAAGTACCTACACTCACAAGATGTGGACTGGGCATTTTGGGAAAGTTCATAAGAAAATAAATTTTTGAAATGAAATAATGAGAAGTATAATTTTGAGATTTTCAGTTTATTCAAAATTGGTAAATTTTTTCACTTACTTTGAATCTGAATAAATGCAAGTCGATAAGCACCCCACATATAAACTTGAGTGAATAAAATGTAAGCAGGTAGTATGTAGGTAAGGTGCCTACATGGTTTATTGGTTGTTGAAACAGCGTGAAATTTATTTTTCATTATACATGCTACGAAAGTATAAGTTTTCCGCCCTCCGTGCATGCTACGAAAATGCTCCATGTTTACCCGGGTCGAAAATGAACATTTTTTAACTTTTAAAGCACTCTGGAGGCGGAAAAAAGCATTCTACAGAAAAATGAAGTCGAGGAAAATTGTAGAGAATTAAATTTCCAATCGACATAATGTCTTCAGTTTTTTTCTAGGAGGCTTAGTATTCGATATATTTACTATGAAAAAAAGGAGTCATACTCATCACTTTAACCAAAAACGGGCGTAAAACTTATTTTCGTAGCATGAATAATGAAAAATATCTTACAATGCAAGAAGCGACGTGAAGAATGTTTGGTCTCGTGCTTTAACTCACCTCGCCTTCGGCTCGGCGAGTAAAATTGCACTCGACCAAACATACTTCACTTTCGCTCCTTGAATTGTAATATACTATTGGAATACATTGATGAAAATTATTAATTATATCAAGAATAAATGCAATTTTTTTTACTTCGAAGTGATAATTGATAACATTACGAAATTGTTTTTGATTTTGAGTTGAAATTAATGTGGCCAGAAGGGTTTGTAATGAAAAGAACGAAAAATACCGTTCTCAAAATGCAAAAATTGCAAAAACTACACAAACGCTCTCTTTATTGAAAATGCTTCAACTAAAATATGTAAACAAACGGAAATTTGCTTACTGTCATGGCGCCGTTAATCCATGAAAATTCGGCAAAATAGTGTTCGTATTTTCCATTTTTCACGCTCAAAAATGATCAAATAATGTTCATTTTTGAATATGTTGTTTAGAAAGGTTATATCTCGGCGAGTACGAGCTCGGTTTTTTGAAATATGGTCTCATAAATGAGTAATGCTGGCATGAAAATGGCCCTAAATTACGTAACTTTGAATCCCAAAATATTTCTATTCTAAAGCAAATTTTAAAAAAACAGCTCCGTATTCGCCGAGATATAACCTTTCTAAACAACATATCCAAAAATGAGCCAGATCCATTCGCCCGTTTTTGCGTAATTTGGAAAATAGAATTCGTCATATTTTACCTACTCATTTACCTACTAAACTACACCCTTACGAGGAGGGTTTCAAATTTACAATTGATGAAATTCTTGTACATACTTACTTACGTGGTTTCAATAATAAAAACTTCGCATGTCGGACTTATGTGTTTTTCAATCTTAGATAAATATACGTACATAGATGTCGAATTTGTGTTTGTAGTACCTAGTTATAAATTTTATTAATACCTATCTCTATGTTTTTTTTTTGTTTTTTTTAAAATAAATATTAATTCATTTCTTATGTAATGTGTGTCGATTCGCGAAGTACATGAATATCCCATTTGATCTAAATTTGTATTTAC
Organism: Planococcus citri; assembly: GCF_950023065.1. NCBI lineage: Eukaryota > Metazoa > Arthropoda > Insecta > Hemiptera > Pseudococcidae > Planococcus > Planococcus citri. The sequence continues at coordinate 5,739,945 of NC_088681.1, read as the reverse complement.
CTATAGGTAATTGATTCACGTTGTTGTATAAAAATACAAAAATATAAGATTGTGGAAATTCACTGAGACTTGTAATTATTTGCGTAATTCGTTTTGATTTAGATTTGAGTTTCTTATGAAAAGACGATTGTTACAATAGGTATTGTTTAATGAGCTCAAAAGCATATCGAGACATTTGCCAAACTAAAAGTATAGAAAAGGAGAAGAATTATCGACGAGCAGATATAATTAAATTAATTCGCAAGCAATATCGAAGAGTTTTTACCAAAGGACTTGTATCTGAAAATACCCATAAAAGTACCTAATTAATCGATTTCCCAGCTGTCTATTCCTACATCAAGCTAAGTAGGTACCTATATTTTGTTGAAAGTTCATAAATGTGATGGGACTTCGCTGGAGAATCTTTTTTCAACATGTTCGATTGCATACTGTGACGACGAAATTCAACTTTGCATTCGCGAGGTGTTAAATTTCGTCGTCCAAAACCGGAATCATCGTATCGTGAAGTTTTGAAATTCTGCATAATCTCACGGGCCGATTCTCTATCGAGATTCCACACGTGCGAATATCGTTTAAAATTACGTTCTGGAAATATGATACCGATTTCCGCCGGCCATTGGCCGAGCAATGAGCATATATGCGGTTCGTGAATTCAATTCTTCGAATTCGCGAAATACAAAGACATTGGAAATCAGCGCTGAGAAAACTTTACATAATATTATGTATAGTTCAGTGACAAACTGCAAGTAAGCGGTAAATAATGATAAAGCTTTGAAATTTGGTATGATGAACAAGGAAACCAAAAAAAACTTTTTAAGCCCGGGAGGCAATCGCCAAGTCCCATAGGAGGGGAATGGGGGTGATTTGGGGGAGGGTTCAACCCACCATTTTTCCAAATGGAGCTAATGGGGCGATATTGGTGTCAATTCCACATGATTGAACCCCGCTGAGTTCGAAAATACCATTACTTTCAAAATCTGAGCAAGAGGCATGCCTCAAATTTGAGATTTTCTGAGTGAAGTTTTTGCATTTTTCTCAAAAATACCCCAAAATTACGGTTTTTCAACCCTAGACTACACGCTGACCTTCCATCGACTTTTTTATGGTCATTTTCGGATTCTACAGGTCAATTACAATGCGAATCGACCACTAATACTTTCGCATACCTCTCCCCTGTGTGTACGGAGGGGTCTATTAAAGGGGTTGAAAATTGGCGTTTTTTCGGTATTTTCTTGCAAAGGTCGGAGTTTTTGAGCTGTGCACCGGATACAATAAACGGGAGAAAGTTCTAATGTCGATTTTCGAAAATACTACAAAGCAGATGCCATCGAATCTCGGAGGCACTTTTTACACCCCTCATGGGTGGTAGTAGAGGGGATCAAACTTGACCCTTATCTTGCTTACGAGTATGTTGAATCAATTTTAGAAAATGTAATCAACGTAAGTGTAGGTACATTTTCTTACAACCGATATAATGATGTTTGTATCAATGTTTTTTGTACCGTCGAACCCAAATTTGCGATATTTTTGTTGATTCCCAGGGGGGGGGGTGAGACCATATGGGGGAGTAGGTCCATATTTTTCACAAAAAATCGACTTGTATATCGAAATGTAGGTTTTCAAGGACGCTGATTTCAGAAATGCCATCAGTTTTTCATTTTGGTCGAAGCTACGGGGATGATACTGCATTCAAGGGGTGGGGGATGAAATTTTTCACAAAAAATCGACATGTATATCAAAATTTAGGTTTTCAGGGATGCTGATTTTAGAAATGCCATCGATTTTTCATTTGGGTCGAAGCCAAAGGAGTGATACAGCATTCGAAAGGTGGGGAATGAAATTTTTCACAAAAAATCATTATGTACCTACCTATAGTATACATCAATCTTTTCCTCTCAATTACCTTTCGTGTTCCGGCTCAAAGAAATGGCAGTCTGATTGAATTATTCGACAAAGGTAATTTTGTTCAAATATTTCCGATTGTTCTCGGTATTTACGTGAACGGCTAGTTACTGGATGGAGAAATTTTTAGAACGAGAATTGTGGCATAAAAAATTTGTTCATCTTTAATATGATTTTGCTTACTATGTATTCAAATATCATGATAATTAACAAACCTTCCATATCTTATTTTTTCATTCCAAAGACACTATCGCCATGTAAATGTACTACGCTGAAATCTTTCAGAAGAATCTGAGAATGAGATTGAGAAAACTGACCGAGGAAAAAGTTGAAAAAATTTTTTTATAACTCTCAATGAAGTAAAAATGTAGCACAAGCTTTCTTTTCTCTAATGCAGTATGATCCCCTTGGCTTCGACCAAAATGAAAAATCGATAGAATTTCTGAAATCAGTGTCATTTTGATATACATGTCGATTTTTTGTGAAAAATTTCATCCCCCACCACTTGAATGCAGTATCATCCCCGTAGCTTCGACCAAAATGAAAAACTGATGGCATTTCTGAAATCAGCGTCCTTGAAAACCTACATTTCGATATACATACAAGTCGATTTTTTGTGAAATATATAGATCTACTCCCCCATATGGTCTCCCCCCCCCCTGGGAATCGAAAAAATTATCGCAAATTTGGGTTCGACGGTACAAAAAACATTGATACAAGCATCATTATCTCGGTTGTAAGAAAATGTACCTACACTTACGTTGATTACATTTTTAAAATTGATTCAACATAAGCAAGATAAGGGTCAAATTTGATCCCCTCTACTACCTCCCAGGAGGGGTGTAAGAAGTGCCCCCGAGTCTTATTCGATGAAATTTACTTTGTAGTATTCGAAAATCGACATTAGAACCTTCTCCCGTTAATTGTATCCGGTGCACAGTTCAAAAACTCCGATTTTTGCAAGAAAATGCCGAAAACACGCCAATTTCTAACCCCTTTAGACCCTTCTGTACACCCAGGTGAGAGACCGGGTGAGAGGTACGCGGAATTATTAATGGTCGATTCGCATTCCGAAAATGACCATAAAAATGTCGATGGAAGGTCAGCGTGTCATCTAGGGTTAAAAAACTGTAATTTTGGGGTATTTTTGAGAAAAATGCAAAAACTTTACTCAGAAAATCTCAAATTTGAGGCATAAAGTAAAGGTATTTTCGAACTCAGTGGGGTTCAATCATGTGTAATTGACACCAACATCGCCCGTTAGCCCCATTTGGAAAAATGGGGGGTTGAACCCTCCCTCAAATCACCCCCATTCTCCTCCTATGGGACTTGGCGATTGCCTCCCGGGCTTAAAAGTTTTTTTTGGTGTCCTTGTTCGCCATACCAAATTTCAAAGCTTTATCATAATTTTCCGCTTACTTACAGTTTGCCACTGAACTACTAAGAAAGTAATGAAGCAGGTATGGAGGAAATTTGTCAAAATTGCATTTGAAAATGTTGAAAACCACCTGTAACATTTGACCGAAAAAAAGTACATTGAATAATCGATTTGAATTTGAAATTGGTCAAATAATTACTGAAAAGTGAAAATTACTTCAAATAATGAAGTTTTGGTTAAAATCATTAGATAGCTATGATGAAAAAAAATCTTGAAACCGTGTTAAAACGGAAGTAAACACGCTTGAAAAACCTACAAAATCAAAATCCCAACCAAAAAGTGATGATAATTTCGTAAAATTTAATAACAGAGCGAGAATTGCGTGAATAATCGTTGTTCTTTCAACACAACTGTTGACGTTAAAACTAAAAAAATCTCTGAAAATCTTCAAAAAAAAAAAAATAATAAATTTCTATAAAAGTTGTAGAAATTTTGCGGAAATAAATTGCATAAAACATCGAAAACATCGTTAAAATTGCCTCATTCTCAATGTTGAAATTTATTTCGTTTAAAAATAACGATTAGGTATGGTTAATATATAGTCCAGTCATTTTAGCAAAACTTTTTGTCGAACCTCGAAAAAATTGGGGGAAAGCTGAATTTTACATTATTTGTTCGGATAGGTCTTTAAAACAACCCATCAAAAGTTGCACCCTGCAACTTGCCGGCCTACCCCTGCAAGAGGTCACTAGCCCTTGTCGATACAGATTTTTCGGCTGTATCGCCGAAATGAAGCGTCCGAGAGGGAAAATGTTCGAAGAAACATTGTTCTACGCTAAATTTCCTATCAGCGTGACCAATTCAGATTTTCCCAAAATGGCGATTTCACCCTAAGTGAAGAGGGGGTAACGTTGTCAATTTTATGAAAATTGTTTTAAAAAATGAAAATTGACAATTTAAAACGTGAACTCGATTCACACGATAGACTCGAAAACATTTTGACCAAAATTGCACACCTCAACTTGTCTGTCACCGCCGAAAGAGGTCATTAACCTTTGTCAGTCTACATTTTTCGGTTATATCACCGAAATGAAAGGTCAAAGGGAAAAAGTGAACTGAAATTATTCTCCGTCAAATTTCCTATAAGCACGACCAGTTCAGTTAAATTATATTTTTCGATTTTTGGCGAATTTTTGAAAATCAGATTTAGGCCAAAAATGAGGGGAAAAATCAAAATTTTACCTAATTGAGCTATAAAGCTGAAATTTGGGACATACCCTATTTTCGACCTGTCAAATATGTCCACGGCCCCACCCCCACCGATTGACTTCAAACATATACCATTCGTTTGTGCTACGTATTATTAATAATTATTTTTCATTTTTGTTATCGAAATTTTTCATAAAACATCTTCATTCATCTGCGATCTTTTACGTGACAATTTATCTGAATAAAATTAAAGGCGAAAAAATTATGTCTAGTCTATTGATACCATTTTTGAGTTTCACTTAACGAAAATGATCAAATTAACCTGTTTTACCTATAAAGCACAATATATTTCAATTTTTATTTTAATTTATCGATCTTGCAGGGGTTAACTTTAAAAATTGAGATTGCTCAGAAATCAGAATTTTTAGTGAGCGTACGTAGTAGGTACCTACATCATACATGGCCCACGGGTGTTTAAAGAAAAGTAATCAGAATTTTAGAGTCGTATTCATAGATGTTAGTTTAGGGATCACGATCACTTCTGTAAGTTATTTGAAGCAATTTTTCCAGGCGTGAGTGAATTTTTGAAGAAAAAAAAAAATATGAATAGATTGGACGGACTCGGAAGTATTGATTTATCATTTTAAAAAATGAAATTTTAATTTGTTTACAAGAAAAATTGAATCAAAATTCACCACTTAGCCTGTTATCCAAGTGATCCCTAAGTAACGTCTATGAATACGGCCTTTATTCTCAATGATTTATTTTTTACTGGTAAAATAATCTCCGATTTGAATGAAACTTGGACTGTTGTTAAAAGGACCTCAAAAAACACCCATCCCCCAATTTTCAGCAGCTCAAATTGATTTGTCGATTATTTCATAGGTACCAAATTTCAAAGCTTTATCGTGATTTGTCGCTTATTACTTCCAGTTTGCCACTGAACTACGCGGTCATGGGTCTGCATATAATTCGTAGTTCCAACTACTTCCGATAGAATTCAGCCACTCCGCGTTGAGTTGCCAACTGCCTCTTGAAAAATAATATCAATCATCATCATCGAGTCGTATAACCGCAAGTAAGTACCTATAAAGTATTGAACCATAAGTAGACCTTCTGAAACAATGAAATGGTGGTATTCCGGAGTGATAATATCCTTTGAAAGCCTCCTTCTATAGAACTGTCTATACCTCATTCATAATGACCTTAAAAAGCTGGGTAATTACATAGGTAATTCTCCCAAAATTTTCATTTTACCCCCTCTACGACACGACACCTTTTTTCAATTCGAAAAATATGTATCTACTTACCTATGATACATTGGAACGCATAAAACGAATTGAAAAACGCTATTTTGAAGGGTAAATATGAAGGGAGGGGGTTGACAATTTTTGTAGGTATACTTCTGTTGTTCATCACACCACGTTAGAAAATATTCACCAAAAAAAAAACTGTTGATGACAATAATTATGATACAGGGGTCGCGGCATAAGTCAGTATTCATATTCGAAAACTGATGCGTTCTTTTCAACACCCTGTTTTTGTATGGAGAGTTTTTACATCAAGGATGACTTTCTGAACCACTTCCGACTCATTATGGATCAAAGGCCATTTCAGCCATATTGTAGGGGAAGGCCATTTCTCCACTGCACATGTATAATATTTCAAAAAAAAAATGTGCATGTAAATCCAAAAATAAACTCCTCACATCGAAAAAAAGCCTTTTTTTAAAAAAAAATTGTCAAAGCACTGCTTTTATCAAAAATTGTTGTTTTTTGCCAGAAACTGCAAAAATTGTCTTGTCTACAAGTTCCACTTTTTTGATGAAGTAGGTATTGTGGGCAAAGGCCTTTTTTCTGATGAATTATTCAAAAAATTCTATTTTATGGCAAAATGGTTTGTTGTTGGCCAAAATAGATTGAAAGTACAGTTTTTGAAAAAATTGTCGAAAAGTCCTAAAGTTTGTCAGAATTTGACTGAAAAGTGCTGCTTTTTCCATTTTTTAAATCAATCTTCGTAATTTTATATTTTTTCTTTCGATTTCCTTTTCTATTCATTTTTTCTAGTTCTCTTTAAAAATAGAAAAATCCTGACTATGAAAAAATGTGCAATTATACTTACATGTAAATAATATGATGTGTACGAGGTGCATTTCCCCAGCCCCCCGCCACCGCCAAAAAGGGTCTAAGTAAGGTCATTCGTTTGTGCTTGTTTGTGCTTCAAGTCCGGTCGTTTGTGCTTTAACCCTATCGGAGACATTGAGAAAAGTTTGTGGGGGGACTCGGGAAACGTGAGCCCCCCCACCACGACCAATTGGGTTGAAAATGGTGTCAATCGTTTGTGCTTCGTTTGTGCTTGTTTGTGCTTCAACTCCCGTCGTTTGTGCTTCGCCCCTTCCCAAGAAAATGAGGATAACTTGTGGGGGGGGGGGGCTGGAGAAATGGTTTTTGAAAAAGGGGTTAGAAATGGAGATTAATGGGAAAAAATTGATGAAATCGTTTGTATTTCGTTTGTGCTTGTTTGTGCTTCAACTAATTTCGCTGCAACTCCCCTCCTCTTAGAGTTGAGGTTCCTCAAAACATCATGTCAAATAGGGGTTCCCTTAATAATTACAGTAGGGTCATTCCATGTCAATTCGACCAACGTTTTTGAGTCATGTCGTTCGATTTCGCTCACATTTTTTTTACAATATCTACCCACCCAATAAGTAAGAAATCCGCAATCAGTTTGGTACTAGCCCTCTCAGGGGGCGGGTGTGGGCGTTCCATTATTTTCACACTGTCTCGAGGTACTGAACTACAGCAGCGCATTTCTCCAAAGCTATAGTACTTCGATAAAAACTGATTTCACAGTTCGAAAGGGCATTGCATTTTGAACTTTTTAAGCATTGTACCGGTAGGGGATGCGCCCGCAGCTTCCACCTAGAGGGAAGTTGTGTTCCTGTCGGAGTGGCAGCACTGCTTACGAGTAGTGCACTCTATCAAACTAGTTCGAGATGCGCCACTCCGAGCTTCGAGCTTTGAAAGCTCGTTAGGTATATTTTCACTGGTGCTAGCGTAAGGTAGCAAGTTCAGAGCTTCCGCTTGTAGTCGATACTACAAGTGTATTTTATTCAATAATGTGTAGTGTGTTTTATTATAAATCTTCGCGTGTGTTATACCAGAGAAGTGAATAAATCATACGAACATTTAGCGGTCTTATGATCATTTATGAGGTGTCTCAACATCACTGCAATTTGATATCTTTCGCAAGGATATCGGGCAAGTTTAGGTTCCCTGGGCTTATTATATGCACGCTGGTCTTGCGGAGGTCTCCCTCAAAGTAAAGACCTCCCAAACCACCACATATTTGGCGCCCAAGCGTGGTTCTCTAACCCAGGGCTTTTCAAAATTGCATTTATTGCAATATTTAGGCGCAAGCAGAGACGTTTTAGTCGAAAACGAGGCACACCGCGTGTTCTCAGGCCTAGCCTACAATTGCGCTCGCAAGACGCAAATTGCAATTTATTGCACCGGAAACTTGTTTTCCATTTGAGGTTTCACCTCATAGAGACGATTCGAAGAAATCGCGAATTTTTTTTTATCGTTTATTCGGAAAAATTTCGGTCCAATTTGGTCAACCAGGCGACCACTCAGTCAACCAGGCGACTGCAACGATCAACCAACAGTCAACTTGGCGACCGCAACGTTCATCAGAACAGGTACGTGAGATTTTATTCTCGAAAAAATCGCGAAAAAGTGTCGAAAATCGCGTAAGAAATAGAACTTTCGTACCAAGTTTGACAAGCTTTGGTTTGGAAAAACCGAGCACAGTTGAACAAGCTCGACACGAAAGCTCAAGGTCAAGCGCCGAACGTTGTAAAAGCTTGTACCACGTACCTGAAACAGAGAAGTTACAAGTTCGATAATGGCTACGAATAATTTGGAATATTTATCGGATGAATTTCTCGAATTATTACCTGAACGGATGCGACGATTATTTGAGATGACGGCTGAAAATAATTCTCCAAATCCTGGAATTGACAATTCGCGACGATCCAGTTTTCCATCGATTAACTTGGATACACGTGTGACACAATTGCGACCTGAAATCAGAGAATACGACAGCGACGGCGTAAATCAGAGATGTTTAAATGAAAATCGGAGATGTGTAAATGAAAATCAGAATAACGGTAAAAAGCAGCTGAGACGTTCGACCAGAAATGCTGCGAAAGATGCTGATTTTCGACGCCGTGAACAACTAGGAATTCAAAAAACACCTAAATCGAAGCCAACTAAAATTAGAGATCGAAAATTATTGCGCAGCTTGCACGAGAATATTTTGGATCAGAGAAGGGAATGGCGAAGTGCTGAAATTCAGATCGATTCCCAGGAATATCAGGAAGCACTCGAGGATGGTGATTTGGATTTTCTAAAAACTGACTTAGACGAAATAGATGCGAATCGTGCTGACGAAGCTATAGCTGGAAGCAGTGCACTGATGTCAGGATTCGAAAATCCCGATGCATCGATAAACCAAATTGAACTGGAGTATGAACTCGAAGATGAAATAAACCGATCAGAGAGATGTTTAAAAAATATTGCTGAATCCAAAATGGCCCAAATTTGCAGTTTTGATCCTGTGAATTTTGAGAAGAAAATTGATTTGAAAATTGAAAAAAAGCCTGATGAGCAATATCCAGCACCATTGTCTCAGGACGAGTTAATTTTTCGAAAATGGGCCTATGCTGCATCTGATAATCATGATAAAAATGAAGACACCATTAGTAGTCGAGTAGTTGACTCTGAAAAGGCGATTTCAAGAACCAGAGAGGATGTAGGTCACCTATATCTCGAGCTACGCGCTCAAATGGCCAGAATGAAATTAGATCTCAGAAAAGATCACGAGAAAAAGATCAATGACCTAAGATCAGAGATGAGAACAACCTTCAGAGCCTACAGGGAAACTACTGATCGGGTACTCACCTCTCACGTGCTCATCATAAATAAAATGAAAGAGAGAAATATGTACATGAGTAACCTAATGCATCAGATCCAAATGCAGTACTTGGAAGATCAAGAAAATATGCAGATCGAAAGAGCAGAATATTTATCATGGAAAGATCACGTTGATGGTTTCGTAGCAGAGCTTCATGATCCAGAAGAACCACCCTACCAGCCCCCTGTTGTGCCTACAGTTGTGCACAACATAAACAGTATCAATGCCGACAACACTGCCAGTCGCAGCAGTGTAAATCCAGGCAAAGGCGCAGATCTTTTCCGAGGAAGGAGAGGATCTAGAGATCGATCAAGGTCCCCCGCCCCCTACAGGGGCAACACTGATAATGACAGCCGCAGTAACGAGAGATGTGGCAATAACGGTAGCAGCAACAATGGCTATCGTACAAATGATAACAGACATAATCGCGATAGATCATCTTCAAGAGAGTCACGATCAAACAGAGATGATAGAAACAACGATCGAGATTATCGAAATGATCGAGATAGCAGAGATTACCGAAACAACGATCGAGATAACAGAGATAATAGAAACAGCGATCGAGGCAGCCGTGATCGACGAGACAGCAGAAATGATCGAGATAACAGAGATGATCGAAATAGCGACCGAAGCAGTGATTATAACAACAACAATCGTAACAGCTTCGACGGCAGCAGTAATAGCAGTAACTATAATCGCGATAACAGAGATGATCGACGAAATGATCGACGCGATGATCGAGCGAATGATCGACACGGAAACGACGATGATCAAGAAGTGCAGATTGATCCTAGATGGATTCAGGCTGAAAATGAGCAACAAAACAACCCCCCAGAACGCAGATTAAATTATAGAATCAAGTTTGGAAACTCAAATTTCAACATAAGACCAGACAGATTACGTGAATTTGGGGTAAGATATTCGGAAGATAATAAGTACCAAGTTTACAATTTTTTGCACCGATTTGAAAGACGCATGCAGCCATACCAAGTATCCCAAAGTCAGTACTGCGATGCCCTAATGGTCCTAATTGATGATAAGCTGATTCATATGGCACCTTGGAAAGATTTGCAAGAAAATAATACTGATTATTACCAATTGAGAAAAGATTTCATCGATTGTGCTTGGGGTCCTCAGAGACAAAATGAGGCTAGAAATCACTTCAGAAATATGCCAGTGTGCAAAACATCTTCGACCACACAATGCTCAGAATTGATGATATGGCTGAAAGTGCTCAAAACTACGAACTCACCATTCGAGGATATCATTATGATGATATACTACAAAATGACACCCAGTCTCAGACCACGTTTTACTGAGATTGAATTGCAAGATATCAACATTTTCGAGAAAAGACTGAATGGAATGACTCGTGTTGAAGAGTTTGCTCAGAGACCACCTGAACCAGAAAGGCCTGCTACTCAGACTCGAAATGTGCAACAAAGATCAGAGAATCGTCGATCTAGTTTTGGCGGCACTGATAGGCGCTCCAATTCACAAACAGTGCGGAATAATACCAATGAAAACAAAGGCGAGCGCACAACTGACAAGTATAAAAAGCCTAGCTACGATAAAAACAAAAGTCAGACCAAATCAGAGACTGCCAAAACTTACCAAAAAGACAGAAAAGATGAGTCTAAGTACAAAAAATCGAAGGAAAAGACACATGGTGTTAATCAAATAAATAAGGAAGAAACACCATCAGAGAATGAAAGCTCAGAGGAGCAACAGTCCCCCCTACCTCACCTGAGGGATCAATTGATTCAGCAGGATTGCCGTCGGGAAACGAGTAGCTGACGCGTGCAAATTAGCACAAGTGGAGCAATTCCATGAGCTACCACAAGAAGAGTTTGAACTCATTGGAGATTCACTCGCTGTATTTTTAGCAAATATAATACCACGACGAAGGCCTGAAATCACCCAGCCTTATCTCAAAGAACAGATCAACATCAGCGATCTGAAGACAGCCATCAGAGCAGCCACCTTTACGAAGAAAAAAGCCATTCTATCACTGGCTCAATATGAACTGAACTACTCAGACATGGCTTCGAGTGTTGTGAAAAATTATGCAAAGCAAATTGTGGAGAATTTAAAGCAGAAAGGATTTGAGAAAATTGTTTTGCTGTTTCCACTGGTAAAGCCAAAAACTTCTGCAAGTAATCCAGTATCAATGGACAAGTATTTTGCCTACAGAAGAGCGCTAGAGTCACTGGAAGACGATGTTGTGTCATTTTGGTGGTCTCCTGCTGCCTTATTTTTGGACTTGAAAAGAGACTCACAAGATCGATATAAGCGTCAATTTCGAGTTGATAAAGATTACAACATGATGCCAGTGATGTATAAATTCCATTTAAGCAGAAAAAATGGCAGATATTATCCCAGATTTGCACGCAAAACAGAGTTGTTCCAAGAGATGGATAAAATGTACAATTACGATTGGCATCAGAAGAAACCTCCTGAGAATGGCACTGAGCAACATGGCACTCAGACTGAAGAGAGTAGAGAAGTTATAACTGAGGAAGATGGCTTGCAATATGAAGTAATAAAGAAGAAATTTCTGATCGAAAAGAAGAACTCAGACATTCCTAAAAACATCGAAAAGGAAGTCACAGATGCTGTAAAGAAAATAGAGAAGTTAAAAAAGTTCATGAAACCTCAAGCGCTCCAAAAGCTACTCAACAAGATAGGAATCCCCTCCCCCCATGAGGAGGAACGAAACTTATCAGAGACGTTGCAAACACCTGTTAAATCCGCTGGGGCATCAGAGAAGTTAAAAATAACAGTCAACCACGTGACTGGGGCAACGCCTAAGCCCCCCAACACAACATGTATATCTCAAAATTCAACACATGTGCCTCAAAACACAACTCAGAGTGCACAACCGACAGCAGGAACTTCGATGAATCTAATCCAGCAACCAATTACACCTAAACCACCGCTGCGCAGAGAGGAAATTGAGGCTCGAGTCAGAGAGCAAATCCTCAGAGAAAAAGACAAATTTGACACGTGTGTAGTGCCACTTACGATGGATGGCACCACCTACCCAGCGCAGCTCGATACCGGGGCAACCCCTAATGTAATATCAGAAGAAACTGCGAACATCCTGCTCAGAGATAACTATGATAGCGTTCAGTATATCATGCTGAAAAAACCTATTGTGTGCTGTTTGGCTGACGATTCAAAGGTAGAGACATACAGATATGTGATTGTGCCAAAACTCAAATTTGGAGAATGCGAGCTCAAAATTCCATTTTACATTATGAAAGGGTGTAACCAGACTTTTATAATTGGTACCAAAACCATGAAGGTACTTGGAATTAAGACTGATGTGGAAAATAAAAGAGCCACATGCTGCCCTCCAGGCCAAGAGAAGATTGAAACACTCAACTTTATGACTGAGGAGGAGTACAAAAAGAAGATTACACTCAGACGAATCAGAGTAAAGAAAAAGAGCGTTGAGCAAATTGATCACATATCCAAAAGAGCAAACACAGCTGATAAGTACCAGGAAATGGAGCCTGAAGATGTGGACGATGGTCCAGAAGTATTTTTGGAAACACTGAGATCGGATTTGGAGCAAGCTGTAAATGAAGAAACCATTACGAAGAAACAGGCTAAAAAAGCATTTGACATACTCAAAGAATTTGCCTGTGTGTTCAGCAAGTATCCAGGAAAATGGACAGGACCGCCGATGAAATTGAGATTCAAGGATCCCAAGAATATCAAAAGATTCCATGGTCCGAAGTATACTCCATCTAACAAACAGATGCCACTCGTGAGAGAAGCTCTCAGAGTGATGATAGCCAAAAAGATCGTTGAACCTTCGACCTCACCTTACATCAATGCGCTGGTAGCAAATATCAAGAAAAATGGCGAGGTGAGATTATGCTTGAATCCTATGGAATTGAACCCTATACTCGAAAATGACTACAATGAAGCTCCATTGCTTGATAGAATTATAACAACAGACGGACGTGCCAAAATGTACTGTTGCCTCGATTTTGTGGCAGGATTTTGGCAGATGGTACTACATGAGGCATATAGGAAATATTGTGCTTTCATCGTAGATGGAGAAGTCCACCAGTTTATAAGGGTGCCATATGGATTAAAAGTGTCATCTGCATTATTTGTGAAAATGATAAACACGATCATGAAAGCAAAAAAAGGCAGAACGAAGTATGTAGACGATGTGCTACTCAAGGCAATGACTTTCGAAGAGATGATGGAATTACTGGTTGATACACTGAAAATAATCAGAGATAATGGACTTAGGCTCAATCCAAGAAAATCAAAGTTTTTCAAGAAGAGCATCAACCATCTTGGTTTTCAACTCCGGCCTGGGGCAATTTTGAAGCAGAATAAAAAGCTTCAAAAGCTTGATGAATTCAAAAAGAAGCACACCAACAAGAAAGGCGAATTCAAACTCAAAAATGAAAAAGAAGTTATGGCATTTTTGGGAATTGTTGGATTCTACAAACGCTTCATCGCAGATTATCAGCAGCTAGCAGTGCCACTTTATGAAGTGACTCGAAAAGAAAACTTCAAGTGGGGTGAAGAGCAGCAAAATGCATTAGAGATGTTGGAAAATGAGTATCGTAAAGAATTCAAATTAGCCACTCCCATCGATGGTGCAGATTTTTACCTAGAAACGAGTTTCACTCAAGATGCCATGAATGCGGTGGCATACCAGAAAGACAAAGATGGCGTAGATCACGTTGTGCTGTTTGTGAGCAATACATTTAAAGAGCACCAAAAGAAGTACACAATAATAGAGAAAGAGATGTACTCACTCGCGAATGCATTAAAAAAACTCGAAATGTGGCTTCATGGATATACTGTGCATGTCAGAAAGGACATAATGTCAGTTGTGCACCGATTTAACACATTGGCTCAAATACATCGCAAAGCAGCGGCGTGGATAACGCATTTTAACTGCCACAATCTTGTCTATGACCTGCCAAAAAGAGTTGGAAAATGGTGGGATAGACAGGCACCTGAATTGACCTTATACAGCACGAATTGGACTCATATGGTGCCACTTGGCGTTGTTTACAAAGATTTGGTTAAAGAGCAGTTGATTGATTGTCTTAAGAGGCTGGACTTGTACCAAAACAGAGATGAAAATTGGTCAAAAGTCATTCGGAGACTTCAAGCAGACGAGATTGACATGACTTCCAAGCAGAGAAAAGCGAAGAAACAGCTCGAGAAAAAATATGTCATTTTGGAAGAAGAAGAAGGTGTCAAAATACTGTATCGAATCAGAGAAGATGGATCTAAAGTGCCATGCATGCCTGATGAATTGTACAAAGATACCATAATGTACTTACATGAAGAATATGGTCATGTGGGAGCTGCCAAAATTGACTCGATATTTCGACGCATGTATTATTCGCCAAATGTGCCAAAATCTGCCAAATTGGCTACAAGCGAATGCCTCGATTGCAAGCACAATAAGAATTTTGGGCAGAAAAAGAAGCTAGAGTATGCTCAAATTGAGTCTTATGGCATAGCAGATGTCTTGTCAGCTGATTTAATTGGCCAAATCGCAAACAGAGCCAAGGACCCAAAATACATGCTAGTAGTAAAGTGTGTATTTACTGCCAAAGTGTGGCTCAAAACCCTGATTGTGGCTACCAAAGAAGAGGTCTCAAAAGCGATGAAAGAGATACTCGAAGAAATAAAGAAACTGGGGCACAAGGTGCGCAAAGTGATCACTGATAATGGCACTCAGTTTGTAAGTGATACCTGGAATGATTTACTCAAATCCTATGGTGTGAAAATTGGCCACACCACTAAGTATAATCCACAATCAAGCTTAGTGGAAAGAACAATGAGAATAATTGGCGACAGGCTGAGAGTAAAAATCAACCAATCAGCTGAGGACTTCGATTATACTCATCATGGATGGCACAAATATGCCAAACAGGTGGAAAATGAAATAAATAACACACCTACAGAGTTCGGAGTGAAGCCAAATGAAGTTTGGGGAATTCCTGATAACTTGGCTCAAGATTTGCCAGTGCCCAATACTGGAATAAATGCCAAATTCGAATTGAGTAAATTACGAGAAGAGCAACGTGCCAATAACGTTCCATCAATAACATCAGAAGAAGCTCTGAAACTCAAAATGGACCCAAAAAAGCTCATTGTTGATAAGAAAGGATTTGTCTGGGTAGCTGTAGACGGGGCCTGTTCCCAGAATGGTACAGATGAAGCGATAGCGGGTATCGGAATCAGTTGGACACCTAGTGGAGACTTCAATGTTTCGGAAAGAGTTGTGCACCCAGAATATAAAAATTCGAATAATTTAGCAGAAATCATTGCACTGATAAAAGCGATGGAAATTGCCCTAAATAACCAGATAGAGAAGCTCAAAGTATTTTCGGATTCCAACTACTTGGTCACTGCAGTAAATCACAATCCAAAGAGATGACTTATGGTGAACCGCTCGCCAAAACTTTAAGCTGTGAGCACCTGTATCATCGAGAGTGTTTCGTTTCGATGACGACGACGGTGGAAAAGAGCGGCGTGATCCCGATATGTATGACCGAAGGTTGCTTCCACCAACTCCATTCGAAAGAGTGGACTAAATTTAGCATCCTGGCACCGGTACATGCCATAGAGGAGAAAATGGCCGGTTTGGTGATCGAAAAAGGTTCCGAGAACCTAGAAATAACTGCACCGGTGGTCATCTCTTCCGACGACGAAGCCGAAAAAGAATCAACGTGGAAGCGAGCCAAGCCCCAGATGATGCTGAATGGTGAGGTCTCAATTACCTTGGTACCTGCGAAGCCGAAACCTGCACAATTAAAATCAAAGAAGAAAGTCAGTTTCGCTGCTGAATTAAAAATGGTGGAAAAGAAAACGGCGACGAAACTTCGGCTGGCAAGAAAAAAGAGATGTGTTAAAATAGCGAAGAAAAACGTACCTGATTCAGCTGTGAAGTTCGATCCAGCAAAGCAATATGGCGATAAGTGCACCGTCGTATTGCCAAAACTCGAGCCATCGGCGCCAGTCAAACTCGATAGGTCCAGCTTTCGAATCCCAAAGCTGAATAAAACGAACATCGAAGCTTCCAGTGGCGATAATCAGCAGTCCAGTTCTCCATTGGCTGAAACAGAAAAGAACAAAACGAGTTTAGAGACGATTAAAAATCGAGCAGAGATGCTGAAAAGGCTGATGCGAGAAAAGGAAGTACTTACCGAGGATCTTAAGAAGACTCAGCTTCAGCGTGAAAAGCCAATCGAAAAACCCCAGCATCCGGTTGTACAGGAGACTGGACCGCAGCCAGCAGCTCAACAGCGCCAAAGTGAACCAAGCCGCGACCCTCAGCATCCGACTCAGTCCATAGCTGGTCCATCTCCGGCGCAACGAGTGAAAGAGAAACGCAATCGTCGACATCAGGATACGAGAGATGAAGAAGCGCCGATCAGTCAGGTCTTGGATCTCCGCCCATGGTCTGTTCCAAACCGGAAGTACGAAAAGACCATCAAAACAGTTGCAGCTCCGGTTACCAAGGTCTACCTACCTGTGAACATTCATAACAAAACCAAATTAATTTTCCAAGAGAAGTTAAAAAGAAATTGGAGAATTCACGAAGACGACGTAAGGTTTATGAAGTATCAATACTATATTGGCCCGGTACAGGTATACAGATTCAGGGACACCGGAGAAATGGTGTTCGGGTTG
Source organism: Planococcus citri (assembly GCF_950023065.1). Taxonomy (NCBI): domain Eukaryota; kingdom Metazoa; phylum Arthropoda; class Insecta; order Hemiptera; family Pseudococcidae; genus Planococcus; species Planococcus citri. The sequence continues at coordinate 5,722,790 of NC_088681.1, read as the reverse complement.
AATGGATTTTGGTTATTAGGCGACGGCCTCAGCCACGGTGTGGTACGTGACAATGTATACCTCGAAACAGACGTCAGAAGAGCGGTGACACATTCGCGGTTCTCGGGCACGACGATACCTGCTGGATACTTAGAGTCCACCATTAGAGAGATGAAAAGGGTACCGCGGTGGATGATTATGGCGATTGGTCAGGACGACGTAGCCCGGCGGACACTCGTTTCATGTCGAGAAGGAATAAAAGCGCTCCTGAGAACGATCGAAAAGAGAGGAGTCGAAAAATTGATCATTCTACCCATAGCGACATACGAGGGCTGCAGTTCTAAAAGGAGAAAGGTGAACGAGTTTCTTCGATATGACGCGAACCGTTATTATAAAGGCGCCATTTACTACGTACGAGATGCAGAATCGATTGTGGCAAGATGTCCACCCAAGGGTGCCATTCGAGGAGCTCAATTTTTGTGCGAAGAGCAGCATTTCGAGCTGACGCTCAGTTTGTTAAAATTAACCAACGAAATTAGAAGCAGTCGTCGATAAAAAGAGAGGTCGAGAAAGAGGGATTTATGGATATATTTTTGTTTATAATTGTTATTGTTTACAATTTAATTTATTGACTTGTTTAGAACAGGCGAATTATCTATTTCTTTAATTTTTATGTGTTGTTGCACTCGGAATAAATTATTTTTTTATGGTTACTTGTGACTAGAGTATTTATTTGACTTTTTGTAAATATGTGTAAAATTTTTTTTTTCCAAGAGAGGTTGAAAAAATTCGCATGAGTGTGTGTTGAGGAATTTTGAACGAGTAATTATGTTCACGAAAAATAGAGAAGTTCAAAATTCAAGTTCGATAAAGGGTCGAGAAAGGCGTGAGAAGGTTTCCAGTTGCGAAAAAATGAGAGAAACCGCAACTTTCGAACTTGAAAAAATTTGCAACCACCCAGCTGTCAGTGTACATAGACAGATGTCCCTAGCTGTCCGTGGGAATAGCCAAACGTTCCCAGCTGTGTGCGGGGATAGCAACGAGCGACCAGCTGTCTGTGACGATAACGCGGAACCAACGCAACACAACACGAGAGAAAACGAACTCAACACGATCCAAAGCTAACGAGATCATTGAGTACGCGTAAACAGAGATGTAAAAACGAGGTACTTACTTCAGCAGAGATGAGATAAACAAGATGCCAGCTCCAGTCCCAAATAAACGACTTGAAAAAACCTCCAGATCGAAAAAAAGCACCAATTTACTGACAACAGAGAAAATAGAAAAGACCAATGGTGAAATCGATCAGAAAATAAAACGAAAAACCAACTCACCTGCGTCACGAAATGCTGGACAGTACAGTAAAGTACTTGATGGGCTCTGGAAAAACTGGACCAAGCTAGAAAGAAGAGAAACAAGTCACCTAATGTTACTGGATGTAATTTGTTCATCGCCGTTGTAAATCCACAACAAGGAATCAATGTAGAAAAGGAGAAAAAACTTACTATTTGCCATACGGTGGAATGACAACTTCACCGATTATGAGTAGGATTTGAGAACGGGAAACCTCTGGAACGTGACCGGAGCTGGTACAGGAACCTGGAACAGAAATAAATAGAGCTTGGCAATAGTCAACAAACGCTCAATTTTGGAAAATTTAGCAGAGAAGTTAGAAACTTACCTTGGCGTTGAGCTGAGTCAAAAATAGTCATCTCCGTCCGGTTCCGGTGAATTTATTTCGACGCCGATCGAATCCGGGAAAGTTGCTGCTGGAAAAGAAGAGTATCATCGTTAGGCTAACATCTACAAATACGATATGGAACGCGTAATTAAATAAAGAAAAAAAGAGTACCTGTTAATTGCTCCAGAAGAAGAGTTCATTGACCTCGTGTTGGTAAACAAGCTGTTGGCACGAGTTGCGCAAAATTTTGGCCTCAAGTCGAACCAGTTGACACACACCTCAACGTTTTTTTTTTATTATTTGTACACATTTCTCTGCTGTTTATGTAAATATTTTGTGTTTGTGAATTTTGTAGCACCTTAGCGACTAAGTTTTAACCTGTTTTAGTACTTAGATGACAAATTGTTTGCACCTAAGGTAATTTTAAGTCGCTAGTGCCGTGAAAGTTCAGCAGAGATGTTTCAAAATTAGAAATTTGACTTAGCGGAAGTCATGGATGGATGCCGAAGAACCTAGCTATTCAACATCTTGGAAGCTGCGGGTTCATAGAAGCGGGGCAGAGGGGCCCTACCGTCCGTTGTCCGATTGGCCAATTTTTGGCTTCAATGATCCAGCATCTCCGATGTCCACGCTGTTCAATGGAAGCGGGGCATATGTACCGGTAGGGGATGCGCCCGCAGCTTCCACCTAGAGGGAAGTTGTGTTCCTGTCGGAGTGGCAGCACTGCTTACGAGTAGTGCACTCTATCGAACTAGTTCGAGATGCGCCACTCCGAGCTTCGAGCTTTGAAAGCTCGTTAGGTATATTTTCACTGGTGCTAGCGTAAGGTAGCAAGTTCAGAGCTTCCGCTTGTAGTCGATACTACAAGTGTATTTTATTCAATAATGTGTAGTGTGTTTTATTATAAATCTTCGCGTGTGTTATACCAGAGAAGTGAATAAATCATACGAACATTTAGCGGTCTTATGATTATTTATGAGGTGTCTCAACATCACTGCAATTTGATATCTTTCGCAAGGATATCGGGCAAGTTTAGGTTCCCTGGGCTTATTATATGCACGCTGGTCTTGCGGAGGTCTCCCTCAAAGTAAAGACCTCCCAAACCACCACAGCATTTTGAAATTTTCAAAAGTTGAAAGTTGAACTTTCAAATTGAAAGTTCAAATTTTAAAATGGCGCTATAAGAGGGTGCTACCATTTTAAATTCTGAAGAAATTTCTGAGATGTATGTTTTGATGATATTTTTGAATATTCAAGTATCGAGATGGGATCTTTCGATGGTGGGAGAGCACCCCCCTCCCCCAAATTTGGGCGAAACTTTCAAAAAAGATCTGGGGCATGTGATGTATCGAATTGTATGTTTTTGGTGATGCTGAACACGAATATGACGTTCGATTTTTGATTGCGGACCTATCCACGACCCCCGCACCTCTCCAAAGAGGGCATCCTAAAAAGAAGTGGTTTCATTCCTGTGACACATGAAATAGTATGCTTTTGATATAACTGAACACGAATATAGCCTTAGTTATTCAAATCGACTTCACCCATGGCTCCCAGAACCTCCTCCTATGGGTAAAAGTTCAAAGGGGTGTCTAGAGGAATTTGTTGACTGAAAATTACTAGTTTATTTCACTACCTTTCAAAGAAAAATCGTCACCTCCAAAATATTTTCAACCCCCTGCCTCCGAAAATCGATTTTTAAAAATTTGAACTAGGACTTATAGCATGACGTTTTTAAAATATTGTTGGAATTTCTTACGATGAGAATAGAGGTGGTCGAGGCAAAATTTTACATTCAAATTTTTCGCTTTTCTTATGTCTTTAAACATCCCAAGATTTTTTCAAGCAAACGGATGTCGAAAATATAATTTTGATATTAATTTTTCATTTTATTTTTACCTTGAACTTTTTACACCATAACAAATTTTTGAAAAATACATACGTATGAGAGGCGTTTTGCGATATGGGCCCTTGTGGTGATTCGATGTTTTTTTTATTTTTTTATTGGCGATTCCGACTTGCTTTTTCACGAGAAATCGAATGGGGCAGTCAGATTTCGCCTATCTCAACAACTTCTCGTTTTAAAAAATATTTGAACATGAATACTCAAAAACTCACATTTTTGGGAAATCAAAAACAAGGTTTTTGTTTGATTTCGATTTTAAAAAAAAAAAAAATTTCGATGGAAAATTTATTTTATTGTTGTTACATATGTAAAATTTCATGGCGAATCCGAATTTCTCGGTATTTTTTTGCGGGATAGTCTGTAACGTTGTGTAAATTTGCCTGTTCACCACATGGTCCCTTTTCTAAATCACGGATATCAGGCGATGATGAACGAATTTCGTCAAAATTTCCTATCCAACCTATGCGCAAGACAACACTGCACCCGAAAATCGAAAAAAAAAATCGAAAAAATCGAAGCGATTCGATGTTTTCTCTCTCCTGAAAAAATCGAAATATCACCACAAGGGACTTTATCGCAAAACCCCTCTCTTATATAGAAATTAAATGCAAAATTTGAACGATTTTCATGTTTAAAAAATTTTCAATTTTTCGAAATAAAATGGCAAGTTTCAGAGTGAAATATAAGTAAGAGATGCGTAAAATTAGGTCCATTTGAATAACTAAGGCTATATTCGTGTTCAGTGATATCAAAAACACACCTACTACATATTTCATGTGTCGCACGAACGAAACCCGTTTATGAATTTTTACCCGATTTGGGGAAGTGCTGAGGGCCGTGGATGGGATCCAATCAAAAATCTGACGTCATATTCGTGTTCAGCATCACCAAAAACATACAATTCGATACATCACATGTCCCAGATCTTTTTTGAAAGTTTCGCCCAAATTTGGGGGAGGGGGGTGCTCTCCCACCATCGAAAGATCCCATCTCGATACTTGAATATTCAAAAATATCATCAAAACATACATCTCAGAAATTTCTTCAGAATTTAAAATGGTAGCACCCTCTTATAACGCCATTTTAAAATTTGAACTTTCAATTTGAAAGTTCAACTTTCAACTTTTGAAAATTTCAAAATGCTTAAAAAGTTCAAAATGCAATGCCCTTTCGAACTGTGAAATCAGTTTTTATCGAAGTAGGTACTATAGCTTTGGAGAAATGCGCTGCTGTAGTTCAGTACCTCGAGACAATGTGAAAATAATGGAACGCCCACACCCGCCCCCTGAGAGGGCTAGTACCAAACTGATTGCGGATTTCTTACTTATTGGGTGGGTAGATATTGTAAAAAAAATGTGAGCGAAATCGAACGACATGACTCAAAAACGTTGGTCGAATTGACATGGAATGACCCTACTGTAATTATTAAAGGAACCCCTATTTGACATGATGTTTTGAGGAACCTCAACTCTAAGGGGAGGGGAGTTGCAGCGAAATTAGTTGAAGCACAAACAAGCACAAACGAAATACAAACGATTTCATCAATTTTTTCCCCTTAATCTCCATTTCTAACCCCTTTTTCAAAAACCATTTCTCCAGCCCCCCCACAAGTTATCCTCATTTTCTTGGGAAGGGGCGAAGCACAAACAAGCACAAACGATTGACACCATTTTCAACCCAATTGGTCGTGGTGGGGGGCTCACGTTTCCCGAGTCCCCCCACAAACTTTTCTCACTGTCTCCGAAAGGGTTAAAGCACAAACGATCGGACTTGAAGCACAAACAAGCACAAATGAAGCACAAATGAATGACCTTACTTAGACCCTTTTTGGTGGTGGTGGGGGCTGGGGAAATGCACCTATGGGTACGTACTACGTACCTATGTTTATCACATCTATCTATAGATAAGATACACAACTTATACTTTTTTTCAGAATATATTATGTAGTATGAGTAAAGAATCTTCAAAAATGATAAAAAATTGATTTTTCAAATGATTTGTCCCTCATGATGGGTCAATTTATGGTTTGTAATATTTACATTAAAAAATATAAAATATGTGCATAGTATATTATGTAATTCATAATTCCGTTATATATTTTGAAATCGCTTTTTTTCATTCACTTTCATAAGACGTTGAACTGGTTTTTCTATAACCGCGTAAATTATCCCTTGATTTTGGGACATCAATTGATTTTGAACCAATCCATTTTAGATGACCTTTTAGTACAATTTTGGGTTTGAATTTCGGTAAGATTTGTTGATTATGTATGCATGGTACCTATTGGATTTGAAAACGATTTTGCGAAAGTTTTTGAAAATTGAAATCAGAATTTGTATTTTCTGTAAATACTGATTTTGAGTCAAGATTTCTGAACAATTTTTGGGTAATTTGCCCATTCTTGGTAACTTTTTGTAAGTTTGACTTGCGATATTTTCATTTTGAAGGATTTTTTTGACCAAGCATTGTGGAAACGTGTTTAAAATGAAAAAACTGTAAAAATTATAACTGAATCGCTCTGACCTCAATTTGAATTTTTTTGGTATTTTTTTATTCACAGAGCTCATGATTACAACCCGAGCTAACTTCAGTAGATGAGCGTTTTGACAACATCTTGAACACGTTTTCTAGGGTAAAATTTCACGCTCAACATTTTTGTTCCATACATTTTCCGCATCATTCACATAACTTTGCAAAAAAACGCGAAAAAATTATATTTTTTATGGTTTTTTTCAAATTTGAGACTTTTGCAGGCAAAATTTCAATTTCATGGATTAGTAGGAAGAAAGTACTTGTAAAAAGACACATTTTGGCGAAAACAGTTTTTGTGTAGTACCCTTTACTCCGAAGCTGTGGCGCTTCAAAGTTTTCTTTTGTCAATTTTACCCCCACCACTACCATAATAATTTTTGAAAACACTCGTGTTGAAAGGCACAGGCTTTCCCTACACATTCCGCGTGCTACCAGAATCTTATCCTCACTCCCCATGGATACCGAATTTTTCGCGCAAAAAACGCGTTTTTTGGCTATAAAGACCATTGGGAGGGGGGTGGGCGAGCCGGGGGCGAAAATTCCGCTCGAAAATTTTTATTGGAGTTACCCAACAATAATCCATCATGATTTTCCAAATCTGGGAACAGGGCCATTACACCTATCTTAACCAGGAAAACCCTTTTAAAAAGAAAACGAAGTTATAGCAAATTCTAATCTTTTATTTCACATTAAATTCGCGGCCCAACCCCCATGCGAGTTCCGAGGTCGAAACCTCCTAAATACTAAGCATGAAATTTAAAAAAAAATAGTAATCCAAAAAACGCACTTTTCATGTGAAAAAAATTTTGCAAAAATAAATTGGAAAAGTAATTTCGTCTTCCTAAAAATTATCTAAAAATCTCGTTTTTTGCATAAAAAATATCAATGACTAAAATTTTTGAATTTTTCTACCTACACTCCTACAGCTTTTGAAATGGGCATTATTTCTGAAGATTCCTTCATTTTGGTCTCTGAATTAAGAAAATTTTGTAGTAAATTGTTTGTGATTTTCCCTACCACTAAATCTTATCGATGCTTCTCCCCCTCCCCCTTTAAAAATAGGGCTTTCAACTGAAGTGTACGTTGCTTCCATTAAAAATGATTTTCGAATCCAAAATTCCACTTTTCTGGAATCAAAGCTCAAAACCACTGAAAGCTAAAGCTCATACGTAAGCATACTCCACCTGCAAACTTGCCCAATATTTTAGCGGTTAAATATCAATATTTTGCCCAATAATAATCAAAAATTCGTGCTTTTCTTCATAAACAGTCAGTTTCGCTTTTCGCTTAAAATTTAAAAATTCTCAGTGTTTTTTTACAAAAAATTCTCGGTTTTTTACAAAAATTTTCAAAAAGTTTTATTTTTTTCAAAAAAATTGTCCAAAAGTCTTCCCTATTGCTGAAAATTCTAGCTTTTTTGCAGTTGAAAAATCACGATTTTCAACGTAAAATTGCCATAAGTTTCAAAGTGAAAAATCTCACTTTTTGGAATAAAATTCCGAAAAGGTGTACTTAATTTCTAATTCTAAAAAATTGTTCATTTTTACTAAAATTATCTAATTTTCAACTTGAAAATTTTTTTTCTTCAAAATTAACTAAAAACCAAGCTTGGGTAAGTATTTTGCCAGAAATTGCCAAAGTACCTTTTCTTGCCAATAGGTAATTCTCACAAAGTTCTTTTTGCTAAAATTGTCAAAATCCTGCTGTTTGTCAAAAATTGCAAAAAAATCCTCGCTTTTTAACAAAGTTTCTAAACATAAAAACTTTTTTTTTCTTCAAAATCAACTAAAAGCCAAGCTTGGGTAAGTATTTTGCCAGAAATTGCCAAAGTATCTTTTTTTGCCAATAGGTAATTCTCATAAATTTCTTTTTGCTAAAATTGTCAAAATCCTACTGTTTGCCAAAAATTGTAAAAAATCCTCGCTTTTTAACAAAGTTTCCAAACATACTTGGTAGTTTTTTCAGAAAATTTCGAATTTTTTATTTTATTTTTTTAAATTGTTCAAAGATAGTTAGAAGGATTTACTATTGCCCCCTTTTTGGGCTTATATCGAGGTTAAGGTGGATATATGAATGCTAAAATTGACATTAGCGACCCTAAAAACCCCTATTTCGATACCCACATTGAATTTTTCGAAATTGGACGTTTTGCACCCTCTCCCCAAATTGAGGGTTCATTTTGAAACTCTCTTTGGATGGTTCATTTCGAGGTTAAAGTGAATATGAATGCTATTTCGAATTTTTCATTTTTTAAAAAAAAATGTCCAATAGTTAGAAGGATTTACTATTCGATAAATACTTGGCTGCGAAGCCTTAAGTTTTTGTTTACCTACTATTCGATGATAAAGAAAATGCCTAGCAAATGAAAATATTCGGCCGCAAATCAAAGATAAAATTGTTCAAAAAAATGCATTTTTAATTTTTTGGGCTCAAAATGAATAATTTTGGATTCTAAATGCTTCATAACACATCTACATGTGATAAGGAACATTTTAAAAAAAAATTTAGCAAAATCGGTTCAGTAGGAGAGGCTGGCGGACTGTCACCAGATTTAACAAATTCTTTTAATTGTCCAATAGTTAGAAGGATTTACTATTCGATAAATACTTGGCTGCGAAGCCTTAAGTTTTTGTTTACCTACTATTCGATGATAAAGAAAATGCCTAGCAAATGAAAATATTCGGCCGCAAATCAAAGATAAAATTGTTCAAAAAAATGCATTTTTAATTTTTTGGGCTCAAAATGAATAATTTTGGATTCTAAATGCTTCATAACACATCTACATGTGATAAGGAACATTTTAAAAAAAAATTTAGCAAAATCGGTTCAGTAGGAGAGGCTGGCGGACTGTCACCAGATTTAACAAATTCTTTTAATTGTCCAATAGTTAGAAGGATTTACTATTCGATAAATACTTGGCTGCGAAGCCTTAAGTTTTTGTTTACCTACTATTCGATGATAAAGAAAATGCCTAGCAAATGAAAATATTCGGCCGCAAATCAAAGATAAAATTGTTCAAAAAAATGCATTTTTAATTTTTTGGGCTCAAAATGAATAATTTTGGATTCTAAATGATTCATAACACATCTACATGTGATAAGGAACATTTTAAAAAAAAATTTAGCAAAATCGGTTCAGTAGGAGAGGCTGGCGGACTGTCACCAGATTTAACAAATTCTTTTAATATATATGAATGATGAATGATGAATGATGAATGATGATGATGATGAATGATGAATGATGAATGATGAATGATGAATGATGAATGATGAATGATGAATGATGAATGATGAATGATGAATGATGAATGATGAATGATGAATGATGAATGATGAATGATGAATGATGAATGATGATGATGATGTGATCTGAGGTATATTGACTGAATATTGTATGTTACAAAGTTTCTGAATAAATAGATAAGTAATACACATTTTTGTACAATACACCAATGCGCCATGGCGCGAGCGGCATAAGGGCTCTCATTAGTTATTACAATAATAGATTAACATAAAAAGTATAAAAGATCACAGACATAACAGCAGCATAAAATAAATAAAGATCAAAATAAAAAAGTAAAAAAAACACCATAGGAGAATAAATAGCGAATTAATAGCCTAATATAACCAATAATCACAGTTACATCATAATTGAGACATGAACAGGAATAGATCAAAATGAGATAAAAACTACCAGGAACTATTGACAGGTTATCAAGATATACAAGGACATCAAATACTCAAGACTTCAAACTAAAATTACTACAGTTCATTATTTTAAACCACAACATATTGTAGCAAAAGCACACAAAAAATTTACGCAACATGGCACCAGAACACATAAGATGAGAGAAAGTGCTCTTTAAAAACTACAAAAAATTGAAAAAAATGAAAAAATTAAAAAAAACAATGACATCAAGATAATATGGGAGGCATCGGACATACCAAAATTCTAACCAGGAGCTATTGTTTTTACCTATCAGAGTGAACTCTTGAAAAGATTTTTGTTACCTTTTTTTAAGCAGGTGAAATCAGACCATCACAGTCCCATCATGCTCCAGGAATTCTTTAAGAACTTTTCTAAATGTTTTTACCTTACTTTTTTTGCGTATGTCAGATGGCATATGGTTGTAGATCTCAGGAAATCTATAAGGGGCTTGCATTCTTATTCTTTCAATTCTCGAGTTCGGCACTTCAGCAATATTCTCCCTTTTTCTCAATCCAGCTCGTCGACAGTGACCAACACTAAATTTATCTTTATTTCTATGAACATATGAGGCTGCCAAAAGAGAATGCAACTTTCTCAGAGGGAGTATTTTTAATCTTTTAAATTCACCTACTGTAGAATCTCTTCTTTCTAGTCCCACAATATTTCTGATTGCCCATTTTTGCAGAGTAACTATTGGCTTGAGGTGCATATCAGCTGCCCCTCCCCAGACAATGATGCCGTACCTCATCACAGAATCAAAAAGAGCGTAATAAATTTTTTTAAGATGAAATTCGCCAAAGAACCCAGCTAGGTAGTACAGTAGGAAATTGAGTTTACGTAGTTTAGCCTGCAGATATTCAGAGTGCATATTCCAAATCAATTTTGAGTTGAAAACAATACCCAGATATTTTATTGAGGCACACTGTTCAAGAGGTTTACACCTGCAATTAATCTCACACAACACTTTCTCATGTAGGAAACATCTGTTTTCAATATTTGGCACATCCCTTAGTCCATATGCAACAATTTTTGTTTTATTTAAATTAGGGGTAAGTTTATGTAATGATAACCAGAGTCTTATAACTTTTAAACCAGCATTTATAGCATTAACTAGACTGTTTATGGCATTTGCCTGAAAAACAATAGCAAGGTCGTCCGCAAAGGCATAAATAGAACCTCCAATGTTCAGCTTGAAAATATCATTAATAAAAATCAAGAAAAGCAAAGGTCCGAGAACGCTACCTTGAGGCACCCCTATATTTACTCCTCTAAGGTCTCCGGAGACACCATCCACTTTCACTGTTTGTTCACGTCCACTCAAGTATGAGCTGAACCACCTATGTGCAATACCACGAATACCACAGTTATAGAGTTTATCCAACAAAATATGATGATCAACTGTATCGAAGGCCTTTTTCAAATCTACGTATACGACTGCAACTTTTTTCCCCTGCTCCAAGTAACCTGTTATTTCAGAAATCTGATCATAGAGGGCGTCATCAGTGCTTCGATGGGGTAAAAAACCATACTGCTTATCAGCAAAGTATTTGTGTTTTTGCAGAAATTTAAGCAACCTTGATTTCATCATTTTTTCAAAAACTTTAGAAAGAACTGGAAGTAACGAAATGGGTCTATAATTTTCTATTAATTTAGGATTTCCAGATTTAAGCACTGGTGTTATGGACGAGTTTTTTAGAACTTTTGGAAAAACTCCTTCATGGAAGGACATATTGAATAGGCCAGTGATCGGAATTGCCAATGTTGCAGCATTCTCTTTGAATACCCTCGCAGAAAGACCATCTAAACCATTGGAAGACTTGCTGGGTAAGCTCATAATGTGTCTGAATGTTTCTGCTGAGTCAGTGTCAAATAATTGGAAACTTTTCACTATGGTTGTTTTTGGTAATGTATCCGGATAGTTTTCCAATTCCAGATTCTTGGACAAACTCTCGACAGTGTCAGCAAAATAATCCCCAAATATGTTTGCAATTTTCATCGCATCTACTTGGACATCAAACACAGTACCACTAACCTCAACTTTTTGAATTTTTTTACCATTTTTCCCCCCTTTAACGCTCTTAATATGTGCCCAGTATTTTTTGGGGTCCTGGCCAAGACTGTCCAGTACTCTGGTGTGGTAATCTCTACGTTCAAGTCGACTCTGCTGAACAACCTGCCTAGAAACCTCCTTATACCAGTCTCTAAGGTTAGTTTTGTCCCCTCTTTTACTTTTTTTTAGTAGTTTATATAATCGTGATTTTTCTCGGGAAAGGTACACCAGCCTCTGCGAAGCCCATGGCTTACGAGCATTTCCAACAGATGTCATGTTTTTATCAATAGTACACTCGTTGACTATATTTTTTATTTTCTCAGTAAAGCCATTGAACGCCTCTTCAACATCATCCACCTCAATTTCCCAAATTTCACTTTCAATTTTTCTTTTTACTTCACCATAACGCGTTATTTTCCCTTGACAAGTAAGAACGTCCACTCTCAACAACTGAACATTAATCATTACAGCTCTGTGATCGGATACATTTGGGTTTTCAATTTTACACGTCACCTCAACCTCTACATTAGCTGGACTATATTGCCCCTTCAAAAATACGTGATCAATACAAGACTTCAAATTCAAGAAATACCTGGTTGGCTCACTGTGAAGGCACTCATACCCTTGTAGGAAATACAAGAGAGTTGCAATGTTTATTATTTGAAGTAACATCATAAACTGATAAACGTAAATACAATCGTGTCACTTATCACATGATATGTTTACCAGCCAGTAATATCTAAATAATCGAACCGCCACAATAGTTCCCTCCTTTTTTTTTTTTTTTTTTTTTTTTTTTTTTTTTTTAAATACTTAAACTAAATTAACATTTGAAACAAACGCGTTTACTTTTAACAGGATTTTCGCGAATACAACTAATAACATTTGAATTTACCACAAACGCTGGCTTTAATCGATCAATACTAACAACTACTGGTTTATTTTTATAATTAATAGTAAAATTTTTCTCAGATTTTGAAATAACGGCGAAAGGTCCTTCATAGGGTTGTTCTAATGGAGCTTTAACTCGATCTACCCTGAGAAAGACAAAATCTGATTCTAATAAATCTTTATTAATGAAGAATTTTTTTGTTGAATGATTCGAAGTAGGAATAGGACTGAGCTTTTGCATAACATTCCTTAAATTTGTAATGAAACAAGCAGTGTTTTGAGGTTTTTTAGAAATATTATTGAAAATATCACCAGGTAAACGAAGAGTCGTACCATAAACCATTTCAACAGGACTGACATTAGTGTCTGCTTTTATACAAGAGCGCAATCCTAATAAAATAAGGGGTAAAGCATCAATCCAGTTTTTTGAGTCAACACATTTGATAGAATCTTTGAGTCCACGATGAAATCTTTCAATTAAGCCATTTGCAATAGGATGATAAGAAGACGTTCTTATCAACTTGGTACCTAAAAGCTGAGCCAAAGAATGAAACAATTTTGATTCGAACTGTCTACCTTGATCAGTAGTGATATTTAAAGGACAACCAAATCTTGAAATCCAACCATGTAATAAAGCTGAAGCAACGGTTTCTGCTTCTTGATTTGGAATTGGAATAACTTCAGGCCAACGGGAAAAACGATCAATTATAGTAAGACAATAAGAGTTTCCTTTACATGGAGTTACTTTTATCAGGTCAATATGAATATGATCAAATCGTTCTGAAGTAATAGGGAATTCCCCAAAAGGGCTGTGATTATGTTTAAAAATTTTAGATTTTTGACAGGATAGACATTCCTTAGTCCATTTCGTTAAATCTTTACTCATTGAAGGCCATACATATCGTTTGGATATTAAAGCTTTTGTTGCACGACTACCAGGATGACTTATACCATGAAAAGCTAAGAATATTTCATAACGAAGTGATTTGGGAATGAATGGTCTATCAATTCCTGTTGAATAATCGACATAAACAGAAACAGAATCTGAAATTGGAATAGCAGCTAATTTTAAAGAAGTTTTATTTTTAGATTTTAAAAAAGAAGACAGTTCAATATCAGTCTTTTGTTCTTTTGCAATAATATCCAAATCAAACTTATTGGACAGAGAAATAGTTTCAATTCTAGACAATGTATCTGCTACGACATTCTTTTCTCCTGATACATGGCGAATATCGGTAGAGAATTGAGATATAAAATCAAGTTGTCTCAGTTGACGAGGTGACGCTTTTTCCAATTTCTGCTGAAATGCGAAAGTTAATGGTTTATGATCTGTAAAAATTTGAAATTCTCTACCCTCTAGCATGTAACGAAAATGTCTAATAGTCTCATATATTGCTAACAATTCTTTATCATAAACACTGTAATTTAGTTGAGAGGATGATAATTTTCTGGAGAAAAATGCTAACGGTAGAATTTTACCATCAATGTGTTGGTGCAGAACACCACCTATTCCAATGTCAGAAGCGTCTACCATGATAGATAAAGGAGCATTGGGAGAGCAATGTCCCAGTAACACTTCGGAAATTAAAGCTGATTTCAATTTTTGAAAAGCAATGTCTGAATCTTTATTCCAAACAATGGGTGATTTGTCATTTTTCCTACTTCCAGCAACATGTTTTTGCAATGGAATCTGGATTTCAGCCATAGAAGGAATAAAGCGATGATAATAGTTTATCATTCCTAGAAAATTTCTCAATTGATCAACTCGGGTAGGAATTGGAAAATTTGAAATAACTTCAACTTTTTCTTTCAAAGGACGAATACCTTCGGCAGAAATTTCATGACCTAAAAATTTCACCAATGGTACACCAAAACAACATTTTGCAACATTGATAGTAACACCATATTCCTCGAGCCGTTTGAATAAAATTTCCAAATGTTTGAGATGTTCGCTTTCAGATGAAGAAGCCACAATAATATCATCGATGTATACAAAAAGAAAATCCAGGCCCCTAGTAAGTTCATGCATAAAGCGTTGAAAGGTTTGAGCTGCATTCCTTAAACCAAAAGGCATGAATGGAAATTCAAAAAGTCCAAAAGGAGTAGTTATAGCAGTTTTTTCAATATCTTCCTTGTTTACAGGGATCTGTTGATAGGCTCGAACAAGATCAATAGTAGAAAAAATAGTCTTATTGAATAGTAGGTTAGAGCAATCTTGTATATGAGGAAGAGGGTAACGATCTGGTTTTGTTATTTTGTTAAGATTTCTGTAGTCTCCACAAGGGCGCCAAGAGTTTGGTTTTTTTCTAGCCATATGTAATGGACTTGCCCAACTTCCTTTTGAGGGTCGACAAATACCTAACTTTTGTAGAAAATCAAAAGTTTCTTTGGCAATTTTCATTTTTTCAGGATTCAAACGACGTGGAGAACAGAATACAGGGGGGCCTTCGGTTTCAATAAAATGTGTGGTAGAATGTTTCACTTTTGAAATATCTAAAAATCGTTCCTTGGTTATAGCGGAGTACTTTTTTAAAAGATCAGAATAACATGACTTCTCAGATATCACTGAAACTTTAAAATTTTCAGTTTGAAACATCTTTCCTTTAGAAGAACATTTCGAAGTTAAATCAATTAGTTGATTTCCTTTTAAATCAACTAATAAACCAAAATGATAAATAAAATCAGCTCCAATAATTGGGCAGGAGATATCAGCTATGGTAAACGACCATTGAAAATTGCGCTGTAAATTTAAATTAACACGTAATATTTTTTGACCATAAGTTTTGATTTGAGAATCATTTGCACCATAAAGTGCAAGAGGAGCTAACTTTTTATCTTTGAAAATGGAGGCTGGTAGTACAGAAACATCTGCTCCAGGATCAATAAGAAATCTAAAATGAGAAATAGGATCATAAATAAAGAGGCGGCGAGTTTTTTTAAATTTGGTTGAATTGACAAAGCAAGAGGCCGCATTAATGCTTTGTCTAACTAGTTTTCCGATGACTCATATTTACAAGGAGGTATGCATTTTTTAGCTTTCTTTCCAAATTTATCATGATACCAACAAAAATCCTTATTTTTAGCTGGTGTAGGTTCACGATTACGAACATTTTTTGAATAATAATTACGACTACGATTACGATTACGATTTTCTCGCGAATTAGATGAATTACGTGAACGCGAATGAGATCTAGAACGATCTTGATCTCTTTTTAAAAGTATTCCAACCTGCTGTGTCAGTAATTCAACCTTTTGCTCCAGAGTTGAAGTAGAGGACGATGAAGAAACAGCATTTATGTAATTTCTGGGAATCTCCACCATTTTGTCAGCTGCCTCGAGTAAATCATCAATACCATCGTTTCTTGACACCAAAACTGTGTGTACATTTTCTGGTAATTTTTTCAGCCATAAACCTTTCAGGAAATTATCTGTAGCTTGACCATCAGCTAACTGTTTCATTTTTCTGAAAAGACTGGAAGGTTTCTGATCGCCTAAAATAATTTCATTTAGTAAAATGCTAACTTTTTTATCACCAGAGTCTGAAAACCGTTTAATCATTTTGTTTTTTAAATTATCGTATTTGTTTTGATTTGGTGGTGATAAGACAATATCAGTAATTTCGGACATAACGTCATGTTCAAGAGCAGCAATAATTGTATTGTACTTGGTTAAATCCGCAGAAATCCCAGCATTCGCAAACTGTGCCTCCACTTGAACAAACCATAATGTAGGATCGGCGCGCCAAAATGGTGGGCATTTAACATTAATGCGAGCTACAACTGGACCAACTGCATCTTGAAAATTGTCACCGTCAGGATTGGCCATGTTTACGTCGGGGTCACCAATTTGTAGGAAATACAAGAGAGTTGCAATGTTTATTATTTGAAGTAACATCATAAACTGATAAACGTAAATACAATCGTGTCACTTATCACATGATATGTTTACCAGCCAGTAATATCTAAATAATCAAACCGCCACACCCTCTTGACTCGAGTAGATTTAGATAGTTTGCATTTGCCGGATTTTTTTCAAGGATGTCAATATTTAGATCACCTGTCAGCAACACTAAGCCATCCAGCCCCTTTAATAAGTTGTCCAATTCAGAAAGAAAAACATTTTCAGGCGCTTTACAGAATTTGTACAAGCATACTAAGTTGAGTCCAATTTTATCAAGTTTAACGAGCAACGAGTTATAGGAACCACCTGAAACACCAATCACACTAAATTCCAGTGTATCTCGAACATAGCAAACTACCCCACCTGCTAGCACATTAACACGTTCTTCTGAAAATGACTTATAACCAACAATTTCATAATTCCTGAGTTCCGCATTTTTTACCCATGTCTCTGTCAATACGATTACATCAAAATTATTATTTTCTAAAAAAGCAAGTACCTTTGAAAAATTTGACTTCATAGAACGTACGTTTAAATTTAAAATCTGGATGTCCGACACCATAACCACAACTTAAAGAGTTATATGAATTAAAATACTAGATTAAAGATAATACTAAAAGTAAAAAAGGACAACGTAAACAATAAGAAATAAAAGCAAACGCCAAGCGTTTATTTACCCTGATGCTGCTCACTACGCAATAAGTTACCGATTTGCGTCTCAGAGTAAATCCTAATCTGCTCTCCACCTTTCCTAGCGAACACCAATCCATTTGTCACTCCAACACGATAACCAACTTTAACCAACGACCTCGCTTTTCTGAGAAGATTATTAGTGAAGGGAGCAAGATGCTCGTTTGCGAAAATTTTCACGTCCACACTTCCGCCAAACTGAGCTGCTGTGGGTCTTTTCTCGCGATATCCGGAGAGTATCAATTGCTTGTTTTCTCTGTTTACAAACTTCACAATAAAGGAGGGCGGGTATTTTCCGTCTGATTTGCTTTGTAACCGGTGGCAGTCAACAATATCACGACGATCTATTTTAACACCTGCAATACAGGCCGCCTGGATAGCCACATTATACGGATCTTCATCCTCATTGAATGGAATGCCAGTAATAACTACGTTGTCTTTGCGGGTGTAGTTTTTCATAGCTTCCATATCATCAACACCTCGCCACACTTCATTATTCAGGGTTTGATTACTCCCTTCAAGCTCCCGAACTCGTTTCTGCAATGCTGTTATCTCTTTAGCTTGATCTTTCGTCGTGTTATCTAATTTATTCAGATGGTCATAGACTGGCTTCAAGTGGGTAGCAAGTTTTTCATCTAGTATGTCACGAAGAGTGCTGACGGTTATGACCTCTGAACCTGCTGTCTGAGAATTTGAGCTGCCAACTTGACCTGTATTTATGCTCGAATCACGAATAAGGGTATTTAAACAGGGTTGCTTCACTTTTTCTGACTTATCCGAAGCTAACGAATCGCCATCTCCATCAATCTCTTTCCTTTTAGAGCCAGGTTTACCATGATCGGAGCACTTATGACAGGTCCATTTAGCCTTAGTATCCGGTGCTTTTTGATACCAGCTACTTTCTTTTACTGTTGAACATCCGTGGATTTTATCATGAAAGTATCTTAAGCAATTACTACACGTAATTAAATAATTGCCCCTAGCTTCTACGGGTAAGTTGCATTCGCCACACAACAAAGTAGTCATCTTGGTTCGAGGTATCAGTCAATTTATCAATGAAAACAAGCACACCGAATGGATAGCCAGATCTCCTACCTGGCCAGGTCACAGATAAACCGGATTCAAAAGTTTTACAACGACATGAGCGCTAATACACTGCAACGGTGAATGTAGAAGCTTAAAGCACAAACTTTGCAGTTCAATAATAACCAGGCCACAAACGGAATTAAGCAACGTGACTTGCACTTCGTGATTATCAATGTGCAAAAAATAACTCAACTAAAACATCGAATATTAGCGAATTTGACGAATAAAAACTTCCGACGAAGAAAAAAAACGATAGCCAAGTCACTAATTAACCACTACACGGAAATATAGAACATAACTTGCTTTAAAACCAAATAATTTCACTAATTTACATGGAGCTGCTGTTATCATAACGAGAGAGAGTTTGGATTCTAAATGATTCATAACACATCTACATGTGATAAGGAACATTTTAAAAAAAAATTTAGCAAAATCGGTTCAGTAGGAGAGGCTGGCGGACTGTCACCAGATTTAACAAATTCTTTTAATATATATGAATGATGAATGATGAATGATGAATGATGATGATGATGAATGATGAATGATGAATGATGAATGATGAATGATGAATGATGAATGATGAATGATGAATGATGAATGATGAATGATGAATGATGAATGATGAATGATGAATGATGAATGATGAATGATGAATGATGAATGATGAATGATGAATGATGAATGATGAATGATGAATGATGAATGATGAATGATGAATGATGAATGATGAATGATGAATGATGATGATGATGATGATGATGATGATGATGATGATGATGATGTTGATGATGATGATGATGATGATGATGATGATGATACTCGCCTTTTTATTCGGCGAAATTGGTATTCTTTTTTTTCTCATATCAAGAAAAAAAGTTGGACCTTCCTCAACCCCCTCCCCCCATCGCCACCCTCTGGAACTTCATGACGTGTGTGTGCCCCAGAGATTTTGATGGAAAGTGCTCCCTGTAGCAGTGATGGCAAAACTTTTTCATTTCAGTTCAAGTTTTTAGTTTTTAGTTTCAGTTTTATCTTTTTCAGTTAAAGTTTTCAGTTTTTAGTTTCAGTTTTATTTTTTTCAGTTCAAGTTTTCAGTTTTAAGTTTCAGTTTTACTTTTTTCAGTTCAAGTTTTTAGTTTCAGTTTTCAGTTTTGCTTTTTTCAGTTCAAGTTTTCATTTCAGTTTTCTATTTCAGTTTCAGTTTTCAAAATTTTTCTTGAAGTTCAAAAGGAAATGAAAAAAAAATTATTTTCTTTCATGAATTTTTTCATACACTAATCTAATTTGTTACTTGGCAACAAAAACTTCAAATTTCAAATTCAAACATTTCAAACTCAAAAATTATGAATAAATATCAGGGCTGTGCCTTGTACACCTACTTACAAGTGAGTCATTCTCATTCCATGTCAACTCAACCAAAAAAAGGTGATTTTGAAAGTCATGTCTTTCGATTTCGCTCAATTTTAGTTTTACAATATCTACCCAGTACCCACCCAGTAAGTAAGAAAGCCGCAATCAGTTTGGCACCAGGCCCCACAGGGGGCGGGTGGGGGGGCTTCCATTATTTTAACATTGCCTCAAGGTACTCAACTTCAGCAGTCCATTCCTCCAAAACTATGATACTTGATCAAAACTGATTTCACAGTTCGAAAGGGCATTGAATTTTGATTTTGAACTTTTTAAGTATTTAGAAATTTTCAAAAGTTGAAAGTTGAACTTTCAATTTGAAAGTTCAAATTTCAAAATGGGGCTGTAAGTGGGAGCTACCATTTAAAATTTTGAAAAAATTTCCATAGATGTACATTATGATACTTTTTCGAAATATTTAGGTTTCGAGATGGCACTCGTTGACGGGAAGGGAGCACTCTCACCCCCAATTTTGGGTGAAACGTTCGAAAGAAAATCTGGGGCATGTGATATATCGAATTGTATGTTTTCGGCGACGCTGAACACGAATATGACGTTAGATTTTTGATAGGATCCCATCCACGGCCCCCAGCACCTCCCCAAAGGGGGTAAAAGTTCAAAAAAGTGTTTTGTTCATGCGACACATGGAATAATATGTTTTTGGTGACGCTGAACACGAATATGACGTCAGATTTTTGATTGGGCCTCATCCACGGCCCCCAATAATTATTTTGGACTTTTACCTACTGGGGGAGGTTCTGGGGGCCATAGGTGAGGTTGATTTAAAAAACTATGGCTATATTCGTGTTCAGCAATATTGAAAACATACTATTTCATGTGTCACACGAATGTTACCATTTTTTTTGGGTTACCCGCTTTGGGGAGGTGCAGGGGGCTGTGGACGGGTCAAATCAAAAATCTGACGTCATATTCGTGTTCAGCGTCGCCGAAAACATACAATTCGATATATCACATGCCCCAGATTTTCTTTCGAACGTTTCACCCAAATTGGGGGTGGGGATGCTCCCCCTCTGTCAAGGAGTGCCATCTCGAAACCTAAATATTTCGAAAAAGTATCAAAATGTACATCTATAGAAATTTTTTCAAAATTTTAAATGGTAGCTCCCACTTACAGCGCCATTTTGAAATTTGAACTTTCAAATTGAAAGTTCAACTTTCAACTTTTGAAAATTTCAACATACTTAAAAAGTTTGAAATTCAATGTCTTTTCGAACTGTGAAATCAGTTTTGATCAAAGTATCATAGTTTTGGAGGAATGGGCTGCTGAAGTTGAGTTCCTCGAGACAATGTGAAAATAATAGAAGCCCCTCCATCCGCCCTCTGAGGGGGCTGGGACCAAACTGATTGCGACTTTCTTCCTTACCGCGTGGGGTGGGTAGATATTGTAAAAAAAAATTGAGCGAAATCGAAGGACATGACCCAAAAACGTTGGTTGAGTTGACATGGAATGACTCAAGTAGCATCTTGAATGGCCCCAGCGAAGCGAGGGCAAAAGTTTTCAGCTTTGGAAAATTTGTGATTTAAAAAGTAGAACGACATCAATCGATTTTAATGAAAAAAAAAATAGGTTGTTCTTTTTGGTTTTTCTGATCTCAACATTTTTCAAATTCAATAGGTTTCTTGAAATTGTAACTCTGAGAAGAGTATCAAATTGACCCATGCAAAGCGAGGGCAAAAGATTGGATAATTTGTACGAGTAGTTCAAAAAGTAGAACAATATCAATTTTAATGAGAGAATTCGCCATTCTGTTTTTCTGATTTCAACTTTTTCTAAATTTCATTTTCATCAATGTTTTTTTTTTTTAACTCTGACTCTTAGCGGAAACTTGGAAAGAAAAAATTCAAATTAGCCCGAGCGAAGCGAGGGCAAACATTTTTGAAAAAAATAAGAATTTTGAGAATAGATTGATGATTTTGTCAACAAAATTCAGTGAATGGCAAAACTTTTACATTTCAGTTCAAGTTTTTAGTTTTTAGTTTCAGTTTCATTTTTTTCAGTTCAAGTTTTCAGTTTTTAGTTTCAGTTTTATTTTTTTCAGTTCAAGTTTTCAGTTTTCAGTTTAAGTTTTTCTCATTTCAGTTCTAGTTTCAGTTTTAGTTTCAGTTTCTCCATTTCAGTTCAAGTTTTTAACCAGTTTCAGTTTTAGTTTCAGTTTCAGTTTTCCATCACTGCCCTGTAGTAGCCCCTGGCCCAAGTACCACACAATTAAAATTTTAGCTGCCAGTTTTGAGTTTAGTCCCACAGTAAAATTTTGAAATTTTCAAAAACTGCTACTTCGACGCTAAGGTTTTTCCCACGGTGTTGTTGTGGGAAAATTTTGGCCCAAGTGCTTGACCAATGGGTATGTTTTATTTTCTTTGCTTTCCCTTTCAACTGAATTTATTTTTCATATTAGGTATACATATTTTTCGAAGATTATTCAAATTCCTTCTGTATTTTTAATGAAAATCTGAATAATCCTTGAAAGATGTAGTATGAAAAATTTAATTTAATGGGAAAATGAAAGAAGTCCTTTTTGCAAGTGCGTGATAACGCTGCACTATGGGAAACCCCTGAGTGCAGGTGTAGCGATTTTTGAAAATTTGAAAATTCAAAATTTTATCGTGAGAGCTAAACTCAAAACTGGCAGTTAAAATTTTAATGATGTGGTACTCGGGCCAAGGACTACCGGTATTGAGACCACCTTACATTCAAATCCCCAGAGGGTCATTTCATGAGGTTCCCTAGTAAATATTGTGATCGTGAATCTACATAGCTGGAAAATTCTCGATGTGCGATGCGCTTACACGGTGGCTTGTCCTAAAAATCCACACGCGGAAATGCAATTCCGTTTTTATACCAACAGGTGTTGGGTTAGTGAAACAGTTGATTCGTGTGCGGTCGTTTTTCGAGATGTTTTCGTTTTACGTCATATTTTTAATCATACGCGTAGTAATTTCTTTCTCGTTTTTATTTTTATCTATATACAGACTAATGTTTCCTCCACCAGAGGATCAAAACAATAATCTTTATACAAATTTTGAACTTCGTGTTATTTTCCTAACAATATTTTCCCTTTTTTCATACTATATATATATTAATTTTTTCATGTTTCGTTAACTTCGCGGAATGAAGTAAAGTGGCGGAAAAACTAAATTTTGTTAACTATCTATTCATGGTGCTGTACTTTACCCTTACGAAGCATCTCGCAAATCGCGACGAAATTACCAATAAAGAACAACAGTGTATCGTGGCTATCGCCGAAGAACGAACATGGTGTATTTTTATACACTTAATTGTCGTCTATTATTCTAATGGAACATATTTCCTAAACTGCTGACACTGCAAACTATGCGGTAGCGTTACCGCTACCACATGCCGTATTTCTCAGGTAAAAATATTTACGAATGTAAATTACATTGAGATTATACACATTATCGAATAGAATACATAATGAATTCGAGATAGGCACTCATTTCAACATATCAGCTAATACATACAAATAAACGATAATATGAAAAATAATTATTGATTTAAATTTTCTCAACCATAACCGTAACCGATTCATTTTATTTTCGAAATAAGATTTTTCTCCTGAAAAAAAAAGTGTTTTTTCACTATTGTGAGCAATGAGGGATGTAGGGTGGGGAATTTTTTTTGTCTCAGACATTTTTCCAGGGTTGGCCGTAAACTAAATACTTTACATAGTTTACAGTAAAATGTAATGTAAAATTTGACGCTAAACATTTTTTGTTCTATGCATTTTTTGCATATTTCGCATAATTTTGCAAAAAAAAAAAACGTGAAAAACGTGTATTTTTTAGTGTTTTTTGCAAATATGAGCATTTTGCAGACAAAATTTCAATTTTATGGATTGGTAGGAAGAAAGTACATGCAAAAAGACATATTTTGGCGAAAACAGTTTTGGTGCCCAACCCTTCAATTCGGAGCTGTGGCGGTTCAAAGTTTTCTTTTGTCAATTTCACCCCCACCACTATGATAAAAAATGTTGAAAAAAATTGTGTTGAATGGCCCAGGCTTCCCCTACACATTCCACGTGTAACCAGAATTTTATCCCCATTACTCACGGATACAGAATTTTTCACGCAAAAACACGTTTTTTGGCTATACTGACCAAGGGTGGGGGCGGAAATTCCGCTCGAAAATTTTTATTGGAGGTACCCAACAATAATCCATCATGATTTTCTAAATCTGGGAACAGTGCCATTTCACCTATCTTAACTGGGAATACCCTTTACAAAATTTCAAATAAAATTCCCAAATTCCACATTGATACAATTTCTTAAAAGTTTTCAATGAATTTTCAGAATTCACATCGTCTTAAAATAACAAAATTTTAAATAACTTTTCAGAATTTTGTATTGCTGCTGATTGTGAGTTATGAAATTTTGAATCAATTTTTAGAATTCACATTGCCTCTAAATGACCAAATTTTGAATAATTTTTCAGAATTCTAATTGTCTTCATAAATTACTTAACATATTTCATATCAGTTTTCAAGTTCACATTATGTACGAGTACAAATTACAGAACATTAAACCAATTTTTTGAATTCTCAGTGTCTCTAAATGACAAAATTTCATATATTTTTTTTTAAATTTCTATTGTCTTTAAATTTACAAAATTTCAAATCAATTTTCAGACTTTGCAATTCATTCTAAAATTATTAAATCTTCAAATACGTATATTCAGAATTCCCATTGTCTCTAAATTACACGAAAAAATTTGGGTAATTTTTACAAAAATTTCAATTATTTCAACACAATAACCAGATCTCATTCAAAAATACATAATAGGTATGATGAAATTTATTTCCAAACTCAATATTTCATACTGTTCAGTTACAATAATAATTTTTACTGCAATCTTATTGATAAAATTCTCTATCGATCGAGTATAAAACAACTTCTGTAATGTAACGTTCCTCTGAAGCGCGACACCAAGTAGGAGATTGAAAATTCAAAAATTGCTTTCACACGAATCGAGTGCCCAACCTTCATTCACTTTATTGGACACAGACTTGCTTGTTTCCATCACACAATGATCACAAACATACCGTTGGAAAGCTGATGAAATTCGCTATCCATTGAGTGTAATACGACTTCTGTTGCCTTCCTATGGAGCGCACTACAAATCAGGAGGGGTTACTTTTTGATGAAACTTTGTATAATGGTATATAAAGGGGGCGGGGATGGGGCGGCGTGAGGAATGTAATCGATGAAATGGACCATTAAATGTATTCCCATGACCAGAGAAGTACACATTAACTGAAGTTCAGTTCCATAGGTGGAGTTTTCATTGTCTCCACATTTTAGGGGTCTGCCCCCTTGAATGGATGGGAGGTATGCGATGACTCCGACACTTTAAGAGAAACACATCAATCAATATCGAAACAGTAACTGGCTTAATATTTCAATTCTGGTGGAATTTTTACCAGTAGGGTATTATTGCAATTAAGGGTTGATGGGGGCGCGTAAAGGGGGGGGGATTCATGATTTTTTGCGTTATTTACTGCTTTCAAAAATTGATTCTCATCAGTTCCTAGAAGAATTAGCATTTAGCTCACGATTTCCACTATGTTTTGGCATTAAAGCGACAATTTTGCGCGTTTTTCAAGTTTTGAGGTGCCACAGGGGGCAGAGGGGGGAGGAAACCAAAAAATGAACAACCAAAATTATTTGTACACTTTTCGAAAGATATTTTCACAAAATTGCATTTCCTAGTCTCAACGTCATCCAGATCCACAATTTAGGGGGCTGAGCCTCACGCTAGGGGGAGAGGGGGGACGATGACTTCAATGGTGAAAATAGAAAGTGCTGATCAATACCCAACAGCGGGCACCATAATAATTGATTTCTGACCATAACTCGACCGACAGGATTTATTTCAAAATTGTAGCGTCCACTCCCCTCGAATGAAGGGGGAGCCCGAATGGCTCCCGGTCTTAAAAACTTCATTTTGGCCCTAAAATTCATCATCCCAAAATTCACGCTTCTTTCATCAAATGCCGTTTTCTCCTGTCTTTCAAATGTTTGCCACTCCATCTAGCGATTCTCAGTAGCTGATTAGGTATTTCGGCGCTCTATGCTAGTACTTACCTACATAAAACTGAGCGCCCTTTCCACAGTAATTTTTAACCCCCCCCCCCCTCCCTCCAAAAGCTGTAATATAAACATTTTACAACATTGAAAAAATTGTAGTAAACATTCATTTTTTTCTAAAAAATAAAAACGTAACGTTTATTCTCAAAATTTTTGCTCCCCTAAAAATTTGCTTGGTCAGCTTTTAGGGTAATCCGGCGCCGCGCTGGCGATTCTCTCACTCAATACCCCGATTACCATACTTTGTGCGGCCATATTGATAAAATTGACTAATTTCTATCTTTATGCTTTTGGGTTCAATTTTTTCAAACATCTACCAAACTGTAGTGAGGGAAGACATTCGAAAAAATTTAATCAGAATGCTGTCAAAAAAGATGCTCACAGGGGTATATTCAAAACTACTTTGAACGAATCTAAAATAGAATTTCTGATCGTACGTAAAATAGCTCGTAGAATAGAACTTATGAGAATTTGAAAAGAAACACCAAAATATCTAATTCTGAACAAAGTAGATTCGAAAGTACTTTTTACTTTGAAAAAGCATCAAAATTTGATTAAATCGAGGTACTTAAAATAGGAAGACTGAAATTTGGCTTACCTATGCTTTATTTTTTCAACGTCCAGAATCGTTTGATGGTAATTTTGAGTAATTGTAGAGTCTCCTGTAGGGGGGGGGCGGTATTCTCGGATTTTTCAGTTTTGGAAAAATTCTCATAAAAATGATCAAAACAAAATTCGGAACGTGTGAAAGCTCTCATCACCAATTTCGTGGCTTTTTATAGATTAGGTATAGGTTGGTATTTTCGTAAACCATTTCTGGGTAGTTCTACCAATTTTACACTTTTTGCCTCCATGTAAAATTTCACTTACAGTATGCACATGAAAAGTAATGGTGAATGGTTTTGTCAATAAAAGTTGTCCCCATCTAACATTTTCAGGCACAACAATGAATTCAACCCCCTCCCCCCGGGCCACAGACCCCTTTATATGATCAAAAGTTCCATCGTCATGGCTGTCTCACATCTCGTTTTTAAATAGTTACATAGCTGGTTAGCAAAGAGTGGAGTTGTTCTGCAATTTTGACATTCGTTTTTTTATTCCTGAAAACTACACACAAATTACAGTATGAACACAATTCACTTCAGTGACACCTATATGCTGTGGAGTGACCTCAAACCTCTGTCTTCGAGTTTTTGTTCCCTCGGCGTGGTCAATTTTCAATGTATTCCCAACAGCTCACTATTTACAAATTTTGGTGTTTGAAAATGGAAAAACTGTTTAGGCAGTTCACCAAATCTTATCCACTGATAAAATACTGAATCCGAACACCTCTATGCAGTATGTAAACGTTATTCCATGAAAATATGGTTATTTATCTTTTGCCACTTCTTTTGTCATGGTTTCTTAGCTCCGCCATACACAAAAAGAGAAAAACTGAGAAATGTTGAAAAATTATTATGTGGTGAGGACTGATACTACTTACACTAAAAAACACGAATTTAAACAATTTTACACTTATATTATCCCTACTTAATGAAGTTTTATCCACCGTCATGGGGAATGACGTTTTTTCCTTCGCCATGGAATTTATACTTTTTTGACCAAGCCGGAGAAATTTTCACCTAGAAATCCTTAAAATTCATGGTATATTCTCAATGTAAAAATTATTTGAGTTACTGAAACACTTTTCTTAATTTTGTAGGTGACCAGTTCTCTCAAAAAAGACCAGTTTTGATTCGAAATTTGCAGAAAAGTCCCACATTTTCAAATGGCTCTCCCCCCTCCCCTGAGAGATATGAATTGGGCACAACACTATCAATGAAGTCTCGAGTGTATATATTAGGAAACATACTGCAAAATTGTGTAAAATTGATAGAACTACCCTTCTACTAATTCAGATTCAGATTTTACTCTTGTTTTTTCGAGAATTAAAAAATTCAAAAATTCGCTGCAGGCTTTATGAAACGGCTCGAAATCACCCCACAGCTTTATGTTGGAACAAAATTAAGTATGCGCTAATTGGGAATCTCTGGAAGTGGAGGGAAGAGGAGGGGCCATTTCTAGTAATGTAGTGACAAAAGGCATCCTAGACTTAAAATGAATAACAAATTGGTAAAAATCAAAATGAATTGCGAATTATCTTGAAAATGGCTGTTTTGGCAAATTTTAAAAAAGAGATAAAATCTCCAATAAAATGAGAAACCCGAATTGAAAATGGCTTTTTACTCTTAAATAGGTAGGTATAATATGCGACCAATAACCATAAAAAAAAAAATTCACCAATTTTTTGATTTTTTGAAAATTTTACAATTTTGAATCGTGGTTGCAAAGTGCTGGGTGAAGTCTGAGACCCCAAATTTTTCCTACAGTCTTTTGAGGTCCTCCCACAACTTTTTAGCACCCGCCCAAAGTCAAAAATGGCTCACCTACCTACGCAACAATGTTTTATCAAAATTTCAAAAATTCCTGCCATAGGAAGTACTTACCCGTTCAGCTATCTTGATCCAAAAACACTTCTGCGCGCTTAGTTTTACGATCGCGCGGTATAAAATGAATTTTTAATTACGCATTCTGAGGTAAACTTTTACCTTGAATAACTTTAGTTCTCTTCGATTTCCGCCATTTCTCCATAATTTTGGAGGAAAACGTAAAAAACTTGTTTTTTTAAATACGAATTTTTCTTAGCTTTTGGGTTTGACTCACCACTTCAAATGGGCGGGCGATGATTTCTATAGAAAGTAGACTTAAAGATACATAAGTACATACATTTGACAAAAAAATCGTTTTCATAATTATGTTTTTTCGCTACGGAGTAATGTCGATTGCAGTTTTTTTTTATCGCGCTAGTCGACATATCAAACGATGATATAAGCAAAATTTGACATTTTCCCCCTCCCCACGCGTCACCACCACCCCTACCGAAAAAATAAGTCCAGATTTGAACTCTGCGGTCTCGAAAGCATATCTACATATTATTACGCGATAATATAAGCAAAATTTGACATTTTTCCCCTCCCCACGCCTCACCACCACCCCTACCGAAAAAATAACTCCAGATTCGAATTCTACGACCTCGAAAACATATCAATCGACAAATCGTATTACACATCGATGAGGGTCGAATCCTAATTGTCACCATTTTAGGGGGGTCAGGGCCCACAGTGGGGGGATTGAATTGAGGCTAATACTGGAAAAGGTATCTGGGACACCTTTACAAATGATTCCCGCTTGAAATTTTCCAAAAAAATGATTTTTGTTTTCTAAATTATGCACATCAAAATTGACCTTTTTTTTGAGAATCACCCTGTATTGTATGAGTATGTAAAATATACATATGTATATGTAGATATAGGTTGTGGGTTAGGAAGTAATCAGCTAAGTAAGTAGACTTTGGTAGCGGTAAGCTCGTGTAGAATGAAATGAAACCACATCCATAATTATCAGGATATATAAGTAACGTACCAGTAGTTTTGTGCCAGCATAAATGACATGAGGTAATTAAATCGAGTTGAATCGAAAATTCTGATAACATAATGTACAATATAGGCCTGTGCTCATCTATACTGCATCTTATTGCATTCACATTATATCGTCAGTATTATTTACAACAGCATGAAAGGACTGGGTCGGTTAAAGGCCCCCAAAACTAGAGGTTTTTTTTAGGAGAGAGGGAGTACAAAAGGTTTACCATGAGAAAAAAAAACACAAATTTTGCTGAGTAAAATGATGAACATTGAAAATGAAATAAAAGATGAAGACTTATGTACGACGCCACGTACGTATAGATTCTAACTCACAAAAAAAAACTACTCTATGACTAAAATCGGGGACCAAGTGAAATGTTTTGCAGGGAAAATATGCTCACGGATGAGCTCTTGCTAAAAATACAATTACCCAGCGCATACCCGCTCATTTCCGAAAGGTGATCCGCTCGATCGGAGTGTTAAAAGCGGTTTTATGATTGATTATTGTTCTACGCCCATAAACAAATAAATTTAGCTTGTATGCCTATTTTTCCCCCTTCTCCGTTTCCGAGGATTCACCCCCCCCCCCACCCTAACTTGAAAATCGCTCCATCTCCTTATACGTATCTACAGGCTGAGTTGTTCCTTGATGTTTTTTCTATAACTTTAGTAGTTAATAATTAAATTCAGTTTGGAGCAACCCTTACCCCTCCAGAACTCGAAAGTTATTTCTATAAGAGAAGTCAAACTCACGTTTTTTCCGATTTTTATGGTAAAATACCGAAAAAATGAAGAACTGATAATCACTAAAAGTGTTCAGAATTGAATTTCCTTTCAAATGAACATCAGGCAAGATTTCACCCTCCCCCTCCCTGAGGATCTATCCTCGACCCCCTCATTTTCCGACCCAAAGCAGAGGGACTCATGAAAAGCTTTCAAAAAAAATTGATATGGGAAATTTTTAAAATTCTCTGGAGGTACTGGAAAGGCTTTGGAAGCTTTTTCAGTTGATTTTATGGTGTGAAAAGAGAGTTGAAAACAGGCCAAAAACCAGATTTTATAGTTTCAAATTTGATTGAATAAAATTTTGATTTTTTTTTCATGAGGAATAAACCGTATAAATTTTTGAAAATGAATCCAAAATGAAATAACTTTCAAGGTGTATGTATCCACTATCGGAGGCTTAAAAAATTGAAAGGCCAAAAGATTTCACTATTTGAAAAATTGTGTTGGTATTGTATTCAGTATACTTATTTAAATCAAATTGAGTGAAAGTTTTAAAATTTCTGTGGAATTTATAGGTTAAATAAGGACCAATTTGTGGATATTTTTTAAATATTTTTTTGTGATTTATACCAGCTATTACCTACATTCTAGCCAGAAAGCCCAAAATGAAAGATCAAACTGCTGTATCTGATTCTGGACCTAGATAATATAAAAAACTGACCTTTTGAGGAGGTTTTCACCCACTTTCGATCATTTTACATCGGTATGAAAAATATTCAACAAGATTTTCGATCTTTTCCGATGGTTCTTCACTCTCCCCATCCCATTTTTTGTCTATTAGATCTACAAACACCTCCTCCTATTTTTATCAGAATCAGCAAATAATTATTAGAGAATAACATCTACCGTGTAATAGTTCATTTGAGAGGAAATCCAATTTTGAACAATTTTGCCGGTTACAAATTTTTCAAAAATTGTAAATGTTGACTTTTTCAGTTTTTATTATACTAATACATTTTGAGACGCAAAGATTGCTTCGAACTCAATTTCGCAAATAACAAAAGTTATAGAAAAATTGTCAAGGAACAAATTTGTTTGAAAAAATTTTCATGTACAGCCCATAGATGGACCGCAAAATGGGGGGGGGGGGTGGTAGAAGATCCTCAGGGAGGGGGAGGGTGAAATCTATCCTGATGCTCATTTGAAAAAAAATTCAAAAAAAACGTGAGTTCGACTTTTCTTAGAAATGAGTTTCGAGTTCTGGAGGGGTAAGGGTTGCTATAACTAAAGTTATAGAAAAAATATCAAGGAACAGCTTTTGTTTGAAAAATTTTTCCATACAGCCCATAGATATAAGGAGTAGAGTTGCCATTGAGACGAAACGAGGCGATATGATATGCGTTATTTCTCACCATGTCTCGTCTAGGTTTGGTATCGTTGGATTTTTGTTGCGTCTCGTTTTTTAAAAACAAGAGCATCTTCTAACTCAATGGCAGTATCTAACATTTGAACCATAGAATTCCACCGAGTTCGGCAATGTATCTTTGGAGAGTGGAATTTAATTTGTTTCATAGTAGGTACAGATATCAGAGAGAACATTACGCCACTTTCGCGATTTTTTTAAAAATTTAAACAAATTACGTACTTTACTAACGCATTTAAAGTCCACACAAGCATCATCATCACATGAAGAGGTACTTAAATTTTCATCGTCATCATCGCTTGCATCATCCTCTAAATTCTCGAACGAATCATCATTTTCAGGAATAAGAGAACAGTCAGGGTCACCATCTTCAGCTGTTTCATCCTCTTCCAAACTTTGAGGGATCCCTATTTCCTTAATTAAATCCTGTACCCCTATTAAGTTCAAAATGTGTGCACAGCATTTGAAGTGCTTGTTCTTATAATCAAACTCAATGTTTTCGTTTTTTAGTAAGACTTCTAGGTGTCTAAGAAATGAGGTATTGTTAGACGCGTTGTCCAGGGTAAATCCTTGAACTTTGTGAGCAATATCACAATCTTTTAAAACACGCAGAATGATTTCGGCAATCGATTGCCCATCGTGCTTACCGCCGCTTGGTACGAAGTCAATTGTGATAGACTGCAATTTCCAGTCACTATTGATAAAATGCCCAGTAATGCTGTAGTACGACTCCATATTAACTGAACTCCATCCATCGACTGTGAATGATATTTTGCTACTAATTTCTCGTAACTCAGATTTCATCGCATTTTTCAACAAGGCGTAATGTTGAACCATACCATTAGTCCAGGAAAATTAGATGAAAAAAAAGGGTCATTGGGAAAAATGGGGGAGAAAGCTGAATTTTAGTATACTGGTCCATTTTTTTGTGCTGAACACGAATCTGATGAGTCTCCGGTCGTCCCTGGTGTGCGTTCTCCCCTATTGTGGATCTAAGCCCCCCAAAACCAGTTTTTTGCAATTTTCTCCCCCGCATTGCATTTTAGCGAGAAATAGGTGGTCGGATAAGAATCTACGTCAAATTTCCGATCTAGTGATATATCAACTTTCTTTCTACCCCCAAGGGGGGTGGAACCACAACCATTCAAAAAAGGGGGTTCCCCAAAAAATACATAAGGGCTATAGGCGCCTAAGAGGGGTGAAATGGTCCCCAAAAGCGTTTAACATGAAAGGTGGGTACCATAGAGAAACCTCTACGCAAACAATTTCAGATCCACACCCCCTCCCCTTTTTGCGGAACCCCCCTTTTTTGAAATTTCAGTAGCACTTTTCTCAGCCCCATTTCAACCGATTTTGAAAATTTTTCGGAAGTTATGTATATCCTTGATAGGTATTCACACAAAAATTTTCAACCCCCTCCCCTCAAATTTACCCCTCAAAATGGCGTTTTTTTCATTTTTTTATGCCTATTAACAATCAAGATTGCGAGGTACAATTTTGTAAACACGTTTTTTGGATGTATTTTTGGCCCCCAAACATCATATACTATATTAGAAATTTTTGCTTTGGTGCGCCGTGGTGAAAACTTGGAATAATGTATCGTAGGGGGGTGGGGGGTGAAATGGGAATTTTGAAAAAAATAACTACCAATGAGTAGGGTATCGTTTTCATATGATTCGATACCGCTGAGCACGAATATGACCTCAAATTTTCTGCTACACTCACCTACCCCTCTCCAGAGCCCCTCAGCCCCCCTCAATTTTCACGATTTTCGAAATACAGTTATTTTGATGATGTTGGTGTCGTTTTCATATGATTCGATACCGCTGAGCACGAATATGACCTCAGATTTTCTGCTACACTCACCTACCCCTCTCCAGAGCCCCTCAGCCCCCCTCAATTTTCACGATTTTCGAAATATAGTTATTTTGATGATGTTGGTGTCGTTTTCATATGATTCGATACCGCTGAGCACGAATATGACCTCAGATTTTCTGCTACACTCACCTACCCCTCTCCAGAGCCCCTCAGCCCCCCTCAATTTTCACGATTTTCGAAATAAAGTTATTTTCATGATGTTAGTGTCGTTTTCATATAATGCAATGCGGGGGAGAAAATTGCAAAAAACTGGTTTTTGGGGGGCTTAGATCCACAATAGGGGAGAACGCACACCAGGGACGACAGGAGACTCATCGGATTCGTGTTCAGCACAAAAAAATGGACCAGTATACCAAAATTCAGCTTTCTCCCCCATTTTTCCCAATGGAATGCTATTTTTCCTGGACTACATTTTTTGTAAGCGCTGTTTTTTTTGGAATTTGCAAGTCCTTTAAGCACGCCTTATTTACACTACATAATAAATTTTGGGTGCGTTCGTCATCGAAAAAATTAAAAGGAAGAGATTTCGCAGCAACCTATTCAACAAATTTTGAATTCAAATCCTATTGAAAATTTAAAAAAAAAAATAGATTTATCGCCTCAAAATTTTAAAATAATTAGGTATTCAACTAATACGTCATCATTTTTTAATTTATTTGCATTCGTTTAAAGGTGTGAAAAATTCACCTTGGGAAAGAGGAATCCATCCTCAGCCTCAGTATCTTCAAAATTAATTTCTTTGTGGTGTCTTTGGAGATGTTTCCTTAGACCAGTCGTGTTTTTATCATTAATTTTATGGCAAATTACAAATTTTACATCCCCCTTGTTCATCATTGCCATGGCTAATAATTTTGTAGTACTTAGAGTACTCAATTTTCTTTCTTTGAGATGAAGATGCCATAATTAACAGTTCACAATTAGAATACTTATCTACTTTCAGCTTTTCCATTCGAGAGAAAACAAATAAAATAGTGATAAAAAATTAATTTCTGTTTTGCGACCACATATTTCTTTGGATAATGCAATTAAAAAATGATACGACACGAGGAACGCCGCGACGCCTGCACATTACCTAATTGTATTGAAAACCAAACGAGACAGAGCGAGACACGGCGATACGCAACACGTGTATTGTTTTGCGCAACATTTCCAAAACTCGTATCATATCATCTTGTATCATCTCGTTTCGTCTCGACGGCAACTCTAGGAGATGGAGCGATTTTCAAGTTAGGGGTGGATCCTCGGAAAGGGGGGAGCGGGGAAAATAGGCATACAAGCAAAATTTTGTATGAAGGGTTTTATATAGGTAGCCACCTAGGTGAACTGTGAAAGAGTAGATATAGGAAATGTGATGATGAAAGTTTTCGTCCTTACAAAAGCCATAAGTTGAAAAATATTGCATAGGTACGTTTTCGATCAAATACGGAGATGTGAGTGAAATCAGCCTGCTCGAGTTCACAATCCCTTGATACCTACTTAATTAAAATGTAGGTTCATAATAGGTAGTGTCAGGGGGGTCCTTTTACCCCTTGGAACTTCAAAATCGATCTTTGAACCGTAATTAATATTCAAACCTTCGACGAATAGGACACTGCTTTCTTCAATTCGATTATTTAAAACCCAATCAAAATTTTCCGACTCAATTCAAAACGACACAACAACATTCAAACTGATTTTCTTCTAATAAAATACAGCCAATATATCGTAATATTTCCGACACAATTTAAATAACAATTATCTGTTTCTACTTTTCAAAAAAAATCACTTCGAAAATACCATAACTCTCATAATACTTCGAAAACGAGATATGGAAGGATTTGAAAAAAATCATAAGTGCGAATATCTTGCTTTGTTGTTTTTTTCTCGACTACCAAACTCGATAATAATAGGTATAATATGGATAAATCGCCAAAAAATTCCCTTCCCACGCGATTTATTTTCGGTAAGCTCAGCTTTTTTCTGTTACCTCAGCAATTTTAAATATTTGTTTCTCTTAGTAAGCTTGTTGGTTTTATTCATGCCGAAGTCAATAACGGTATTTTTTTTTTTTTTGTAAATTCTCTACCTAACAGTAGCTATACATTTTTTCGATTTTCAAAAACGTACAAAGTACGCTAGGTTAATACGTAAAATAACGTCGTATTTAGTTTATTGACACTGAGTAATAAACACATACGTGCAATTAAGAAAATATACCTAAAACACTTTAATGAAAAAACAAGAGATGAAAGGTATATAGTCTTTTTCTCAATTGGAAAACATGTCACATACGGAATCTACTTCAGTATTTTTCAATATAACTATACTCGGATACCTAATTAAAAAGCTACGAACACAACATAGGAATTATAGGATGGTATTATAGATGACTTTTCGATATCATCATCAAGTTAGTATAATAGTATCGGCAGACGGCAGAGAATTATGGCCGGTGCGGCGTATCATAAGTACCTATAGGTAAACAAACGATAACAAGAAAGAAAGAAAAATTAGTCTGAGAGAGAGAATTAATTAAAAAACTTCACATTTAGTCTCTGCTGCTGCTGTTGCTGCTGCTGAGCTAACTTATTATGAACGTTTTATAACGTGGCAACCGGCAACGAGGTGTATTTTTCGAAAATATAATTCGTGAATGCGGCAGTGTTTATGAAGTGTTTTTCTTGAAGTTGTGAAAATATCTACACCAGTACACCCGTGCATTTTTTTTCACAATTGAAATCGATTCACGCGAACGTAAAATAGATAGCTAATTTATTTGAGTTTTGTGAAGTACTCCCCCCCCCCAAACACCGCTATTCAGCCCAAAATAGTTCTTTTCACCAGATATCAGATAACTTTACGTTATGCTACGGGTGTAGTGATTGTTCTTCGCATAAACCAACCCTACATGAACTAAAGATCGGCTTTAAGCGTTAACGATAGCATGACGGAGGCGAGGGTGCGGAGCAACGTACTACATAATAGGACGTTTTAAAATTGAAATATTCGTATGTACCAGCCACCCACTATACCTGGTCCCAGACTCACGTAACTTTAACTCGTCTGATGTGGTACGGACAGCTTGGCACACATGAGATAGGTATGATAGGGTGAGGTGGTGGAAGCTGTGTGAAATAGTGCGTTAATCAAATGAATTAGTCGATTGGAAACATTCGCGGATTTCGATATTAGTATAAGCAGCTAATTTGTTTGTAATACGTGTATCGATATGATTAATAGGAGAACTGAGTACTTTTCACCTCCGTTATAACATACAAGAATTTTTGGCCTCTGGTTTTCAGAATCATCCTAGGAATGTGTGCTTTTCAAAATTAGGCTTCTCATGCAATAGTTAGTAAGAGCATATCGAGAGGGATAAGTCTTATTCGGAGGTGAAAAGAAACTGTTTTTATTCTTCGAAACTATTATTGATGGCGATTTTGGTGTTGACATGATTGCACTAAAATATAGGTATATCCGTTTATGCATAAAATGGTCATTTTCACCTCCGGACAAAATCGGCATTTAGACGTTTTAGACTTCATAGTGATCAGTATTTTGAGGATCTTACACGGCGATACGTTTTCACCTCCGATTTGGAGGCGAAAAAGCCGCGCTTAAAAAATATCCTTACGATTAGGTAGAGAAATTAGGCACATTTTGCTCTGAATTGCACGATTTGCAAAAATATTATTGATGTGCCTGTCTACAAGGTCGTTCCAAGCAAAGATATGGTTTCCGAAACGTGCCTAGGCTTAGTCCGAAATTTTTTTTTGGGGGGGGGGTGGCTGAGCAGTGAGCACGTTTCGGAATACACACACTACTTTTTGTTTTTTTTCTCTCAAAATGAGTTTTACAAGGTTTAAATGACAATTTTTGGTTGAAATGTATGTTTTTGAGGGCGTACATTACGAATTTGACAATATTTTTTTCGTAGGGGTGGATGGTCGGGGATGAAGGGGGTGAAAACGGCGAAAAATTCCAAATTTTACTAGAATTAAGTATGTGTGATATATCGAAATGTAGGTACTTTCTCGAGTGTGTAGATCACGAATTTGACAATATTTTTTGTAGGGATGAGTTTGGGGGGGGGTGAAAGGGGGTGAAAAATTCAAAATTTGACCATAATGATGTGTGATATGTCGAAATGTACTTTTTCGAGTGTGTAGATTACGAATTGGACAATATTTTTTTTGTAGAGATGAGTTGTGGGGGTGAAGTGGGGGGGGGGTGAAAAATTCAAAATTTGAACACATTGATGTGTGAAATGTCGAAATGTGTGTTTTTGAAGACGTAGATCAGGAATTTGACAATATTTTTTTCTTGGGAGGGTGGTCGGTGGGGGATGAAGAGGGTGAAAATGGTGAAAATTGTGTAAATTCAAAATTTGACTGCAATGATGTGTGATATATCGAAATGTAGATACTTTTTCGAGTGTGCGTAGATCACAAATTTGACAATATTTTTTTTGGTAGAGATGAGTTGTGGGGGTGAAGGGGGTGAAGGGGGGGGGTGAAAAATTCAAAATTTGACCATATACTGATGTGTGATATGTCGAAATGTACATACATACTTTTTCGAGTGTGTAGATCACAAATTTGACCATATTTTTTTTTGTAAGGGTGAGGGTGGAGAGGGGGTGAAAATTCAAAATTTGACCACAATGATGTGTGATATGTCAAAATTTACGTTTTCGAGGACGTAGATCAAATTCGTGATCTACACACTCGAAAAAGTACATTTCGACGTATCACTTATCATTGTAGTCAATTTCAAAACGGCCCTGTAAGATGGAAGCTACCATTTAAAATTCTGAAAAAATTCCCATATATGTATTTTTTTATGCCTTTTCAAAATATTTAATTTTCGAGATGGAATACTTTAATTGAGAGGCGCACCCTCTCTCCCAGGACAAAACTTTCAAAAAAAAATCTGGTGCATGTGATACATCAAATTGTATGTTTTTCGTAACTCTGAACCAGGGATGTGCCTTTACCGTAAAGTATTATTTTTTACATAGTTTACTTTACATGTAAAGTAAAATGTAATGTAAATTGAATATGTAAAGTAAAAGTAAAGTAAACTATTCTTTGTTTTTTTCGTTGGAAAATCAAAATTTGGATTAATTTCTCTTCGTTTTTGCGTTCTCAGCTGTTTTCTTTGCTTTGTTTTGGTTCTAATGATGGCATAATTACCTATTTTGTGTGATTATTGTTATTTTAACTTTAAATTGAGTGTCAGTGGGTCAAAATTGAAATCTGGCATTCAAAACCCTAGGGTTTTGTGCTTTGTTTACATTGTTTTTTACCAAATTTTCATTTGTTTCGTCTTTTGTGCAAATTTGTTTCATTTTTCATTGATTATGAACACAGAGATATTCAAAACGTGTTTTTAGGAACTCAAAACGTCAAAACAGTACAAAAACTGACCAAAAACACGAAATTTCACAAAGTTTACCTGTTAGTTTACTTTACAGTAAAATAAAAATATTTTACTTTACAATTTTACATTACATTTTACTGTAAACTATGTAAAGTATTTAGTTTACGGCCAACCCTGCTCTGAACACGAATATGACGTCAGATTTTGACTGGACTCCATCCTCGGCCCAAATTGGGTAAGAGTTCGAAAAAGTGTTTTGTTCGTACGACACGACACATGAAACAGTATTTTTTTGTGGACGCTGAACACGAATATTACTTCTGATTTTTGATTGGACCTCATCCACGGCCCCCAGCATCTCCCCAAATAGGGGTAACAGTAAAAAAAAATGGTATCATTCGTGCGACACATGAAATACTTATCTCTCTAAATTCGAATCAGTCATTTTTGTGACTGTTTCATTTAGTTACTACAGAATAACTGAAAAAACAATGATTTCTACAAATTTGATTAATATTTCAGTCAATTTTTTTGACTGTGAAATCAGTCATTGTTAAAATTACTGGTTTAACAATCATTCATAAAGATCACTGAGAAAAACCGTAGGAATGCTGTGTAAATCACAGTTTCAATCAGTAGTTTTTGTCGAACCATGCGTACAATCGGTATTTATTTTTGGAAAATGGCTGTACGTAATGTTCGAGTATAATACTAGTTGTGAAGTGTTTAATCGGCATTCGCGTTGGTTTTTATATTAATCCTTTGAAATTATTCAAGTATACACTCACGTTGGAAAAGTCTATCGGTTAGCCGTTACTTTTTCACTGGTGGTTTATTAAATTAGCTGAAATAACGAATGAAAAATTGGTTCGTTTGATCGCGATTTTTTCTCAAATTTTTCCGTGAAAATGAGAATTAGTTCATGTGAATGTTACTCGTATGCACTGCATGGAAAAATATGTTTCGAACGTGTAATTTTTTAC
The DNA here is from genome assembly GCF_950023065.1 of Planococcus citri. Lineage (NCBI taxonomy): Eukaryota > Metazoa > Arthropoda > Insecta > Hemiptera > Pseudococcidae > Planococcus > Planococcus citri. The sequence continues at coordinate 5,683,002 of NC_088681.1, read as the reverse complement.
TAAGTATTACAAAATCAAATTTGTGTTTGGTGATTAGAATTGTGCGTTTTATCAATACAATGCCTCAGCAAGTTTTGTATCGAACTATATCTAATTTTGAATATTTCGTGTTTTTTCATATTGTATTGTAAGTGTTTATATTTATTGATATTTTTGAAAATAAAGATGGCCTGTTAGGGAAGTGTGTTGGTTGCGTTGAGATGGATGAGTGAACTCTTTTCAGGGAGGTGTGTGCGGGGGTGGGGAAGTGAGTAGGTAATCCGATGCGAGGTAATTAATTTAGAAAACTTAAGTGTTGCTGTGATATTACACATTTTGAGGTTTTTTCAAGTGAAGTGCTTTCAAACTTTTGCTCAAGTATTTGTTAACACTGTTAACAGTGATAATACTAGTAATTTAATTTACTGATTCGGAAAGTGAATTCACTGTTCCGAATCAGTAATATTAAACAATTTCACTGTTTTACAGTAGATTCAATCACCATAAGAAACAGTTATTTTTTTCAACTGATTCAAACAGTATACTACTGAGATCACTGTTTAAATCAGTTGAACACTTTTAACTGATTCACGCAGTATTGTTTCACTGATTCAGCAGTAGCTAAATTCTGCCTTCTTGAATCAGTGAAATTTGACTGCGAATCAGTAGAAAATGACTGATTCAAATTTAGAGAGATAGTATGTTTTCGATATCGCTGAACACGAATACATATACTTAGCCTTAGTTTGTCAAATTGACTTCAGCTATGGCCCCCAGAACCTCCCCAAATGAGTAATAAAAGTCCGAAAAATTGTTCCATTTGTGTTGGGGACCGTGGATGGGGTTCAATCAAAAATCTGACGTCATGTTATGAACTAAACCAACAATAATTGACAAATATTAAAACTGATTACTTCGACGAAAAAAACAATACCTACAAACAACAATAACATAACCATCATGACCTAACAGAAATACGTTCCTATTGGCTAGTTGGTTGGTCCTCTGTAATTTATAATTAAATACAGACGATTGATCACCTAGCCAGTAGTGAGTTCGAGAGGAAAATGACCAAGCTTTATCTGTCTTTGAAAGCTATTAATTAGTGTAAAGTAATTGTCTTTTATATCATCGTTTTGTGTTTAATTGCATTATTTCATTTTCGAATATTAAAATCAATCGTTTTCAATTTTACTAATTTTTGTTTATCTCTTCGGAACTCTCGAAACACATTTATTTCTATTTTCAAAGGACCTCTCAGCCCACAACACGTCATATTCGTGTTCAGCGTCACCAAAAACATACAATTCAACGGCAAATCATGATAAAGCTATGAAATTTGGTATGATGAACAAGGACACCAAAAGAAAATTTTTGAGCCCGGGAGCCAATCGCCAAGTCCTATAGGAAGGGAAGGAGGGTGATTTGGGGGGGGGTTCAACCCCCATTTTCCAAAATGGGGCTATCGGCGCGATATTGGTATCAATTCCATATGGTTTAACCCCGCTGAGTTCGCAAATACCATTTGTACTTTCAAAATCTGAGGAGGAGGAATGCGTCAAATTTGAGATTTTCTGAGTAAAGTTTTTGCATTTTTCTCAAAAATACACCAAAATTACAGTTTTTCAACCCTAGATGACACGCTGACCTTCCATCGGCATTTTAATGGTCACTTTCGGATTCTACAGGTCAATTACAATGCGAATCGACCATCAATACTTTCGCATACCTCTACCGCGAGTGCACAGAGGGGTCAAAAGGGGTTAAAAATTGGCAGTTTTTCGGCATTTTCTTACAAAAATCACGGTTTTTGAACTGTGCACCGGATACAATTGGCGGAAGAAGGTTCTAATGGTGATTTTCGAATTCTACAGATCAAATACTATCGAATAAGGCTCAGAGGCACTTTTTACACCCCTCCTGGAAGATAGTAGAGGGGGTCAAATTTGACTCTCATCTTGCTTAATGTTGAATTAATTTTAGAAATGAGGAGTCGGCCTGCAAAGTGACCTAACTGCAAAAAATTGATTTCGAGATAAATGAGAAAAACGTGTCCTAGGAAAATGAAGTCACATTTTCGAAATCTGTTTTCGGGAATCGAAAAGGTCAACCCTCACTCACTTAATCACCTTTTCGTTTCTGAAAAATATGAACACGGGTTCGCTACAGGGTGCAACAAAAATGAAAAATGCTGCAGTTAGGTCACTTTGCAGGCCGCACATACGTTTTTTTTTTTGTTTTTTAGTGATATGTACGCAATTTTCTCCGGTTTTTCATTGCGTATGTTATTTTTTATGAAAGCAAAGATTTATTCATTCAATCGAGATTTTTTTATGTACAAGAAGCTGGGTAGCTAAAACTGAAGTTGTGGCTTATTCTCAACTTACGATTTTACCATTTCGAATCACTCTGGAGCCTCCAGTGCGATTTTCGATGTCTCCTAATTTTTTGAATTTCTTCAGAAGGGGTTAAAATTAATTTTGATTTCAACAAACAGTACCCTATGAAACACATTTTCGGAAAATCGTAAAAATAAGGTCACTTTGCAGGCCATGCTTTTAATTTCATCATTTTCAAGGGGGGAGGAAGGGGTGTTACGAGTGAAACTGGATGAATGTGATATATTCCTTTTGTAGGGCATGTCCTAAACTATCAGATAGCGTTGCTATCTCAAAAATCATTTTTTTGCAGTTAGGTCACTTTGCAAGCCGACTCCATGTAATTAATATAAGTAGGTATACATTTGCTTACCATCGTGATAATAATGTTTGTATCGATGTTTTTCGTACCGCCGAACCCAAATTTTCAACTATTTTTTCGATTCCAGCCAGGGGTGGCACCATATGAGGGGTGGGTCCATTTTTCACGAAAAATCGACATGTATATCAAAATGTAGGCTTTTCAGGGCGCTGATTGCAAAAATGCGATCGATTTTTCATTTTGGTGCAACCCAAGGGGATGATACTGCGTTCAAGGGGTGGGGATAAAATTTTTCACAAAAAATCGACTTGTATATCAAAATGTAAGTTTTGGAGGATGCTGATTTCAAAAATGCTATCGATTTTTCATTTGGGTCCAAGCCAAGGGGATGATACTGCGTTCAAGGGGTGGGGGATGAAATTTTTCACAAAAAATCGACTTGTATATCAAAATGTAGGTTTTCGAGAACGAACATGTTAAAAAATTGGGATGACATTATGTCGTAAGTCGATTTAAAAGAATTGGAAGTTTGTGAAAAATGCGATTTTTTGATTTGAAACATAAAAAAAAGTCTTGACTGGTGAAGTTGACCCATTTGACCATTATTTTTAAGTAGGTGTAACGGCCCAGTTTTTTTTACCCTCTCTAGTTTTTTTTTACCCCCCAAGAATTTTCTGAAAAATAAGCCACCAAAGTCATGAATCGATTCGAAAACCATATTAACATGATTTGTGCTTCTTTTGGAACACAGTGCCATTGAAAAGCTGCATTTTCCATTCAATGTTTATGGTTCAGGAGACTTTGAAAAATGTGATGTTAGTTTTGGTTGATTTTCTTAACAAAATTTTAAAAAAGTGTGTTTTGATTTTAAGGATTGGACGCGCTAATTTTCACCAAAATGAGTTTGTGAGTACATCGCTGCATTCTACACACTCTGGTCTATTAGATGAGCTAGTTATTTTTCATCAAAATTGTTTTCTAAAATTTTTTAGAGGGGGTAAAAAAATAGGGAACGATTCAAGCCCAGTTTTCTATTTTTTTTACCGGGTAAAAAAATAGAAAATCCATATTAATTTTTTGTTCTCTAATTTTTTTACCCCCCTCAATTTTCAGAATTTTTGCTCGCTGACGACCGTTTAAAGGCGTGATATAAGTTTTATTCATTTTTGAGGAAGTATTTGAATGTAGGGCTATGAACTTTTGTAAATAATATGGTCCAAAAAACACTTGCTACAGTTGATTACATCAATGTAAACAATCAACCAAAAAAATTGAATAAATGAATGATACCCCTCTAATATAGGTTTTCTATGAAAGCAAACAAAACAAAAACGGGTATCAAATTGAAGACCTTAAGTATAGCAGTAACAAGAAAACAGAAAATTGGAGCAGGAACTTTCACAGCAATTTTTCACCGCCTATATCCGCAAAAAATTCCCAAAAAATAGTTTCTTGTGAATATATATATATATCTGGTGGTCCAGGAATGTTAAAGTCCAAAAATACGTGTATTGAATTTTTTTGTTGAAAATTCGCTCAAATCTTTATAAATTCTCAGTTTTATTTTCAATTATGTTTTCAAGCAATAAATACACCGATGATAAAATTAATAATTTGCTAGGAAACGTTGAATTATGTTGTTACGATTGAAAACACAAAAAAAATTGGGGGGTAACAAAAATAGCGAATGAGGGTAAACGAAATAGCAAACGGGGGTAAAAAAATTGCGAACTCGTTTTTTTGCAAAAAATATTTTTTTTGGCGAACCTAATAAAATTTAACTTATGGCAAACACTGAATCTTGTCAACGAATGTTCGCTGATTTCAATGCACTTTTCAGTTTTTCTCTAGCTTCATCAGGTAAAATGAAATTTCAAGATATGTCCTTAGGGGGGTAAAAATATAGGGCCGTTACCCCTATCCGTTGAAAAAGTTCTGAACCGGCAGACGCCGATTTTCGCGACAACCACAAAAAATGGTTAAAGGCAACCCTCATAGGCACCAAATAACGTGATCTGTACTGAAGTTGATTTTTAGCCATTCCAGAGCTATTTCAAGTTTCTGGAGAAATGATAAAAAAATCGCTGGAGACTTCAGAATGGTCGAAATGGGGGGTTCTACCCATTCGGAACGTCGAAAATAGGTCGGAGCTCGATTTCCGGATAGGTATTAGCATCGCAAAAGATGGAATATCAACATTTTCAAATTTTGACATTTTTTCCAATGGGCAAAAATACACATCTGAACCGGCAGACGCCGATTTTCGCGACAACCGCAAAAATTCGTGGAAAGTGGATTGAAAATCTTAAAAGAATCAAAATCTAACTCATCTAGACAGTAACACTTTCAAAATATTATCTTCTATCTTCATCTTGGTTTCAAAATCAGACAAGTGTATTTTCAGGTTAATTTTATTGGTGGTGGTGGAGGGATATTCAGGGATATTTTTTGTATTTTTGTTACTCAGTATCATCACTACAATTTTTCAAGTATTTCTCGCCTTTACAATGCTGTGTATTTTTGTAACAAAAAACATTGATTTTCTCAGAATCAACCCTGTGGCGTTTGTCTAATTTTGTAACCAAGCTCCTCATTTTTCATTTGTATAGGGCTATTTAATTGAATGAAATTAACACGAAACACAGTATAGTTGTCAAGGTTATTTCTTTTATTAAATTTATACAGGTCTTTTAGCAATTAGTGAAGGCTTTTTTTTTTACGAACGACAATGATACAAAACGGCGAAGTTGAAAACAAAATATGTCGTTCTCGCTTTTCAAATTGAAATTTGAAAAGGAAAAAAAAACAATCGCATTCGCATTCCCTAAATCACTTTTCTGAACAGCACTGTGGCGGTAGCCTATTCATTTGAGAGATGATTCTACTTTATAGGTACTGATAAAAAGAAACACAAAACGCAAAAACTATCTTGAGATCACAGATCAGTGATTCGCTGATTGCTTGTTTTTAAATGATTCTAAATCTAAGCCGATCTAACAAAATCCCAAGTCATTCAGTCACGTGCGCTGTTTTTTTATCCGTTTGTGAGGATTTTTTTCATGCAGCTCTGAGAGTGCCTACCTATAATCAAGTTTTCGTAAAAAAAAAATAATGTACGTATATTTGTAATTTTAAAGTATGAGTGCCCGAAAGAACTTTGATTTTTCTATCTTTTTCATATTTTACTTTCTCAGTGAGTCGTTTTTCTCAATTTAAAAAAAAATTGTAGGTATGCCTACACTTTTTGCTGTTGAAATTTTCACATGGTGGTAATAACAATAAGGGGTAGGTAATTACGAATTAGGTATAGGTGCGCACTTAGTTTTATGCCCAAAAAAGGATCGAAAGACTGGCATGTATAAAAATGGTGAATGAAAGAATGAAAGTCGTTTTTCTAGCTCATCTTATTTATTTAGGTACCTAGGGGGGCCGTCCAAATAAACCAGGGGGCGCTCCGCGTAGACGTTGGGGGTTCACCGCACCTCTGCTCCTACAGAGTGCCCAGAAATATCGAGTACCCCCAAGAAAGTTTTTCATTAAAAATATAGGTTGGCAACGTGAAATAGATGCATTTGATTGGTGGAATGTTATCTCTCCAGTCCAACAACCAATCATGTGCTATCATTATTATTATCATCATTCACTGTGACCAACCAAAATATTTTAGTAGAAAACTTTTTTAGGGGTACTCGATATTTCAAACCTTACAAGTCTAGCTGTAAACAATGCTGTTCACTTCTATATACTTTTCAGCTCTTCAAGTCAATTTTCTCAATGAAGACCTTTGCGGATTTCAAAAAATGTAGTACCATTGGAAAGGGGACAAAATTCTCTACAATTTTGAGCCATAAAATAATGGAGTCCTTGAGATGGTTTAAATGTTTAAAAGTTCTGCGGCTTCAAAGTGCAAACTGCAAAGTGGACAGAACAATGGCTACCTTTTTTAACTCGTCAAGTCAATTTTCTCAAGGAAGACTTTCGCGGATTTCAAAAAATGTAGTACCATTGTAAAGGGGATAAAATTCGGTACAATTTGGAACCATGAAATAATGGGATCCTCGAGATGGTTTAAATGCTCTGCCACCTCAAAGTGCAAAGTTGACAGAACAATAAGTTGAATTTTGCCACCTTTTTCTGCTCCTTAAGTCAATTTCCCCAAGGAAGACTTTCGCGGATTTCAAAAATGAGGGATGCTAACCTTAATTATTTTAATTATGATTACGGTTTCACTCAAATTTTTCAGTTTTCAGTTTGGTTTTGGTTTTGAAATTCGAAATTTTGGTTTTTGGTTTCAGTTTTGATCTTATTTACAAAAATTTTACCTTCGGTTTCAGTTTCGGTTTTCGTTTTTTTTTTTTGGTTTTACATAATTTTTTTTTTTCAAAAATGTAAAATATCTTCAATTCAAAATTTCTCAATCTCCGGAAACAAAGTATAGGTAGTAATTTCAGAAAAAAAAGTATATATTTTTCAAAAACAATAATTATATAATTTTGTAGTATCCGTCAAATACCCCCACCTATTCGATTGTTATCTATACGTACGTAGCAACATAGTTACCATTTATACTCGAGTATATTATTCTATCATTGTACATAATCATGAATAAACGTATGTGTTTTACAAGCGTGTTCGAGTTCCTACAGTGGCGACGAGGATTGAAAATGTAATTTTTTCTCTCAAAAATAATCAATGTTTTGTTCGAATGATCGTTTTATTCAAGTTCAAGTTCGAATTTTCAAATCAAACTTTCAAAATGTGTAATCAAACGTAATTGTCGCGTAATTAATTCGAATCAAAGTGTTATGTGAACTGCTCGAATATGTTCGTTATCTATGTGCGATATCATCGTTAAAACGTGCACACCATGTCTACAATTACGGCAGATGATCTCGAGAGAATTCTTCAACGCCAAGAGGCTAGCTTTATGAAAGCACAGCAGGTAATGCTGGAAAAAGTCCTCGCAAATCAACCAAAAACCAGTGCATCCGGAAATACATTACCATCAGGTGTATTCATTACCAGTTTCGAGAATTTCAACGAAAAATCTGAATCATTCACCCACTACAAACAGCGCTTTGAAAATTATGCGACCAGAAAGGGTTTGAAAATCAAAGAAGATGATAGCGATTTCGCGAAGCTACTACTTGATTCGATCGGCGCGAAGTATTTTACGATGATAGCTTCTCTCGCATCTCCAAAAGCTGTCGAATCTCTCAAGAATACAGAATTAATTGAGTTACTTGATGACTATCTAGCACCAGCACGTAATGTTCTTGTAGCTCAGCACCAGTTTCTTTCAAAATATCAAAACGAAAACCAGTCAATTAGCGAATACGTCGCTTCGTTACGCAGTGAGCTACATGATTGCAAATTTACGTCACCTTGTGATTGTAAAGTTTCGATTTCGGATATTTTTCTTCGAGCTCAATTCATCCGAGGACTGCGTGATAATTATATTCGAGAACAATTACTCCAGTCATCAGAGGAAGCATTCGATTCGATTATCAAAAAAGCGATCGCCTTAGAAGCATCTAAGAATGATTCGAAACAAATTTCGACGAATGGTCCAGCTCCGAAACCAGAGAACGTAAACAAACTCCAGTCAAATCAACATCGTTCCAGATCGAAATCGAGATATAATCAAACAAATCGTCAGCAACAAAGTGGCAAGCCGAATAACGATTACAAAGACCAGAAATCCAACCATTGTGCTCCTTCAAAAACTAGAATTCAAATCAACTACAAAGAACTAGGCATCGATGGCTTGTGTTTACGTTGCGGACGAAATAATCACGCTGTTCGTGATTGTACTGTAGAGCAGGCTAAATTCAAATGCGATCTATGTAATAAAACCAGTCACGTGAGTAAAGTATGCATCACATCGTTACTCAGGAAACATCGCTCGAATAATCATACCAGTGTTAAAAATATCCAGAGTCAGTTCGAATTCGATTCACATACTTACCATATCGAAGAAGTCTACAAGTGTAAAGACGGAGGTGAAGATGATCGTTATTTCATCTACATCAATATCGAAAATAATCCAGTGATGAACGAAGTAGACTCAGGTTGCAGATATACGTTGATACCACATCAGCTGTATAATGAACTGAACATTAATCGAGATCTAGAGCCTACTACTGTGACCCTTCGAGCCTATACCAGTGATGTGTTCAAACCAGATGGAAAAGTCACTGTTTCTGCATCTTACAATGGAAATACGATGCAAGAAGATATCTACTTTGTACCAGACCAGTATGCACCTGTGTTAGGCCGAAATTGGATCCGAGGTCTAAAAATCAAACTTGAAGAAATCGATGAGAAAAATTCTCTTGATATTACTCCAGATTCGATCAATAACGTCAGTTCGAACAATATCGTTGACCAATTCAAGGACCTATTCGAAAGTAAAGTTGGTTGCGTTCCGGACTACAAAGTGCACCACCAGCTCCGAGAAGGTGCCAAACCAGTGTACCACAAAGAACGTCCGTTACCCTATGCCTTATCAGAACTCGTTGAAAAGGAACTCAATGATCTAGAAGCAGCCGGTATTATCACGAAAACGGAAACGAGTGATTGGGGTTCTCCGCTAGTTGTTATCTTAAAAGCGGATGGAAGCGTTCGACTATGTGTGGACTACAAAATCAGTGTAAATAAAGTCCTGAAAGACGCTCATTTTCCTATCAACAAGATCGATGAAACTCTACACAAGCTGCGCAACGCAAAGTATTTGTCATCTGGACCTCTTCAAAGCTTATCTACATCTTATGGTAGATGACGAATCGAGCGAAATTCAAACAATAACAACGCCATTTGGCACATTCAAGGTAAATCGACTATCGTTTGGAATCAAGACAGCTCTGGCCGAATTCAATCGTTTCCTTCATCGAATTTTAAAGAAACTTCGTAATGTCATCTGGTATTTCAATGACATTGTTGTGTATGGAGCTACGTTAGAAGAATGTTGTGCAGCACTTACCGAAGTTCTGAAAGAACTACAAAAATTCAACCTACATCTCAACACCAGCAAATGCGTATTTTTCGCCGAAAGTATCGAGTATTTGGGACACATCGTCGAATTCAACAAAATCAAGAAATCGCCTTAGAAAGTTACAGCGATTACGCAGATGCCAATCCCAAATGGCGAAGAAGAAGTCCGTAGATTCGTTGGTATGGTGACACATTATTCGAGATTCATTCCCAACCATTCTACGTTGACAGCACCGTTACGTAAATTACTCAACGAAAAGACACCTTTCGTTTGGGATAATGATGCTCAAATTGCGTTCGAATGTCTAAAGCAAGAAATTGCCAGTGATCGCGTACTTACACCGTTCGATCCTGCATTACCAGTCCGACTCGCTTGTGACACAAGTCCAGTTGGAATAGCCGGAATTTTATCACATATTATGGATGGTACAGAGCATCCAATTGCGTACGGTTCCAGAGCATTAACCAGTGCTGAGAAAAACTACTCTCAGTTAGATCGAGAAGCTCTCGCAATTGTCTTCGCTGTAAAGCACTTTTTCCAGTACCTTTTTGGACGAAAATTTCAGCTCATCAGCGATAATCGTCCACTTACTCGAATTTTTCATCAAGATGCTTCCCTACCAGAAATGACGTCAGCTCGATTACAAAGGTATGCTGCGTTCCTATCCAGCTTCAATTACAAGATTATCCATAAGAAGGGAGATGAAAATGTTCACGTCGATTGTTTATCTCACGCTCCAGTTCCTATTGCGCCAAATTATATACCGGATTCGATTGGAGAAGAAGTTCATCAAATTCTTCTCACAACTGTACATCAAATCTCTTCGAATACCCTTACGTACGATGGAATCAAAAGCGAATCTGCAAGCGATAACGAAATACAGCAAATCATTCAAAATCTACAATCAACTAGCGATGCAGACAGCTTATTCACGTTTGACGATGGTGTAGCTTACAAAGGTCATCGAAATGTAATTCCAGAATCCCTTCGACAAATCGCTCTCAACAAACTCCATCATACGCACATCGGAGTAACAAAAATGAAACAGTTAGCTCGAAAATATCTATACTGGAAAAACATCGATAAAGACATCGAGCGTATGGTGAGAGATTGTGAAAAATGTGCCGCAGTTCAGAAAAGTCCTGCAAAAGCTCCATTACATCCTTGGGACGAGCCTAGCAGCAATTGGCAGCGCATTCATATCGATTATGCCGGTCCTTTTCAAGGGTATCATTTTCTAGTCGTTGTCGATGCAAAATCAAAATGGATGGAGGTTGGCTGTCAAAGAAATGCACCCTCTTCCGAATCAACTATAGAAATGCTGAATCAAATTTTTTGCTCGAACTGGATTTCCAGAAATAATCGTTTCAGACAACGCTACCATTTTCACCAGCGAAACCTTTTCGAATTATTGTAAAAATCGAAGTATTTCTCAGAAATTCATCGCTCCGGGTCATCCTGCTAGCAATGGGCTAGCAGAAAGAAACATTCAAACTCTGAAGAAACGGTTATCTTCAGTAGACGACATGCAGCAGATGAACGAGAAATTACAACAAATTCTAATGCGATATCGAGCAACGCCATTGAAAAATGGAAAATCTCCAGCTGAGTTATACCTGAATCGAAAATTACGCATTCAATTAGACGCGATTTTCCCAGTAAAACCAGGACCAGTTATCAAATCGAATTTCAAAGGAACGCGTCATTTTCAACCTGGAGATCGTGTTCAAGCACGATATTATTCAAATAATAAACCTCAATGGCGTCCAGGAGAGATTGTCCAGAAAATGGGAAATCTCCATTATCTAGTCGAGTTCGATACTGGTTATAAAATCAAACGACATATCAATCAGCTCCGACAAGGTTCGCGGAAAGTGGCATTTGTGGATGAATCAGTACCTGAAGTAGTTGAGCCTCATCAAACGCGGAAACCGCCGTTGACTCCGTTACGAGGAATTCTATCTTCGAATACGTCAGATACAGATGCTGTACCAGCACAATCGAGTCAAAATCAACAAGGAAGACGTCCACCACCTGTTATGTGTCAACTATCTTCAAGGGAACGTAAAAGGCCGAGATATCTGGACGATTACGTTCAATAAATTGTACATACTTTATTCGAATATTTTTAGGGTTTTTGCTGCTAGCAGCATAAACCCTATTGCAATTGATTATTTTCAATTTTCAATTTGTAGCCAATCAGTGAACAGTATTTCGGAGAGGCCAATTCTGTGATTTGGATAGGAGAGTGCATAGAGTCTACGTGACGTCATCGCCGCGTATACGCGAGTCGCGACATTTCGCCTAATATGAAATAAAAATTAAAATGAATTGAATTAATGAAGTGACGAAAAATGTGTGCTGTTCTTTATTTTTTTTCTATTTACGCTCGGTAATTATCGACTATTTGCTTTTTTTTCGTTAATGCAATGGAAGATAATAATTATTTATCAATACTATCATAGCCAAAATAGCAGATGAGGATTTTATAATTATTTGGATTTAGAATTGGAATTATTACATTATTATTAATTTATTTATTTATTTTATTTTTTAATGAATTTTTATTTTTTCATCAAATGTTTTATGTTGAATGAATACCAAAACCGAATAGTTTTTTAATTAAGTAATAAATAACTTGAAAGTTGAAAAATGTAAAATTTACCCAATTGGCAATTACCCAAATAGAAAATACCTACAGTCTGTAACATAAATATTCGTACAGTGCTCAATTTAAGCTCTCCGTCAACCGTTTTCGTTTTTTACTGATCTTAGAAATGACCGATGAGACAAAGTAATAAGTGCTTTCGAAAGCTCAATTCTTCCTCTTTCTAATGGTGTAATTACTTTTTTCATTTGATCACGTTATCGCGACGAAAAATTCATTTCTAGTTTCGCATGTGGAAAAAAACACATTCCAAAAATATTCGTACACCTCCAAAAATGATAGAAAAAATGGCTTTAAACCCCGGTTTCGCAACGGATTTACACGGGGATGGTACCAACGGGTAGCTGGGACAATGACGAGTCGAATGACCACCGAGTTGACCCATCTAGCATTTCGTGGGAGGGAGAAAAGTGTACCTAAAGTTGAAATACTTTGGACATACGCCAAGTGCTCAAATTTTGGGATAATTGAAAAAATGAAAATACCATCTTGTAGAGAAAAAAATTTCCAACAAGATAGGTTTCATCATCATTTACCTATCTTCAGTCGTACAGGCGCCATTTACAAAATTACTGATGAAAAAAAGTACATTTTATTCTGTTTTCTACTTTTAAGCGAGTTTTCCCCTATAATTTCAAAGATACTATAAAGATAGAGGTGACCATCGTGTAGGAAATTGAATTTCCTACAAAAATGGTCCTCTGAACATATCGAAAATCTTCAAAATTGAAGGAGTAACGGCCTACGGAAGCTAGACTGATCTGAATGAAAGAAAGAAAAGTCTTTTTTCAAATGAGAATACTTACGTGCTGCAGGTTTGAACATGTTTGAACTTGTTTGACCTTTTTTGTAAGAAATTAGTTTTTCTACAAAAAAGACATGTTCAAACATGTTCAAACCTACAGCAGGTATTCTCATTTGAAAAAGAGAAGAAAACCCATTATGACTTTTCTTAATTTCAATACAAATTAGTCTTGCTTCTTTAGGCCATTGCTCCTTCAATTTTGAAGATTTTCGATAAGTTCAGAGGACCATTTTTGTAGGGAATTGAATTTCCTACACGATGGTAACCTCTACCTTTATAGTATCTTTGAAATTATAGGGGAAAACTCGCTTAAAAGTAGAAAACAGAATAAAATGTACTTTTTTTCATCAGTAATTTTGTAAATGGCGCCTGTACGACTGAAGATAGGTAAATGATGATGGAACCTATCTTGTTGGAAATTTTTTTCTCTACAAGATGGTATTTTCATTTTTTCAATTATCCCAAAATTTGAGCACTTGGCGTATGTCCAAAGTATTTCAACTTTAGGTACACTTTTCTCCCTCCCACGAAATGCTAGATGGGTCAACTCGGTGGTCATTCGACTCGTCATTGTCCCAGCTACCCGTTGGTACCATCCCCGTGTAAATCCGTTGCGAAACCGGGGTTTAAAGCCATTTTTTCTATCATTTTTGGAGGTGTACGAATATTTTTGGAATGTGTTTTTTTCCACATGCGAAACTAGAAATGAATTTTTCGTCGCGATAACGTGATCAAATGAAAAAGTAATTACACCATTAGAAAGAGGAAGAATTGAGCTTTCGAAAGCACTTATTACTTTGTCTCATCGGTCATTTCTAAGATCAGTAAAAAACGAAAACGGTTGACGGAGAGTTTAAATTGAGCACTGTACGAATATTTATGTTACCGACTGTACATTGAAAAATAGCCCATAGGTATTTAAAAAAAAACTGATGTGATTGTTACAGGGATTGAAAGTTAAAAGCTGAAAGCTAAGCTAAAGCTAAGCAAGTTGGGGGGGGGGTTTAAAGCTAAAACGTGAAAGCTAGCCAAAAAAGCCAGAAGTTTTATTTATTCAGTTTTTTTTTGCAAATATTCAATACTCTGTTCTGTAAATTTAAATTTCTTGCTTTTGGCTCTAATCAAAATTACGAAAAAAAACAACTAAAAAACACCTAACAAAAAGCAAAAACCCTTTGCAATCAGCGAATAGCTGATGGCTTGTTCTATTTATTTTCTACTACTTTTTTGATCATTTTTTTGATCATTTTTCTATGTTTTTATTTATTCTATTGTGTTTATTCAATTCTATTTATTCTATTTTCTATTTAATTATCAATTTTTGAAATTTTTGCGCAAGGGGAGACTGTAGTATCCGTCAAATACCCCCACCTATTCGATTGTTATCTATACGTACGTAGCAACATAGTTACCATTTATACTCGAGTATATTATTCTATCATTGTACATAATCATGAATAAACTTATGTGTTATACAAGCGTGTTCGAGTTCCTACAAATTTTTTTAATACCTACATGAATTTGTAATCAAAAGTCAAAAAAGTGAAAAAATCGCAAAAAATGAATGGCAAAAAAATGTACATAATAAAAAATAAACTGAAAAACCCCAAACCAAAAACTGAACTAAATTATATCACTTTAGGTTTCAGTTTCACTCATGCTGCTTCATTATGCTTGTTATGGTTTTTATGGTTTTTAAAAAACCTGTGAAATTTCGGTTTTTGTTTTCAGGTAGGGTTTGAAAATGGCTAAAATTATGGATCTTGTTTGGGTTTAGGTTAAACGGTTTTCGGTTTTTTGCGGTTACGGTTAGCACCCCTGAATCCCTGCAAAAAATGTAGAACTGTTGGAAAGGGGATAAAATTCTCTACAAGTTTGAGTTTGAGCCATAAAATAATGAGGTCCTTGAGATGATTTGAAGGTCTGGACTTATCAAAGTGCAAAGTGGACAGAACAATCACTAGCTTTAACCCTACATAATGTAAGGTGTATGGACATAGTTTTGCCCTCAGGGTGTCCGGGGAGTGGTGGTACAAACTTCAGATTTGGATATAACCGGGTATGACTATAGTCTGTTCCAAATAAGAAACGCAAACTGACAACCCGCAACACACGACGAGGCGTGATGTTCGGGGAACTGACGGGGAGGTAAAAAACATTACACAGCAACGAAAAGCAAACCGGTTATCAATTTTGTTGGTTTAGCGTAGTGCTCAACCTTGCTTATTCGTTTGGACCCTATGTTTTTGCTCCTAGAAAAGTTTGCGTTTCTTATTTGGAACAGAGTATAAGAAAAAACGTTAGATGAACAAGTTGCCTATCTTGAAAAATGAAAATTGAAGGGGCAAAATGACATTTTGATAATTAACAGATGAAATGAAAATGTTGATGGTGGAAACTGGTAGTAGTGGTAGTACTTTGCAAACTGAGCAAATTTTGCCCTTACAAATTTTTGTCCAACTTGAAAATTGAAGGGGCTATGACCACATTTTAAATAAAAAAAGACTCGAAGAAAAAAATCAATAGCGAAAATGAGGAGCTGGATATCAAAACGCCGTAAGTCCATTTTTCAAAATTTTCAGAAATGAGGAAAAACTGTGGGGTGGTCGGGGGGAGTCGAAGGGGGTCAAATGTGGTATCAGAGGAAAGGGGAAGTCACCATGACCTCAAAACATGAAAGTGCCCAAATTTTTGAGAACCGGGGGGAATGTGGGAAGAGGGAGAAAAAAAGTTACTGCGTTTTGATCTGAAACTTGCTGCAAAAATCACGCACATTTTATATCAAAACGCGGTAAATACACCGGCACTCTCTTACTGAAATAAAAACACATGGGTAGAGAACCATTTTAATGATTATTATCTATTAAATAGTAAAAAAAATATTCAAAATTAAAGCGCCGTTTGCCATAGTGACTGAGTCATGACACACGATTTTATTTTTTATGTTCAGGCCAAGTGTGATTATGATTGAACAATATGTTGGAAATTTTTTAAAAGTCTGTAGTTTCATTACCTACAGTAACCACCTTATGAAATCAATGTTAACCAACCTTAAAACACAAAAAATGCTAAAAATAGTGTAGTTACTGCGTTTTGAAGCAAAATTGCTGGTTTTTACTGCGTTTTGAAGTAAATCTCAACTTTGAGTGGGATTTTCGAGGTGAAGCATGGCAGATGGATTTACGACGATGGCTGCAATCGATTCCCCGTTAAATTTTACATAGGAAAACACTCTTATCTCAATTTTCATAAAAATGGACTTACGGCGTTTTGATATCCAGCTCCTCAAATGGATTCTACATTCAAAATTGATCAAATTTTGTTCTCTTCAATTTTTTCCGTAAGTCAAAATTGAAGGATCTACGCGACATTTAAAGTAAGAGAAATTTCAAAAAAATTGAGCAACCCTTGAAATTTCTCATACTTTGAATGTCACGTAGCTCCTCCAATTTTGATCTGGGCCAAAAATTGGACAGAATAAAATAAAATTTGATCAATTTTGAATGTAGAATCCATTTATTCCATTTTCGCTATTGATTTTTTTCTTCCAGTCTTTTTTTTTATTTAAAATGTGGTCATAGCCCCTTCAATTTTAAAGTTGGGCAAATATTTGTAAGGGCAAAATTTGCTCAGTTTTCAAAGTACTACCACTGTTTCCCATCCCACCATCAAAATTTTCATTTAATCTGTTTTTAATCCAAATCTGAAGTTCGTACCACCAGTACCACCACTCACTGGACACCCTTGAGAACTGTTACTGGGTGGTTACACTGACGTCATCAGCCATCTTCGTGAAAGCCCACTAATTACTAGAGACTAAGGATACTTTTCGGCATCGTGTGCTGTCGAGTGCTTTCGGCTACGCTCGTTTGACTTGTTTCCATGAAAATGAAATATTCTCCTTATTAAAGTTCTAGATTAGGGAAGTATACGCATACGCCATTTTGGTTCGACACAACGGATGTAAACAACATCAAAGCGTATGTATGTACACAATCTTACGAGTAAAAAATGCAATTTTTTCGATTGTTCGCGGGTTCAGGTGAATTTTTAAGTAGTTTCAAGCTAAAGACAATGAAATTTCCTATCGATTGATGTTAAATTTTTGTTATTTCGCGAAAAATTGACGATTTTATGAATACTTCTATTAACCGATTTTTTCATACTATATGTGTCAATTTTAAACTAAAAATACTCAAAATCTTCAGTGAACACACAGGTATTTTAATATATCAAAATGTTCGTAATTTCATCGTCTTTAAAATGGGCGTTTATCGAAAGCTCTACATGCAACCGTTCAAAAGTTGTAGAAGTTTAAAGTTGCGAAAACAATGCAAAAACCAACCGCGGATGGTAAGTATTGAACTTTGAACTAGAATTACTCAAAATTTTCAACGAACACATAGGTATATTAATACAGCAAAACGTTCGTTATTTTATCCTTTTTTAAATGGGTCTTTACCGAAAGCTCTACCTTCTACCGTTCAAAAATTCTTGAAGATCAAAGTTGCGGAAAGTGTTCAAATTGTGTTATCACTGTTATCAGTCACTTAGTGTTGATTGTAGAACATTTTCCGCAACTTTGATCTTCAAGAATTTTTGAACGGTAGAAGGTAGAGCTTTCGGTAAAGACCCATTTAAAAAAGGATAAAATAACGAACGTTTTGCTGTATTAATATACCTATGTGTTCGTTGAAAATTTTGAGTAATTCTAGTTCAAAGTTCAATACTTACCATCCGCGGTTGGTTTTTGCATTGTTTTCGCAACTTTAAACTTCTACAACTTTTGAACGGTTGCATGTAGAGCTTTCGATAAACGCCCATTTTAAAGACGATGAAATTACGAACATTTTGATACATTAAAATACCTGTGTGTTCACTGAAGATTTTGAGTATTTTTAGTTTAAAATTGACACATATAGTATGAAAAAATCGGGTAATAGAAGTATTCATAAAATCGTCAATTTTTCGCGAAATAACAAAAATTTAACATCAATCGATAGGAAATTTCATTGTCTTTAGCTTGAAACTACTTAAAAATTCACCTGAACCCGCGAACAATCGAAAAAATTGCATTTTTTACTCGTAAGATTGTATACATACATACGCTCTGATGTTGTTTACATCCGTTGTGTCGAACCAAAATGGCGTATGCGTATACTTCCCTAATCTAGAACTTTACTCCTTATCAAAGATGAAACTCCTGTTTCCTTTTTGTTCAAATCTTTCTTTTTCATAATCATATTATTTCATACGAATATTGCACGTATTTTAATGATAAAACTCGTGTTAGTCCTGTTTCTTTTGAATTTTAATCTGTTTCATAATTTGTTAGACAACTTCGTTTCCGATCCGAACATTACCAAATGGCAAATATAAAGAAAAAACAGCTGTGATGATACTAGTCTATAGACACTTTCGAATTCAATTTGAAGAAAATGTAAAACTTTAAAGCTTCCTTTATAGTGGCCGTAGAATTTTTCTACAGAAAAGACAAATGTGCACATTCAAATGGAAACATTTATACTGGCTGTGGAATTTTATCAATTTTCTATGGAAAAGTCAAAATTTTTTAACTTTTCCATAGAAAAGTGATGAATGAGATGAAGATTGAAAACTTTTTATTAAAGTGAATAATCATCAGAATTTATAAGAAATGTTATTATTTTACAAGTTTAGAGGTTCAAAAGTGCTTAAAATTGAGTTTGAAAAAATTCCACGATTTTCTGTAGAAATTTTCTATTGCCAGCTTATCGCCACTATAAAGGAAGCTTAACAGAAGTGACGTTGTTGAACAAACATTTGGAACTTGGACGTTTTTCAAAAGAATATTGATATCACATCAGTCAAAGTCAAAATCGAAAAAATCTTATCAGATTTCCAACTGCTCACAAGGCATTTAACCCAAAGTATATTATTGAGCAACAAAAAATTGCATTCTACAAGAAATACAATGAAGAATACGTAAAAGACAATATAATATTCGAATATTATAATTAATTTTTAATTAAAATTAAAAATCTCATCAACAGGAACAGGGAACTTGAATCATTACAAAGAATAAAGTCACACGAGCGTAGCCGAAAGCACTCGACAGCACACGATGCCGAAAAGTATCCTTAGCAACACCACCTATAGTAAAAGGCCTGGGCGCACAAAAAGGGCAACGTCGCAAGGAGGCTGAGACTTACATGGTGTCTTATGGAAAAAGCACCGTTTTCTTGTTTTTCGCGAATTTTTCAAAATTTTGAATGGGCACATGGGTGTTTAAGGCATGAAAAATGATCTATTTCTTACGCTCTACAACGTCATCTTTCATTTGAAGCTCTAGCACTCATCAATCAAAAGATATAAAAGCTCAAAGCTCAAAAATCACAAATACCGAACTTTTGAATGAATGTTTCTCGAAATTTTGATCGAGCACATGGGTGTTTGAAACATGAAAAATAATCTACGTTTCACGCTCTACAATTTGGTTTTTTCCCGAAAGCTCTAGCATCAATAGATCAAAAGTTAGAAAAAAGCTCAACTTTGAACTTACACAACTTTTGATCTATTGATGCTAGAGCTTTCGGGAAAAAACCAAATTGTAGAGCGTGAAACGTAGATTATTTTTCATGTTTCAAACACCCATGTGCTCGATCAAAATTTTGAGAAACATTCATTCAAAAGTTCGGTATTTGTGATTTTTGAGCTTTGAGCTTTTATATCTTTTGATTGATGAGTGCTAGAGCTTCAAATGAAAGATGACGTTGTAGAGCGTAAAAAATAGATCATTTTTCATGCCTTAAACACCCATGTGCCCATTCAAAATTTTGAAAAATTCGCGAAAAACAAGAAAATGGTGCTTTTCCCATAGTACACCATGTAAGTCTCAGCCTCCTTGCGACGTTGCCACCTTCGAGAACTTTTTCTGCGCCCAGGCCTTTTACTATAGGTGGTGTTGTCCTTAGTCTCTAGTAATTAGTGTGAAAGCCCATCGCATAACCGAATAAGTCACTATGAACCGCCCTTTATAACAAACTAGTGTACAGACAGTCGTGATGTCGCGAATATTATCACTAGTGATTTTAGCTTTAATTCGCGAATTATTTTAATTAATTTAAGCGTTCAGAGTTCCATCAAGAGTAGATTCTCGTAACAAAATGTCACCCGATATCACACTGGTAAGAATATTCAATCTGAGCGTTCATTTCCAATACTCGGTAATATGCTATTCATAAATTCATTCCTTAGGCACTTAGGCTGAAACCGATAATCGTACAGAAATGGAAGAAAAACTGGAAAAGTTAATCGACAATGCGATCGCTGAAATGAAAAAGAAACTCGGTTGCTATTCGAAACAAGGTAATGTTACTTTCATATTGTCCGTGCAGTTATTCGGAACTTTTCGCGGTTAATTTCATTGTTATCTGCTGTTACAGTTGATCATAACATAACGAACGTTTAATCAAAGAGTTCGGCTTGTGGGATTATTACAATTCGATTCCAGATGATGTACTTATGTGGCGTGGTGAGTTAGTCAAGTTTCATATTCATTTGAAAACCGTACATTTATGATAAATACGAGTATTTGATTGACAGAACGATATTAGCGATGTGAACGTCGTATTGAATGCTGAAAACCAGAAACTGCAAAAGCTTAGCAACGAATTGACCGTCGCACAGTTAGATACGTATTTGAATTCTCTTCGCACGATGTCCAAGTCATTGGAAGAATATTACACCTACATACAAAAGTGAATTGTATTTCGGTACAGTCGAATTACGTGTATTTAGCTGATTACTAATCGAAGTGATTATATTATTTAGCAGGGAAATGGAAAAATACGACGACGAATATATCAAGCAATGCCACAGCTGTAACCAAGATGGATTAGATTTCACCAATTTACAAACAACTATTCATAAACTGCAAGCTGATATTTATCAAGCTAACGAGAAACAGGTTCGAATCATTTCCAATCACTGATCAAATAGTCTAGTACGTTGTGATTAATTTATTATTATTACAGGAGCCGAAAACCGTAGTAACGACGAAGCTATCGCAGTGTTTCGATTTACACAAGTAAATCACTCTGTGTCAAACAGATTTAGATCAAATGAAGAACGAACTGTCTACTATTCGTCATTTACCATCGAATCTTCCCGAAGCTGAAAAGAAACTCAACGATTTGAAGAAGAAATTCCGCGAAGTGTCCAACGAGTTCTCCAAGAAAGTGTCTCAATAAGGTAATTTTGAATCGAGGATTATTTGAATACTCGTTCCGTTTGTTTTATTTCTTGAATATCTTGTACCTTAAAAATGCATTTATTTTTTAGTTTAGGATTTTATTTCATTTTGCATTCGTATAATTAGATGCAGAATTATTACGTTGTATGTATTTATTTTTTCGAATAAATTATTCTGATCTCGTTCTTACTTATGATTCTAGGTACGTGAACTCATTCAAGATAAGTAATTAGACGAATCGCGATTAGTTTGTAAGATTACCTCGGTCAAAATACTCCAAACAGAATTCGCGCAGGTTTTCTCAGCTTCAAGTAATCGTTGATATTCTACTTGATGCGATTTCATTCTGAATTTCGCGTTCGGTTCGCATTCGCATTGAAGTACCGGTCTCGTTTCGCAAGATAAACATCGAGGTTTTCGGTAACGTCGTCGACGTTGAAAAATTTCGATTGGTTTGAAATGATAAGTGATGAAAATTTCATCTGCAGAGTATTGACGAGTGTCGATATCGTCCGAAGTATTGGTTTTACTGAATTTTTCCTTGATTTCCTTCGTAGATGGAAAAGATAAACGAGTATTTTCAATTATGTGATTAGATGAACGTAAGGTAGATACTACATATTTTCGATGAACGTAAAATGATCTTACCGTCACTGAGTCTTTGATATGTTTTAAATTTTCTGAAACCGTTTTCGAGTTGAAATAGACCGTGTAGCTTAGCAAGTGATCGAGTCTGGAGAATAATTATTTATATTAATATTGAAGGTAGAATTTTTGTACGTCCACTTGGACTAATGTATCATAAAAGTTAGCCCTTTTCAAATTCACCTGTTGATAAAATTGATTTGAATTTTAGTATCGTCAGCTTCCAACGATACCAAATTATCTAGCCTGTTGATATGATAAAATTGCATTTTTAAATTATTCCAGAACAGTTTCTCATTCTTATAATATTCCATTTCTGAAAAAAACAACGTATACTGGAATAAATACGACGGATATTTTCATACCACCGGTAAGATGATAACCGATCCTAACTTATCATTGTATCTTCTCGCTCGTAATCGAATTCCTCGATGATTCGTCCACTTGGCAAGTTAATTTTCAGTTTTTCCAGTTTATCAGATCGATCGTAAAATAATTTTACCTCTGCAATGGGATTGTTACGAGCGTAATCATCGTATTTTATAATGGAACAGATTGTACCATCAGAAGTGAACGATTTATTGAACCTTTCGTACTTCGTTTTACGGTAAAGAATAACTTTACTACCTTGAGGAAATCTTCGTTCGAATTCTACAACGTAAGAGTGAAAATTAATCCGACGAAGAGACGAATGTACAATAATAAGCTGAGCTTTTGTTTGTCCGTAACTCTTTAGCTTTCCTTATAGTGGCAGTAAGCTGGTAATGGACAATTTCTACAGAAAAGTCAAATGCATAGATTTAAATGGAGGTATTTATACTGTCCAGGTGTCCACGAAATTTTTCCAAGCAGGTAAAAGTTGAAATATTTCAACTTTTACCTGGACTGATGAACAAAATATAAAATTTAGAACATTATAATAATTATTATATTCATCAGAATTTATAAGAAAATAATATATTATTAATTTACAAGTTTAGAGGTTCAAAAGTCTGTAAAATTGAGCTTGAAAAAATGCCACGTTTTTTCTGTAGAAATCATTTATTACCAGCTTACTGCCAATTAGTCGGGGGGGGGGGAGGGGCATAAACATCTATTGCACCCCCCCCCCCAGATCCTCTGGGACAACTTTTTTTTCTTAAAAGGAGAGTCCTACAGAACATTCCCAGCTGTTGTCCTAAAAAAAAGTGGCCCTTTTTGCGTTCCAACATTGGACTAGCACGAAATTTTCTAAACCGTACAAAAGGTAGTTGGAAAGAGCAGACAAAAATTCACCACTTGTCAAAATTTCAAGTGCTAAAGTGCCTTTTTCGGTTTTTGGTGAATTTTTGAAAATCAAATGTAGTCCAAAAATGAGGAAAAAAACAACATTTTACCAAATTGGCCTAGAAAGCTGAAATTTAGGATAAACCCTATTTCTGACCTGAAAAATCGATTGGAAACTGTTTCAAACCGTTTTGAGTAGTTCTGGAGCCTCCAGCGGATTTTTGAAACTTGAAATTCCCACAAAATTTCATCAAAATGGAGTTTGTGATCCGAAATTTACTCTGCAAACTAATTTCAATACGGTACAAAGTCAACTGCACGTGAATTTCAAGTCGTTTTGGAGCTTCCAGCGACTCTTTAAAAATTTCTGGAGCCTCCAGCGGATTTTTGAAACTTGAAATTCCCACAAAATTTCATCAAAATGGAGTTTGTGATCCGAAATTTACTCTGCAAACTAATTTCAATACAGTACAAAGTCAACTGCACGTGAATTTCAAGTCGTTTTGGAGCTTCCAGCGACTTTTTGAAAATTCCTGGAGCCTCCAGCGGATTTTTAAATCTTTAAATTTTCACTAAATTGGGGTATACCCTATTTCTGACCTGCCAAATCGATTGGAAACTGTTTCAAACCGTTTTGAGTAGTTCTGGAGCCTCCAGCGGATTTTTGAAACTTGAAATTCCCACAAAATTTCATCAAAATGAAGTTTGTGATCCGAAATTTACTCTGCAAACTAATTTCAATACGGTACAAAGTCAACTGCACGTGAATTTCAAGTCGTTTTGGAGCTTCCAGCGACTTTTTGAAAATTCCTGGAGCCTCCAGTAGATTTTTGAAACTTTAAATTTTCACAAAATTGTATCAAATGGAGTTAGAAGGCCGAAATGTACTCCACAAACTGGTTTCAATGTGGTATGAAATCGACCGCAGTTTGTTTCAAGTGGTTTTGAAACTTCCAGCTACATACTATTTGAAAATTTCAATTTTCCGAAAAACGCCATAAAACCTATTTAATACAATCTTAAGCACGAGTGCTCGAGATTGGTGCTTGTTAATGACCTTCATGACCGATAAAGTATCCGTTATTATTTTAAAAATCTGTGTACTCTAGTTTGAAACTTATTTTTGTGCACCGATTTCATACTCATTTGAAAATTTAAAAAATTCACGCTTCCGCCTCCGTTTGAGGTAGGTAGAAAGATAAAATTCAGTCGTCACCTTTTTTTTTTTTGACATTACATATTGATCGAAAACGAGTATTTCTAAATAAACAAATAAATGCACAGACAATTATTATTCGTGTCGGTAGGGTATATTTTTAAAAATTATAATATAATGCATCTTTTCGACCTGTTTGCAGTCAATTCATCAGTATTTCGATGTTTCCTACCTGATTCCATTTTCTTTAGGTCAGCTCTCAATATTTTTACTTGTTCTGCATCTGCCGCATTGTCAATCTCGAACTTGGATTTCAGTGCTTCCAACTGGGCGGTCTTAAAAGCGATTATTTGTGCTATATCTATATCATCAGATTTCTTCTTCATGTCTGTCAGTTGTTGTTGCCTGAGTGCTAATTGCCGCTCGAAATTTTCCCTTGGAATTACTACGCGTATCTTCACTGGAGTATTGTCCGTGACTTCCTCAGAGTTCAAAGACTCGGTGAGTGTATTCAGGGCTTGTACTCGGTTACTTTTCAAGTAACCAAGTTACTAAAGTTACTAATAGTAACTTTTGGTTACTTTTTAAAAATTTTGGTTACTAAAAGTTACTTTTTCCGAGTTTTTTTCACAAATTTCCTTTTTTTTTCTTCAAAATTTTACCCAGAACTCTTTTTCTTTTCATAAAAAATGATGCTGTTTTACCTTTCAAGAATTGTGAATTTTCAAAAGCTTTTGCCCTCGCTTCGCTCGGGCTTTTATTCATATTTCTATGAATATACGTAATAATCTTCTGAAAAATTGAAAATTTTGAAGCCAAGAAAATCAACTTTTTACTTACATTATCAGGAATGACGTTGTTTTACGTCTCATATTATCAATTTTCGCAGCTTTCGCCCTCGCTTCGCTCGGGCGACCGGGCGTTTACTTATTTTTACACATAACATATAGGTACTTAGGTATATCTAATTTTCTAAAAACTTTTAAAATTTGAAAGTTTTGAAGCCACGAAAATCAACTTCTTGCTTGAAAAATGAGGTTGTTTTATGTTTTGAATCATAATTTTTTCGCAGCTTTCGCCCTCGCTTCGCTCGGGCAGATATGAATTCTACTACTACAATTTTCAAACATTTCCTAAAATGGAAAAATGAACTCGACAAATTCCAAAAACATAATGTAATCAATATCTGACCAATTATTTGGAAAAATCATGTTGGGGGAGGGGGTAGAGTAAACGTTGGGAAAATTTAGCGTGAAAAGTTGGGAGAATTTCAGTCTCTCCCCCCCCCCTCCAACACATCGCTTCATCAGACCTCTGAAAATAAAATGTAGTAGTTTAAAGTTTTGTATGGATCAGAGTTTTTCGGTCACCTCACCTCTATTTTTTGCATTGGAAATTTTTTTGGTCACTTTTTTGGTTACTTTTTGGTTACTTTTTCCAGCTTTTTTGGTTACTAAAGTTACTTTTTTTGAGAAAAATTTGAGTACAAGCCCTGTGTATTGTTACTTTTCTGCATAGTATAAAAAGGGTGACACTTTGGTACTATCACGCGAAAAGAAATAACGATCAGAACACGATCACACACGTCAGACTAGAATGATCAGTGAACAACTATACGAAAGTAGGTACTCGTATACCAGTAATGTATGTTTTTTCAAATGGCGAGAATTTAAGCGTTGGAGAATAATATGACGTTGGTTCAATATGTGGATACGTGTGTGTAGGTATAGTTTTGAAATTTATAATAAACATCAGAACTACTTGCTTACTCGTTTCAGACTGAAACAAAATCTGCGGAGATTTCGACGACTCATAGGTAGGTACTTATATGTATGCATAGAGTACATTTCTACATCTAACCTTTTTAATGCATATGGTTGAAAATAACTCATCGGCACGGGCTTTTGTACAATCGAATATAAAGTAGGACATTATATTTCAAAAATTACACTTACACCATACGCAACAATGACGAATAAATCAACTCTAAAAATACGCCAGAAAGATACCCCTTGATGTTTTAGGATTGACAATCCAGTTCGCATGTGTGCAGTTTAGGTTGCTGTGTTACGAGGTGAATTATTCGATGGTATTCAAGAATAGTAATAAGGGGTTAGATTAGCCAGAGCGGACAGCATGCGTTTTTCCTATGATTTTACTTGAGAATTTGCACATTTCTCATTTTTGATTTAATTCGTGTTCTGAAATTATTTTCTTTTCAAAATTACTCAATCGTTCTGAATGCAAACATATCGAAAAATGTAAGCACATACATAATTTCTGAAACTGGACAAATATTCTGGAATACTTGAATTGCCACCGATTTTTCAATCGTTACTGTTAATTTAAAAAACTCAAAAAATTGTGAAATTTTTCAGCTATAGACATGTATGTGTGGGGGGGGGGATGTTCAAAATTTTATCAACACTGATCTGCGTGACGCTGTCTTGGAAAAACTGTGGAAAAAGTTAGGCTTTACATCTTCATAATTAAGTTTTGACTTTTAATTTTTTTTCTTTTTAGAAATTTCATCATCAGACTTTTGAAAATTTATGAAAAACTTAATCAGGTATTCAGTATGACACGAAAGTAGTGCTCGGTGCCTTTTATTTCCATGTGGAAAGAGCTAGCGAAATGAATGAAGCGGCGTTGAGTAGGGAAAATTAAGTGCATTCTAGAGCGACCTTGAAAATTTTAGGTCTATGCCCAGGGTGTCCACAAATGAAAAATCAGTTTGGTCAAAAAATTCAAACTGGTTTTTATTTGGCCAATGTATTCTACACACTGAGGCGACAAAAACGTGATATGAATTTCTTGAAACTGCTTCACTAATTTGCAATCAATTAACAAAAACGCCCAAAAATTGTAGATAGAGAAAAAAAGCTTGATACAAAAGTTGTAGAGCGTGAAAAATTACACAATTCTGTCTAATCACATTCTGAAACTGGTTCATTGGTTCGCATTTAGCAACCAGTTTTTGAAAATCACCTAAAAATTGAAGATAGTGAAAAAAGCTTGAAACATGAGTTGTAGAGCGTGAAAAATTGAACTATTTTTGCTGATCATATTTTGAATCCGGGTCATTAATTTGCAATTAGTTATCAAAAATTATCTAAAAATTGAAGATAGAGAGAAAAGTTTGAAACATAAAGTTGTACCTAGAGTGCAGAGTGTGAAAAATTGAACTATTTTTGCTGATCAGCCTAAAACCATTTCAGTAATTCATAGCAAGCCATCGAAAGTTACCTGGTTGCAAATTATTTAGCCATTTACAAAATCCAATCAGGGAAAATAGTTCAATTTTTTACTCTCTACAACTTTTGTTCCAAGCTTTTGTCTCTATCTCCAATTTTTAGGTAATTCTACATAAACACGGGTTACAATCAAGAATGCATAAGATCTGCAGAACACCAACAACTCACTCGTTCCAGCCCAGGGAAGTGTAAGAGCTTCAGAGTGAGTAGGCAAATGATCCTCATCCGCCAAGGCAGCCGGATAGGGTGCTAAGAATACGCAGAGTTAAAACAAGGTGGAACAACATCAACGTCGCAACCTGGAATGTACACACTTTGTATAAAATTGGACAACTTGCTAACACCATGATCATGTGTAAATGCGGGGATATTTTTTAACATGAACATGTATGATCATACTTTAGATTCTAGAATGTATGAATTCCCGGGGTAATTAAAGAAGCCCGGAGGTTGCAAATCAACGTGTTAGGAATAAGTGAGACCCGACCCGACAAACCACCTCGACACAATCTTGAAAAAAAAATAGGGTCGAGTTGGCTCAAATTTTAAGTCGAA
Organism: Planococcus citri; assembly: GCF_950023065.1. Classification (NCBI taxonomy): domain Eukaryota; kingdom Metazoa; phylum Arthropoda; class Insecta; order Hemiptera; family Pseudococcidae; genus Planococcus; species Planococcus citri. Next base: position 5,654,747 of record NC_088681.1, on the reverse strand, counting down.
TTTGGGCCAATAAATTTCCTTTTAATCATTTTTTTCGGCATAAAATCTACCTATTCTCGAACATTATTGATATAAAATCGACCCAAATTTACCATCGAGCATTTTTCATGTTGAGACATCGCCACATATTTTTTGTCGATAATTTGAAGATTGTGTGTAGTTTATTAGTCGATTTCTCAACACTTTCTTGTGATTTGATGCAAAATCGACTCAATATCTGTGATGACAGTTTTGAGTAGGTACTTTCTATCAACACTTTTTTCTAATAAATTTTGTGTTGAGCTTATGAAAAACAACCTTAAATCTTCAGAAAATCGTTCTTCGTATTCAATAATTCTAGTGCATATTTATGCAAATTATACAAAATATTATGTGAATTGATATTTGTAATTATTTGATGGTAAAATCCCTGCACCTCAACTCCACCTCGACTCTCTCATGACTCAAAAATTGGGTCGAGATGACCCCTTAGAAATGAAGTTACATATTATAACACTCCTTTTCTTCAACATTAATTTTTTTGGAAAAACTAGGGGAGAAGGAGGATGTTCTGGACAGGGTGATGTTCTGGACGAAATCTAGTTTGACCACTTTGACTGTGCCTAAAAATTATTTTTCCATAAAAGTACGTGGCATTGTGATACTACATGCGTTTGCACTGACAAACATTCCCCTGGCAGTTCTTATCAAAAAAATATGTGACTTTGTCTAAAACGTGTGTGATTTTTTCGCCGACAACTTTTTTTAGTTTTCAATATTTTGAAAAGAAGAAACGACAGGAGAAAAAACTGCAGGTTATTATGAAAGTAGTGAACCTTACTCTATAATGTGAATTGGTGATATTCATCCTAGAACGATTTCAACTCGTAATATTTCCGATTGATTCCAAAATGAGGGGGTGTGATGTTCTGGACACTTTGCTTATATTACATGTATGGAATACCTACATTGTCTCAGAAACTGAAGAAATGCATGAAAGATTGGAAATCTGGCCTAGAAAGAAAGAAAGCTTGGTTTTGCGTGGATATGCGTCATTTTCGAAAGGTGTCATTTTTTTTTTTTTTTTTGCATGATGTTTGCCTCGGATTTTCAAAAAATAACCAAGAGGTTGTAGAATGCCCTAAATGTTCTGAATAAACGCATAAACTGTTTTTTAATAAATTTCAATCGTTTTTCCTTTGATTAGAATACCACATCTTTGATTTTAGGTACAATTTGTATGCTGTCCAGAACATGGCACCCTCGCGTCCAGAACATGGCACCCAAAGTTATGTTCTGGACAAAAACATCGAAATTTTCAAAGTTGAATTACTCCACCAGTTTTGTATTTAAAAATTTGCAAAAAATATATGTGGTATGTGTCACCGAAAGGAATCGTTTGCCGCACTTGATCAATTTTTTCCACATTACTGGGAGTCAAAAATCGGGTTCAAACTTTTTTGTCCAGAACATCCTCCCTCTCCCCTACTTATACAGTTTGCTGCACATTTTATCTGCGAGTAGTAAATTGTATCAGTGATGAATAATTGACATCTATTTTTTATCAATTTTTGGTCTACTTTTACTACTTCTGTGCTGTAAATCAACCATAAAATTTTGAAGCGATTTTTATACTTACCATTTTCATTTCTCATCAAAAAAAGAGTAAAAATCAACTCAAACTTCAATGTGCAGAAAAAATTTTATATTTTTAAGAAAAAAATTGATGAATATTTTGAAGTTTTGACTATTTTCAATTCATCAAAAAATTTGATGAAAAATTGATTCAAATTTTTAAACTTGAAAAAACTATTGGTTACAACAGCACAAATAATACATTAATTTTGAATCAATTTTCACGCCATTTTCATTTCCAAGTGATCATAGACTTGAAATTAACTTCAGCTTTTATCTAAATTAATGTCTATTTTCAAGGCAAAATCGATGAATATTTCATATCAAGTTTTTATCGTTTTATCATTTTGACAAAAAATTGATGAAAAATAGATCCAACTTTTTAAAAAAAAGTTATAAATTAGATATAATACTTATTACAATTTTGAAATAATTTTAAATCAATTTATGATATTATTTTTATTTAAGTAGGCAAAAAATTGATGAAAAATCGATCAAACTTTGGAATTGAAAAAAGGTATCGATTATGATATCACAAATTTTGAATGATTTTGAATCGATTTTCACATCATTTTTATGACTTAGTAAAAATCGACCTAAAACTGACTTCAATTTCTGTATGCATAATTGAGTCTACAGAGAAAGAAAAATCGACGAACATTTGCAGTCAAGTTTGGGCCTTGAGCATGAAATCGACCTAAAATTCAAAAATTGATTTGAATTTTCAATGTGAAATTGTCACAGATTATAGCACTGTAATGTAGGAAGACTTAGGATCAAGTTTCCATCAATCTTACATTTTGTTGAAAATTGTTGAAAACTATCAGTCAATTATTTTGATATTTTTTGTTGATTCTAAAAATTGTCAAAAAAATGATTAAAAGTATCAGGCGATTTCTACTCGATCAAAACTCGACCTCCAATTGAAAGTCGAGATGGTTTGTCGGGGATGGACTGGAAATGGTAGAAACCGGGTAGATGAAGAATATGAAATGATCTACGCTGGGAAAGACACACACGAACAAGGTGTGGGTATATTAATACATACCAGAATCAGTGATAAAATCAGTGCCATAATTCCAAAATCAGAGAGGATACTACTCGTGAGATTGGAGGTCAAGCCAAAACCGATTGTGATAATTCAAGTGTATAAAGAAATTAAATCACGGATTGGAATGGCAAAAACCGCTTTCAACAACCTTGCCAATGGGCTGGGAAATCGAACGATGAGTATAGATCTGAGGAAGAGAATGCGATGCTACGTATGGACCATTCTGAAATATTCCTGCGAAACATGGACCATGAGTGCAGAATGCGAGAACAAAGTATCCGCTTTTGAGATGTGGTGCTATCGAAGGCTACTACGAATCTCATGGAAGGACTTCATTACCAACAAGGAAGTATTAGCAAGAATAGAAGAGGAGCGGAAAGTCGTAGTTGAAGATATAAAAACTAGAAAGCTAAAGTGTTTAGCTCATAAAATACGAGAAAACGGTATTTTCATGCTAGTAGCGGTACAGGGGAAAATCCAAGGAAGATCGACGAGAGGGAGGAAACGATCGGAGCTGTTAACAACAAACCCACCAGTCAACTCTCCCTCTAAGACCCTGAAAGAAACGATCAGATACGCTAGATACCGGCTAATATAGATGGACATACGCTATCTCCTGTAAAGGAGTGCGACTAAGACGACGACGACGTCAGAAACTGGTTGCTAAAATGCAAACCAATGAACCGGTTTCAAAATGTAATTGAACAAAATTGTGTAATTTTTTATGTCCCTGCACTCTACAACTTTTGTTTCAAGCTTTTTTCTCAATCTCCAATTTTTAGGTGATTTGTATTAACTGGTTGCAAATTAATGAACCTTTGATACACCACTGAAAAATTTCCAAAATTTTGAGTTTAGTCCCACCCCCTCACTGGGACCCCATTTCATCTGAGAGAAAAAATATCATCAGAATTGAATTCAGGGGGTCAAAAAACATATATTTTGATATCCCGCTCAGAAATTTTCAAAATTTTGAGTTTAGTCCCACCCCCTCACTGGGACCCCATTTCATCTGAGAGAAAAAATATCATCAGAATTGAATTCAGGGGGTCAAAAAACATATATTTTGATATCCCGCTCAAAAATTTTCAAAATTTTGAGTTTAGCCCCCCCCCTTGAGACTCCATTTTTCATCTGAAGGCAAAAATATCATCAAAATTGGATTCAGCGCCTTCGAAAACCCCCATACTAACAGGAATCATATTGTTGAAATATTATTTCTAATTTTTGGTTCATAAGGTCATCTGATGGGAAATTTTATGTAGAACAACGGTTGTAGACTCCATTTTTGGGCTAGGACCAGGGCTGTAAGGTCATTTATGTCGGTAAATTACAGCGGTATTTTAACGTATTTTACGGTATTTTACCAAAAGTTTATTACCGTAATTCACCATGAAGCAAAATTGAACAAGTTAACTCCATTTTGATAAAATTTTGTTGGAATTTCAAGTTTCAAAAATCCGCTGGAGGCTCCAGAACTACTCAAAATGGTTTGAAACAGTTTCCAATCGATTTGGCAGATCAAAAATAGGGTATATCCCAAATTTCAGCTTTCTAGGTCAAGTTGGTAAAATTTTGAGTTTTTCCCTCATATTTGGCGTAAATTTGATTTTCAAAAATTCACCAAAACTTAAAATTTCCACAGGTGATGAATTTTTGCCCGCTCTTTCGATCTACCTTTGTACGGATTAAAACATTTCGTGCAAGTCCTATGTTGGAACGCAAAATCAGTGATTCCGGCTGACCAGTCATTCATAATCCAAATGACCACCATTGTGTAAGTAGGGCCACTTTTTTTTTTTTTTTTTGAGGGCAACGTCTAAAAATGTTCCTTAGGACTCCCTCTTTAAGAAAAAATTGTCCCAGAGGATCGGCGAAGGGGGCGGTGCAATAGAGGCTTGTGCGGGCCCCCCGACTATCTATAAAGGAAGCTTTATGGAAACTTAATTTCATTCTATCTACATATTTTCTGTAACTTCTAACGTAAGAGTTACTGCTATTCATGAACAATCATAAGCCCATGCTAAAGCGTCGATCGTTTGCTTACTTCGTTCCGGTATATCTAGCTCGGTGACCCAAGAAGAAGGCATTGCGAAGTGCTTCAACGCCAAAATATTGGGTTTATGGTCAAATTTCAGAACTTCGGAATACACCGACGATGGCTCAGCGACCAGTAAATGTTCCCAATTCGGTATTACGTTCAAATCGAATGATAATTCCTGTACAAAAATAACTACTGTTGAACGAGATGCAAAAGAATATCACTGGGAACTACTAGATGTCGTTTCAAACAGCTTTGAATTCATTGAATTCGTTCAAGATGGCGCTGATGGTTCAACTTTTCACCAGAGACGAAAGCAACGAGAACTGAAGGATGATTTATGATCAAAGTTTGGAAGAATAAATATAGGTAACACCTACCTTTACCGAAAGTGTCGGGTTCATGTTCACCCAATAGTTTTCATGGTTCCAGATACTTTCGATTGTGATGTATTGGTTGCTGGTTTGGTCGTGAATGATACCTGTGGATGGTTCGACGAACTGGACTACGTTGTCGTCATTTATCAACAATACCCAGCTGTGGACACGATTACCGTAGAAACGATCTTCCGGTATTGCTTCGAGTTTCTGAAGAAATGGATATTTTATTTAGCTGTGAAGATTTTTTTTCGTAGGCATACATTTCAAAATGCTCAAAAAGACGTATTTTGGATTTCCGCAGTTGTACATTGTACAATGTACATTGAGGGAAGGGGCCTGAAAACCCTCAAATTAGTGTGAAAATGGGTTAAAGTTTCGCGCGAAATTCAAATATTTTAACGAGAATGTTTTTTTGAACATTTCTGAAAAGTTTTGAGTTGAAAATTGGAACTTTGTAATTTTTGGGATTTTTGAAAAAGTGTCATGCGACGTATCAAAACGGATTAAAATTTTGCGAGAAATTCAAATATTTTGACAGAAATGGTTTTTGAGTATTTTTGAAAAATTTTTGAGCTCGAAATTGGATCATTATTTTATTTTATTTTTACCTATTATTATTATTATTATTTTTTTTGGAAAAAAAGCTAAATTGTGACGAATTTTTGATATTATGTCATATGCCAGACTTTTGAGAACTTTGAAAAAATATCATCAATTTTTTAAAACTCTACACCTTTTTTTGAGAAGGAACTTGTAAACAGAGCTCAAAATAGGGTCATTTTGTTTGTTTTTTTTTCTTTTTTGAAAAAGGTGTCATTTGATCTTACGTCGCGTTGGTATCTTGACAATAATGTTTTTTGAGCATGTCTGAAGAATTTCGAGCACAAAATCTGACCGCGTGATTCTTACGCCATGATTTTTGGGATTTGAAAAAAATTATCATTTTCTTGGCTGTTGATTGGTAACCGAGCTGTGTACAGCTGCAACATTTTTTACCCCCCTCCCCCCATCAAACTGTTAAAATGGGTTACAACTTTGTCAGAAAATCGAGAATTTCTATCCAAACTTTTTTTTGAAAACTTGTGAAAGATTTTGAGTTCAAAATGGTGGTCATCATTTTTGGGGGTCTTGAAAAAGATGCCACGGTGACTCCTCAAAATGAGCTAAAATTTGGCGAAAAGTTCACATATTTCGACTAAGTGTTTTTTGAGCATTTTAAAAGAAGTTTGAGACTAAAATTAGGTCATGATTTTTGAAATTTTTGAAAAAAATGTAACGTGATCTATTAAAATGGGTGAAAATTTCGCGAGAAATTCAAATCTTATTTCGACGAAAACATTCAGAGAACAATTTGAAGGTGAAGAGTTCTGAGTTCAGGATTGGGTCGTGAATTTTATTGATAAATTCAACATGGTTTGAAATTTCGACAAAAAAACAAAAATTTCTATCAAAACTTTTTTTTAGAATTTCAAAAGAATTTTGAACCTAAAATGGGAAAGGAGGCGAGCGGGGGGGGGGGGGGTCATTATTTTTGAGGTTTTTGAAATAGTTATCTACCTATCAAAATGGATCAAAATTTCGCGAGAAATTGAAAAAATTTCTGAGCTTTGTTAAAGAATTTCGGCCTTGAAATTCGAATGTGGTTTTTGAGATTTCTTGTAAAAGGTATTATGAGATATTCCGAAAGAGGTCAAGTCAAAGTATCAGCAGGGAGCCAATAATTTCCATTTTCATCAATTTCTCGAGGAGCACTTTTGAAGAATTTTGAAATTAAAATGATGGGGGGGGGATAGGGTCATCTCATCACTTTTGGGTTTCCAAAAAAGGTGTCATGCGACCTATCAAAATACGTTAAAATTTCGCGAAGAATTCAAATATTTCAGCGAAAATGTTTTCTAAGTATTTTTGAAGAAATTTGAGCCTAAAATTGGGCCACAATTTTCGAAATTTTTGAACAAATCGTTGTGCAATCAATCAGAATCAGTTTATTTTATTTTTCTTAACAAGACATCAAAAATTCCCATAAAAATCTTTTTTGAAATGGCCGGGGGGGGTCATTACTTTTAGGTTTCCAAAAAAGGTGTCATGTGACCTATCAAAATGAGTTAAAATTATGCAAATAATTCAAATATTTCAGCGAAAATGTTTTCTAAGCATTTTTGAAGAAATTTGAGCCTAAAATTGGGCCACAATTTTGAAAATTTTTGAACAAAGTGTTGTGCAATCAATCAGAATTAGTTTATAATTTTTTTTTTTAGCAAAACATCAAAAATTCCCATAAAAATCTTTTTTGAAATGATGGAGGGAGGAGGGTCATTACTTTTGGGTTTCCAAAAAAGGTGTCATGCGACCTATCAAAATAGGTTAAAATTTCCTTCGCAAAGAATTCAAATATTTCAGCGGAAATGTTTTCTAAGTATTTTTGAAGAAATTTGAGTCTAAAATTGGGTCACGATTTTCGAAATTTTTGAACAAATTGTTGTGCAATCAATCAGAATCAGTTTATTTTATTTTTCTTAACAAGACATCAAAAATTCCCATAAAAATCTTTTTTGAAATGGCGAGGGGGGGTCATTACTTTTGGGTTTCCAAAAAAAAGTGTCATGCGACCTATCAAAATGGGTTAAAATTTTGCAAAGAATTCAGATATTTCAGCGAAAATGTTTTTCAAGTATTTTTGAAGAAATTTGAGCCTAAAATTGGGCCACGATTTTCAAAATTTTTGAACGAATTGTTGTGCGATCAATCAGAATCAGTTTATTATTATTTTTTTTTTTAGCAAAACATCAAAATTTTTTATAAAAATCAATTTTGAAGTGGCGGGGGGGGGTCATTACTTTTGGGTTTCCAAAAAAGGTGTCATGCGACCTATCAAAATATGTTAAAATTTCGCAAACAATTCGAATATTTCAGCGGAAATTTTTTCTAAGCATTTTGGAAGAAATTTGAGTCTAAAATTGGGCAACGATTTTCAAAATTTTTTGAACAACAGAGTGAGTTTACAGTTTTTTTTTTTTTGCAGAAAATCAAAAATTTTCATGAAAGATTCTTTTAAACGTTTTGAAGGATTTTTGAGTGTGAAATGAGAACAGTATTTTCAGTATTTTTGATGAATATATGTCATGTGACCGGGCAGAATGAGTTGAAAATTTGACAGAAAATCAAAAATTTCCATCGAAGCAGTTTTTTGAGCATTTTTGTAAAATTGCATCTTCATAATTGTTTAATTCGATTTTTGGAAACTGTTGAGTTCACAAAAAATTAAGTAAAAAATACACACTGTAATTCTTCAAAAGTGTTCAAAAAATGTTCAGATGGAAAATTTTGAGATTCTGCCGAATATTTTATTAATTTTGATAGTCTACATTACATCTTTCTCTAATGTATCGAAAATTACCCAATTTTAGACTCAAAATTCTTCAGAAATGCTCAGAAAACATTTTTGTCGAAATATTTGAATTTCTTGCAAAATTTTAACCCATTTTGATAGGTCGCATTGCATTTTTTCAGAAATATCAAAAATTGTGACCCAAGTTTTGGAACAAAATTCTTTAAAAGTGTTCAAAAAAAGTTTGGACACGAATTTTCTATTTTCTGCCGAAATATTAACACATTTTAATGAGTTATGTGGCACTTTTTTCAAAAAAAAAAAAAAAAAGAAATTATAAAAATTTTTCAAACTTACTCAAAAAAAAATTCGTCGAAATACTTACATTTTGAACTTTTTGTTAAATTTTAAATCATTTTGATGCGTCACATGGCCACTTTTGAAAAATTCTACAATAGTTCAGTTTTACTCAAAATTTGTTTGAGGGGGGGGGGGGGTCACATCTTTGAAACTTTGGTTCAATGGGCTTTTCTGGGCCCTTAACTTGATGACAATTTTCCTATTGTGCAACTGCCAAAATTCATAATACTTTTTTTGACTTCTCAGACCCATCTACAAAAAGCTAACTGGACTTTTTGTGCTATCAAAATTCAAAATATATTTGATTTCTGAAGCACATCTTGTCAGTTTGACTGTTAGACTAATTTATGTGTTGTAATGTAATGAAATCAAGATTATGTACCTGAATACGTTGCCTTTCCTGTTCAGCTTTTCGTTTCAACTCTTCGTCTCGAGCGGTCTTTTCACGATGCTCCATCGTTTTCCAGAACTTACTCACTCCTAGATCGTCCTCTTCGTCATCCGAGGTCATCGTTGATCGCGCAGGGTTGACGAATAATTCAGCCTGCGAGTGTTTTGAATCAATCGAAGGAATTGCGAATCAAAATTGGCTGAAAATTTAACGACTTACAAACTCCTGTTCCAAACTGGCTGGACATTCGGTGTACGTTTGGTCATTTTCACAGCATTGTTTGGTTGCGAATCCGAAAACCACGTAAGCAGCGTATCCATTACCGATGAGTAAGCTGACCAATAAGGTGCTGAGTTCGAAGCATGTGCCTTTCTGTGAATCCAAAACGTATGCTGGTGATTTGAGCTGCGAGGGCTGAAAACAAATCATTTAAAATTTGAATATACCAAGACCAAGACAAATACTGCGTCAACTGGAGGACGAGTGATTATCTCATGAGCTACATATATGACATCGAATTGAGGAGATTATATTATGGGTCATTTGCTTCTCAAAAATCAAAGATCGAATCTTTATGCATTTTTATTCTCACAGACCAGTTGAAACCTCAACCAACGGTGATCTTTCCTCATCAACCGGAGACCCTCAAGACTTCCTGCATCTGATCCAAACATAGAACAGTCGCGGTAATTAGAAACTCCTCCAAGATAATCGATCGGTGTTCATTAAGGTCGCTCCAGCTCCATTTTGAAAACGATACCAACTCACTCGAAGCTATATCACTAAAGACACTACAACATGCATCACATCTTCGACGACGACGATGCTGCTCTACAGCGTATAATATTATGGCTGTGGGTGAAATGAAATTCTCACGTTTTAATAAGCAGCCCAAGTCAAGTAACGAGTACCTACACCGCATAGCACCGTGGGGGGGAGGGGGACGAGGTCGTCATCGTCGTCGCACATTAAACGAACAGAGACTCGAAGGTTTACTTACTCGAATGCGCTGCGCCACTCTTATTACTGGACGAAAATTATCGTCCGGTAATTTGACACTTAGAACGGAGCAGGCGAAATTAGCCGATGGGTTATAAGGCTTATCTACTTGTACGTATATACCCCGTGTAGGTTTTTAAGCCAGCCAGGCGCAATTCAGTACGGCATAAAATTCGATTAAAGCCTGTAAATAATGTCAAGTGTACCGAATACGATGCGATGCGATACGATGCCTCTGCCTTGTCGCCACCGCACCAGCACCATCAGCAGCCGGAATCGAGCCACAGCCACGTGAAAAAGACAGGGGAATCTTTTAGCGTGGTCATGTTTGTGCGTGCGTGCGTGAAAAAGTACGACGAGTACGAGGTAATAAAGGGAAGAGAAGAGGATAGAATATGTAGTACTGATTCTCTTTGGGCATTTAACAGGCCAGCAATTATCGAGAATGGTACAGGGAGTAACTCGCAGTTACGACCAACGACCAGTCTTGTTTCGATCGAGTTTTCTCGAATGTTTATTGTCAAGTTGTGCACGGATATATTTTTTTATGTTAAAATGATGAAATTTGGATGAAATTTTACAACATTTATTTAAAATTGCGAAAAATATTGATGGAAGCACTTTCAAACTCAATTAAAAACCTTTAAAATTTCGCAATGTGCCAAAAATTGATGAAAACTGAGTAAAATTTGACTCAAAGTGAATGAAACACTTTTACAAATAAGTTGAAATGATGAAAAAAACTCTAAAAAAATATTGAAATGGAAGGAAATCAGCAAAAAATGTAGTGAATTTTGACAAACGATGACAAAGCATTCAAATCACTGCAATTTGCCAAAAAAATTATGAAATTTTAATGGAATTGGTAAAAATTGCATGGAAAGTGCTGCAAACATTATAAAATGATGAAAAAATGTGAAGTTTTATTAAAATTTGACAAAAAGTGCTAAAAAACGTGTTGAAATGAACAAAATTCAATTAAAAAAGCATTAAAGTAATTTAAGATTATCAAATAATAATGAAGAAATTTCCTTAAAATTTGACAAGTTTGAGCAAAAATTTGCAAACGAGCATTGAAAACAGAAATTTTCAAAAACCGATGAAAGAGAAGGAGTTGAAAATGCACTATAATGATGTAAAAATACCCAAAATGCAGAAAATAACTAAAAAAAATCAAAAATTCTGATATTTTCTGTTGAAACATTTGTTTATTGAGCCATGAACTAAGACAAGGGTCAGTTTCCATTGCAGAAATTTCAGCTTTTTTCAAAAATAGTGTAAGCTGTCTTACATTTGCAATTTGATTTGTTTGTGAATCATCGGTAGGTTCAAGTAAATACGAGTTTGTGCCAGTTCTTTTCAGAATTTTGAATGGACCAATACCCTTTTGATATGTATAATTTAGCAGCAGTCATTTTAACCTGAGATGGATAATTTGTGATTTGTAAGCAATACTGAATCACCTTCTTTTAATGTGTCAGGATCCTTTTGCTCCTTATTGAATTTGTATTCTTCTTCTATTTGCTTCAGTCTACGACACTCGCAAATATAAGTTTCAATTATTTGATGATGCAGCAGTCATTTTAACCTGAGATGGATGCAGTCATTTTAACCTGAGATGGATAATTTGTGATTTGTAAGCAATACTGAATCACCTTCTTTTAATGTGTCAGGATCCTTTTGCTCCTTATTGAATTTGTATTCTTCTTCTATTTGCTTCAGTCTACGACACTCGCGAATATAAGTTTCAATTATTTGATGATCTGTCATTTTATCAACTTGAAATTTGGCTAGTTCTAGCATATAGGCGGCTTTTTTGGCCAAATGATCTGCAATGATTCCTATTTACGAGCGTAAACATGATGAAAATTTGTAGTAATAACGGGTAATGTTTCATTTTATACCGCTATAGGTGGAAAAAGTGATCATTTCTACCACTACAAACGCTAGGAAAAGAGTTGAAAATACCTTGAAATGATACAATAATAATAATAGATAACACAGCATTACAAAGCATTAAAATTACAGAAAAAGATGGTACTTAAAAATAACTTCTTCCTCGTGTGCCTGTATCCAGACATTTCGACTACAAAATCCCCGCAACCAGTTCCCTCCAGCTATCCCTGTCCTAGGCCTTTCTCGTGCATTCTCCCAGTGAAATTTTGGCAGTTTTCTTGATCAAGTCCATGTATCGGGTGGGTGATCTTTCCCTTCCTCTCTTGCCTTCTATGTGGCCTTGAACTGTCAATTTTTCCAAGTCGTCCTGTTTCACAATGTGTCCGAAGTAGTGCAGTATTCGTCTCTTGATGACTGTGCTTAGCCTTTCCTTTACACCCAGTTGTTGTAGTATTGACACATTTATTCTTTTCTAGACCCATGATATCTTTAGCATGGGTCTGTAGCAGTACATTTCAAATGCTTCAATTTTATCTTGATCTGCCTTGTGTATCGTCCAACACTATGACAGATACAGTAAGATGGAGAAGACTAGCGTTTTTACCATTGTCAGCTTTGTGTCCTTAGTAATGTTGTGGCTTTTCCATATCCAGTTGAGCTTTCCCATTGCTGTCTTTGCTATAGCTGACCTTCTCCTGATTTCTCCAGCTGAGCTTCCATGATTTGTGATCAATAAACCAAGGTACACAAAGTCCTGTTCAACCTCTATACCATCAATCTCCAATATTTCAGGTCTGTTCTTTTGCTCCCTATCGATTATCATTATTTTCATTTTTCCTTTGTTGACCCTCAGGCCTGCCTCATTGCTGGCTTCTTCAATTTTCCTGAGCATTTCCTTCATCTTATCTCGCACCTCGGGAGTAATAAGGTCACATCTAAAAAAAAATCGATTTTGATGTTTTTGCATTTTTGGGGTTTGCATGACCCCCTGCAACCAAAAATAACACTTTGAGTCAGGTATGCTGCTTAGATCATGTAAAAAATGCAAAGGGCCTAACTCAAAATTTCTATAACATTGCAAGTTGTTTGGAGTTATAAGGTCACATCTCAAAAAACTCCTCTTTCTTTGAGTAAAATTCGCACATACAAAGTGTCAGAAAACAGTTTCGATAGTTTTGAACGTTTTTAAGATGTAAAATAATCACAAGGAGTGTATTTTTTGTAGGTTTGTTCCAAAATAAAAAATTTTTAAAATAGAACATTTTTCAGAAAAATTAATTTGCATATATATTGAAATTTTAGTTTTTTGAGAAAAACTCAAAAACTAAGCACTCTAGAAAAAAACTAACGACATCATGTCGATTGGAAATTTAATTCTCTACAATTTTGCTGTCATGAAATTTTTTTTGGACGCTTTTTTTCGCCTCCAGATCACTTTTTATGAAAGGTTATAAACTCAAAATGTTTTCCGAACATTGAAATATTTCATCTTTAAGAGTTTATTTTTCAAAATATTCTTATGCTAAATGAAGGTAGGATACCCAATCTTCAAAATGACATGCTATTCATTCCTCACAATTGATTATAAGTTGATGAAAATAATGAATCAAGTTTTAAAAAAAAAGAGAATCACTCTCCTGTAAAATTTCACTTTTTTGAGATGTGACCTTATTACTCCCGAGGTGCGATCTGGTGTCTCTGCGAGCAGGGTTGTGTCATTGGCATATCATAAGTTTGACAATGTCTTTCCTCCAATTCTGACTCCTTTTTCTCAATCCTCAAGGGTAGTTCTCATTACCCATTCTCCATATGCATTGAAGAGAATTGGGCTTAGTAGGTATGCATCCCTGTCTTACTCCCTTTGCTGTATGGAAATGGTTGGTGAGCTCTCCTTCAACTCTAACCTGTGCCACGTTGTCCTCATACAGACTCTCCATAAGACTGACATGGTGCTCTGGTATTCTAAGCTTTTTGAGGTTTTGCCAGAGGATCTTCCACTTCACATTGTCGAATGCCTTCCCATAGTCACTGAAGCACATGTACACTAGCTTGTTGAATTCTCTTGTCTTTTTAATCACTTGGTGTACATTTAGGATTTGTTCTCTTGTGCCTCTTCCTGGCACAAAACCTGCCTCTTCTGGTGGTATCTGTGGCAGGATGTATGCTTTGATACGCTTGTGTATGACTGCCAGTAGTACTTTGCTTGGGTGTGATATCAGTGAAATAGTTCTGTAGTTTGAGCATTCCATCTTTGAGCCTTTCTTGTGCAGAGGTACATACACAGATGTAGTCCAGTCTTCTTTGGACCATTTTCCTTCTTCCCAGACCTTGTTGCAGATTATGGGCAGCACTGTTATGCTTTCCTCTTCTGCTGCTGTTATCATTTCAGCCACAATTCCATCCGCCCCTGCTGATTTGCCTTTTTTCAGCTTTTTATAGGCTGCTTCGACTTCCACTCGTAGTATGGCAGGTTCCAGTTCGCAATTTGGCTCTGATTCGCCTTGGTTACCCCTATTGTGAGAGTCATCTGCCATTAGTTTTCCGCAGTATTCTATCCATGTTTCCTTCACTTCCTCCTCATTTGTGAGCACTTTACTTTCTGCTAGGTTTCAGTAAAATTTGTTGAAAATCCTGTAAAAATGTTGAAACCATGTCAAAATGATGAAAAATCATTGAAAATTAGCCACAACCAATGAAATTTGACCAATATTGTATGAAAACTGGTTAAAAACATGTCAAAGTGATGAGAAAACATGGAGAAGGAATCAAATCCACTGAAAATTACCTTAAAATTGTATAATTTCAGTGAGATTTGTCAAAAATAACATGAAAAAATTGTTGAAAGCATAGGTATTGTTAAAATGATGGGTGAACACGGAATATGAATGAAAATCACCTTCAATAGAAGGAATTTTTGGAAAAGTTTGGAAAAAATGTAAGCAAAAGTTGCATAAAACGTCGCTTGAAACTTTTTAAAAATACAAGTGAAAGTTTTAAAATCAGTAATAATTAATAAGCATCAAAAACTGTTGAAATTTTGGTAACGTTTGTCTAAAATTCCATTAAAAAAAAATATTAAAAAAATATGAAATTGGTTATGGAATGATACTTATACATTGTACTTATATATGAAGAGTGATATTCCAAAACTCGCTTTGTCCATTTTCACAACTTTTCAGGAGAGAGGAAAAACAGTTTCCCTTTAAACGAGTAAATTGGCTTTTTAGGCGAGTTTAGCACTTTATTTGGGTGGATTTATGATGTAGGAGTGTAGGTATACATTTCATCCACTAAATACTGCTGAAAAAAATTTCAATAAAAATGGACAAAGCGTGTTATGGAACATTATTTTTTTTTTTAATTTTATTGAATTGGCTATTTAGGTGAGTTTAACACCTCATTTTGGTAGGTTGATGATGTAGGAATGTGAGTTAATACTTCATCTACCAGGTACCACTGAAAACCCAACTTTGATAAAAATGGACAAAGCGAGTTTTGGAATATCACTCTTCATATAGGTATAAATTAAGCATAAAAATCTATAAAAATTTGATTTTTCAGATTTTTTGAAAATGGGTTAATAATGTTCAAAAAGTTCAAAAATTTTGACAAACATTTTTTTTCTCGAGTATTTTTGAAGAATTTTGAGCTCAAAATTGGGCTAAGTCATGATTTTCTGGATTTCTGAAAAAAGTACTGTGTAGGACCAGTCGACCTATCAAAATCAGTTCGACAGAACTTTTTTTTTGAGCATTTTTTTGTAAAAATTACGAGTTTCGAAATGCCCTCGAAAGTTACTTTTTTTCAAGTTTTCAAAAATCCAAATTTTCCTTTTCAAAGGGTCCGATTTTGAGTTTTCTGAATGAAACCCGCCCATTAAAAGCATCTAAATCCATTCTAATCAAACGAGGATCTCCAAAATCGAATGGTTATGATTTCAAACCATTCTGGAGCCTTCAGCGAATTTATGGGATGTTTCGGGAAACTCTTCAGACATGAACCTTGAAATATATATATATACAACAATGCAACAACGAACTTTTCGTGATAGGATTCGCAAATGTATTGGTTGGAGGGGAGGGGGGAGGGCGAGGATGTTGGAGTGTCAAAGTTTCATTCAAAATGCAAAAAAATATATAAAATATATGTGTGACATGACGTTTCATTATAGGTTTTCAAGGGCGGTGAAAACGAATCGGCTCATTTTTTCAATTTGATCACTTCAACGCCCCCATTTGACCCTCAAAAACTTGAAAATTGAAAGAAAAAAATGGAAAAAATTAATCAATATTCGTATGCAGCATTCCTAAGAACCTTAACACTGGAATTTTTCAACATGCAACCATTAGGAAAAGTTTGAATTATTGATTCATCAAAGCAAAAAGCTGAATTTTCACCATTTCACCACAAAATTACCAGAAAGTCATTTGCACAATTACTATCGAATAAACATGGGTATACTTGCTCTTGTTCAATAAATTAAAAATTTAAAAATAAATTCATCTTTCTTACAAACTAGTAAAATGCGCAAGCCAGATCCGACATGCCACTTCTAACGCTATTCCATTCATTTTTACAACCCCTTCCTTTCCTTTCACCTCCCTATACTCTTCAAATAGGGTACCAAGACGACGTGGACCCACTCGACGAAGGGATATACGGGTATTTGTCGCCAATTTTCAACTCGGTTATGCAACTTGATTCGTGCAACTTGGCGAGAAATTACATATCTTTGACGCTGAAGGCGCAATACCTCGTATACCGCATTCGAGAGAGTTGAATAACAAATTGTAAATTATTTCCGGTCCGTTATGTCGATGAAATTGAAATGAAAATCGATTTAAATCGTAATAATTGAGGGATCGTATTTGCAACCGTCCGTTTCCTTCTAAGTGAGCCTTATACGGAAGAGAAAAAAAAAACTTTGTATAATTTCGAGATAATCTCAAAAGTAAGAAAGAATCCAAAAAACAATTAGGTAATTTCGTCGAATGAAAATTACAACGATCTCATAACTACCAATTCGTTTCCCTTCCACTCGAATAAACTTTTTTTCACCCTTTTATAAGTACAAGCAGGTCGTAGAATAAGTTAACACGAAGAGAGATAGGTAGAGTCGAGAGAGAAATAGAGATGAAAATACCACAGTGTGTAGGTGTAGAAGAGCGTACGTATAGTACGTAAACTAAAACGTAAACTCGTACATATAATAGTCGTATTTCGTATACTACACCCGGAGACGACGAATATACAACACAGAGACAGAATCTATGGCAAAATGGGGAGTTCAAGGTACCCTTACGCTATTACCGCAGAGAAATTAGATAGCCAAACTTTTAAAACATTAACCCATCACCTAGCAACATAGACGTCGAAAACAATTTGAAAATTAAATCGCTGCCTTTTCGACGATACAGTATTATACGCGCAGCGCGAATATGGGGAGGCTGGGGTGGCTAAGAGGGGGCCATAACGGGGATACGTATGGCGCGGCGGCGATGGCGATGGCGCGACGTGGCCGTTAAAGCACAAAAGATAAGCGCCTACAGAAAAACCCATATTACAGATATTTATTACCGCATACGTAGCCAGGCTATCTCGATGGACGATGTTGTATAGGCTGTTTGACCCGTCTACTTTCTTCTTCATCGTCGTGGTCCGGAATATGGGAAAATTTCGAATGACCACGTTAGTTAGATGTACGTACTACGTACGAAAAGGGGTACCGCGAGTATCTGTATAATATTTGTTCGAATAGTGCGACGAATGAATGTAACGTGAGAGATTGCGTTTTTTTTAGAGACCGAATAATTCCCAATACAAATTATACAGCTGTGCGTTTGAGGATTCGATCGGGGTAAAAAATTCATTGGGAAAATTTTCTAGGAAAATCAACGTCAACAGGATTAGCATATCGGGCAGAAAAAATATACAGGGTGATCCATATGTGAGGTTCCAGAACATCAATTTTCACTCAAAATATATGAAAAATTGGGGCTGGGAAAAAAAGATCAAATTTTCATATAAAGAGCTTTATAATATTGTATTTTTCTTCACTTACAGAACCATAACCATTAAGTAGTTTTTCTCACACATCAATTTTCAGGAAAAACGAAAGGTCCTCAAAAGGTGAAGAGAAATAAAATCGATATAACATGATTCGTATTCTTTCTGGGGATTTCATTTTTGAAACATTTCGGGCAAAAATGATGAAGCTCGACTTGATTAAACGAGTTTCTATTGCAAAATTACTTATGAACCACCCTGTACGTATTCTAAATTTTAAATTTGAATATGAAAATTACAACAGCTTGAAATGTAACTCATTTGTCCTTCAAAATTATTACCTATATAATTTCTCATACCAAGTAGAAAATACATTTCTTTGGCAGGAGGGTGTAAATACTACGTAAATTAGGTAGGTAGGTATATCCTTAAAGTATGATGAAGCAAAATTAATATTTCAAGACTCAAGTACCCTCTAAAAATGAACTCATCGATTTCAAAAAGATGTACCTACGATCACTAAACTAATCTAACAAGAAAGATCTCTCAATGGAAGAAAACGTTCACGAGAAAATCCAAAAAGATGAAGTTGAAAGAGGATCAAAAGAAGATGATATGTATCAAAATTTGATGCACTGAATGATGCAAAAATCATTATTACATGCCCCCGATTAGGCGATTAATCGACTCGGAAGGTCGAAAATAAGCTGCAAATCAAATTTCAGCCTTCGATGTCAATTTGATCAAATTTTTATTTTTTCATGTGAAATGGACCTTCAAGTTATCAAAAATTGAGAAAAGAGTTTCAGCACTTGAAATTTTGGCTGATAGTGTAATTTTTTTGTTGATTCTCCATTGTCTGGTCCAGTTTGTCTGCATCGAAGTCACCATAATATTGGTTATAATAATCGATAATTGAAAAGGTGTCTGTCGTTTTGTACCTAGCCACATTCCCATAGATCGTCATCAATCAAGTGCCATCTGTACAGGTTGAATTTTGAGCATGTTCCACTTCTCAGTCTATTCAACTTTTTCCAGAGGTTGTATTTCAGTTGGCTGCCTTGAAGCAACAATTCGCTCATAGTATTGCTTCTTGATGCTGTATTCCAGATTTGACTGTGTTCAACTTGGACAGGAGCACTCAATTCATTTAATGTTCTCAGGAAACGGTGTCTGGATTTTAGTCTGCTCTCTGGTAATTTGTTGTAGCCAAACATGGGCTGTAGGGGTTGTGTGTTGCTTTAGTTTTTTCTGCTCTGGCAGTCACTTCCCTATGTACCTCCAGTGGTGCAATCCCTGCGAGATAATGCATAGCTTTAATTGGAGTTGGGCTGCGGTACCCTGTCACCAATATACAGGTTTTGTTTAGGGGTACATCTACTTTTTTTAGCATGCAGTGATTGTCCCTATACTGGGCAATGGGCATGCATATTCTGCGACTGAATAACACAACAGTAGCGCTGATGTATGCAGAACTTGTGGTTTAGTTCCCCAGCAAATACTTACTATCAATTAACAATACTGGCAACTCCATTTAAAATACATCAAGCATTTTTGCACCGTCATTTTGGTTTAACCTAGACTGCTACTCATATGCAAAATAACTCCACTGGTTTTGTCACCATGCAACTCTGAGTAATAAACAAAGGCAACAGCACATGCATAACTCAACTACTATCAGCAATATACACATGTACATTGTACACACACACACTTACATCATCAGTTGTTGACCCATGCGCCGCGCTGTTGCGTTTGTTTATTACTCAGAGTTGGTGACAAAACCAGTGCAGTTACATATTTTGCGTATGAGTAGTGGTCTAGGTTAAACTGAAATGTTGATGCATTTTTGTGCCAACAGTAGCATGATCTGAACAGCCCTGGTTGAAACTAACTCTAAATAAAAATGCTCTGATTGGTTGGTTTATAACTGGTTTGATCCTCGGCCATCCATGAGATTTGAATCAGCAAATCAGATGCTTGTGCTAAAATTTTGTTTCACCCCAGGCCTCTATGAAGACAAAACACCATTTTTTTGATGGAGTTGCCAGTATTGTCAGTTGATAGTATGTATTTGAGGAGCGATATTCCAAAACGCCCTATGTCCATTTCAAAAAATTAATTTTTAGTCTGGTAAATTGGCTATTTAGGCGGGTTTAAAACTATATTTGGGTGGATTTATGATGTTAGGAGTGTAGCTATACTTTTCATCCACCAGATACCGCTAAAAAAAAATCAATAAAAATGGACAAAGTGCGTTTTGGAACACTTTTTATTTTTAAAAACGCAATTCGAAAAAAGTGCACTAAGGGCGTTTTGGAATATCGCTCCTCATTTGCTACCAGCTTTTGGATCAGGTTTGTTCTAGCAGCCACTTTCATTTTGGTCTTTTCACAGTGTTGCTGGTAGGTGAGTATTGAGTAATCTATCCAGGGTCACTCCTAGATATTTGGGGTGGTCAGTGTGATTTGGTGCAGTGTTCTCCCATTGGATGTTGAGCTGTGTCTTGGCCTCACAGTTTTAAAGGTGGAATGAACAGTTGCTGTCTTGGCTGGGTTTGGTCTAAGGTGGATGGCTCTGTGTCTTCCATCTCTACAAATGTGTTGGGCTAGGGTGTACGAGGGTGGTGCAAATATAACGCGGAATTTTTTCATAAAAAATTTTGCTATCCACCTACAGAGCTACAATTTTGTACAGTTATTCTTGGTAGTCTCTCTCATATGGTGTGTGCATTTGCCACCTCTTTGGGAGCTTTATAATTTTTTTTTTGCCAAAAGTTTGCGGCGTTTCAAGTGGCCATTTGCGCAAAAATGATTTTCCTTGATTATTGCTTTTGAAGTAATGTTTACTCAGTGCCTCTATCGATGGACCAATTTAGTAATTATCAACAAGGTGTCGAATCTACACTATAAGGAAGGTGTTCTGGTATTTCTCATCCCAATTCGTTCAATTTTTTAGTCATAAGCCGAGCTGTATGCGCCCTGGCACTGTTTTGCAGCAATTTCACACAAAGAATCGTGATTTCTCGTCGTTTTGATCAGTATAGGAGGATTTTATTGTGCTTCTTAGAAGGCTACTATGTTGCAGTGAGTTCATAGTTGGTTTTTAAGGCAGAAAATCACATGAGATTACCCCCTCATGTCCCAACACACTATACACGACCTTCCCAGCTGAAGCCCTGACCATTGCTTCAATTGGCGCTCCCTTCATCGTCACTTTTCCGCTATTTCTGAAAATGGAACACCATTCATACGCTTGGTTCTCATAAAGGCACTCATCCACAAACTATTCGCGTAATTTTTGATAACTTTCCGCGGATTTTACATGATTTTTGACCAAAAAACAAAAAATGATGCGTTGCGCAAGGGACACTAGAGCTTCATTCTTGCGCATGGCTAAAAATACACTAAAAAGTGAGGCTTCGCGGTTCCAGCTGTTCTTTACGTTTCATAACACTCCAGTCTATCATCCAGTGCAGCAATTTTTTTCTAAACTCAATTTCTCACATGCCTGTGGGAAACTTCCGGGTTATATTTGAACCACCCTCGTACCTTATTTGTATAGTGAAAAATTTTTTTCAATTTTTTTTGCTCCCACCTCCCAAAAACATGACCTCAGGTGAGATCTGGATAATACGGATTGATATGTTTCTGGTTGAATTTTTGGCAGAAAATGACTGTTTTTTTTTATGATAATGGTGTATTTTTGTAATTTTTAATGAAAAATACAAAATATACATTTTATTTCTTCACAAAATAGAGAAATACAAACCAAAAACAAAGATTACAAATTTTTTGACTATGTATTTGTAAGTAATTCGTGTGTACTTGTCCGAACAATACGGATTTTGGTCGGATAATCGAAAAGTCCGGATAATAAGGAGAATTTATTTTAGTGAAAAAATATTCATGACGCCCTGAATTGTTGTTGGGTTTCACGACAAAAATGTCTCCAAACACGTTAGTAAAAATGAGTGGTGCTAGGGAGCATGTCTCTCCCCCCTTCCCTATCTCAGAATATAAAAGAAATCAGAAAAATTGAAATTGAAGACGTCATAGCAAAAAGGACATATGTGAAAAGTTGTATTTTGAGAAAAAGCTGTTTGAAAGTTGGTGCGCTTGTGAAGAGTGTACCACATTCAGTAAAATTATAGTACAGGGATTGTACTATAATTTTACTGAATGCAGTACACTCTTCACAAGCACACAAACTTTCAAACAGCTCTTTCTCAAAGTACAACTTTTTCACATATGTCCTTTTTGTTATGACGTCTTCAATTTCTACATTTTTTTTCCACATCATAATCCTTGGATTTGTTCTATTTTCATTAGAAATACTGTTAAATATTTTATGACCTGTTTTCATGATGAAAAAGTGGAACTTGTCTCCTTCCCTAGAAAATGAAAAACAGATGAATATTATTACCTATCAAAAAAGCACTACCTATGTCAGACTTTTAAAAACTTGTAGAAAAAGGATGAATTTCTGAATTTTGACTTTGAGAAACATTGAAGTGGATGTTTTGTAATAAAATTACCTATTTGACGTTCTGATGATATTTTGTAATGTACGACTTGAAAACTTGGAAAAACTTGTCAAGAATCCCTATCAATGAGATTTCATTTTCGAATTTAAAGCAAAAACTAGACAGCTGCGCCAAGCGCAGCTGTAACAGTGTGCGTAGCTTCTTTAGTTTGGACAGCGCAACGCAATTTTGGCAAAGAAGCATAACAAAATTTCAAAAAAAGGCGCAACTTCGAAAAAAGCACAATGCGACTTCAAAATAATAAGCACAATGCGATTTAGAAAAAAATCACAACGCAAATTTCAAAAATAGAACAAGATTCCGAAAAAAATCAAAATACGATTTTGAAAAAAAAGCATAACGCAACTTCTTAAAAAAAACGATTGGAATTTTGAAAGCAGAACGCAATCATGATTTTAAAAAAAATCACAATACGATTATGAAAAAAAAGCACATCACGATTTTCAAAAAAAGCACAAAGCAACTTTGGAAAAAAGCAATTGGGATTTTGAAAGCAGAACGCAATGATGATTTAAAAAAAAGCACAACGCGATTTTGAAAAAAGGCACAACGCGAATTTTAGTTTAAAAAAAGCACAACGCGATTTCGAAAAAAAAGCACAACACAATTTTGAAAAAAAAGCACAACACAATTTTGAAAAAAAGCACAGTGCGAACTTTGAAAAAAGATCAACGCGAATTCTCAAAAAAGCACAAGGCCAACTTTGAAAAAAAGCACAATGCGACTTCGGAAAAAAAAGCACAACGCAAATGTTGTAAAAAAAACAGAACGCGAACTTCAAAAAAAAAGCACAACGCGATTTTGAACGCGATTTTGAAAAAAAAAGCACCACGCAATTTCGGAAAAAAGCACAACGTGATTTTGAAAAAAAAGCGAACTTTGAAAAAAAGCACAACGCGATTTCAAAAAAAAGCACAATGCAATTTTGAAAAAAAAACATGATTTTGAAAAAAAAGCACAACACGATTTTGGAAAAAAAGCACAACGTGAACTTCAAAAAAAAAAGCACAATGAGGACTTCGAAAAAAAAGCACAACACGATTTTGAAAAAAAAGGCACAACGCGAATTTTAGTGAAAAAAAAGCACAACGCGATTTTGAAAAAAAAGCACAATGCAAACTTTGAAAAAAAGCTCAACGTGAATTCTGAAAAAAGCACAATGCGGATTTTGGAAAAAAAACACCGCGATTTCGAAAAAAAGCACAACGCTATTTCAGAAAAAAAAGCACAATGCGAACGTCGAAAAAAAGCACAACGCAAACTTCAAAAAAAAAGCACAACGAGATTTTGAACGCGATTTTGAAAAAAAAACACCACGCAATTTTGGAAAAAAAAGTACAATACAATTTCAGAAAAAAAGCACAATGTGAACGTTGAAAAAAAACAACTCGAACGTTGGAAAAAAACACAATGCGATTTCAAAAAAAAAACAACGCGATTTTCATTTTAAAAAGCACAACGCGAACTTTGAAAAAAAGCACAAAGCAAATTTTGGAAAAAAAGCACAATGCGATTTCAAAAAAAAGCACCACGCAATTTCAGAAAAAGAAGCACAACGCGATTTTTAAAAAAAAAGCACGACGAGAACTTCAAAAAAAAGAACACAACGCGAATTTTAGGAAAAAAAGCACAACGCGAATTTTAGAAAAAAAGCACAACGCGATTTTTAGAAAAAAAGCACAACGCGATTTTTAAAAAAAAAACACAACGCAAATTTTGGAAAAAAAGCATGTGATTTTTAAAAAAAAGCGCAACGCGAACTTTGAAAAAAAAGGCACAACAAAATTTTGAAAAAAAGCACCACACCATTTTGGAAAAAAAGCATAACGCGATTTTGGAAAAAAAGCATAACGCGATTTTGAAAAAAAAACACGAGATTTAAAAAAAAAGCACAACGCGAATTTTAGAAAAAAAGCACAACGCGATTTTTAAAAAAAAAACACACAACGCAAATTTTGGAAAAAAAGCACGTGATTTTAAAAAAAAAGCGCAACGCGAACTTTGAAAAAAAAGGCACAACAAAATTTTGAAAAAAAGCACCACACCATTTTGGAAAAAAAGCACAACGAGATTTTTTAAAAACAAAGCACAGCGTGATTTTGAAAAAAAACGCACAACACAATTTTGAAAAAAAAGCACAACGCGATTTCAAAAAAAAGCACCACGCAATTTCAGAAAAAGAAGCACAACGCGATTTTTAAAAAAAAGCACGACGAGAACTTCAAAAAAAAAGAACACAACGCGAATTTTAGGAAAAAAAGCACAACGCAAATTTTAGAAAAAAAAGCACAACGCGATTTTTTTTAAAAAAAAACAACGCAAATTTTGGAAAAAAAGCACGTGATTTTAAAAAAAAAGCGCAACGCAAACTTTGAAAAAAAAGGCACAACAAAATTTTGAAAAAAAGCACCACACCATTTTGGAAAAAAAGCACGAGATTTTTTAAAAACAAAGCACAACGCGATTTTGAAAAAAAAGCACAACTCGAACTTCAAAAAAAAAGAACAACGCAAATTTTAGGAAAAAAAGCACAACGCAAATTTTAGAAAAAAAGCACAACGCGATTTTTTTTAAAAAAAAGCACAACGGGAATTTTGGAAAAAAAGCACAATGTGATTTTTTAAAAAAAAAGCCCAACGCAAACTTTGAAAAAAAAGCACAACGCGAACTTCAAAAAAAAGGCACAACAAAATTTTGAAAAAAAAGCATAACGCGATTTTGAAGAAAAAAGCACAACGCGATTTTAAAAAAAAAGCACAACGCGATTTTAAAAAAAAAGCACAACGCGAATTTTGAAAAAAAAGCACAACGTGATTTTTAAAAAAAAGCGCAACGCGAACTTTGAAAAAAAAGCACAACGCGAACTTCAAAAATCAAGGCACAACAAAATTTTGAAAAAAAGCACCACACCATTTTGGAAAAAAAGCATAACGCGATTTTGAAAAAAAAGCATAACGCGATTTTGAAAAAAAAAGCACAACGAGATTTAAAAAAAAAAGCACAACGCGAATTTTAGAAAAAAAGCACAACGCGATTTTTTTAAAAAAAAAAACAACGCAAATTTTGGAAAAAAAGCACGTGATTTTAAAAAAAAAGCGCAACGTGATTTTGAAAAAAAAGCACAACGTGAACTTCAAAAAGAATCACAACGCAATTTCGAAAAAAAGCACCACACAATTTCGAAAAAAAAGCACAACGCGATTTTGAAAAAAAAGCACAACGCGAACTTCAAAATAAAAAAATAACGCGAATTTTAGAAAAAAAGCACAACGCGTTTTCGAAAAAAAGCACCACGCAATTTCAGAAAAAGAAGCACAACGCGAACTTTGAAAAAAAACACAATGCAAATTTTAGGAATTGAAAAGCACTAGATTTCGAAAAAAAAGCAGGACACAATTTTTAAAAAAAAGCACAACACGATTTTGAAAAAAAAAGCACAACGCGATTCCGAATACACTATGCTATGCTATTCTGAAAGCTCCGGAGCACAACGTGATATATCAGGAAAGCATAAGCACTGCACTACTGAGAGATTGAGAGAACCTCTTGGGAGCACAGCAAAATCACAAATGACTGGAGGTTTTGATTCTGAAAGGGTAACCACCTGCTTTCAGCATCTACGTGTGTAAATGAAACACCTGCAGGTGTTTCACAAATGACTGGTGGGTTTTCATTCCGAAAGGGTAACCACCTGCTTTCGGCATCTAGTCTAAAATTGAACAATGGGAAAGATAACACTGTAGATAAGAATATTTTAGGACCCCTGCAGTGTTACATTTTAAAACCGATGTCGGCTTCCCTTTTGATACCTTTCTCATTGTTCAATTTTGAAAATTTAAAGTTTAGCTCCACGTGGAGCCGCAACATGCTCTTCAAAATTAAATTTTTACCACCCGTTGTGTTCGCTCAATTCAATAAAAACCGGCAGATAAGCGAACACAAAGGGAAAGGCCATATCAAAAGGGAAGCCGACAAAAGCGAAGCCGACTTTAAATTTTCAAAATTGAACAATGAGAAAGGTATCAAAAGCGGCGCCGACAGTCAGTTAAATTTCCAAATTTATGTAACACCGCATGGGGTTGTAAGAACATTTCCCATTGTTTAATTTCCGAAAAATCACCCCTGTGGAGTTACATAAATTTAGAAATTTAACTGACTGTCGGCGCCGCTTTTGATACCTTTCTCATTGTTCAATTTTGAAAATTTAAAGTCGGCTTCGCTTTTGTCGGCTTCCCTTTTGATATGGCCCTTTTCCCTTTTTTATTCTTTTTTTGGTACAAATTTTCGTAATTAATTGCAATTACTCAAGAAGCTAATTGAGTAATTGCAATTATAATTACGACATTCCCTCCCTCAAGTTATGCCTCACCTACCTACGAAAGATTCAAAAACATCGGTCCATTCCTCTAAGAGAACATTCGAGCCAAAGAATTTTTCAACTTTCGGAACGAAACCAATAGTGTGCTACGCACACTAAAAAAAACCATAATCCATTAGGTACTTGAAACTATCTTTGCAGAGGAGCCTTCACCTCCATTCCAAAAAAAAAATCATTTTGTGGATCTCTATCATCTATGTAGGTGGTGAGCATTGTAAAAGGGACAGAGAAAAGGTTTTTCTGGAAAAAAGAATTATCTATATGTAGAAGCATTCTGCACAGAGATGAAAAATTGTCATCTAATTACAAGTACCTATAGACATCAATTTTCATCTTTCTCAATATTTTTATATTTTGGGGGTCTCATAAAAGAGGACCACAATTATTTGGAGGACAAAAGGGTGCTTTTCTTGAAAAAGTGGTTATCTAAAAGTACTCTCCTGCTCAGAAATGAAACATTATCAAACAATTTGTATGTATATGAATTTTTCATTTTTTTGTCGATTTTTTCAACTTCGAGGAGCTTTATAAGTAACCAACATGATTTGGGAGACCGGGGGAAGGGTTTTTTTGAAAAAGTGCTTATTCAGAAAGATTCTGCACATAAATAAAAAATTTTCAAAGAATTTCTATAGAGCAGGCAAATAGCGGTTTTAAAAAGGAAAAAATTGGCACATAAATTTTTTCTTCGGGAATGTGTTCAGATGAACCCCCTGAACTACCAAAAAAAAAAAACCGAACCTCCTAACCCTGGAGCTAATTTTTTTAGGGGGCTAAAACCGGTTCCGATTTACGTTTTTTGCGATTTACTCCGAAAATATTAGGTTTACGAGAAAAACTGCCATGACGAAAAATGTTCCCCTTCAAATTCTCGACAATTTGATACTACGCTCGATACCCATCCCTCAAGAGGGGTGTCTGAAAAAAGGGGTGGAAAGAGTAGGTGTTTGAAAAAAAGTCAGTCCAATAAATTGATCAAAGTTACCACTTAATATCATTCGTTTTCGCTCAAATTTTTTTTTACAAAGTCTACTCACCCAACTATTAGTCACACCACCATTGATTGGTCTTCATCCCTCCCAAGGGGTTGGTGGGGGATGCTTGGTTTTTCAAGTAACACACAACTGAATCATATATTTGAAAAACGAATCTGGACATGCAATATATCGAATGGTATGTTTTCGAGGTCGCTGAATACGAATACCAACTTATTTTCTGGGTCCAACTCCTCAAGGCCCCTCTGTGCCCCAAAAAGGGGGTTAAAATTTTGAAAAATCGTGAAAAGTCGAGTGATATATCGAATGGTATGTTTTTGAGGTCGCTGAGTACGAATATGAACTTGTTTTTTGTGTCCCCCCCCCCAATGTTCCTTTGGGCCCCAACAAGGGAGCCAAAATTTCAAAAAATCATCAAAAAGTCGAGTGATATATCAAATGAAATGTTTTTGAGGTCGCCATGCAGGCGCAAATATGAACTTATTTTTGGGTCCCACCCCACAATATCCCTCTGTGTCCAAAAAAGGGGCCAAATTTTGAAAAATCATGGAAAGTAGAGTTATATATCGAATGGTGTGTTTTCGGGATTCTATTTTGAAATTTTTTATCAATTTATGAGTTTTTTCAGCAAAAAAAGAAACATTATAAATGATTAATTCCATTTAAATTTCCCATGAAAATATAATTTGAGTGGCACGTAAGAACCTAGACAAAATTTAAAAATAGAAATTAGTTGGATGATTATACATTTTATTTCAATGAAATTCGACAACACAGTGAAAGTCCTAGTTCCATTTTATTTTCTATTGAAAAATAATCAAAACCTGCAGGTAGGTGAGTGAGCGTTTTAAAGAAAAATCTTGAGATGTAAAATGTTTTCTTTGCAAAATGAGCGTTCAAACTTTTTGAACAGCGATCCCAATGATACCTTGGCAATGCGAGTAGCTCTACTTACATCTCCCTTCCTCCCGCCGAAAGTTAGCCCAATCAGTATTTTTGAGATGAATTTTCAAAATTTTTCTAAAATAATGGTGTGAATCTTTAAAGAAAAAGATCACACCATGTTTTTTCGTCAACTTCTTTGGGGCTGAGAACCATTGTGCTTTGGATTCTAAAAATATGTGTTCAGCGATCTTGAAAACATACCATTCCATAATTATACTTAGGTATAACTCGACTTTTCATGATTTTTCAAAATTTGGCCCCTTTTTTGGAGCGAAGAGGGACATTGTGAGGTTGGACACGAAAAATAAGTTCATATTCGTACTCAGCGACCTCAAAAACATACCATTCGATATATCACTCGACTTTTCACGATTTTTCAAAATTTTAACCCCCTTTTTGGGGCACAGAGGGGCCTTGAGGAGTTGGACCCAGAAAATAAGTTGGTATTCGTATTCAGCGACCTCGAAAACATACCATTCGATATATTGCATGTCCAGATTCGTTTTTCAAATATATGATTCAGTTGTGTGTTACTTGAAAAACCAAGCATCCCCCACCAACCCCTTGGGAGGGATGAAGACCAATCAATGGTGGTGTGACTAATAGTTGGGTGAGTAGACTTTGTAAAAAAAAATTTGAGCGAAAACGAATGATATTAAGTGGTAACTTTGATCAATTTATTGGACTGACTTTTTTTCAAACACCTACTCTTTCCACCCCTTTTTTCAGACACCCCTCTTGAGGGATGGGTATCGAGCGTAGTATCAAATTGTCGAGAATTTGAAGGGGAACATTTTTCGTCATGGCAGTTTTTCTCGTAAACCTAATATTTTCGGAGTAAATCGCAAAAAACGTAAATTGGAACCGGTTTTAGCCCCCTAAAAAAATTAGCTCCAGGGTTAGGAGGTTCGGTTTTTTTTTTTGGTAGTTCAGGGGGTTCATCTGAACACATTCCCGAAGAAAAAATTTATGTGCCAATTTTTTCCTTTTCGCCCTCGCTTTTTTACGTTATTTTCCTGCTCTACCTACAGACATATAGACATCAATTTTTAATACTTATATTTTTTTTTATTTTTCCCAAATTTGAGGGCTCCGTGCAAGAGAGCCAAAATCATTTTGGGGTCCAACAATGGTTTTTTCTTGAAAAGGGGGTTATGTAGAACGATTCTAATGTGGAAATGAGATATTTTTATCAAATTTTCCGTAACTCTGATTTATTATCACTTTTTGTGATTTTTTTCAACTTTGAGGGGCTCCATTATTAGGGGGCCAATATGGTTTGAAGGGCCGGGAAAATTTTTTTCTTAAAACGGGGATTATTTAGAAACATTTGGGCGCAGAAACAAAGAATTTTCTTGAATAGAACTTTTTTTTAGATTTTTTTGATTTTTCCCTACTTGAGGGGCTACTGGCACCACTTTTTTTTACAGATAGGGGAAAAATAAAAAATAGGGAGTTATTTTCTCAACTGAGGTCTTGTTTTGGGGGGGGGGGTAGAAGCTATAAAATTCAAACTTTTGAAAATAAGCTACATCCACTCGCTGTCGCACTGTGCTGTGAGGGCCAAGTCATCTGCCTGGTTGATCATTGGTGTAGATATTAAAAACAATGGATGATAGGATGCTTCCCTGGATCAAGCCGTTCCTTTGCCTTCTCCAAGTGCCATTCTTTCCATCTGAAGTGAGATAGAACCTCCAGTCTTTAGGCAGTGTCTTGATGATTTCTGTAAATTTGTAGTCCTTGGTCAGTTCATAGGTCTTGTACCAGAGTATCTGATGACACACTGTGTCAAACGCCGCAGTTATGTAGGTCCACAAACACAGCACCAGTGACCTTGCGCTGTTCAAATCCATCATCTATGTGCCATGCCAGACTAGAGATCTGGCCAGTACAAGATTTCTCCGGTCTGAAACCTGCCTGTTGACTGATTAGGTTCTTGTCAATATGCTCAGCTAATCGATTTAGAACACTACTCCCTGAAATATCTTACACAGATGTTGCAGTAAATCTGGGCAGTATTTTTTTTTCAAACATATAAATTTAGGCCTGAAAGAACTTCCTGCACCCCTTTCACGATGGGGTAGAAAAGGGGGTGTCATTTGATCGATATTTCTCCGATTTTGAATTATTTGAAACTCGTACCTACTGCTTACTGAATGTAAAATTTAAGGGGTAGGATGGTGGAGGGGGAGATATGAAATTTTGACGAAAAATCGATGTACATATCGAATTCATGGTTTTCGAGGACCCCGATTTCGAATCTCTGGTCGGTTTTGTGATTTGAGCTAACGGTGAGGGGGAGCTGGGGGACTTTTGAAAACAGAGCGGTAAAATTTTCATAAAAGATGTCATTTCATGTAACAATTACAGTGATTTTGGTTTCTCAATACTTACAAAACTTGAATAAAACCGCCAATGCCATTATTCCGAACAATTACTCGCCAGACCGAGCACGTAGATGTTGAAAATTATAAACTCGTGGCAGATTTGGACAACTTTGTAGCTGCTGGGGTTGGCGAAACGAAATTTTTCGGCATTTTCGATGTCGAGATGGCGGCTGCTACGACGATGAGGACGAGGATACTTAGTAAAAAGCTTTCTCGCTATTTTTGGCTAGATGGTTCGGGGCTATCGCGGCGATGCTAGTACCATAGTACTCGTATGTACGAGCCATACGATAAAAGACGATCCGGGGTCGTTGGGGTGAAACGATACTTGAGGGGAGCCGGCTCGGCTCGGGTGCTGCGGCGAGAAAAGGGATATAAACACGAGGCTATACATCGTACAACCATTTAACGCGTTCACCGTCGTCGTAAATTTTTAGACGCGAAAGAAACGCGCTCAGGGGCCGGTACACGGGGCTCTTAAAAGTTATGAAATTCGTGCGCGTAAATTTGGCCGCGTCTCGCTCGTCTGCGTTGTTCGCCAAGCTTTTTCTGCCTTTCTCTGGGTATCTCTCTCTCTCTGTCGTTGTTTCTAGGTTCACGTTCAGTTTGTTTCTCTCGCTGTTGGTTGTGTTTTACGCCATGCCATGCCATGCCAAGCCGAGCCATGCCACGCCACGCATTTTCCCATCACAGTATACGGCACACAAGGCGCGCGTACTTTGCCAGCGAGTTGCGAGTATATGGTCGCTGTGCTGTGCTGTGTGCGAAACGAGATGAGAAAAAGTGTGTAGAGAGCGAGCGAGAGAGAAAAAGGACGAAAGTGCGCGACAGAGAAGAGCAGACTCTCGGGGTACTATTATCTTTCCTTCTTTGATAAAGCTCTGTGGATTTGGTGCGATGCTGCGATGCGGCGCCCGCGTCCCGCATCCGTCTCCTTCGACCAAACGGTCGCCGAAAACGTAGACTTTAGGCTCGTTAAAAAGGCTACCTCTCCTCCGGCCGCCCTGGCCGTACCGCCCGACCTCGACTCGCCGTATCTTTTCCAAATTACAGCCGGATGAGTCGTTCGCGGCCGTATTACCCTTCTACCGGCCACCTCGTCCGCGATTTCTCAATTTATCGGTTCGCGTTTCGCGTTGCCGTTGCGTTTTTCTCTTTACTACTACGTCGAAAAAGGAAGTCACCCTCTTGCGCTCGCTCGCTCGTTCGCCCGAGCCCAAGCCGTAGCCATAGTCGTCGTCGTGCCGTGATGGTGTACTTTAATACTGCTGGCGCTTTCTCGATATCTTTCTCGCTCTAGCCGCCGACGTCTATCTCGCTTACTCCAGCAGCAGCATCCAACTTGCCGCAATCCGTATACACTATACTCTCTGCTCGGTGTCTGTGTCTCCCATCTCCATCTCACTCGTTCTCTATCTCGCTTTTTGGACGCACACGTTATATAAAGAACCAATGTCACTCCGAAGCCGCTTTCGCACAGATAATCGCTTCTTCTTCTTCTTCTACTTCTACGCCGTCTTCTTCTCTCGTTTCTACTTTATTAGTTCGCTTTTTCGAGCTTTTTTTTTCCTCCTCTTCTTCTTTTTTCCAACACGAAGATGGCAACGACGACGAAGACGACGACGATGCGAAGAAATGGTGGCTCTCTACATAGCCGAGAGATAGAGAAGCAGAAAAAAGCACAAAAAATATACCCGCCATACTTTTTTTTTTGCGCGCCTCTCGCTTTATTTTCTTCTTCGACGCTTTCTTCATCTCATCAGCTCTCTTCGCGTCTTATAATCACGTCTCGTACGTGTGTACGGGTGGTTCGAGCCGATTCGATGCAATCATCTGGTACTATCCGAGTACTTCACGTGCACAGGCATACACACTCGCACGTGGATACCGTTTTTGGATGTAATTTCGAGTTGAATCTCGAAATCGACGAAAAATATATAAAATGCCTATTTCGAAGATAAATTTGGACCATTTGTAGATATCTAAGAGAGCATGAAAGCATCGAAGGTGGAATGATTCGTTATTGGCTGCATTTCATTTTTCAGAGCTCGAAATTTCAACAGAAATTGGTCGATTGAAACGTGTGTTTTATGAAGTTTAATGATTTTAATGTCGTTTGCCAAAACTTCAAGGATACGTGTTGAAATTCATTGTTCGATCAAAGAATGAAACAAGGAAGTTGAGATGAAAAAGCCACAAAATTTCTCATTTTGGAACATCCCCTACACATGTCAGACTTTTGTAAGAACTTGAAGAAATTTTTTGTCGACTTTCTGATATTATGCCTGACTCGGGGAGGGGGGGGGGGGAATTGGAATTATAAAACTCTTGATGATGACTTTCTGATATTTTGTCAGATTTTTTTTTTTAATTTGAAATAATTCTAAACATTGAGTTGACTCGAGCAAAAAACTTATCCATCATTTAAAATTATCCTTTGAAGACGAGATTTTACATCCGTTTTTGATCAACTCAGATCAAGAAGTCTACTTTTCAGGTCAAAATACATTTTTCATTTTGAACATGATTGATCACGGGATTGAAAATCTAAAATGAATCGAATCGTGGCGTTAAGTTAATCGATTTCTGATTCGGACAATCATTGATCGATTGCCAGAAAATATCGATTTTTTAAAAGTCGATGTTTAGCGTTCAATTATTCGATGTCTGATTTGGATAGATTGATCGAAATCAAAAATCATTTTTAAAAATAATCATTATTCGATTGCTCGAAAATATCGACTTTTAAAAAGTCGATTTTTAGCGTTCAATTAATCGATGTCTGATTCGGATAGACTGATCGAAATCGAAAATCATTAATCCATTGCTCGAAAGTATCGATTTTTATGAAGTCGATTTTAAGCGTTCAATTAATCGATGTCTGTTTCGGATAGACTGATCGAAATCGAAAATCATCGATCGATTGCTCGAAAATATAGGTTTTTAAAAAGTCGATTTTTAGCGTTCAATTAATCAATGTCTGATTCGAATACACCGATCGAAATCAAAATCATTTTTTTAAAAAAATCACTAATTGATTGCTCGAAAATATCGATTTTAAAAAAGTCGATTTTTAGCGTTCAATTAATCGATGTCTGATTCGGATAGACATCAAAATCGAAAATCAATGATCGATTGCTCGATTGCTCGAAAATATCGATTTTTAAAAGTCGACTATTGGCGTTCAATTAATCGATGTCTGATTCGGATAGACTAATCGAAATCGAAAATATCGATTTTCAAAAGGTCGATTTGGGGGGGGGGGGGTAACGAAAGACGAAAACTAAGATCGATTACTCCTTATGATCGAAAAAAAAATCAATTTTCAAACGTTCACTTTTCCGAAATAAATGCGTAATTTTGGTCAATTTTCGCCCATCATAATATGAGATCGAAAATCGCAGATGAGCCAATTTTCGAAATTTGATGAATCGATTCTCTCAATCATAATCATTTTTTGGCTGAGAAGTCTATTTTTATTAAGGTTGAAATTTATTTTTATTTCAAACATGGTTAATAGAGCGAAAACTCGGTGGATTTTGACCAAATTTAGCACAGAATATCAATTTGAGTTGAGAATAATCTGAAAGAATTTTAACGAGGGGAGGGGAGGTGTCTGAAGAGGAGATATGAGCTCTCAAAGAAGAGGTATTTTTGAAAAAAATCGTGATTATTTTCGCTCCTGTCGCTACCAACCTGTTTTGGGAAAAATGGTCCAACCCCAAATGAAAGTATTTGAGATTCTGCATTGATCCATGCTATTGGTGTGAAAATCCAAGACCACATTTAGATTTCTTCTGAGGAGTTGAAAATTTATAAATCGTTGATTTTGGGGAAATTGATGTTTTAAAAATTTTTTTTCTTCGCAGATATTTCGCATTAATTATGCGAAAATATTGAAAGACATTATTCCTAAAACTGGGACAGTTTTTTGGAACGCGAAGGAAAATTTTCTAATAATTATAGCCAACTTCATTAAAAATCGAAAAAATTTCATAAGTTTTTGGCTAAGTACCTACTTTTCTTGATTTTTTTGAAATTGCCAATAATGACCGAAAAGTTGGTACCACTGCATCTGAAAGTATTTCCATAGTTTTAGAAATGATATCTTTCGAAGTTTTTCGACTTAATTTATGCAAATTTTTTTGAGAAAAAAAAATTCAAAACACGAATTTCTCTAAAATCGAGAAATTGGCAAATTTGCAATCGCTCAGTAAAACTTTAAAAGTGGACTTGGATTTTGAAGGCAATAACATAGATCGACGCAGAATCTCAAATACTTTCATTTGGGACTGGGCTATTCATCCCAAAAACAGGTTGGGTAGCGACGGGAGCGAAAAAACCACGACTTTTTTCGAAAATATCTCCTCATTGAGGCCTCATATCAACTTTTTTTGGAGGGGGGCGATCTACCTTAATGATCAATCGAAGGGTTTAAAAATTTAAACTAGGTAAATCAATTTTTGAGGTTTGATTATTCATTTTTTTTATCACGAGCGAATTTTGGTCAACTGAAGCAACGTCAAATATTTTCACTCCCTTCACCCTTTCCAACATTTATGAATATCTTCGAATTTTCTGTCATGAAATTCCTCACTCGAACCTCTCAAATATAAATCCAAACTGAGCCCAAATATGTACCAAATTTGAGCAAATCTTGATGAAATTCCTCCGGCTGAAATGTACTGGTTTCAGTACCGGAGAGGAGGGGGATCAACAAAATAATAAATCAATATGTCAACAGAGCAATTTTATAATTTATTGAAATTTTCTTCAAAATTTGAAGCGTTTGAGCCTTTGATGGGCGCGTCGTCGAGATTCAATTTTGTAAATTGGTTTGCCATCAACAGGATTTTAAAAAAAAATTCACAATAATTTTTCCGAAATTTCAAGTGACAATTTTTGACTTTTATTGATTTTAATTTGGAAATTTTTAATAGCCAATTTGGCAAACCTAGAACATCCAAAATCCGAACAACTTGAAACCACCAAGAAACGTTGGAAGGGGGGGGGGGTCGAAAATATGGTATAGACGAAGTTACAACTTTCTATCTGAATTGTATCAGACTTTGATTTCTTCTAGAATGCTCTTTGGGTACCTACATTTCTCCGTACCTCCCATTTTTGAAATTTTTCTCCAAAAATATACTACTGGTTAGAGCACCTCCTGTGTAGCGTAAATATGAAATGAAATTCTCCAAGTTATATAAATTCGGTAATATTGTAATATCCACCACTAGAGCGGGAAAATAAGGTAAAAAAGCGAAGGCGAAAAGGAAAAAATTGGCACATCAATTTTTTCTTCGGGAATGTGTTCAGATGGACCCCCTGAACTACCAAAAAAAACCCGACCCTCCTACCCCTGGAGCAAATTTTTTTAGGGGACTAAAACCGGTTGCGATTCACGTTTTTTGCGTTTTACTCCGTAAATATTAGGTTTACGATAAAAACTACCATGACAAAAAATGTTCCCCTTCAAATTCTCGATAATTTGATACTACTCTCGATACCCATCCCTCAAGGGGGGTGCCTAAAAAAAGGGGTGGAAAGAGTAGGTGTTTCAAAAAAATGTAAGTCCAGTAAATTAATCAAAATTACCACTTAATATTATTCGTTTTCGCTCAATTTTTTTCTACAAAGTCTACACACCCAACTACTAATCAAACCACCATTGATTGGTCTTCAACCCTCCCCGGGGGTTGGTGGCGGGTGCTTGATTTTTCAAGTAACACAAAACTGAATCATGTATTCGAAAAACGAATCTGGACGTGCGATATATCGAAGAGTATGTTTTCGAGGTCGCTGAATACGAATATGAACTTATTTTCTGGGTCTAACCCCTCAAAGCCCCTCTGTGCCCCAAAAAGGGGGTCAAAATTTTGAAAAATCGCGAAAAGTCGAGTGATATATCGAATGGTATGTTTTCGAGGTCGCTGAGTACGAATATGAACTTATTTTTTTGGGCTAACCCCTGGAAGCCCCTCTCTGCTCCAAAAAGAGGGTCAAAATTTTGAAAAATCGCGATATAAGTCGAGTGATATATCGAATTTGTAGCCTACTCACTTGTTCTATTTTCAAATCATGAAACAAAAGTTTTAAGACTTCCTTCTGAAAAAAATTGAAGTATTTTTGGGAGAAAATGGCTTGTCTTTTCATATTATAACTGAAATTTTTTGCTATTTTAATTTATTATTTCTTCTTCGTCGTCTTCTTCTTCTTTTTTTTTTTTGCTGAAAACATGAATGTCTAAAAATTTTCTACCAAGTGATGATAAATTTCGGGGGGTGGGGGGAGACATCAAAGCATCTGAAAATTTTGATTTGAAAAAAAAAATCGAAATGCTTTTTGAAGTAGTGAAAAAATAATATTGAACCCCTCCCCCTTCCATTCAAATAAAATTCGAGAAATTTTCTTGCTTTGCCTTTTTTTACTATTTTTTAATCATAAAACAAAAATTTGGGGCCTCCCCTTTCTGAAAAATATTGATGTAGTTTTGAAAAATTTGCTCGTATTTTCATATTTTGAATCAAAAAATTTTTAATTTCCCACTTATTCTTCCCTTATTTTGGAAATTTCAATTTCTAAAAATTTTTACTCTAGTTATGATAAAATTAGGGAGGGAAAATCTAAACATTTTAAAATTTTGAATTGAAAAAAAATCAAAATGTTTTTAAAAGTAGGTAGTGAAAAAAATCGATTGTAATAATATTGAACATCTCCCCTTCCTTCAAAATAAAATATGGGAAATTGTCCTGCTTTTATTATCCTATTTTTTAACATCACTAATTGGTGGGAAGTGTAAAGAGTGAAATGAGTGTTATATTGAAAATGAGTCCATGGTCTTGTTTTCAACGATCTTGAAAATATAATATTCGACAAAATATTACACGATTTCTGGCAACTTTTCAAAATTTTATCCTATTTAGGGGAGCGTAAGGGGGTTTTGAGGAATCGTTAGCAGAAAAACAGTTCATATTCGTACTCAGCGACTTTGAAAACATACAATTCGATATGTCACTCAACTTTTCGAAAATTTTCAAAATTTTGGACTTTTTTGGGGCAGTCAGGAGCTTTGTGGGGTTGGGGGCAAAAAATAATACCATATTCGTACTCAGCGACTTTGAAAACATATCAATCGATATATCACTCGACTTATCGCGATTTTTCAAAATTTTGACTCTCTTTTTGGGGCACAGGGGAGTTTCCGGGGGTTGGCCTAAAATAATAAGTTCATATTTGCACTCAGCGACCTCGATAATATACCATTCGATATATATATCACTCGACTTTTCGCGATTTTTCAAAATTTTGACCCTTCTTTTGGGCCACATGGGGGGCTTCGAGGGGTTGTCCCAAAAAAATAAGTTCATATTCGTACTCAGCGACCTCGAAAACATACCATTCGATATATCACTCGACTTTTCGCGATTTTTCAAAATTTTGACCCCCTTTTTGGGGCACAGAGGGGCTTTGAGGGGTTAGACCCAGAAAATAAGTTCATATTCGTATTCAGCGACCTCGAAAACATACTCTTCGATATATCGCACGTCCAGATTCGTTTTTCGAATACATGATTCAGTTTTGTGTTACTTGAAAAATCAAGCACCCCCCACCAACCCCCGGGGAGGGTTGAAGACCAATCAATGGTGGTTTGATTAGTAGTTGGGTGTGTAGACTTTGTAGAAAAAAATTGAGCGAAAACGAATAATATTAAGTGGTAATTTTGATTAATTTACTGGACTTACATTTTTTTGAAACACCTACTCTTTCCACCCCTTTTTTTAGGCACCCCCCTTGAGGGATGGGTATCGAGAGTAGTATCAAATTATCGAGAATTTGAAGGGGAACATTTTTTGTCATGGTAGTTTTTATCGTAAACCTAATATTTACGGAGTAAAACGCAAAAAACGTGAATCGCAACCGGTTTTAGCCCCCTAAAAAAATTTGCTCCAAGGGTAGGAGGGTCGAGTTTTTTTTGGTAGTTCAGGGGGTCCATCTGAACACATTCCCGAAGAAAAAATTTATGTGCCGATTTTTTCCTTTTTAAAACTGCTATTTGCCCGGTCTACACATTAAATCGGTTTATATTTTTGAAAATTTCGTTCATATCTGGAAGAGAGAGGAGGTTATTATTAGTTCGTAAAGTTCAAATTTTTCATATTCCATTAGAATTTTGAAAAAAATTGGAAATTGGCCAACTCCAGCACTCCTCTCCCCTCATCACAAAGGAAATTCTAATATTTGGACGTTCCAGATTGTTTTCGGAGTTTCTCACTTTGAGTAAAACTTTTACAATGGATGTCAAATTTGCAACTTTTTTCAAATTTTTTAATTTGTTACATAAATTTATGAGATTTTTCCGAATTTTCTCGTCTTTATCACAGGTACTGAATTTTTTCTATATTCGAAAATGATTATTTACAATAGAGGATGCTGTGAATTCGATTTCTCGTATTCGTTGGGAAAAATAGACGTAGCAGAATAGAAGAAAGAACGAGGCTCATGTACAGTACAATAATAAAAACGATGATATAGAACGCGAGGATGGTGGCGTACGGCGTACACCATCGCTATAGGTTATAAAACGTGATTTTTTTCGCATTCTGCTCGATTGGCCGAATCAAAAAGCCAAGCACGACAGACGACACGAGAGCATTTCACGTTTGGGCTTAACTGCGATACAGGAACAGGAGCTCGGGTGGTAGTGGTGTCTTGGTGGATTTCGTTTCTGTGAGAAAAAAAAAGTCTCGAATGTAGATGTACTATAGGTAGGGTATTAGAAGATGGAAGATCGTAGGTAGGTTGCTTTAATACAGTGTAGGCCTATAGGCATTCATTACGTACGTATAGTTCGAGTATATCGTATATGTATTAGTACGACAAGTAATATGATGCAGGAATGATAGAGATGAAGAGAATGTACATATCTATTTGAGTGAGAAGGTTAGCTGATCGGTCACAGTGAATAAAATTTATCGTTTAAACGCATCGCGTGCTGCCTATATGCCACATACTCGTATACCATAACTAGGACTACAGGTACCTCACCAACATGCTGCTGCTTTTGCTCTTTGCGAGTAGGTACATTAGGTGCTTGTGCTTTAGTATATCGTGGTACACCTTCTTCATCGATTATCGCTATAAATTAAGTCGTCCGATGGAAGAAATTTTTGAACGTGGAAAAAACCTACACGAACGCTTTCTAGAAAGCAGCGCAGCAGTGTGATGTGGCAAAGGTTGCTGTTCGAGTTTGATAACGAAGGAAGTTAGTGTTTCGCTAATCAAGATAGAAAAACGAATTAACCATCGATGTGATTGATCGAATACACTCTGTGGTCTCGGAAAATGAGTAATTTTCAGCTGAAGGTTCTTTTCTTTTATTTTTAGCATGGAAGAAACCAAATAATTTCCAGGTGTCGAATATTGTAAGAGGAAAAGCGGAGAAAGAAGATGAATAGAATGTTTGATCGTATATTTGAAATTCGTCGTCGCCGTCTTTTCGAATCAAAATGTACCTGAAATGAACTCGAGTTCGAGGAGTGGGATTGATTGGGTATAAAATGAGTTAAGATTGGTGAATAGGGTTTATAGTCCAGCATATGCAAATTGGAATAATTTCACCCCCCTCCCCCCACCCTACGATCTTGTGGGACAACTTTTTTCTTAAAGGGAACATATTGAGAAACATTTTTAAGCGAACTTGTCAAAAAAAAGTTGGCTCTACTGACAAAATGGCGGCTATTGATTGACAGGTCAGCCGAAATTGCACATTTGGCTTGTCAACATAGGACTCGCACAAAATTTCTCGAAGTGGGACAAAGCTAGATCAAAAGAGCATGCAAAAATTCATCACCGGTCAAAATTTCAAGCGCTTATGTGCATTTTTCGATTTTTGGTGAATTTTTAGGAATCAAATTTAGCCAAATGAGAAAAAAAATCAAATCTCACCAAATTGACCTAGAAAGCTGAAATTTGGGATGTACCCTATTTTCGATTCGCCAAATTTATTGGAATCAGTTTCAAAGCATTTTGAGCAGTTCTGAAGCCTCCAGCAGATTTTTTCAACTTCAAATTGCTACAAAATTTTATTAAATGAAGTTGGAAATCAGAAATTTACGCTCCACTTCTACTTGAACACGACTGATGGTTGGTTTATGCCACTTAGTAGCTTCCAGCGACTTTTTGAAAGTTTCCCAAGTCTCCGGTAAATTTTTAAAGCTTTAAATTTCCACGAAATTTCACCAAATGGAGTTGCACACTAATTTTAATACGCTATGAAGTCAACTGCAAGTAGATTTTAAGTCGGTTTGGAGCCTCCAGTGAGGTTTTGGAAATTACTGGAGCCTCCAGCAGAGTTTTCCCGCCATTTTCTTCAAAATATCGGTTTATTACAGTCTGAAATATTATATTTTTGTTTATAGATTTAAGTCGGTTTGGAGCCTCCGGTGAGTTTTTGGAAATTACTGGAGTCTCCAGCAGATTTTTTCCGCCATTTTCTTCAAAATCGGTTTATTCCAGTGTGAAATATATTTTTGTATAACGATTTGATATTTCATTGAAAATTTGAAAAATCACTCTTTCGCCTGCGTTTGAGGTAGAAAGATGAAATTCATTGTTGGAATTTCATATTTCAAAAATTTGCTGGAGGCTCCAGTAATTCCAGAAAAATTGCTGGAGGTTCCAAAATGACTTGAAATCTACTTGCAGTAAACTTGACGATAGCGTGTTGGAATTGGGGTGTAGAGTAAACTTTGTTTGGTAGGATTTTATGGAAATTTCATCGAGCATTAAAAAACCTGTTTGTGGCTCCGGTAATTTCCAAAGATTCCCTGGAGGCTCCAAAACGACTTGAAATCTACCCGCAGTCGACTTCATACCGTATTGAAATTAGTTAACAAAATGAATTCGGCTTTTCAAATGCATTATTGATGAAATTTTGTGGTAATTTTCAAGTTTAAAAAATCTGCTGGAGGCTCTAAAATTGCTCAAAATGGTTTGAAACTGATTCCAATAAATTTGGCAGGTCAAAAATAGGGTGTATCCCAAATTTCAGCTTTCGAGGTTAATTTGGTAAAATTATTTTTTTTCTCATTTTGGGCTCAAATTTGATTTTCAAAAATTCACCAAAAATCGAAAAATTGGCTGGCGATGAATTTTTGCATGCTCTTTCGACCTAGCTTTGTCCATTTCGAAAATGCCTCATTTCTGTATCTTCATCGTAATCAGACCATAGTGATTTGAAAGCACAAAATAATGATTTCTCGGTTGAAAACTTTTTACAATCAAAACATTTCACTTGTTTTATTGGTTGTACTTAAAACAGATTTCAGACAGAAAACTTGAAGAGTCAGAAATTACTCGTACTTATCATTAGGTATTTGAATCTTTTACAGCAAACCAATTTTTCCAATAGTATCTTCGAATAATTCAATTTCAGCTCTTTTTACGTGATTGCAATCATCTTATGCCTATTTTATTGATTTTCTAATTATTTCAAGTTATTTTGTCGTATTTTATATTATTTTTATGTAACTGAAAATTTGACATCATTCTGCCATTTTTTCCGAAATTTACAAAAATCTTAATGCTAACTTAGCAAATTTAAAAAAAATGTAGGTATAGGTACGTCTTTTCAATGAAGCTTACAAGGGAACCTCTTGAGGTGTCCGCCTCCGATTTGAACGGGACCGCGATTTTTGGAAAGAGCATGTTCTAAAACCCCCAAATCCACATTTTCAGCTGCCCAAGTTCGTTTTTCGATTTTTGGAAAATTTTTGAAAATCCAAAATTGACTATTTTGGTGATTTATGCTTTTTTTAAAAAAAGTACGTACTTGACTAGTAAAAATGTTCAAAATAAGTCCTAAAACTGATATTATAACCCCCCCAAATTCAAATTTTGCCATTTCCAGCCATTCTGAAGCCTCCAGTGCAATTTTTCAATTTCTCCAGAATTTTCAATTTGCTCCAAAAGGCGTGAATATGAAGTTGGGCAGCTAAAAATCGAGTTGTGTGTTATACTCGATCTGTTTAACGAGTTTATCCACATTTGATTCGATTCTGGAGCGGACACCTCAAGAGTGGTTTTTTGGCCAGCTTTTTTTTCAAAATAAAAATATTCAAAAATCAAAAATTTCCCGTTTGCGAGAAAATTTTTGAAATTTGCGCGATTGGCAGTATTTTGTCATGAACTAACCCCACGAGGGCAAAATTCGCCATTTCCAGCTATTCTGGAGGCTCCAGCGCGATTTTTCAAATTCTCCAGAATTTTCAATTTGCTCCAGAAGGCGTGAATATGAAGTTGGGCAGCTAAAAATCGAGTCGTGTGTTATGCTCGAACTGTTTAATGAATTTATTCACATTTGAGCCGATTCTGGAGGGGACGCCTCAAGAGTGGTTTTTTGACCATGCTTTTTTTCAAAATAAAAATATCCAAAAGCCAAAAATTCCTCGTTTGTGAGAAATTTTTTGAAATTTGCGCGAATCGCAGTATTTTGTCATTAATTAACCACACGAGAGCGAATTTAGCCATTTCCAGCCTTTCTTGGGCCTCCCTTTAATTTTTGGATATTTTATTATGAAAAAAGCTGGTCAAAAAACCACTCTTGAGGTGTCCGCTCCAAAATCGGCTCAAATGTAAATAAACTCGTTAAGCATATCGAGTATAACACACAACTCGATTTTTAGCTGCACAACTTCATATTCACGCCTTCTGATGCAAATTCAAAATTCTGGAGAAATTGACAAATAGCGCAGGATGCTCCAGAATGGCTGGAAATGGCAAAATTTGGATTTGGGGGGCTAATATCAGTTTTAGGATTTATTTTGAACATTTTTACT
This sequence comes from Planococcus citri, assembly GCF_950023065.1. Lineage (NCBI taxonomy): Eukaryota > Metazoa > Arthropoda > Insecta > Hemiptera > Pseudococcidae > Planococcus > Planococcus citri. The sequence continues at coordinate 5,610,591 of NC_088681.1, read as the reverse complement.
GATCAAGTACGTACTTTTTTAAAAAAAAGCATAAATCACCAAAATAGTCAATTTTGGATTTTCAAAAATTCTCCAAAAATCGAGAAATGAACTTGGGCAGCTGAAAATTTGGATTTGTGGGTTTTAGAACATGCTCTTTCCAAAAATCACGGTTCCGTTCAAATCGGAGGCGGACACTTCAAGAGGTTCCCTTGTTTCGATATTATTTTTTCAAGTCTTTTTTCGTTCTTTAACTGATTTTACGCTAATTTCCTTGATTTTTTTACAATTCCAAGCAAATCGCGTAAGTACCTTACAAAATAACTTAAAATTGCAAGGAAACCTACAAACTTGAAACAAAAATAACAAATTTCATTATTGAAATCAATCCGATTTGAACTTCGTGATGATTTTCACAAGTTTTCATAGAGTATTTTTCAATGTGTGAGTTGAGGGGGGGGTGGGGATGGGAGGAGGCATTACGACGAAGCCAATCCAAGAACCTTCTTCCGGCGACGATGGGAAAATTCGCACGAAAAAACACCCGGGAAAATTTACAATTGTATTCTACCTACACATACCTATAGGTAAACGACGTATGCACTGTTTATATATCGTACGTCTTCTCAGCTAAAGAAGGAATCGCAATTTCGCAGCATACGTGACTTAAAAACACGATATGACGACGACACCGAGATCATGTTTGTTGGCCATCATTTACAGGCATTACGGTTCGCTTGTCCTTTGCTCGACATTTTCTCGTACGAGAAAGGCGTTTGACGTCATCGTCTGGTCGCCAAGTTTTTCTAATTTTATCTCAATATATTGTGCGAAATGCTGCAGGTACAGAATAGGCCGCAAATGTCCTCATTTTGTATACGAGAATAAGGGGACCCCCTGAGTCGTGTAGCCTTGTTCAGATTACACTTCATTGTTCGCTTGATGAGGAAAAAATCATGTCTCAATTTCGTATTCGTTCTTTGAATTTTGTCCAGCGCAGCGTGTATTTGTGGTGAATTTTAGTGGTAGGTAGTTCTGAAAGAGAAGAAATGAATAAATTTTTCAAAAAAAAATCCAATGACCTCTACAACTGAGGTCGAAGTCTATAATTCGAGTCGTCGTCGTCGTTTCCTTGTAAGCGACGCCTGTTGGCCTGTCTGCTAGGTGTGGACCGAAAATAAAAAATTTCAAATTACTAAACCTAAAAATGTCAATTTATTTGAAATTTTCAGAACATACCTACTCCAGATTGAACAATTTAGTTGGATTTTCCATTCTATTACCTCCCCTTCTCCCTTTTATTCGCCCTTTTCAACACAAAAAAAAGATCACTCGTCTCAAACAAAATGATATAGGTACCTACACATAAAAATTTTCAAAAAATGTTAATTTCACAACGAACCGAAATGCGGCGAAAGGCTGGACAATTTCACGCTTTCGACTCTCTCGTTGCTCTTTTTTGGTTTTTTTGCCTTTTTTTTTTTTAGGTTTTCGTCGAACACTTGAAATTCCGAGGAGCAAATACGGGATCCGAAGTTTCTGGCAGAAAAAAAACAGCGTTTCGTCGCTCAGCTCGGCCATATCGTCGAACCGCAAAGTTGGTAGAAATTTACGCGGGTGGTGGCCGTTGGGCTATTTGAAAGGGAATTTTACGCGTAATTAATTTCGCCTCCATGCTTTCGCTGGTGTATTATACTCTCTCGTTGTGCTCGTACATCTGTAGGCCGCCTAATGTCGAGCAACTTTTTTTTTGTTTTTGGTTTTCGTATCGTTGGTTGTCGAAATTAAAACAAATTAGAGGCGAAAATCGAGTTCGTGCGGTTTTCGCGCGAATAAAGCTTCGATGAAATTTGAAGCGTTCGTTACTCGCGCATCGGTTATTCGAATGTGTGCCTGGCGTACCTAAACTACTACGTGCTTGTATAGTGTAGTTTTGACATTTGCATAATTTTTGCAAGGTCATCGTTGCGTCGTGTCGCGACCGTTTCAAGGTGAGTTGAATGGGGTTTTATTTGGAATAAAAAAAGCTCACTAGGTTTTTCAACGAGATGTGAGTTGGATGGGGATCGAATGATCGAATTGGAAAAATGAATCAGGAGGAATCGATATATCACATCATTATTTTCATGCATTTTTTCAGAAGGAATAGGGGGGGGGGGCAGTGAAGGATTATCACCAAAAAAAACTTTCTAGAATGGCAATAAACCGTTTTTTTTAATCATTAACCTCGAAAGGCATATCAGTGACGTCCTCTTAAATTTTCATGCCCAATTTCAACCTCCTGATCAATTTTTTTGGACTATTACCCATTGGGAGAGGTTCTGGGAGCCGTGGGTGTGGTCAATTTGAAAAACAAAGGCTATATTCATGTTCAGCGATATCGAAAACATACTATTTCATGTGTCACACGAATGAAACCATTTTTTAAACTTTTACCCCATTTGGGGTGGTGCTAGGGGCCGTGGATGGGGCCCCAATCAAAAATCTGACGTCATATTCGTGTTCACCGTCACCAAAAACATACAATTCAATATATCACATGTCCTAGATTTCTTTTTGAAAGTTTCGCCCAAATTTGGGGGAGGGGGTGCTCCCCTTCCATTAAAAGATCCCATCTCGAAAATTGAATATTTCGAAAAAGTATCGATAGGTACATCTGCAGAAATTTTTTCTGAGTTTTAAATGATAACACTAGCTCACTTACAGCGCCATTTTAAAATTTGAACTTCCAATTGATGTGTATTTTTAGATTAGGTACCACATAGTTTGATTATCCATGATGAGGATACTGAACAAAGCAATTTGCCAGTAGCTCCTTCCAGCTAAAAGTAACTTTTTTTCTGGTTGAAATTTTTCTTCCCCTTAAAAATTGAGGTATGCAACTTTATCATCTCCGAAATGTTTCCGGAGGCATCTTTGAACATGCATGTTTTTTGCATCAGGTTGGAAAGAATTCCGATAAATTTTTGACTTTACATCACACTTTCGAAAAATTTGGAAAAAATTTTCAAAAATGACTTTCTAATATTTTGTTAAATTTTTCTTTTGGTTAATTAATGCTGACAATTTTTGGTAAATTACTGTTATTCTTGGTAAAATACTGGTAATTGTTGGTAATTGATGTGTAATTTTTGGGTAACATGAAATTACAGGTAGTGTGGTGAATTACTGGTGATTTTTGGTTAATGACTGGTAATTTGATCATTTTTGGTAGATTTTCTGGTAATTTGGTAACTTTTAAGTGAACCAGAAACCAGATTTTGTCGTATGGGAATTTATGGGAAATTACTCACAACAAGATGAAACTTGAGCGTCTTTTTGGGCTAATTAGAGACATTCCATGGTAATTTTTGGTAAATAACATTACTGGTAATTTTTCATGAATTAACTACACAGTAAAAGTTGGGAAACTGCACAGTGGGCTGTGAGCACCTTCAAACGGCCGTAATTCAAAAACTTACAATGAACCCTAAAACAATGGTACAATGATATCCTCCCTTATGTTTTTGGGATTTTTTTTTGTAGGGGGTGGGGGTGTGGGAGTGAGGGGGAGAAAAATTCAAAATTTGACTATAATGATGTGTGATATGTCGAAATGTATGTTTTTGAGGGTGTAGATTACGAATTTGACAATAACTTTTTTCATAGGGGTGAGTGGTGGGGGCTAAAGGGGACGAAAACGGTGAAAAATTCAAAATTTGACTATAATGATGTGTGGTATTTGATATTAAAACTCCGTTTTTTGCAGACTCTGCTGCATAGATAGGAATAGAACAAATTTCAAGATGTCAATTGCCATTTTTCGCCCAAATGCCCCAGCGACCACAACAGTCAATTATACTGAAAAATCATGGTGAATTTCAGGGACTTTGACGGCTCCCCAATAGAAAATTCTTCATCCCCCACCCTTCGCCCCTTCTACATCCTCGAAAACGTACATTTAGACATATCACACATCATTATGGTCAAATTTTGAATTTTCCACCGTTTTCACCCCCTTCATCCCCCACCATCAACCCCTAAGAAAAAAATATTGTCAAATTCGGGATCTACAACCTCGAAAACATACATTTCGACATATCACACATCATTATTGTCAAATTTTGAATTTTTGACCATTTTGACCCCCTCAGCCCCGACCATTGACCCCTACGAAAAAAATATTGCCAAATTCGTGATCTACACCCTCAAAAACATACATTTCGACATATCACACAACATTATAGTCGAATCTTGAATTTTTCGCCCCCCTCACCCCCACATTCCCACACCCCCTTCCCCTACAAAAAATATTGTCAAATTCGAATTCTGCGACCCCCAATAACATAAGGGAGAATGTCATTGTACCATTGTTTTAAGGTTCATTGTAAGTTTTTGAATTACGCCCGTTTTGAGGGTGCTCACAGTCCACTGTGAACCGCAGTAGGGAATTTTTGGTATATTACTTGTAAATTTCAGTAAATTACTAAGACGAAAAGATGACAAAAATACGAAAAGATGATGAAAATACGAAAATATGACGAAAAGACAAAAAGACGACGAATAGATGATGGAAAGATGACAAAAAGGTAACGAAAAGATGAAAAGATGACTAAAAGACAAAAGGATAGCGAAAAGATGACAAAAAGATAACGAAAAGATAACAAAAAGACCAAAAGATGATGAAGAGACAAAGAGATGATGAAACGACAAAAAGATGATGAAAAGACAAAAATACAAAAAAAAACACGACAAATAGATGAAAAGATGACGAAAAATCGAAAAGATGACGAAAAAATAACAAAATGACGACGAAAAGATGATGAAAAGACGAAAAGATAAAAAGATGATGAAAAGACGAAAATATGTCGAAAAGACTGCAAAAAGATGACAAAAAGACAACGAAAAGACGAGAAGATGACGTAAGATGAAAAGATGAAAAGACGGCGAAAAGATAACAAAAAGATGACGAAAAGACAAAAACTCGATGAAAAGAGGAAAAGACGACAAAAAGATGAAAAGTTGACAAAAAGATGAAAAAATTTTGAAAAGACAAAAAGATGAAAAAACAACAAAAAAATGATGAAAAAATGACGAAAAGATAACAAAAAGATGAAAAGATTGAATTATTTGTCATTTTAAGAAATTTGGTAAATTCCTAGTGATAATTATGATGATTTTTGATGAATTGGTAGCCGTCTTTCGCAAATTATTAATAACTCGTGCTAAATTACTGCAATTACTGGTAATTTTTGATAAATTACTAATAATTTCTGGCAACTTGGTAATTTTTCGGAAAATTGGTAAATGGCAGCGATGCAGAGATGAGGCCCCAAACAATTTTTTTTCGTGTTCCTGGGCTTGGACTTTCAATCAAAAATTTATTATGTCTTGGGCTTGGATTTGGGCCCAGGAAACTTTGGGTTTGGGTTTCAGGGCTCAGTGTCCAGGGCTCGAATGAAGTGTTCAGGTCTTCCCGGGGCTTTTTGGGGTTTGAAATTGTAATAATGAAGAATAAAGAAAATCTTATTTGATTTTCTGTTGGAAAAAAAAAAGAAAAAAACATTTTAAGGGCAGATTCCGATTGCTTTTTTAAAAACTATTCGAATGGAACTGTTTTTTTTTTTTTTTTTAAATCAGAATTAATTTTTTTTTGTATGTAGTTTTTAATTATCGACCAAATTTTTCATATTTATTTTATCAGTATAATTTTTCAAAGAACAATGAACTACCTACAGAATATAAATACTGTACCAAAAAACCCTTGAAATACATTATTAAACTTTTTGCTGAAGTTCTGAATTTTTTGTTTTTTGAAAATTATCTTTTTTGACTATTGAGATGTACTGAACAGTAATTCCAATAGAAATTTACAAAATTCAATTCAGTCAATTATTCACACAAGCCCTGAAAAGCCCAGATCACAGTTTGGGTTTCAGGGCTCACGTTCTGAGCTTGGGTACATAAATAATGTACCAAAAACCCTTTGAAAGTTAAAATATTAAACTTTTTGTTGAAGCTGTAAATTTTTTTTTTTTGAAAATCATCTTTTTTGACTTTTGAGATGCACTGAACGGTAATTACACTAGAAATTTACAAAATTTACAAGCCTCAAAAAGCCCCGAAAAGTCCTGATCACAGTTTGGGTTTCAGGGCTCACGTTTTTGGCTTGGTTTTCAGAGGAATAGGTTTCGGGCTTAGGTCTTTGTAGATTACAGTTTTTAAAGTTTTGGGGCTTGGACATTCGGGCTTCAAGGAAATAATCGGGGCTTTTTCGGGTTTCGGGTCCGGGTCTTGGGCCGGGCCTCATCCCTGCAGCGATGGCTGGTAATCTTTAGTGAATTACTGGTAATTACTGGTAATTTTTGGTAAATCATGTGGTAATTTGGTAATATTTTTGGCAAATAACCGGTAATTTTTAGTAAATTACTGAAAAATTATGGTAAATTACCGGCAATATGTGGTAAAATACTGGTAGTTCATGGTGAATTTTTAGTAAATTACTGAAAAATTATGGTAAATTACCGGCAGTTTGTGGTATAAAATACTGGCAATTTATGGTAAAATACTGGTTATTTGTGGTAAATTACCGGTAATTCACGGGAAATAACCAGTAATTTATGATAACTTGCTGGTTATCCATTGTAAATTACTGATGATTTTTTAATTTCTGTTAAATTACTGGTTATTTCTGGAATATTAATAAATTTTGCCTTTGCCAAACTTTCAAAAATGGGTTTTTGACATTGTACATACGTACATATCAGAGTCTTGAGAATTTTGAAGAAATCCTTTATATTTCCCTTCTCAATGACATTCATCATTCCGTTAAAAGCCAAAAACATTTCTAGGATTTAAAAAAATTTCTTTGCGAAAGGACTTCACCCCCTATTTTTTGGAACGTCTCGTCAAAATTTCCGAAATATGAAGGTGTACTCTGGGATAGAGCAACTTTTAAAGGACCAAACATCATTATTCATTACCTTTCCTTCTTACACCATATTTCACTCTCCCACTTCGTGTTGATGAGAGCAAATCAATCACAAAATCGATTTCGATCCGATAATTGCACAGAATCAACTCTCTGTCGCGTTTTACCTATTTCTACCACTGTATTTATCGTATCTGTTCATCTAGTAATAACTGTCTAACCGAAGAGACGCTTCTGCCTTAGCTGCTGAGTTGACACAGCTGACGGCGCCCCCCTGCTGCAAGACCCGAATTACCATCGTAGGTACATAATCAACGAAGACGAAAGAAAAGAGGAGGAACAAGTGTAAGGCGAAGGCGAGTGATGTTCACTTGTATACGTACGAGGAGGAGTACTAGTAGGTTAGATGCTTACACCAGTCGTCGTCGTATACCCAACATATGGATCCGATTAATCTACTAGATGACATCCTCTCTCACTCTCTCGTTATCCCTCCTGCTGGTTTTGTATATTCGCGGCTGGAGTTCCATCGAGTGCGGCGCTGAGCCGCTATATTACCAACATCAGCCGTTTCTCTAGAAGGGAAAATCATCTCGCGATCCGCGAACTCGGGCGTGTTGGGCTCGTTCTGAAAAAATTCCACGCACGCCTAAGAAGGGTGCGAGGCTGCGAGAAAACGTACACGTGGAAATCATAAGTTCTCCGTCGTCGTCGCGGTCCAACACCAAGTACAAGAGGAGCATTGACTGGAGCCGGAGCCAGAGCCATTCAACATGTGCGCGAATAATAATTACAGCAGATTTCGCATTTCGCCAGCTAGAGTATATTTTATACGTGTAATTTTGACGCAATGTGCATTACGGTTGCGAAAATCTTACTTTGGTACGTAGTTGCAGATAAATGAACGACTCGTGTACGCCAAGTTGCGTTCAAATGCGAAAAATCGCCTTTGGCTGGATGGCGGGGTGACGCGGAGGGGGTATTTTATCTGTTTTTTTCTTCTTTTTCCGTTTCTCTCGCTCTATCTGTTCGACGCTGCCAGTGCCAGAGCCGGAGTAGAGCACCAGAGAATTCTATTTACTCTTTATCGTTCTACTCGTATATTTTTTTCCCTATACGTGTAGCCCTATAGCTAGCCGAAGCGCGTCGAATGTTTCTTTTTTTTTTTTTGCTCTCTTGACGAAGGATACGCCGAGAGGAAAAAAGGCGACGAAAAAAAAAGAGGCGAAAAATTGCAGAACGTGACGTATTTTTGATATTCTGGACAAGACTCGCAGTTGACCTGGATTTTTTTACTTTTTTTTTCTGCCTTTCTCGGCCATCTCTCTCTCTCTCTCTATCGCCTTTCTCGTCGTATGTTCATTTCGTATCCTTTCTGGCGCGCGAAAATTTTCAACGCTGTCGTGCTATAGGCTTTTCTCTCGCCATATACTCGTACATATATACGACAAGCAGCTAGACAGAGATGGAGAACGAGAGATACGTCGCCGTTTTTAAGCGATTTTAAAGGGGCGAACGTCGTCATCGAGCGCAAAAGGCGTTCATTTGGAGGCGAAATTTTCGACGAAAGACGTAATTTTCACGCACTATAGTTCTACACCCCCACCTCCCGACTGCCTGCCTGCCTAACCCTGCCATCCTCTAAGGCATCGTATAAGACTCTACCAGCTACCAGGCCACGTATACTTCGGTTAGAGTGCCAATGCTTCGTGTGTATAGTCGACGTCGACGTCGTCGTCTAACTCTCTTTTTGGTGGACTTGAGGGGGGGGGGGTTCGCTGCACAGCGCGCCGCAGTATGGTACGCCCAACGATAACGTAATTTTCGAGATGAATTATTTACTCGGCGGTTTCGCTCGCACAGCAGCGTAGCCGGATACCAAGAATTCCGACTGGAGAAATTTTTTTTCCTCCCTTTCTAATTGGCAAATCCTACCCGAGCCCGGCAAGGATAACCGACCGAGTGGATTAGTAATTAGGTGGCTTTACGCCGAATACCTTTTTTCCAACCGACGGGTATACGGGTTTAAATTAATTTTTTTTCTTTCGCTTTCTCGCTCTCTTTCTCTATCGCGCTCGTTTGTGAAGCGTGATGGCGCACCGTTTAATTTTCTAAGCCGGCTGATTATATTTCGCGAGATACGAAAAAAATGCGACGAAAAACATCACCTTGCGAATAGTACATACATAGATAAGCATAATGAGGTATTTGTAAGTTTCAATGTTTGCGTTCTGTTGCTCAAAAAATTTAGCGAAAAGTGGTGGAAAATTTTGGAATTGCATCTGGATATATCGAAAGCCAACCCCTTCCCTCGTCTGAAGAAAAATGTTGAAAAAGATAACGATTTTCATATTATCGTGGATAGATCTCATCGTATCTTCTCAGCCCAGCCTCCGTTAAAAAACGACTGGGGTGACAACCGGGTGGGGGGGAGGTCGAGAATCCAAATAATATTTAGATATATTCGAACTCAGTAACCTCGAATCAAAAATGGTCGATGTGCCTCTGCTATGCTCCATGTTTTCAATATATTTTTTTTTTTTTTCAAAATTGGGAAATTGAAGGGGTATTGAAAGGTCGTGTACAAAAAAAAGACAAAATATTTGAAGTAAACGACCGTAAATTTTCAATAATAATTCCTTGAATTATGATTTCTTTTGCTTGAAATATTATCCTCCCTCTCCCAAATATGTATCATTTCGTATTGTAATTATATTTTTTTAATCATTATTTTACTGTGAATCAAGTACATATTTGAATTTTCAACTAACGAACGCATGTTTTTTTGTTTTGTTTCAGGTGAGTCTTTGCCCTGCTCAAATTTTCATCATTGTACTTGGAATGTCTGTAAGAGATCTCGATGTTGAGTTGGTAAGTACTAAGTAACTATGTACTTGTGAAAATCTTCAACGATCACTTATCACTTTAGGATAATTTGAAAAAATATCACATTAGAAGTTGTAACTGTACTTTGAAAATTTGAAGAAAAAATCCAGGGAGCGTGTATTTTTATCATATATATTCAATTCATAATGATGAGGTTTTCGTGATGAATTCGCGAAATCTGGGGGGGGAAGAGTGTCCGAAAATTTTGGTTAAAATGTGAAAAAATGTCAAATATGACGTTTGACCCGAGATGAAAGTTTCATCAACCTAGCTTGAGTACTATTTTCGAATTGGACGTGTCAATTACCTATGTATTGACGATTATAGGGATTGTGATTCATGTTCGAGTCAAGAAAAAACTGAAAATAGCTTGAAATTTTCGTCACATGGCTTGGGAAATTCATATACAATCCTCTTGTGCGATAAATAAGTTATTTTCATAGTAAAATTAGCAAAACTCAAGTTGAATTCTCACTAAACGCAAAACCACTCCACGAAATCGTCAAAATAACATAAGAATCGGATTCAGCGTCCTCAAAAACCATGAAATCGATATGCATGATGGTTTTTTATCATATTACGAAATTCACCCCCTAAAATTCCACAAAAGCTCCCCTTGCACCCCTAAATTTCACTCGATATGAGCTCATGTCAACAAAGTTGAAAAATCACCCAATATAGGTCAATTTCCTCCGAAAGTAAGTTTTGAAACACATAAACTAGCTCCAAAGAGCATTGGAGGGGGGTGGGGGTAAAATCTGCGATATAAGAGGGTGGTTTTTGAGAAATTGATAAAAAATTGAGTTACATATCGATTGCTTGGGTTTCAGGGGTGCAGAATTCGAAACTCGCAATATTTTTTCATAAGAATAAATTTTTTAATGAGAATTGAGCCGTCTTTCCCCTTTTTGGTCAACATTCATGTCATTAAGCAATGCAGTGAAGAAAACATACCATAAAATTATGAAAATATCAATAATATCATCAGAATCGATATCAGCGTCCTCAAAAACCATGAAATCCATAAATACAAATACATGGCAATTTTATACCGTATCTCAAAATCCACTCCAAATATTCTATAAACGCTCCCCGCTTCGCTTGTATCACTAAATCACAAAATTGAGAAAATATTGCCAGAGTTGTAAGAAATGTTGAACACTTGACTGCCTTCAAAAATAAGTTTCTCAGGGATGGTTCAGCAAACTGGGGAGAGGAGGGATTGAAAAAATTATGAAAAATCGAGTTTTGTATCGATTGCTTGGGTTTTTAAGGTGCTAATCCTAAAACTAGTCATCTTTTCCCATAAAAATAACCGTATTAAACGAGAATCGAGCTTTTTTTGTCAAAGATTGAGCAATAGTAAAAAAAGAAGCATAAATATGGACCATTCCTCCGTATTTCAAAAACAAGTCATCAAATCGTGAAAATTTCATCAGAATCGTGACTAGCGTCTCCAAAAACCATGAAATCGATATGCATGATGATTTTTTATCAAATTATCATATTTTGAAATCCACCCCCTCCTCGAGTTTCGTGAAAGCTCCCCTTTACACCCCTAAATTTTCTATAGTTTGACAAATGTTGACTGAGTTGAAAAAAGGCTGAACACATTACCTTCCTCCAAAAGGGGGTTTCCCAGCACATTCATCAACTCGAAAGACATGGGGGAGGTTCGGAGGACTTGAGGGGCGGTTTTTGAAAAATTGATAAAAAATCGAGTTGTATATGAATTGCTTGGGTTTTGAGAGTGCTGAATTCAATAATGGCAGTATTTTTTCATTAAAATTAATTTTTTCAACGAAAATTGAGCTGATAATTGCCTTTTTTAGTGGCAATATTATCAAGGTTGGACTTGAAGGGATGGTTTTTGAAAAATTGATAAAAAAAATCGAGTTTTATATCGATTGCTTGGGTTTTGAGGGTGCTGAATTCAAAAATGGCGATATTTTTTCATTAAAAGTAATTTTTCAACAAAAATTGAGCTGATTTGTCTTTTTCACTGTCAATGTTTTCAGGGTTGCACTTGAAGGGGTGGTTTTTGAAAAATTGATAAAAAATTGAGTTTTATATCGATTGCTTGGGTTTTGAGGGTGCTAAATTCAAAACTGACAATATTTTTTCATAAAAATGAATTTTTCAATAGGAATTTGTGATTTTAATTTTTCTCTCCGAAAAAATGATCGTAAAAATTGATTTAAAATGGTATTTTGAGAAAAAAATAGAACAGAGTCGCTGGGTACTATTGACCTCCAAAAAATAAGGCAACCCCCTTCCCCCTCTCTTGCCCAACACCCAACTTACCTAATCAAATCATTCTCATGTTTTGTCAGCCTCTTTCAAGCTATGACGCAGAATTCAGACCAGGTTGAAAATTTTCAAATTGGTTGATAAGTCCATGAAATAAATTTTCAAAAACGTCGATTTTTCTTCATCGAAACAATTAATTTGCTCATCTCTGCTCAATTTTCATTTTTTGGCGATGAGATCTTCACACTCGGACCATCCGACTTTTTGGGGACCCGCTGCTTCCCAAAAATCCACTTTGGCGAGCATCAGAGTTGGGGTCAGATTGCACACCTCAAAGAAAGAGCACATTTTTCTCACAACAGTAGCAACTTGTTAGACTTCCTGTGAAAAACGAAGCCATCATTTCCTCCGTTTGGCCTGCTCCAGCAAACCAGCATCGCCAAAACTCGCAGAATAGACTTTTGCCTATTTAGAAAGCGATCAATATCGAATGTCGAAATACGCGAACTATACGCGTTGCGTATACAGCATCGTTGGTCGCGGCGGCGCGGTGGCAACTTACCTATTCTGGAACCGGTACACGTTAGCTGGCTGCTTGGGCCTGGGCTTGGGTTTATGTACGACCGCAATAAATCCGTACCACGACGTCAATTAAGTATTGGTGTGAACGTCTGGAGAACGACGACGACGAAGACGACGAAGACGACGACGACTACTACGAAGGAGAAGAAGAAGACCGGGCAAGCTGAGCGAAAAAAAAAACCTGCAGCGTGTATTCGCCAGTAACATAATCCCAATCCGCTCTTACGTAGAAAGTGGTTCGCGAGACCAGACAAAGATACCGCGTGCGCGATAGACGTGCAAAAAAAAATTGAACCCGGCCATCGGGCGAAGCGCGGCGCGGCGCAGTGGAGGCAATAGGCAAAAAAAACAAGACGGCGACGACGACGAAGACCGTTGGACACACACACAGGAAGGACATCATCGCTCGGTGCGGCGGCGAAGCAGTCGCGGTATCCCAGAGGCAGCGACTTGAATTTCGCGATTTTGCGGTCCGACTTTCCATCTGGTCGAGTGGTCTGAGTGAGAGAGACACCAGCCACGGCGATAGAGAAAGAGCCACGACCAAGACACGAACACGTCAAAACGTACGAGCGAGTATGGGGCTTGGGCGCGGCGGCGGGGCCCGGGGTCGAGCCGCGCAGCCGAGGTAATCGCTTCTTTGGAAGTCTTAATCAACCGGCGGCGTTTCGCTAATGGTTTCCAAGTTGTTCCTAAAAAGGTTCGCGAAACGCGTTCGTGTCTGGTTTCGGTAATTATACACGCCTTGGAATACGCGACGGCGATCGTAACCGCCGCCATAGCCGCCGTATCCAGGCCGGCCGGCCAGCCGAGGGACGACCTCTCATCAACTCAACCTCTCTCTCTGTCTCTTTCTCTAGGTACTTCTGCTTGTCTGTGGTGTACATGCTGCGCTTATAACGTATGAGAGGATATCGTAACCTCCTGGCGAAGTATTTTCTCTATTGTACGTACGAGTAGGTACATATACATACGTGTGTCAAATAACTGGCTATCTTATCCAGCGACACGCTACTCGTCGTATGTAATTCGAAAATAGGTACCCACGAGTCGAAACTGTTTTCGAGATCATTGCAGCAGCATCCAAGTCCAATTCAGGCTCATTCTCAAATTATCAACGACCAACCTCATCTTCCTCACGAACATCATCGATCTGCATACTCTTATAACTGTAGAATGTTTTTTGATTCCAGAAGCTCTTAATTGTCGAGTTATTCGATGAAATTGTGATCAAAATGCTTGAATTAAAATCAACCAAGAGAGAAACTTACAATCAACAACGTTGACTTCAACAGTGCGATATACTCGCAGGTGATCAAAAGTTCAGCAACAATCAACACCCCTCCCCCCTTCCCACTGGTCCACTCGTCAGAAAGTTTGGCAAATATAAAAACAGTTAGGTACACTCAATCAATAAAATTGAGACCAACTTTCAAAAATTACAATGGGTTTGGCTGGATGATTTTTAAGAAAAATGGGGAAAGGTCAAAATTTTCAAAGATAAGTAAGTCGAAAATTTTGGTCAAAAATTATTCAAACTTTAAAAATAAAATGCTGGAAAATAATTTTTCATTTGTTATCATGGTTGCGTTTTTCCAGCCTTACTTATGCTCTTTATGCTGCAATTATTATGAATGTCTGAATAGAAAAAAATGGATTTTTTTTTTTGGAAGTTTTATTATAAAAACATACTCTGCTTTTGTCATTCTTTTATGCCAAAAATGCTACAAAAAAATTTGTGCTTTTCCCTTACAATCCTCGAAAAAAGACCTTTTTTTCAAAAAAATTATCAAAAAAGTCGATCTTTTTTGCAAAATTTGGAAATCCAATTTTAATAAAAATTACCCAAGAAATCCAACTTATTTGCCAAAATTGCAAAAAGAAATCTTGCTTTTTAAAAATTGTCAAAAGCTGCAACTTTCGTCAAACTTGCCAAAAAATGTAAGTTTCTTGGAGAAATTGGTCTCAAAAGTCCCGATTTTTGTCAAAATTGTCAAAAATTCTCAAGTTTTGCCATAATTGTTTCAAAGTTTGTTTTTTCAAACCAAAGTCATCAGAAAGTTCTTCATTTTTGATAATTGCTACAATTGTCAAAAAAATCCAGCTTTTAGCAACAATGTCCAAAAAAGATCGGTTTTTGTCAAAATGATTAAAATTTTCAGCTGCCCAAGTTCATTTTTCGATTTTTGGCGAATTTTTGAAAATTCAAAATTGACTGTTTTTGGCGATTTATGCTTTTTTTTAAAGTACGTACTTGATCAGTAAAAATGGTCAAAATAAGTCCCAAAACTAATATTAATTACCCAAATCCAAATTTTACCATGTTCAGTCATTCTGAATCCTCCAGTGCGATTTTTCCATTTCTCCAGAATTTTGAATTTGCTCCAGAAGGCGTTAATGTGCAGTTGGGCAGCTAAAAATCGAGTTGTGTATTATACTCGACCTGTTTAACGAATTATCTACATTTGAGCCGATTTTGGGAGTGGCACCTCATGAGTGGTTTTTTGGCCAGCTTTTTTCAAAATTAAAAAATCAAAAAAATCAAAAGTTTCCCGTTTGTGTGGAAATTTTCGAAATTCACGGGAATCGCTGTATTTTATCCAAAACTAACCCCCCCCCCCAATCCAAATTTCACAATTTCCAGCCATTCTGGAGCCTCCAGCGCGATTTTTCAATTTCTCCAGAATTTTGAATTTGCTCCAGAAGGCGTTAATGTGCAGTTGGGCAGCTAAAAATCGAGTTGTGTATTATACTCGACCTGTTTAACGAATTTATCTACATTTGAGCCGATTTTGGGAGTGGCATCTCAAGAGTGGTTTTTTGGCCAGCTTTTTTCAAAATTAAAAAATCCAAAAAAATCAAAATATAACCGTTTTTGAGGAAATTTCTGAAATTTGTGCGAATCGCGCAGGTCGAGTGTAATATACAACTCGATTTTTAGCTGCCCAACTTCATATTCACCGCTTTCTGGAGCAAATTCAAAATTCTGGACAAATTGAAAATCGCGCTGGAGGCTTCAGAATGGCTGGAAATTGTATAATTTTGAGTTGGGGGTTAGTTACGGTCAAAATACAGCGATTCGCGCAAATTTCAAAAGTTTCCTCACAAACGGTTATATTTTAATTTTTTGGATTTTTTAATTTTGAAAAAAGCTGGTCAAAAAACCACTCTAGAGGTGTCATTTCCAAAATCAGCTCAAATGTAGATAAACTCGTTAAACAGGTCGAGTTTAATACACAACTCGATTTTTAGCTGCCCAACTTCATATTCACGCCTTCTGGAGCAGATTCAAAATTCTGGAGAAATAAAAAAATCGCGCTGGAGGCTCCAGAATGGCTGGAAATGGTAAAATTTGGATTTGGGTAATTAATATTGGTTTTTGGGACTTTTTTCGACCATTTTTACTGATCAAGTACGTACTTTTTAGAAAAAGCAAAATCGCCAAAAACAGTCAATTTTGAATTTTCAAAAATTCGCCAAAAATCGAAAAATGAACTTGGGCAGCTAAAAATTTGGTTTTGGGGGTTTTAGACAATGCTCTTTCCAAAAATCGCGGTCCCGTTCAAATCGGAGTGTGACACCTCAAAAGATTCACATGTCAGCTTTTGTCACAAATTGTCAAAAAAGGAAATTATTCATGTTTCAAAAAATCTTTTTTCTCTCAAAGTTGCCAAAAAACTTGAGTTTGTTTGCGTAAATTGTCAAAAGCTTCAACTGTTGTTGAAATCGCCATAAAAGTCTTATTTATTCTATTGTCAGGAATAGGTACCCTGTTTCTGTCTAAATTATAAAAAAATTCTGACTTTACCAAAATTGTCGAAAAAATTCCAAATTTTAGTACAATTGTCAAAAAAGTTCCGTTTTTTGCGAAAATTGTCAAGAAAGTCCTGTTTTTGCCACAAAATTACATATTATTTCCATTTTGTTTTGCCAAAATTGTCAAAAAAAGTCCTTCTTTGTCTCAAAATTGCCAAAAAAGTCCTGTTTTTTTTCAAGTTATCAACAATTTTTTCTTTTTGCCAAAATTATCAAAAAATTCTGCCAAAATTTTCTGAAACACCCAAGTTCTAATTTTTGCCACAATTTGTCGAAAAAGTATCGTCTTTTGCGAAAATTGCCAAGAAAGTACTGTTTTTGCCACAAAATTACATATTTCCCTTTTTTTTTTGCCGAAATTGTCAAAAAAGTCCTTCTTGCCTTAAAATTGCCGAAAAAGTCCTGTTTTTTCCAAGTTATCAACAATTTTTTCTTTTTGCCAAAATTATTAAAAAATATCTGCCAACATTTTCTGAAACATCCAAGTCCTAATTTTGTGCCACAATTTGTCAAAAAACTTTGTCTTTTAACCAAAAATAATTAAATGGTCCTGTTTTTTTCCAAAATTGTCAAACAAATCTTCCTTCTGTCAAAAAATTTCCAAAAAAGTCGTATTTTGGCTGAATTTTCATAAGGGCATGTTGTTTTTTTTTTTAAAATTGCGACTCAAGTCCTGCTTTTTTCCGTTTTTAAAAATCAATTTTTGTAATTTTGGATTTATTTATTATTCTCTTTTGATTTTTTAAATTCATTTTTTGTAATCATTTTTGAACGTAGAAAAATATCGATAGAAAGAAGCTCTGCCTTGAGTACATAAATTTCGAATCCCCCCCCCTCACAGTTGAACTGCTTTGTATGTTGTCCCATTATTTAGGTAAGCTGCTTGTTTGAAATATTTTTTGTAGCTATTGAGTATTGAACTCTCAATTTCCCGCCATTTTGAACAATTTTTTGCGACTTTTGCTAATTCTTTAGTGATGTTAGAAAATTTTGTCAATTTAAATCTAAGGTAGGTACTTGCGCAATTTTCACAATTCTTATGGATTTTTTCATCATTTTTAATAGTTTCCACGTTAATTTTACTCTGTTTTCATAAATTTTGCAAAAAAGCATATTTTTTACATTATTGATGATACACATATTTTTTTTCGTTATTTTCGACTATTTTCATGTCAATTTTACTGATTTTTCTTTCAATTTCCTGGAATTATGTTCATGCTTTGTATGATTTTTTGCCATTTTTAAACTTTTTGGCAATATTCTTCCAATTTTTCGTCATATTCACCGATTTTTATAACAATTATTTCGGTAGTTTGTTGTTTTTAGAAAATTATTCGAATGACAAACATAAAAATAATTTCCTCTTCATAACACACAAACTCGTCAAAAAATTCATTGAGAACGCAACAGTAACGAATTAAACTCAAAATTATTTAATAATGGAAATGTGATACACTTTGATTCAACCCTCTTCTGGTCTTTCTCCGTCACTTTTCTTTCAAGATGGTACTTTTGCAGTTGTGGTTGAAATATTATTGGGATTTTGGCATTACATATTTGGTATGATGTTTTCCAATTATCAACTATCCTATTTTTGACCTTCGATGAGTAGTATAAAGTAATTAGTGGAAGAGGAAAAAGAGTCGGTGGAGTAATTTTGTAGAAGTTGCGTCGAATTAGTAGGTATTTTGAAACGAATGAAATTCGAAGGGAGATGTTAATCCTTGGGTATTTTTCGTAATGTTTCTGATGACTGATGAGAATCTTCATTCTACAAATATATCCTTATTTCCTTCTTCCTTGTGCGTTTTTTTCCTTTCAGAATTGAGAGTATTTGAAGTTTTTTTTGATAGGTTTCTTTTACTGTCTGACAAGCAATCTGGGACACCTGAAACAGAATCCTAAAAAATATCCAGATCTCGAGTCTCGAATTTGGATACAATTTTCCGAACAATTTCGTATCTCAATCAGCACCTGATATTGGTCGGATCTCCCCCCCCCCCCACAGCACTGCGAAGGATACTAATTTTGGCAACAAACACCACAACCAAGTTGTAAAAATTCGCCCCTGCTTTATGTAAAAGGTCACAAATCTTAGATTACACGCGATTACATACCTTTACCTATGTAGTATATCTAGACTTAGACAATTGGAAGAAAAGAAAATTACGAGCCTTACGCGTAGCGTGTAGTATTATTTTCGTAAAAGGGTCGAGTATGCAATTATTTCACATTAAAGTCGAGTGCTGCTTCCGCGTTAAGCAGCAGAACTACACGTCGCCTTATAATACGAGTACGAGAACACCACAGACACTATACGTCTAGGGTGCGGCGTACGGTGGGCAATACGCAGCGCCGCATTTCGCGTTTACACCATAAATATATAGGTACCGAAGAGGTATTAAACTTTTACAGCTTCGTCGGCATGCTTAATGGCTTTTATAGTTACAAACAATTTTCTAATACAATCGAGCTTTTAACGTAATGCGATTAAATAAACATGTCATTTTTTCCCCCTCAGCGAGTCTTTCACTCTGTTCGTACTCGTCGTTCCATGTCTCGTTCTCTTTCTCGGGCTGATTTTCTTTCTTTCTTGGTATCGTATACCTACTTACGAGTATGGTACGCCGGCCGTAATTCTCTCGCGATATTATTAGCTCGATGATGACGTCGAAGAGTCATCTATAATGCTATTCTATACGTGTATGTCGTGTATGTAGCTTTTTAATTAGGTATCCAGGTATAGGTATATTGAGCTGCTTAACGTAGAGATATACCTTATGTAAGATGTTTTCGCTAAGGTGAAAAAGACTACCTTTTGTCTCTTGATTTTCCATTAAAGTGCATTATTTTTTCTCAAATGCAACGTATATCAGTTTATTACTCGGTATCGATATTAATTAGAAATTCTCTATATGAGCTTTTAGCGGTTAAACTACGAGTAATTCTCTATAATAAACAACTAATTACGAGCGAAAACTCGATACGACGTCACTTCTCATATTAACCTGGCCTACTTTGTTGGTACAGCTTTGAATTTTGAAAAAATAAATATATGATGTCATTTTAATTCGATCAAGGGATGAAATGTCAGAAATCTTGCTGCGAACTCGAACAAGCTGATTTCACATCTACATAATTATTTAGATCGAAAACGTATGCATGATTTTTCAACGCATGGCTTTCGATTTTGGGCGTCCCCCCACCCCACAGATTGGTCTTTTCAAAATTCTGTATCATGGCGCAATCACATTCAAAAAGCTACCACTCATTTGTAAAATTACGAAACCTCGACAGATCAACACACGTATCAATATGCCTTCAATTTCCAGCGTTGACAATCTAAGCAAACTTGCCAACAAAAAAGTTGGCCTTACTTACAAAATGGCGGCCATTTTGATTGACAGGTCAGCCGAAATCGCAGATTTTGCGTTTTAACATAGGACTTGCACGAACTTTTTCAAACTTTACAAAAGTAGATCGAAAGATCATGCAAAAATTTATCACCTGTCAAAATTTCAAGTGCTAAAGTGCGTTTTTCGATTTTTGGTGAATTTTTGAAAATCGAATTTAGGCCAAAAATGAGGGGAAAAAGCAAAATTTTACCAAATTGACCAAGAAAGCTGAAATTTGGAATATACCCTATTTTCGACATGCCAAATCGATTGGAAACGGTTTCAACGCGTTTTGAGCAGTTCTGGAGCCTCCAGCAGATTTTTTAAACTCGAAATTCCCACAAAATTCCATCAAATTGGAGTTGCAAGGCTAAAATTTATTCTAAAAACTATTTCAATACGCAACGAAGTACTGCAGGTGAATTTCAAGTCGTTTTGGATCCTCCAGCGACTTTTTGAAAATTCCTGAAGCCTCCAGCAGATTTTTGAAACTTTAAATTTTCACAAAATTTCATCAAATGGAGATGGAAAGCTGAAATTTACTCTACACTTCAATTTTAACACCCTCTGAAAAAGACTTCAGGTGAATTTCAAGTCATTTTAGAGCCTCCAACGACTTTTTTGAAAATTACTGGAGCCTCCAGTAGATTTTTGAAACTTGAAATTTCCCCAAAATTTCATCAAATTAAGATGTAGAATCGAAATTCATTCTGCAAACTAATTTCAAAACGCTACGAAGTTGACTTCTGGTGAATTTCAAGTCGTTTTGAAGCCTCCAGCAACTTTTTGAAAGGTTGTATGACGTTTTTTTGTAAAATTGAAATTTCTTAAAAGTAGCTGGAAGCTTCAAAACAGTTTGAAACCACCATGCAGTCTGCGAAGTAAATTTCAGTTTGCCAACTCTATTTGATAAATTAATGTTGGGGAAATTTGAAGTTTCAAACATCTACTGGAGGCTCCAGTAATTTTCAAAAAAGTCACTGGAGGCCCTAAAATGACTTGAACCCACCTGAAGTCGTCTTCAGAGGGTGTTAAAATTAGAGTATAGACTGAATTTCAGTTTTCCGTCTCCATTTGATGAAATTTTGTGAAAATTTAAACATTCAAAAATCTGCTGGAGGCTCCAGTAATTTTCAAAAAAGTCGTTGGAGGTTCTAAAATGACTTGAAATCCACCTGAAGTCGTTTTCAGAGGGTGTTAAAATTGGAGTGTAGAGTAAATTTCAGCTTTCCATCTCCATTTGATGAAATTTTGTGAAAATTTAAAGTTTCAATAATCTGCAGGAGGCTTCAGGAATTTTCAAAAAGTGGCTGGAGGATCCAAAATGACTTGAAATCGTCAGAAGCCGACTTAATTGCGTGTTTATGTTGGAGTTCGGCATAAATTTCTCATTTCTAACTTCATTAAATGAAATTTTTCGGAAATTTAAAGCTTAATAAATCTGCTGGAGGCTATAAAACTGTTCATAACGGTTTGAAACCGTTTCCAATCCATTTGACAGGTCAGTAATGATGGTATATTCTAAATTTCAGGTTTCTAGGTCAATTTGGTAAAATTTTGATTTTTCTCTCTCATTTTTGGATCAAATTTAATTTTTAAAAATTATTCACCAAAAATCGAAAAATGCACTTCAGTTCTGGAAATTTTGGCTGGTGACAGAGCTGTTAGACACGAAACGTAAACGTATCGTTTCGTTTCGGTTGAGCTCTTTGAACCAAACTGTTTTGTTATACCGTTTCGTTTCGTTCCATAAAAGTGGTATCATTTCGTTTCGTGCCGTTTCGTGTCGTTTCGTTTCGTTTCGTTTCAGCCAAAAAAGTGAGAAAAGCGGACATTTTTGTTAATAAATGAAGAAGAGACCCCCTCTAGAGGCTCTAAATGGATGAAATTTGAGTGAATTTGACAAAATTTGGTCGAAATTTACAAAAAAACTTGCAATGAAAAATCGAAAATTGAAGAAACAGAAATGATTCGTTTCGTTATAACGTTTCGTTTCGTGTAATTTTTTTGATTCGTTTCGTTTCGTGTCTCGTTTCGTGTCCAGAGGGAAAAATTTCCGTTTCGTTTCGTGTCTTTCGTTTCGTTTCGTTTCGTATTAACAGCCCTGGCTGGTGATGAATTTTTGCATGCTTTTTAGATCTAGCTTCGTCGAGTTGGAAACATTTCGCGCGAGTCCTATTAGTCGGGGAGCCCACTTAAAGATAAATTGCACCCCCCCCCCGTCGATCCTCCGGGACAACTTTTTTCTTAAAGCGGGAGTCCTAAGGAACATTTCTAGCCCCTGTACTCAGAAAAAAAGTGGCCCTACTTACAAAATGGCGGCCATTTTGATTGACAGGTCAGCCGAAATCGCAGATTTTGCGTTCTAACATAGGACTTGCACAAAATTTTTCAAACTGTACAAAGGTAGATCGAAAGAACAAGCAAAAATTTATCACCTGTAAAAATTTCAAGTTCTAAAGTGCGTTTTTCGATTTTGGGCGAATTTTTAAAAATCTAGGCCAAAAATGAGGAGAAAAAATCAAAATTTTACCAAATTGACCAAGAAAACTGAAATTTGGGATACATCCTATTTTCGACATGCCAAATCGATTGGAAACTGTTTCAAACTGTTTTGAGCAGTTCTGGAGCCTCCAGCAGATTTTTGAAACTCGAAATTCCCACAAAATTTCATCAAATGGAGTTGGATAGCAGAAATTTATTCAGCAAACTAATTTCAATACGCTACGAAGTCAACTGCAGGGGTTTTTTTAGTCGTTTTGGAGCCTCCAGCGACTTTTTGAGAGGTCATGTGGTTTTTTTTGGAAAATCGAAATTTCCAAAAAGTAGCTGGAAGCTTCAAAATCATTTAAAACCATTTGAAACCACCATGTAGTCGACTTCATATCGTATTGAAATTAGTTTCTGAAGTAAATTTCAGCTTGTCAACTCCATTTGATAAAATGTTGCGGGAATTTCAAGTTTCAAAAATCTCTTGGAGGCTCCAGCAGATTTTTGAATGTTTAAATTTTCACAAAATTTCATCAAATGGAGATGGAAAACTGAAATTCAGTCTATACACTAATTTTAACACCCTCTGAAGACGACTTCAAGTGGGTTCAAGTCATTTTAGGGCCTCCAGTGACTTTTTTGAAAATTACTGGAGCCTCCAGTAGATTTTTGAAACTTCAAATTTCCCCCACATTAATTTATCAAATAGAGTTGGCAAGCTGAAATTTACTTCGCAGACTGCATGGTGGTTTCAAATTGTTTTGAAGCTTCCAGCTACTTTTAGGAAATTTCAATTTTATAAAAAAACTACAACCTTTCAAAAAGTTGCTGGAGGCTTCAAAACGACTTGAAATTCACCAGAAGTCAACTTCGTAGGGTTTTGAAATTAGTTTGCAGAATGAATTTCGATTCTCCATCTTAATTTGATGAAATTTTGGGGAAATTTCAAGTTTCAAAAATCTACTGGAGGCTCCAGTAATTTTCAAAAAAGTCGTTGGAGGCTCTAAAATGACTTGAAATCCACCTGATGTCGTTTTCAGAGGGTGTTAAAGTTGGAGTGTAGAGTGAATTTCAGCTTTCCATCTCCATTTGATGAAATTTTGTGAAAATTTAAGGTTTCAAAAATCTGCTGGAGGCTTCAGGAATTTTCAAAAAGTCACTGGAGGATCCAAAACGACTTGAAATTCACCTGCAGTACTTCGTTGCGTATTGAAATAGTTTTTAGAATAAATTTTAGCCTTGCAACTCCAATTTGATGGAATTTTGTGGGAATTTCGAGTTTAAAAAATCTGCTGGAGGCTCCAGAACTGCTCAAAACGCGTTGAAACCGTTTCCAATCGATTTGGCATGTCGAAAATAGGGTATATTCCAAATTTCAGCTTTCTTGGTCAATTTGGTAAAATTTAGCTTTTTCCCCTCATTTTTGGCCTAAATTCGATTTTCAAAAATTCACCAAAAATCGAAAAACGCACTTTAGCACTTGAAATTTTGACAGGTGATAAATTTTTGCATGATCTTTCGATCTACCTTTGTAAAGTTTGAAAAAGTTCGTGCAAGTCCTATGTTAAAACGCAAAATCTGCGATTTCGGCTGACCTGTCAATAAAAATGGCCGCCATTTTGTAAGTAAGGCCAACTTTAAAATGTTCCTTAGGATGTCCCCTTTAAGAAAAACGTTGTCCCGGAGGATCGACGGGGGGGGGGTGCAATTTATCCTTAAGCGGGCTCCCCGACTATATGTTGTAAACAAAATTGCGATTTTGGCAGACCTGTCAATTATCAAAATAGTTGCCGTTTTGCTAGTAAGGTCAACTTTTTTTCTGGCAAGTTGGCCTTAAAATATTCCTTAGGATACCCCCTTTTTGAGAAAAATATTGTCCCAGAAGATCAGTGGGGGAGGGGGCGATGAAATTATTCCAATTTTATTATGCCGGACTATACGTGAAATACATACCTAACTGATCACTGAAATTTCATTTAAAAAATATTTTATTTCTCAACATACACTTCGAATTTCGATCTTTCAAACAAATCGCATATTTTTTACTCACACTGTCTAAAAACCAACACATCTCCCACACATTCGTCGCAAAAGAAAAACTCGAAGACCTCTCCGCTCTAATTAACACTAGCCCATTCGGTGGTAGTCCTACGAAAAGCATAATATAGTTTACGAGTAGAACTTCGCCTTTACTTTCCTTTTTCACAAGGATTTACAGCTGACGTGAGGTATAACGTAAAGCTCGCGCGACTCGTTTCCATTTTCACCAACCAGCCCTAGCAGCACGTCCGTAGCCGGCCGAGCTAGCTAATACTCGCCATTTTTCATAATTTCTCGTTTAATCTATGTTCGCGGCGCGCCGAGATGTGGTAATTATACCAGTTGACGTTTTAATTCGGTGTAGCGTCGAGGCGAGTGCGTTCGTGTAGCACGTGAATTCGTGCTTTTCGTATTCGCACTTCGCACATTATAGCAGACGATGTTCAAAAATCGCCTCTTTCTGGGGTATTTTTTTTTTGGAAAGCATTCGATAAGAGAGAGCTTCTCGGGCGTTAGTACATGGTACTCGTATAAATACGAGTTTAAAAGCTGATAACGTTGTGTACTCTCACGCTATACCCAACGGCCATCGACGAGTTACTCGTACAGAAAAGAGGTACCTACAGTCCCACACCAGAGAGATGAGGATAGGCTGCTGCGTATCTTTCTCACTCCGACTCACTCTATGTACACGCTAGGCTGACTGTTATACTCGTAGTTTGGCTTATACTGTAGTAATAATAGCGGTACATGCCTACGTACCCTGGATACCGAGAGATAATGCAAAGGTCGTCAAAAGACCGATCTCAACCTTATCTTGGGGTTTGTGTGCATTACGTGCTCGCGGCGAGTCCGGCTAATAACCGAAACGCCATCGCCATCGCCACGTCCTTCGTGTACTACGAGTATAGAGTATACCTAACAATCTATGCGATCTTCGGTACTTGGACTAAATTACGAGACGATTATTTCGCCGACACGCGTAATACCCGTACCCATAGTCCTCGACCCAGCGACCCATACTCACTATACTCGGTAGACCCTCCACGCAAACGTATATTAAATATATAAATAGACTGTTGAGCTGCCTCCTTATCGTACCCATGTACCTACATTTGGGTGCATGGCCCTTATTTTCGAAGTTGGGATTTTTCTCCCTCGAAATCTCCAAAGTAATGACCTCTAGTCGGAAAATAATTCCCTATTTTTCATTTATTCCATTTTCAAAAAATTCTGGCTGCGGTGCAGGGCTTCTCAATTTTCAAAAATGTGAAAAAATACACACAAATTTCGCTGTAAAATTTAAAAATTCCAAGTTCTATCATCTCTAAAAAGTCCCTTTTGAGAACAATAAACCCTCATGGCGATTATTATAGCTCACTCCCTTGAAAACCAAGCTGACCCCCTAGAATGGCCAAAATTTGTATTTTATGTAGGAAATTTTAAAATTGGTTGTTTTTGGTCATTACTGATTTATGTTGATGCAAATTTTTCACTCGCATACTTACAATGACGAGCCCCCTCTCTCCTTCAATGATTTAATGGTGTTTTTGATGAAGTTTTTTTTATAATGATTATTGGAACAACTTGAATTTTTAAAAAATTTGTTGGTACAAGAAAAATAATGAGCAGATTTAATCTGGTGTATTCAAAATTCAGTGGATTTTACCTATCCTTCAAAATCGTGGCGAGTGCTTCCTTATTGGAGAAGGAGGAGGGCAGAGGACCAGAAATTCTCAATTAAGGCATCTCACGAACTTCCCAACTGACTCCCAGTTGGCTGAAGAAAGTTATTTGGGAGAGGGGGGATTATCGATTTTGTGGAATAAAACGGCAAATTTTTATTTATTTTTAT
Source organism: Planococcus citri (assembly GCF_950023065.1). Taxonomy (NCBI): domain Eukaryota; kingdom Metazoa; phylum Arthropoda; class Insecta; order Hemiptera; family Pseudococcidae; genus Planococcus; species Planococcus citri. The sequence goes on along the minus strand of NC_088681.1, from coordinate 5,584,388 downwards.
TTATTTATCCATTTACTCGTATGTATTTAGTTTAAAGTCACTATCGACAACATTTTTTTATATTTTTTTTTTTAAAAAAAGGGTTTAATTTGAATATTATTTACATCAGGCCCCGCCCCTTCCGCAGGAATAATACCAGTACAATCTTAAGTTTAAGGGGAGGGTGATGTAAATTCTAATACTAAATAACAAACTTAATACTAAAATTTAGCTATAAAAACTATGTACAACTTAAACTAAGCCAAGATTGAGAGTGTTTCAATTTTGCTTAAAACTAGGAGGGGGAGGGGACGGTTCGGCCACCCAGTGATCCTGGAGTGGCGGTGAGTGGGGAAGCCTCACTTTTGGTTGGGACTGCTGACACCCCCCCCCCCCCCCAGCACCAGGCCAAAGGCCCGGTGGAGCTCCTAGGCAGTATCCCAGCATCACTCCCACCACTTCGGGGTTGAGGGAGTGGTCACCCTAGGATGTTGCCCATTCCTCCCTTCCGCGGATTTGGAGCGACCCCCAACTGTTCTTTCATTTAAGGGTAGGCCCTAGGAGGTCTCAGGGCACCACTGTACAGTGTACCCTTAACTACCTCAGAAAGAGATCACCTAGAGCAGGATTGTCCAAAAGGATATTCCCGTACAACAATGACCATGCTAATTTCGATGTGAATGTCGACCCATCCACATCTGTCACTTTTGGATGCCACATGTCGATGTGAATTTCGACTCTGTGTCGAGCCAATTGTTGATGTAATTGTCAACCAATGTTGATCAGCATTTATGTCGACAATTGGCTTCGAACAGGGTCGAAATTTACATCGACATGTGCAGTCCAAATGTGGCGGGTACGGATGGATCAACATTGGCATCGAAATTTACGTCGACCTCCAGCTACCCAAAATTGTTAAATTTTAGTTTTAAAATTGAATTTTTTTTCCAAAAATCATTTTCTCCTACACACTTAGGTGGCCATTGCTCATGCTGAAAGCGAAAGCAGCATTGACGCAGAAACCACCTCCGAGAAGTACAGACAGAAAGTCTATAATATTTAGTGTAGCTGAACATTAAACTCTTTATACTGAAAGGTGCAATAGGTTATCTAAGAGTACTAAACTAATACATTTTAATGTCGACAACATGTCAATGTTAATATCAACTTAATTTTTCAAATTTGAGGAATCTTTGAAAATTTGGTCGGTGTTAGTGTCCGATCGACTTTCACATCAACATAACATCGACTACTCCAAACTATGGAAAAGTGAATAATTTTATCAAGACCATTAAACGATTTTTCTCCCTTCAAACAAAGATCATCTTTTCAAATGTTTACTGAACTTTCAAACACTGAAACAGAAATTTTAATTCTGAAAAATTGGTTGACATAGTTGTGGATGTAAATTTTGAGCATCAAATTTCACATCAACATGTCGACATCGCATGTTGAGGTATCAGAAATAATGAGAAAATTACAAAAATTCTCATTAACCTGGTTTCTTTATGAACAGAAGATTCCTATTAAATAACTTATTGGTCACTTTTCCATCATCATGTTGGAAAAAAACGTAGTTGATGTAAATGTCGACGTCGACAATTGTTGTATGGGTTATTTCTTATGTGTGAAAGTGGAAACACTCGGTCCCACCTTACATAGTGGATAAAGTTGGAATAATTTTGAATGCTGAGGATGGACACATACCATAGGTTTCTTCCATCCTTCAGCTTAGGGTAGTGCTACAATATACATACATTGTACTATATAGATTAAATTAAATGAGTTATATTTGGGGAGAATATTTGCTAATTTATTACACTGTTATATGGTCTATTTACAGAGGTCCAGTTACATACCTTGATGTTGATAGTATCTCTCTGAACTCTCTCATGATGATTGACTATACCTGGCCCCAGTCAAGCTGGTCCAGCCCACATCCAATCAGTGGGATAGCGAGTTTTTTGATTTTTCTTCTGGTACATTCCCTGGCAAGATTTTGGATGCTAAGGGAAAAGTCCTTATATGTTGGTTTGTCATAGTATCGATTTTTGTGATGATGCAGAATATTATATAGTGACCCTGGCTCACTATTTATTTGATTTTACGCTTTAGAGTTGCCACTTCCCCCACATTGTGTGGGTGGGTCAGCAGCATCTCTCTACCTCCAAAGTAGCGGATGAAGTCCCTCGCTATCCCAGCAGACATTTTGAGGTCTTGGCTGACACAGTGTGCCACTGCAAAGGAGGGTCCTTGTAGAAATATTTTTTTCGTTGGCTTCCTCCAGGGTGAGTAGGCCGTTGGACTCGACCGCTGTTGAAGCTATATTTCCTAAGCTTCTTCTCCTCATTACCTACTTCTGCAGCAGAGGAGATGAGTCTGGTCTCAACATCACGAGGTGTTGGTTCGTGCATGTCAAGATATTGTTTGTATGGGAGAAGATCCCCCACACTGGCAGCACTGACTGGGGCGTAGAAGCGCTCTTGGATTCCACGAAGCACCAGGTATTGCATAGCAGGTATGTAGACATGGTCCCTGAATATCAGGGAGTATGGATGATCCAGGCCTCCTTGAGTGAGCAACTGTCTCTGGGCTGTTGAGATTATCCTCCTGGGTTCAGCCTCCTTTGAAGGCTTATTCCCAGTGCTGGTACACCACGGAAGTGGAGAGCTCAGTGCTACTCTTTCTGGGAGTTGAGGGGAAGATGGTCCTTAGGAATATTATTTGTCGGTTTACATCCTCCAAGATGTGTCTGTCTACATATGGTCCCATTGGTATGTAGTTTGATGGAGGTTTTTTGATGCCCAGCTTCTCCCCAATGGAGAAGGTTGAATGATCTTGTTTTGGTGTTTAAGTGACTTAATAACTTAAAGTAAGGATACAGTAAAGTAAATGGTATACATTGATATCTTGTAGGAATTTTATAAGTTTACGAGATATGTTATTTGAAAAGAGTTCTTCTCTAGTTTTAGGCAGATGTAGACGTTTTCTGGATGTTTCATAAAGAGGACAGTGAAAAAGGATATGGTCTGTTGTTAAATGAATCGGTCAAAGGGTGCCCAACAACACTGACTAAAGCTGTTCCAGAGCGATTTAAAATTTCTTGAAAAAATCAATAATTCGCTAGATGCTCCAAAAAGGCCTGAAATTACTACAAGATTGTTCATGTGTGGGAGTTGAACAGAAAGAAATTTCTCGCAATGGTACATTTTGCTTGAAAAAAAAATAATATAATTTATACATATTTCACGAAGATGTTTGAAAATTGCCCTGAAAACAGTTTTTATAAATGTTCACAAACCCTTCAAAAATCCAAAAACGAACTTAAACGTTTGAAATTTGGGTTACCGGCGGTTTTAGGACATGTTTTTTGTTGATCTTACCTAACTAAGAATAAGACTTGACTGAGATGTTGGAATTAGAAAGTTCACAACTTGAAAAATTGCCTCTAATATTCCGTTTTTTTCATATTTTGCAAAGTTGAGGAGGGGATTACCAAGATCACTTATTTTTCGCCGAGGGGACTGAAAATTTCATGATGTGATTTTTTCACCCAAGGTGACAACTTCAAGGGGTAGGAGCAAAAAAAAGAAAAAAATTTTCCACCATAAATAAATACAGTACACACCCACTGATTAAATCACATCCCGATTGAAAAATTCAAATAATTTCATTAATCGTGTTAGTGGCACGAAGGTCTGGAAACCAATGAGCAGAAAGGAGCACTCTGAGGCCCCCATCGTAACGTTCTGACAATATTCGTCCATTTCGCTAATTTTTTCTCGAATTTCATCAAATTTTATCCGTATTTCGAGCATTTGCACCTGCCTGAACTCAGAATACCTATTACGTTTCACTTCGCAGCCATAAGAAGACGTGTTCAGAGAGATCTTTCATAATGGTGGCGGGGTTAAACCGCGACAGGGACGTCGGCAACGTGCGATTTTCAAAGTCGATAATCGCGTTTTAATTGAGGCACCGTGTTTCATCTGCGCCTCAGCACTTTGGTATCGTTTCGCGAGAAATATCGTTTTTAGCCAGCACGTCGGGAGCTGCGAGAAAGCGAGAGCGATTGCAAAAGGGAGTCGAGGGGTTGGCATCGTGGCAAGATGGGACGCCGACGAGGCGCGAAGAGGGGTGAGGGGGGTTGGGAAAAAAGCCACGCTATATACGTACGTACGTACGATGGCAAATGGTACACGAAGCGATGCTGGTGAGCGGCGGCGTGGCGCTTTTGTACACGACCAAGTGGAGATATACGCGGTGTACTATGGTTTTTGGGAAAAAGCGCCAGCAGCCAGCAGCAGGCAAAGGCGGAGGCGCGGTTCGCGGTCAAATCCGCACGCAGTACGGTTTTCTAGTGTACTATGCTGCTATGGAGTAGTAATAAATCTTACGGTTGGAGCGTTTCCAAAAGTCTGTTTCGCCGATTTCTCAACAATGGATTATAAAATAGACGTTTTACCAAAGCTACGTTTTATCTTGGCCCCGAACCGCACCGCGCCACGCTGCGCCCCGCCATTAGGCAGTTGTGTAGTACGTTGAAAACAGAAAAACAAAACCGAAAAAAAAAGATGAAAATGAAAATAAAAAGCCGCGTAAATCCCGCAGCAAAGGCTATGGTGGGGTAGATGGTGAGGGGAATTTATAATATTTTAATTTACGATCAACCGAGTTGGTTTCCTAAAGCAAAGGGCTAGGTAATAGGCGTCCATAGGGGACAGGGGTGTACATTAGAGTAGACCTTAACTACACAGCAAAAATAATGGAAATTTCTTCTGATCCCAACCCTTCATTTTTGAAAAATTCGGGCTGCGGTGGGCCTTTCAATTTTCAAAAATTAAAAAAATACAACTTGAAAGCGAAATTTTCAAGTTTAAGAATTTCAAGAAAGATAATGTTTAAAAAGTTCAATTATGATAAAAAAAAAGTAGTAAATACTTGTACAATGAATACTCGTATAGTTGAATAATCTTGCGAATAATGCTGTACATGCAAACTTTTCTTGACCATACCCAGATAAAATCTGCCAAACACATTTTTGAATGCACCAATAAGTACATTGTCAAAATGGTGTTTCTCGTCAATTCGTTAACAAATCGGGGGGGGGGGTGTCGCGGATTCGCGGTTATTAATTATATTTGGCTATGTTTTTGTTATATTTAAAGTTCGCGATCTCGATAATATTCGGCTGCTAGGTTTGTTATCTTGAAGATTCAAAAGTTTTTGTTATTGTTTTTATTCGAAAATAAATAGAGTACGAAAAGGGTTCGTATTGAAGCGATTAAATCAATCGCCCTTATTGTTGAATTCCTTTTTCGTTATGGTAGCAGGCTGATCCTAAATAATCGTTCGTTTCGTCCTCCGAATTCGTTGGTAAATTCCAAAAATGCCGGAAACCAGCGAAAATGCAGAAAAGCTAAAAGTGTTATCCACCCGAAAGTCCAGACTTCGTTCTTCACTGACTAGAAGTATGTCATACGTAAGTGAAAAGCTGGCGACGGCAGATTTTAACGAAGTTAAAGTGAAATTGACAATGGTCGAAGATATATATAAAAATTATCTTGCTTTACTTGACGAATTTGACAACTTCGAAGTTCCGGATCTGGACCCTTTCATAGAAAAATTCGAAGATGACTACATCGCCATTAAAGGTAAATTAGAAAACAGTATCGAAAAATTCTCTAATAGCAGTGCAGTTCCAGGTTTTAAAAGACAGTGTACAACTGAATCTGGTGGTAGCGGTAGTTGTTGTTCTTCTTCAAAAGCTACGATTAAGTTACCAAAGTTGGAGTTGAAGAAATATGGTGGTAATCTACTTGAATTCGAATCGTTTTGGTCTTCGTTCAACTCAGCTGTACATAATACTGATTCAGAAGCAACTGATAAATTTACGTACTTGAGAAATAACCTGGTAGGCGAAGCTGAATTATTGTTGAAAGGTATGGGTACCACTGCTGCAAACTATCCAATCGCATACGAAATGGTAAAAAAGAAGTTTGGTAATAAAAAGAAATTAATTGATTTATTATACGATAATTTAACGAAAATTCCAAAAAGTAACAAATGGACTAAAAATTTGCGAAATACTTACGATAATATTGAATCGAATTTACATGCTTTAGAAGGTGTAGGTGAAAATATTCAAAACAACACCATACTGTATTCGATGATTATGAAGAAGTTTCCGTTTGATATAATTATGAAAGCCGATTTGGATGTTGCAAGTAACGATTTATCCGAATTGAGGCAGAAAGTTGGCGAATTGATATGGAAACAAGAGCAGTATTGTGGTACTAATTGGAGTGAGTCATCCGATAATAATTCTAATAAAAAATATTTTTTCAAAGGTACTACAGAGAGCTTGATAACTGGTGATAGAAAACCAAGTAAAAAATGTATCTATTGCGGTGAAACGTCACATTATTCCGATGAATGCAGCAAAATAACGACATTGGAAGACAGAAGAAAGAAATTAAATGGTCGTTGCATCATTTGTTTGAATCCTGGTCATCTCGCTAAAGACTGTACGGTAAACAAACCATGTGTACATTGTAAAAAACGTCATAGTCATCATCGTAGTTTATGTATTAAATTATTTTCGAAAGAAGTTAGTAATCCTGAACCAACTGAATCTTTACTAATGAAAGATCAAGAAGGTAACCTGTTAGCAGCCACAATCAACGTTGGTAATGAAAGTCGTGTTCAGAAAGTTACCTCAATTTTGGATAGCGGTTCAAGAAGATCGTACATTACTACAAGGTTGGCCGATAAATTAAAATTGAAGCCTCTTCATTATGAAACGATTAGAATTTCTACGATTTGTTCCGAAGCTCCTAGAGAAATTTCAACCAAGGTCGTTAGTTTAGATATTTTTACAAATGATGGTGAAAAAATAAAAATCACTGCAAATACGATACCTAAAATTATTAATCGAATAAATCACCACGATATTAAGTTAGATTCCAGATTCGAGAAATTCAAGCTCGCTGAAGTTGATAAAAATCTTGTACCTGAACTCCTGATTGGAAATGACTACATGTTCGATTTTATGGTCATGGAAAAAGTAATTATTGATGATTCAACTTCGTTAATCAATTCGAAATTCGGATGGCTTGTTGTTGGTCGAATCGATAAAAGCCACGAAACTCCAGTTTTCTTCTCCGAGATTGAAATGGTAGAAAACCTATGGAAATTAGATGCGATTGGGATAGATGATTCAACCTCAGTGGAGGATATCGGCGATGAACTTGCGGTAAAAAGTTTTTATGATAATATAGAATTGATAGATAATCGTTATGAAGTAGCTTGGCCCTGGAAAGAGTACCCTCCTGATTTAAAATCGAACAAAGGGCTCGCCTACGGTCGTTTGAAATCTCAGATGAGAAAATTCGAAAAGAACAAAGAATTATTCGACGAATATGACAAAGTGATCAAATACCAAGAGTCTCAAGGTATTATCGAACGAGTCGACGAATCTATCAACGATAAAGAAGATTTAGTTCATTATCTTCCGCATCACGAAGTTCTGACACCAGGTAAAAGTACCAGTTTACGAGTTGTTTATGATGGTTCTGCAAAATCTCGAAAAAACGATAAAAGCTTAAACGATTGTATTTTTCGTGGTCGTGTTCTTTTGGAAACGTTATGCGGTTTGATTTTGCGCTTAATGTTGAGATGTTTTGTATTAACTTCTGATATTGAAAAAGCATTTTTGCAAATCGGTTTGAAATTACGTGATCGCGATTTCGTTAGATTTATTTGGATAAAAGATTTTAAAAAACCGCTGACCTTCGATAATTTGATTATATTTCGATTTACTAAAATTCCGTTCGGTGTTATCGCTAGTCCGTTTTTGTTAACTTTAACAATAATTTTTCATTTAAATCAATATGATTCGAAGTTCGTTCCGCTATTACTAAGAAGTTTTTATGTGGATAATCTTATCTTGAGTGTCGATTCGGTAGATGAAGCTATTGATCTTTATAATTTTTCAAAATCTTGTTTTAATGATGCTTCGATGAATTTATGTAATTGGGTTACGAATTGTAATGAACTTAAAAATGTTTTAAAACCGGAAGATCGTTTAGATGTATCTGAAATTAGTATTTTAGGGTTAAAATGGAATGTTAAAAATGATACTTTCGTGATTAATCATAAACTCGCTAATTCGGCTATTATTATTACAAAACGTGAAGTTGTAAAAAAGGTATCCTCGATTTTTGATCCATTAGGTTTTTTGTGTCCTGTTGTTTTACCAGCTAAATTATTTATTCGATATTTATGGGGCAAAAACTTAGATTGGGATGATGTTTTAGATGAGAAAGATCAAAAGTCGTGGAAAGAATTATTAAATAACTTGAATTGTATTTCGAATGTAGAAATAGATCGGTACATATTTCGTGGCGGTAATGCTTGTAATGATTTTGATTTACATTGTTTTGTTGACGCGTCTCAAAAAGCTTATGCTGCAACCGTTTACGTTAAGAAAAATAATTTAACTCGTCTCGTTTTTGCTAAATCTCGTCTTGCTCCTCGCAATAATTTAACTATTCCGAAGTTAGAATTGTTAGCTTTATATATCGGTAGTCAAATCGTGAATTTCGTTAAGAATGAATTTTCTGATGTTAATATCAAAAATATTTATGTATGGTCTGATTCCAAATGTGTATTATCATGGTTATGTTCGAAAAAAGTTTTGCCCAAATTTGTAGAAAGAATTGTGAAGAAAATTGATAAATCGTTCAATTATCGCTACGTTCCATCTGCTGAAAATCCTGCTGATATAGCCAGTCGCGGTGCAGAAGTGCAAGATTTGAATTCGTTCTGGTGGGAAGGCCCCACATGGTTGAAAGAGATGGAAGTTGCTTGGCCAAAGGCAATGAATTTACAATTTGAATCCGAACCTGAACCTGAACCAGAACCAGTACTTATCTCCAATAATACAGCTGTAATTCAGCCTCCTTTTAAAATCGATTGTACTCAATTTAAAACCCTCAACTATCTACTTGATGCAACGTTAAGCTACATGAAAAATGTCAATCCGAATAATATTGTTCAGAAAACCGAAGAAGCTTTCAACCAGTGGATTATGTATATCCAAAACAAAAATTATCCTGATATTTCGCAACCTAATCCGCTTGGTTTAAAACGTGATTCTCAAAATATTATACGTTGTCATGGACGCCTGGTTGAATCATGTCTCGACGATAATGCAAAGTTTCCAATACTTCTACCTGAGAAAGAATACTTCACTCACTTATTAATTGAAAAAATTCATATCGATAACTATCATGTTGGCGTTTCGCATACTCTCTCTGAATTGAGAAAAAATTTCTGGATTCCAAAAGGCAGATCGACGGTGTACTACGTTCTAAAAAAATGTGCTAACTGCAAATACTACGATGGTGGTCCATATAAATATCCTGCAATTCCTCCGTTACCTGAATTTCGTGTAAATCAAAGCAGTCCGTTTTCCTGTTGTGGTATCGACACATTTGGTCCTTTATACGTCAGTGATAACTCAGTCCAGAAAAAAGTATTTGTTAGTATTTTTGTTTGTATGATTACGCGTGCGATTCACTTAGAACTTTTAGAGAATATGACCACTCAAGAATTCCTACTCGCTTTTCGTAATTTTATAGCATTACGCACAATTCCAAAATTTGTAATAAGTGACAACGCGCCGCAATTTAAAATAACTAAATCAGTTTTTGAAAATCTTTGGAAACAAATAATTTCTGATAATGATGTAATAGATTTTTGTAAAAATAATTCGATAGAATGGAAACTGTTACCTGAATATGCCCCGTGGCATGGCGGTTTTTACGAAAGGTTAATCGGTATAGTGAAAATGTCGCTAAAGAAAACAATTTTTAATTGTATAATAACAGAAAATCAATTAAGAACCGTGTTGTACGAAGTAACTTCTGTAATTAATTCGCGTCCTATCGTTTATGTCGGTGAAAATGATAGTAATGTATTAACACCTAATGATTTGATGAATAGCAAATTCGATTTTATTCCGGATATCGATAATGTTAAAAATATTAAACGCGATGTAATCGTAAATTTATGGAAAAGATCTAACAATATTATTAATCAATTTTGGAACGTTTGGAAATTCCAATATTTAACTAGTCTTCGCGAACGTAATATTAGTATAAAACAAAAGAAAAATGTAGTAGATTTAGTTCCTAAAGTAGGAGATATCGTATTAATCGAAGGTGATAAAAAATTTTGTCCTAGAGGAGAGTGGAAAGTTGGTAAAGTAATTAATGTTAATGTTAGCTCAGACAGTAATGTTAGATCAGCAATCGTTGAAACTAAAAATTCTAAACTTACCCGTCCCATTAACAAATTGTATCCCTTGGAAACATCGTAATTTTTCTCGTTTATACTTATTATTTTAAATTTAAAAATTCGTTTTTTTTTTTTTTTTTTTTTTCGTCGGGAGTGTCGCGGATTCGCGGTTATTAATTATATTTGGCTATGTTTTTGTTATATTTAAAGTTCGCGATCTCGATAATATTCGGCTGCTAGGTTTGTTATCTTGAAGATTCAAAAGTTTTTGTTATTGTTTTTATTCGAAAATAAATAGAGTACGAAAAGGGTTCGTATTGAAGCGATTAAATCAATCGCCCTTATTGTTGAATTCCTTTTTCGTTAGGGGGGGGGGGATTTTTTTCACATGTTTGTCTTCACATTGGTAAAATATCTGAGAAGTGCAAAAATTTTCATTTTTAGGTTGAAAATTTCTGATCAATTTTGGTAAAAATTACTGCTATTTTATCAAAAAATTACTTCCTGAGAATGGTGACGAAAAAACATTACAACTTTTCGTCAACTCCTCGCCAAAAATTGACTCTATTTGACAATTTTGGCAGAATCAATCGTTTTTTTCGATTTTGGCAGGAACACAGGACAGTTGGACAATTTTTGCAAATTCGCCCCCCTTGACAATTTTATCAAAAATGGACACTTTTTGACAATTTTGACAATAATGAACATGTCTTGATTATTTGGCCAAAAATTGAGGTTTTTTGATAGTTTTTGACTTGGGTCAAATTTGTAGAAAAAATATGAGCAAGTTTAGCTAAAAAAAGGACTTTCTGCACAAATAGAGGATTTTTAAACAGTTAAAGTGAAAATGAATTCTTTTTGAGGTTGTGGTGGGAGGGCGAGGGAAAGGGGTATAAAAATGATGGATGCTGCTCAGAGATGAAAAATTTTCAAATAACCTTTAGCTGCAAACATCAATTTGACATTTTTTTTGATACTCGTATTTTTCAACTTTGGGAGCTTTATACGAAGGAACCAACATCATTTTAAGGGCCAAGGGAGGGTTTTTCTTGAAAATGTGTTTATTTAATAAAGATTCTGCTCATTGAAAAATTTCCAAAAAATTTCTACTGATACCAATTTCTGTTCTTTTTTATTTTTTCCAAATTGGGGAGGGGGCTCCTTACAAGAGAGTCAACATTTTGGGATTGAACGAAGATTTTTTTTTCTTGAAAATGGATTATGTAGAACAGTTCTAATTTGAATGAAGTATTTTTGAAAATGATCCCTGATTTTGATTTATTCTCATATCAAAAAAAACCTGTCGATATTCGTAACCAGCGCTCTATTAAATTGGTGACCTCCTCTCGTCTTTTTTCCTTAAATGAACGTCTTCGTCCGTTTTCAAGTTCAATTTTAAACCTACCTGTCAAAAAGGTGACCCAAACTCTAAAATAGGTTATCCTTTGATATCTTCCCACTCTTCTCTCAACGTACTGTAAACAGAATAATTCTCGTATGTGGCACTATATGCGTGTACTTGACGGATTATCTGCTCGACTATAGCGTGCCTGCTTTCTTCGCTACAAATTTTATCATCGTTTTGCATTCGTCGAGATAAACTTTAGGTTAGGTTTGTTATGCTGGTGAAGATGGTATAACAATATGTGGTAAGTATTGTAGGTGGTACCACGTTAGGTATGGGTACGTTTACGTGGATGAATCTACCTGTAAAGGACGGCGCTGTACAGTGCGTACTATAAATACATATTTTATTTATCTAAGATACACGTTTGCGAGTACCTAAACCTATGGGCTTAAGGAAGGAGGTATTCTTAGTACGCTTAAATCAGCGTGGGCATTCCACCGCCTACGATTTCATACTTCCCCGAATAAACTCGGAAAACCGAATGAGATAAAAAGAGGTGAAGAGAGACGACGGTGACGCGAGGTTTTCGCAGATGTACGTCGTATTACGTGTACGTACTCGTCGTATTGTTACACCGTCAATTCAATTGTACGTAGCAAGCTGCAAATGTTTACAGAGATATAATAAACCCATCGCATTGTATTTTACGAGTTTGATATTTTTTATCTAATAATACAAACAAGTGCTCTAGAAACAGAGTACGAGTAAGTGTATTTACTGGCAATATTATTGTCGATGTCTGAAAAAAATGAGCAAGCATAAGTCCCCTAACTAGATATACGTTATTGGTTGCCATTTTTCCTATTGTCTCCTGGCACACTGCAGAGCGTTAACGAGCTTCAAACTACCTGTTTAATAAAAAAAAATTACCGAAACTGATAGAAAAAATCGCAGCTTGACTCAAGTTGGTGGGAAAAAATTAGGAATTTGACCATGATTAAGGTCATTTTCCTGTCAAGTGCTGAAGTCGCCAAAAATTGAGTTGAAATGGGCAAAAACAGAGGATCCGGTGAAAATAACAAAATTACGTATGTGTTCATTGCAGGGATGAAAAGCTAGCCGAAAGCTTAAAGCCGAAAGCTGAAAGCCGAGCAGATTTTCGCACTTGGCCAAAAGCTAAAAGTTTGCAAGTTTCATTTTTTCTAAGCCGAAAGCTAGCCAAAAGTTTCATTCTTTTGGCTTTTTTCAAAGGCTTTTTTGCAGAATTGAATTCTCTAAATTCAGAAGAAACAAAAAAATGAAAAAATTTCATTCAATTTTATTTTAATGCGATTTAGTGAAATGAAAAAAAAAAGGAAAATAATTCTAGCAATGAATATTCTCCACTACCACTAATTATGAAATCAATGTACCTGATCTAATTTTTAATTCCATTTTGTTGTAAATTGATGGTGTATCAGCTAAAAGTTTAAAGTCAAAAGCTTAAAGCCAAAAGTTAAAAGCTAAAAGCTTAATGAAATATAGCTGAAAGCTGTTAAATTGAAAATATAAGGAAAAGCCATTGGAAGCCGAAAGTCTGGCTAAAGCAAGCCTTAAAAATTGAGATAGCCAAAAGCTAAAGCCAAAAGTTTCAATTTTGAAATTTCAAGCCATAAGCCAAAAGCTGAAGTTTCATTTTAAGGCTTTTCATCCCTGGTTCATTGAATGATGCTTGATCAGGACTGGTTTTATCAGTTTATTATGCTTTTTCCACCACATTTTCTCAATTTTTTACCTTAAACACACACCCCTCTCTCCGGACACACATTTTCTGGCTAATTATTCGAATGTGGTTTGAACAAATGGAAGGAAAGTTGGAAACAAAAATTGAACCTTCGAATACAAATTCAGATAAAGTTACGAACAAAATACATCTTGATTAGCGTATTATCTCGAATAGGCACAGTGTAACTCATCTGGTACCCATAACCTAATGAAATATCATTATAATACGATGCACAATTCGAAATAAAACGATGTATATTTAACATATTTGCAAACAAACAAATATGTACACAAAATTAAAGTGGTAGAATATTGCCATAATGCGAACGGAAACGTGAAAATGGTAATATTAAAACGAATAGAATTTTGGATATTCAAATAGAAAAATATTACAAAGTCACCATTGATGTTTGTGCTTTGTTGCACCGTTATTAATCAACCAAGATTGATCCGATGAAGACGTAACCAGATTCAGTTGCTCACAATCGGCGAGTAGAGCGCTTTTAGGTTCTGAATCGGCATCGAATACTTTCAGTGAACAACTAGAAGTAAGTATTTACTTGTGGCGAGCAACCAGAAGTATCATTAGCGCAAGCAGGAAAGGGTGATTTACCATTGTTGATCCACTGCGAGCACTTTTTGAGCCAGTGCCCTTTCCCGGAACAGTATTTACACACTTGGTTGTTTCTCTGATGATTTCCAATGCATTGATCACCAGACGTTTTCACGACAAATTTCAAACCACTCTTCTGACCAGGTTTAGCGAACATAGCTTCAGATGAAGATGAAGATGACAATGACGAACTATGTATCAGTGAGACATTACACTCGTGCATGATAAGTGAATTGGATAGATCACTTAGTGACTTATCAGCCTGCAACTTTAGAAGAAGGTAGCTAGATTTGAAAGCTTCTAAACGACTTGGAAGGATGTGTAAAACTTTTGAAACTAATAATATTTCCAATAGTCAACTGTCTCAATTTTGCGATTTTCTAGACCAGCTTGAAATTCTCGATGCTGGTTTTTAATTCGCGCAACAACAGAGGGCGCATCTTTGATATCATTCCACTTGGTACTGAAGAAATTCAGGCATTCACGGAATAATTGATCTTCTGCCTTATAGTCGAATTCCTTTGTAAGCACTAACCATGCTTCACGTGCGGAGAGCCTACCAGCGATGCGACTGTGTAGCTCTTGGGAAACGGTTTGTGAAATACAGTTGGCCCCGCTTATTATGGATCCGCTTAATAAAATCACTGGTTTAATGCAATCAAATGGCTTGGTCCCGATTTTTTCTACCTAATTACACAGAAAATCACTTGTTTAATGTAATCAAACTCCCTGCTTAGCAAAATCATTTTGTGAAAATATTGAGGTGTTTTTGGGAAAATGGCTTGTTTTTTCATACTTTAAATCAAAAATTTTGGAATTTTTCACTTATTATTCTCTTATTTACTAGTTTTGATTTCTAACAACTTTCTCTCAAGTGATGATAAAGGGAAAAAGGTCTAAACATTTGATTTGAAAAATAGATATGTTATGTACCTAAATCGTGAATCTGGAGTAAGTACCTATTATAATTTTAATCCATCTTTTTAGTATGCATGTGCAGTACATTGTAAATTTTTTTATGTGAAAATTGTGTTTTTTCAAAAGTTCGCTTTATAAAATCACCCGCTTAATAAAATCAATTTGCCTCAGACGAATGCAACCATAATAAGCAGGGCCAACTGTAATTATCTTCGCTTGGTGTGAAGATTTTTGCCATGTTGCAATCAACTTTTGAATTTCAGCTGTGGCATCAGCTTTATCCATCAATTTTGGTTCTTCCAGACAGGTTGATTTACCCTCAACAATGTCCACAGCAATAAACAAGGCGAGTATGTCGAGCACTTTATCCTTCCGGTAACAGGAAAATTCATTGCGCGAAATTCATCGCGCGAAACTCATTGCAGGGTAAAATTAATCGCGAGGGAAAATTCATTGTGGAGGAAAATTCACCTTTGTACTAAATTGATTGCAAGGGAAAATTCATCGCGGAGGAAAATTCACCGTTATACTAAATTGATCGCGAGGGAAAATTCATTGCGGAGGAAAATTCACCGTTGTACTAAATTGATTGCGAGGGAAAATTCATTGCGGAAGAAAACTCATCGCGGAGGAAAATTCACTGTCAGGGGATTCGAATTTAACCATTTCGCCACTGCTGGGCTAAATTTTCAAAATTTATTCGAGGGCTACATTCATTTACCATTCGCGAATTAGTCCAATTCAATGCCAGTTTTTTTTTTTGATTCGTAAGATGGGAGTTCTTTTTTCAAGTTCAACATACAAATAGATGTATACTTGAGTTTTCATATTATACATACACATAAAAATTTTAAATTGATTACTTTTCAGAAAAATTAATTTGCACATTATAATGAAATTTTAGTTGTTTGAGAAAAACTCAAAAACTAAGCATTCTAGAAAAAAAACTAATGACATTGACATTATGTCAATTGGAAATTTAATTCTCTACAACTTTGTTAACATGAAATTTGATGGGTGCCAAACATTAACAGTCTCTCTGAGTCATCTTTACCGGAGTCATGCAGCAAAAAACGATCACCTTTAGCTGTCTCAATTAAATCAGGTGGAAAAGAAATCTCACTTAGAGTTGTTGGAAGTGGAGGACAGTTCTATTATTCATTAGATTACACAAACTTTGCATTTGTTGCCCAAGATATACGTTATACTACGATGAATTTTCCCCCACAATAAATTTTCTTCCGCAATGAATTTTCCCTCGTGGTCAATTTAGTGCAGCGGTGAATTTTCCTCTGCAATTAATTTTCCCTCGCAGTCAATTTAGTGCAACACTAAATTTTCCTCTGCAATGAATTTTCCCTCGCAATCAATTTAGTACAACGGTGAATTTTCCTCCACGATGAATTTTCCCTCGCGATCAATTTAGTACAAAGGTGAATTTTCCTCCGCAATGAATTTTCCCTCGCGATTAATTTTACCCTGCAATGAGTTTCGCGCAATGAATTTTGCGCGGTGAGTTTCGCGCGGTGAATTTCGCGCGATAAATTTTCCTGTAATCTATCCTTCCAGAACAGCCAATCACTGGAATCGGACAGTGGCTTTATACCCATGATATAATCCATGATGACAATTAGGCGAATATGGATATCAATAGCTCACAACTGCAATCCACAATCTGTATGTCAAGTGATAACGCACAATTAGATATCAACAGCGAACAACTGCGATCTAATTTTCAAATAATACAACCGCACATGAACTTTCAAAAATACAAATTCAGATAAAGTTGGGAATGAAATACATCTCGATTGGCGTATTATCTCAAATAGGCACAGTTTAACGGGTCTGGTACCCATAACCTAATGAAATATCATTATAATACGGCGCACAATTTGAAATAAAACAATGTATTTAACATATTTACAAACAAACAAATATGTACATGAAATTAAAGCGGTAGAAAATCGTCATAATGCGAACGGAAACGTGAAAACAGTAATATTAAAACTAATAGAATTTTGGATATTCGTAATTCGAATAGAAAAATATTACAAAGTCACAATTGATGTTTGTTGACTTCTCGAATACAGTGTATCACGATAATACAAAAAATTACCAGTAAAAACGCGGTAATAAATAATTACTGATAATGACACGATTTTACATTATTTTTAACACAAAGGAGTACAGCTACATTATTATTTTTGACACTAGAAGTCAATTTTTCTATCCTCCCCCAACTTGGGTCAGAGAAAGCTGAGAAAGAATGATTTAGCCCGAGCGATGCAAGGATGAGAGCTGTAAAAAGCTGATAATTCAAAATGCAAAACGACATCATTCTTGCAAAAAGTTGATTTTCATGGCTTCAACATTTTCAGTTTTCAGGAAATTTAGTAAAACATTTTCATAAACAGGAATAAGGCTTGAGCGAGGCGAAGGCAAGAGCTATTGAGAATTCACAAAAATAACTAATTTTGGCAGAGATTAGAAATTGTTACAAATTTTTGACGAAAAATATGACTTTTTTTTTGATATTTTAGCAAAAGTTGAGACTTTCTGGCAGGTTTTACTTTTTGGTAAATCTTTGATTTTTCTAACTTACACACAAATTTCTTCCCAACTATTTCCAACTCACCGAATTTATTTAAAAAATGCCCAACTTTTTGCCAACATTTTTCTGGCCGGAGAGGGGAGGGAAGGGGAGGGAAGGTGAGGGGTGCGACATCCTCCCCTTTCAGCACGCCTCTGCATTTGCATTTTTTTCCTTCAATTTTTCATGTTGAAAAAATATTCGAAGACAGGAAGGTCGAAAATCAATCCATGGACACGATTCACCCCCTCCCCCCTTTCATCACCCCAACGATTTTAATTTTTATTTAAAATTTAAAAAAAAATTGAAATCACTAGTGACTTACTCTTTGCTTCTTAGGTTTTCGAGGGTGATGAGTTCAAATATCTAATAATTTTTTCAGCGTAACCACTCAGTGCCCCTCAAGCTCCCAAATTTTCAACAATATTTGGAAAGATCATAAAAATATCGTGTGATATGTCGATTGTTGGTGATTTGATGTCGCTGAGTCCAAATATGTACTTGTTTCTTGGATTCTCCTCATTGGCATCTCATGTTCACTCACTTTCTTCTAAATCGTGCCCCAATCGATGGTGTTTTACTCACATAATACAGCTATAATCTGCACGAGATTGGAACAAAATCGATTTTGAACAATTCTCTTGCCTGTACTCGCCCTTTTTTTCAAATTCGACGTTTTGGTCTTGGAAAAAAATTCACTTTATCGAGACCTTTTCCACCGTAGCATTCTCTCGACTGATGAATTTTTCGAACACCCTAGCTTTGTGAAGTTCGTGCAACGTGACCACCGCTTTCTCCAGGAGTGGATTTTGGCTGAAAATGAGATATCTCGGTGCGGTATTTTGGTACCTACGTACGTACATAAGGTAGGCAGTAGATAGTAGGTAGGATACAAGGTATACGCTTCAAGTCACACAACGACCGACGCCAGGCCACGCATCGGTTTAGATTTAGAATGACGGCGACGTTGTTGTTGTGCGTGTCCCAAGAAACCGTAATCGTAGGGTCGTGTCGGAGCCGGGGTTCGAAAAAGGGACACTGCAGGGTCGTTCGGTATGCGAGGCTAGAGTGAGACAGAGATAAAAAAATCCGACAAGCTTTACCTTCGTCATGACGCGGGTTCGGTGCGATGCGATATAGCTCCGAGTGTGGTATCCTATGCTAACAGTGTGAGAGATACGTCGACGGAGACAAACACACGGACAGAGAAAGAGACAGAGATAGAGATAGGATGCAGAGAAAGTAGGTACATACGACGACGATGACTATACTCTCTACACAGGCTATTTGGTATACTAGTATACGCATAAGGGCGACAGAAGACGAAGCAGAGAGGACGTCGTCGTCGTCGTAGTCGACGAGAATATAAACACCAGCGGCGGCTCTGGCATCTTCGCTCGTTCTTGTACATTACATTAGATTAGGCGACGAGGATGATGAGGGCGCGCAGTGCCGCAGCAGTGGAGCGGAGCACAGGAGGACGCGAGGACGGACAGACGGACGGACGGACGTACGGACGCGAACGACGACGAGGTACTCTTCGGCTTCGGCGGTGCTGTTGGTGCGTTTTCACGAGATAACGAGCGTGCAACAAGGATGAAAAGACATTTCCGTCGTTATTCGATATCCGTCGACTAGGAGCCTGAATCAGTGTACCGTGCGCGGGGATGGGAATTAAGATGAAGTAAAATTCTGCTGTGTGCTGTGCTAGAGAACCCGAAACAGCGTACCACGGTACAGCTCCCATCTCCCATAGCCCGCGTACTACTACCGCAAAGGAGGATGGAAAATGACCGCAGTTCGTGTGATCGGTTTACACTTAACGGATTGGGTTTCTATATACGACGTCCGTGTACTGTAGTACTTAGCCATCGCCATCGCCTTTGCCATGTACCGTGCACTATACACCGGAGCGAGCGAGAGAAACACAGTTTCACCTCACATCGCTGCTCTAACTACTCCTCTTCCCTTCCTCACTCATCGGCGACGACGACGGCAATGTTCCCGATTCCCAACCGCCCCATATCCTTCAAGTTCTTACGCCAGTACGCCTTTAAAACCGACGACCTGCCACTGCCACCTCTCCTCACCTCGTCTCGCCCTTATTTACAGCATACTGTAGTTGGATGTGCCCACCAAGAAAAAAAGGGGGCTGTAATGAACGCCATAAACGAAGGTACTACGACAAAATTCCCCTTCTACACCTCGCCCCATGCTAAGGTGCTACGCAAAGGGGTTTTAAGTTTTTGTAATTTTAAATTTTATGCATGTGTATACTCTTTTACGTTAGGTAGGTACATACTGCGTCGTATATGCGAGAGAGTTTCGCGACTCGATGAGCTTTCGTCGACGGCGACGTTCGCTCTATCTTCTTTTTTCGCCATATTTCGTTACAAGTAATATAGCATACCTACCTACCTACGTATAATATAAGACGATTTAATTTACACGTTTCTCCCCATATGAACATTTCAGAATGTAAGCGAGATGACTATAATAAGGTAGAGCGAGGTATACGTACACTGCACGTATAATATTCTAAAGAAAGGGTCTTTTTCAGCGGATCGTGTCATTCGCTAGCGTTTACTACTGTCGTCATCGTCATAGTTGTGTTCTTCACCCATTTCTATATACACAAGGTACATACGTATGTATTAGGGTGTGCCTTATTTGGCGAACTTGGAATTTTCCACACCCCCACCCCCCCTTCCAAAGTTGTTACTTTGGGTGAGAAAGTAAATTCCTATTTTTTTATTTTCGCCTATGTGCAAAAAAAATTGTGCCCCCCCCCCACATTGAACAAAATCAACAGAAATGAAAAAAGTTGAATTTATGAAGATTATTGTTTCTGGATCAGAATTTTTCTAAATAATCTCCTTCTCCAGAAAAAACTGTCCCCTTCAAACCATATTGACCCCTAGCAGAGAGCCCTTCGAAGTCGAAAAAATCAAAAAAATGAAAATAAATCGAAATCAGGGAACATTTTTTGAAAATATCTTATTTCCACATTAGAATTTTGTTCTAATAAATAATCCTCTCGTTAGGGAAAAACTTTCGTTAGACCACCAAATGATGTGGGCTTTCTTGTGTGTAAACCTCCTCAATCCTCCCTCCCCCTCCCATATGTCTGTGGACATTTCTTGAAAATTTTTCACTTTTTAAGAGAAATCTTTCTGCAATTCCCAAATGATGTTAGTTTTCTTAAAGCCCCTCAAAGTCGAAAAAATCAACAAAAAATGAAAAATTGATATCTGCACAAATTTTTAAAAAATGTTTCATTTCTAGGCAAAGTATGCACCGACTTTTAAATAACCATAATTGAAAAAAAAAAACTCCTTTAGCCCTCTAAAACGGCGTAGGTTTCCTTGTATGGAGCCCTGAAAGTTGAAAATATCGAAAAAGATGAGAAATTGAAGTCTGTAGGATGTAATGTACTTACAAATTATTGAACATTTTTTCATCTCTGAGCGGAATACTCTAGATAATTCTTTTTTCAAGATAAACCTTCCCTCAGGTCCTCTAACAATGTTAGCCATCTACATAGAGAACTCCAAAGTTGAAAAAATGGGGGGAAAATGCACAAATTAATAGATATTTATTTCACCAATTCAATTTCCTTTCGGAATTCTTCTATTTTTTTTTTTCTTCTTCATTTTCATTATAACACTCTTAGAGCCAGTTGCACCATTCTGGTTTAAACCATGAATATGGTTTAAACTTGGTTTAGGAAAAAAGTGATGTTGCACAATGCTAAGTTAAGCTTTAAACCAAATTTAACTTTAACCTCCCAAATTTCTATGGTTAACCCAGCATCTGAAAGTTAAACCACGTTGAATGCTTGTTTTTGCGTGATATTATCTCCACATGATGGGGTTTATTTCAATTTTTATGTGTAGGTTATGTTTCAAACAATTTTGGTTTTACTTTTTATCAAAATAAACAAACTAAACCATCAAATTACAATTACTATTTTTCAATGATGAGATTGTTAATTCTTCCGATTATTGTATGTACCTTCAGTATCCATAACTTGGCATTAATCAAAATTTATTATTATTCAACTCCAGTGTTCAATCAACTCTTTGTTGGTATCATTATTGTGATATATATGAGGAGGTTGGTTACAAAGTTAGACAAACGCCACTTCTACAAAAATCGAGTTAGATATTGATTCTTATAGGATTTTCAACGCTCTTTTCATTGCCGAGGTCTGTTATTTTCAATATAGTATATAAAAGGGTAAAAAACGCGCTCAAAGTTTTGCCTTAGTTTCAAACACAGACATGTGCAAATTGTCTTAGTTTCAAAAACAGACATATCCAGGATATGTCTGTTTTTGAAACTAAGATGATAGGATATGTCTCATTTTGAAATTAAGATAAAATTCACATGTCCGTGTTTGAAACTAAGGCGCAACTTTGATCGCGTTTTTTGACCTTTTATGTACTATTTTGAAACTGAGGGACCTCAGAAATGGAAAGAGGGTTAAAAATCCTATACGTATCAAAACCTAACTGATCTAGACAGCTTCCATTTCAAATTATCTTCATCTTGGTTTCAAAATCAGACAAGTGCATTTTCAGGTTCTTTTTATTAGTGGTGGGGGGTGATGGTGGAAGGATATTTTTTGTATTTTTGTTACTCAGTATCATCACTACAATTTGTCAAAAATCCCCCACCTTTACAATGCTGTATATTTTTGTAACAAAAAACATAGATTTTCTCAAAATCAACCTTGTGGCGTTTGTCTAACTTTGTAACCAAGCTCCTCATATGTATTGTAGTAAATCCAATTATTGGAATTTAAATACTTCAAATGCTATTTTATAAGAAAAAAAATCAGGAAAACCAATTGAAATTGAAATTTTAATCATTCGCGTTCATTTTTATCAGTAAAATCACAACAATATCAACACCACACAGACAAAAACATAAGAATTTATTTCAGTTTTCGAATGAATGACGTTTTAACTTTGGTTTAGTAAAGCTAAACCTGAACCATTGATGTGCAACACTACAAATGTTAAACCTTGGTTCAGAGTTAAACTTGGATTAGCTAAACCTTAACTTGAACCAATATGGCGCAACTGGCTCTTAGTCCAGTCATTTTTGCAAAATTTTTAGTCGAACCTCGAAAAAATTAGGGGCAAGCTGAATTTCACATTATTTGTTCAGATTGGTCTCTAAAACAACCCATCAAAAGTTGCACCCCCAACTTGCCGGCTACCCCCGCAAGAGGTCATTAACCTTTGCTGATACAGGTTTTTCGGCTGTATCGCCAAAATAAAGGGTCCGAGAGGGAAAATGTTCGAACAAAAATTGTTCTACGCTAAATTTCCTATCAGCATAACCAGTCCAGCTTTTCCCAAAATGGCGATTTCACCCTTACTGAGGAGGGGGTAAAGTTGTCAATTTTATGAAAATTGTTTCAAAAAATGAAAATCGGCAATTTAAAACGTGAACTCGATTCACGGTAGACTCAAAAATATTTTGACCAAAGTTGCACACTGCAACTTGTCTGCTACCCCCGCAAAAGGTCATTAACCTTTGTCAATCTACGTTTTTCGATTATATTGCCGAATGAACGGTCGGAGCGGAGGGAAAAAAGTGATTGAACTAGAATTATTCTACGTCAAATTTCCTATAAGCATGACCGGTTCAGTTGAAACATATTTTTAGATTTTTGGTGAATTTTTGAAAATCAACTTTAGGCCAAAAATGAGAAAAAAATAAAAATTTTACCAAATTGAGCTATAAAGCTGAAATTTGGGACATAACTTATTTTCGACCTGCCAAATCGATTGGAAACAATTTCAAACCGTTTTCAGCAGTTCTGGAGCCTCCAGAACATTTTTGAAACTTGAAATTTCCACAAAATATGCTCTTTCCAAAAATCGTAGTCCCGTTCAAATCGGAGGCGGACACCTCAAGAGGTTCCCTTTGTTAGTAGCTCAAGCTAACGTAAGAAGTGTCAATTTTTTCGCTAAAATTACCCAAAAGTCTCGCTTATTCGCCAAAAATTGCCAAAAAGTATCACTTTTTCCAATTAATTCCGAAAAAGTCCTGCTCTTGCAAAGATTGTCGAATAAGTTTTGAATTTTACCAATTTACTGTCAAAAATTATCACTTTTTGTTGTAAAATTTCTAAAATCCTGCTTTTTGCTAAAATTATACGTATTGTAAAAGTCTCGTTTTGAGCCAAAAATAGCAAAAAATTTCGCCTTTTGTCTAAATGGCCAAAAGGTGTCCTTTTTTTGCC
Source organism: Planococcus citri (assembly GCF_950023065.1). Taxonomy (NCBI): domain Eukaryota; kingdom Metazoa; phylum Arthropoda; class Insecta; order Hemiptera; family Pseudococcidae; genus Planococcus; species Planococcus citri. The sequence goes on along the minus strand of NC_088681.1, from coordinate 5,560,615 downwards.
AAACGTTGCTAAGAATTTTTGGTTTTAGCCAAAAATTCCGAAAAAGTCTCCTTCTTCCGAAAATTGTGCTAATGCGTCGTTTTTTTGCCAGAAATTCATAAAACGCCCTTTCTCTTGCTGAAATGATCAAAAGTCTCGCTTTGTTGCAAAAAATTGCCTAAACCTCGCTGTTTTTTTTAATCGATGAAGTATCAAAAGAGTACCTACAGTTTTTTTGGTGGTACATGTCTGAAAGTTACTTAAGTTACGAAAAGTAAGTAACTGAAGTTACAATTGTTTTAAAAAGAATTACAGGAAAATCACACTACTTTTTCTTAAAAATTGAGCATGTCAAAGTTGAGCTTTTTTGTCAAAAATTATCAAAGCGTCCGATTTTTACGAAAAGGTTGCAGAGTAGCTCCACTTTTTCGACAAAAATTTTTCCAACAATGATCGCAAAGAAGTTTTTTTTAAATAAAATTTCCAGATATCGCATTAATTTTCACAAAAATTCTTGCTTATTTTGGCAAAATTGGTGTTACATGTCCCGTTTTATTCCTCAAAAATTACCATAAAGTCTTACTTTTTGCAAAAAAATTGTCAACTTTTCAAAAATTTTGCTTTTTTCCACAAGTTTCCAAAAAGTGGTTATTTTCAAAGTCTTACTTTTAGTCAAAAATTAATGCCAATAAAATTTCTTAATTTTTTTCTGAAAAATTTCAATAACCCTGATTTTTTGGCTCAAATTGCCAACAAGTTTTGGTCTTTTGCCAAAAATTGTTAATTCTACCAAAAATATATTAATATGTAGCATTAAGTCTCCCTCATTCGTCAAAGTTTCCAAAACGTCTCGTTTTTGCCAAAAATTTCTTAAAATTTCCGCTTTTTTGCAAAAAATTATATGTAATTTTCCAAAAACATTCTAAAAATTACACTATGAGCTCTTCTTTTCACTAAAATTGTCAAAATTTTGCTTTTGTCGAAAATTACCAAAAATTCTAACTTTTTAGCGAAAAAGTTTCGCTTTCTTACCAAAATGTTGAGAACTAGTCTTACTTTTTTAAAGAAAAAATTAGATGAACCACAATTTCAATTACCTGTATGTATGTAGTTTAGTTTATTGGCTATACAACTCTAATGCAGAGACTTTTAGGCAACGTGACCCGAAACAAATACCTACCTTCGACAACTCAACGTTGACCCTTGAAATAATTTAAAATTCTCATAATTGACCCTTCCCCTATGTCCATTATAGACAATTACACCTTGCACTATACGAATCCGTGTGTCATGTCGTGTACTATAGACCATTATTCGAAAAAACCTGCCGGATCGCGGCATCAACCCCCTTTTCAAACTATGAAACGAGTAACTATAGTATCCCTCGCTTGTCAACGTCGTCTTGCATTACAATAGCCCTTATTTTCACAAACCACCATCACCATACAGCCTACCCAGTACCCAGTTACCCATCTTGCCACCTGTATTGGAAAAAACTCGTCTACTAGCTGAAAAACAGGATTACAATAGGCACTATGCAAATATCCACGGTACAAGTTGCGTTCTGTATGCTCTGTTCTGTGGCTATATGCAAAATATCCACGTATATGTACCTCTACCTAGTACCTACATCGTCGAGTACGAATTTCGAGTTTCGACCGATGGAAAATCGCCGACTGCAGGCCACTTCGTGTATGCCTGTGCAACAATTGAAAATGGTCTAGTTCAACTTATACCAGATATCTCATTGTTATTGTTGGGATATCTAATCTATATGTAGCAGCTAGACCTACCTAATCAAGTTATATAATGCTTTATGCGAATTTCGCAGCAATGTCGTGGGCGCAGATTCGCAAATCATTCGCCATTGGTACGCGTTTGTATTTACGCGCCAAAAACACATAACACAATCGAACCTGTTTATTTTGTTTGAATTACATTATATATTTTTTATGGAAAATACCACGTGTTAAGGGGTGTGAAAAAGTTTCAGCTCAAGTTGATTTTACAGTTTTGAGAGAATTTTCAAAATTTTTTGTTGAATAGATTTTGGCAAAAAAGAAGAAAATATGACAATTTTCAGGAAAAATTTTCCTCTGGGATTTCAGTTTTTTTTTCGATAATTCGTCATAATGTTTTTTGTGAAGCTGTGAAGCTTTGAAATTTCTCAAAATGGTGGTAGGTAAATTATAAATTTCAATCCTGAAGAAGGTCAAAAAAATTTTAAGTTGCAGATTGAAAAGGTATTTTCGAATGTTTATCCCCCCCCCTCCCACATCAACTACACGAACTAGGAAATTATCAACAGATTTTATACCTACTTTTTGTTGGACGAATTTATTTTGCATTACCTATTAGTCCGGCATATGACAATATGAGTAATTGATCCCCCCGCCGATCCTCCGGGACAACATTTTTCTTAAAGGGGACATCCTAAGGAACATTTTAATGCAAAGTTGCCAAAAAAAAAGTTGGCCTTACTTACAAAATGCCGGGCATTTTGATTTTCAGGTCAGCCGAAATCGCAGATTTTGCGTTTTAACATAGGACTTGCACAAACTTTTTCAAACTTTACAAAGGTAGATCGAAATATCATGCAAAAATTTATCACCTGTCCAAATTTCAAGTGCTAAAGTGCGTTTTTCGATTTTTGGTGAATTTTTGAAAATCGAATTTAGGCCAAAAATGAGGGAAAAAATCAAAATTTTACCAAATTGACCAAGAAAGCTGAAATTTGGGATATACCCTATTTTCGACATGCCAAATCGATTGGAAACGGTTTCAACCCGTTTTGAGCAGTTCTGGAGCCTCCAGCAGATTTTTGAAACTCGAAATTCCCACAAAATTCCATCAAATTGGAGTTGCAAGGCTAAAATTTATTCTAAAAACTAATTTCAATACGCTACGAAGTACTGCAGGTGAATTTCAAGTCGTTTTGGATCCCCCAGCGACTTTTTGAAAATTCCTGAAGCCTCCAGCAGATTTTTGAAACTTTAAATTTTCACAAAATTTCATCAAATAATAGAAATGGAAAGCTGACATTTACTCTACACTCCAATTTTAACACCCTCTGAAAACGACTTCTGGTGGATTTCAAGTCATTTTAGAGCCTCCAGCAACTTTTTTGAAAATTACTGGAGCCTCCAGTAGATTTTTGAAACTTGAAATTTCCCCAACATTAATTTATCAAATGGAGTTGGCAAGCTGAAATTTTTCAAATGGTTTTAAAGCTTCCAGCTACTTTTAGGAAATTTCAATTTTCCAAAAAAACGTCATACAACCTTTCAAAAAGTTGCTGGAGGCTTTAAAACGACTTGAAATCCACCAGTAGTCAACTTCGTAGCGTATTGAAATTAGTTTGCAGAATGAATTTCGACTCTCCATCTTGGTTTGATGAAATTTTGTGAAAATTTAAAGTTTCAAAAATCTGCTGGAGGCTCCAGTAATTTTCAAAAAAGTCGCTGGAGGCTCTAAAATGACTTGAAATCCACCAGAAGTCGTTTTCAGAGGGTGTTAAAATTGGAATGTAGAGTAAATGTCAGCTTTCCATCTCTATTTGATGAAATTTTGTGAAAATTTAAAGTTTCAAAAATCTGCTGGAGGCTTCAGGAATTTTCAAAAAGTCGCTGGAGGATCCAAAACGACTTGAAATTCACCTGCAGTACTTCGTAGCGTATTGAAATTAGTTTTTAGAATGAATTTTAGATTTACAACTCCAATTTGATGGAATTTTGTGGGAATTTCGAGTTTCAAAAATCTGCTGGAGGCTCCAGAACTGCTCAAAACGGGTTGAAACCGTTTCCAATCGATTTGGCATGTCGAAAATAGGGTATATCCCAAATTTCAGCTTTCTTGGTCAATTTGGTAAAATTTTGATTTTTTTCCCTCATTTTTGGCCTAAATTCGATTTTCAAAAATTCACCAAAAATCGAAAAACGCACTTTAGCACTTGAAATTTGGTCAGGTGATAAAGTTTTGCATGATCTTTCGATCTACCTTTGTAAAGTTTGAAAAAGTTTGTGCAAGTCCTATATGTTAAAACGCAAAATCTGCGATTTCGGCTGACCTGAAAATCAAAATGGCCGCCATTTTGTAAGTAAGGCCAACTTTTTTTTTGGCAACTTTGCATTAAAATGTTCCTTAGGATGTCCCCTTTAAGAAAAATGTTGTCCCGGAGGATCGGCGGCGGGGGGGTGCAATTACTCCTATTGTCATATGCCGGACTATATAATTTATTATCACATGTAAATGTATAATGACATTTGAAAGAAATTCTTCGCATCTAATGGACAATATTTTCATTTTCTGTTTTCACAGATGTATGGACAACAGAACTTCGAAGCATAATGTAAATTTGACCATCCTCATCCTCATCACAACGTACGAGTGTAACCGTTTCAATTCGAAAACTCGGGAAAACTGCGCGAAAAACAATCCGCAGGTAAGCACTAAATGAAATGTTGTTTGTAGTGTACATATTCTGTCGTAAAACGTGTGACATGCAGGAAACCTGCGATAGGGTAAGGGTAAAGGGTATTTGTGTTAAATAAACAACAGCGTGGTTTCTATTTGAAAAGAGTACGTATTTTCACGTTCCGCGTATTGTATTTATTCGTCTTCATCTTTTACTGCGAAAAACGCAAGAAAACCCCAAACAACACTAGATAAAAATGTAAACAGACCATCGCGAGGCCATCGTGTGTTTTCTTACCACCCCTTTACTCGCTTTTCGTTCGTAAATGAAACATTTTATTGTTTTAAAAAGCAGTTGGGGGGGGGGGGGTTGTTCTGGATGGCGATTTCTGCAGAATTTTGAGCTCAAGAATGGGTCATTATTATTGTTAAGATCTTTGAGAAGGAATATTTAGAAAAAGTATTGTTTTTTTTTTTACCATTCCTGAAGAATTGTCAGCCCAAACTCGAGTCATGATGTTTGGAATTTTTGAAAAAGTGTCACGCAACTCATAAAAATTGCTCAAATTTTCAGATTCGAAAAAATTGAGCGGAATGATTTTTTGAGCATTTTTGAAGAATTTTAAACCCAAAATTGGGTCATGATTTTGGGAATTTTCGAAAAAGTGTTGTGCGATTAATCAAAATGGGTCAAGACTTTGCGAGAAATTCAAATATCTTGACCAAAATGTTCTCTGAACAGTTTTGAAAAACTTCAAACCTAAAATGAGTCGGAATTTTGCGAGAAATTCGAATAATTCGGCGAAAATCCTTTTTGATTATTTCTGAGGAATTTTAAGCCTGAAATTGGGTCATGGTTTTTGGAATTTTCGAAAAAGTGTCGTGCAATTTATTAAGATGGTTAAGAATTGCCTCAGAATTCTTTTTTTTAGAATTTTTGAAGATTTTTGAGCTCAAAATTGAGGCATGATGTATGATATTTTTGAATAAAAAAGTGTCATGCAACCTAACAAAATAGCTCAGAATTTTTGGAAAAATTCAAAACTTCATCAAAAATGTTTTTGAAACACTTCTGGAGAATTTCAGACTCAAATTTTTAAGTCACAATTTTTGAATTTTTGAAAAAATGTCACGCAATCTACCAAAATAGATAAAAGTTTGGCGACACATTTAAATATTTCGATAAAAATGTTTTTTGAGCATATTTCAGGAATTTTTAGCTAAATATTGGGTAATGATTTTTGGGATTTTTGAAAAAAAAGTGCCATGCAAACCATAACGCAACACAAAAAATTGCAATAAATTTAAATGTTTTGATAAAAATGTTTTTTGAGAATGTCTTCAAAATTTCGACCTCAAAACTGGGTCATTATTATTCTCAAGCTCTTTGAAAAAATATCTAGACGATTTGTTTTTTTGTTTTTTTTAGCATTTCTGAAGAATTTACTGCTCGAACTCGAGAATTTTTGAAAAAGTGTCACGCAACCCATTAAAAATGTCTTTTGAACATTTTCGAGAAAACTCACTCAGTTTCAAAACTGCGTCATGACTTTTGAAATTTTTAGAAAAAGTGTATTTCTTAGCCGATCAAAATTATTTAAAATTTTGCGTGAAATTCAAATATTTTGAGCAAAATGATTTTTGAATATTACCGAAAAATTTTGACCCTAGATCAGGTCACAATTTCCGTTTTTTTTTTTTTTTTTTTTTGAAAAAGTGTCATGCGACAAATTAAAATAAGTTAGGTAGTTAAAAATTGGCGAAAAATTCAAATTATTCGACGAAAAATTTTTTTGAGCATTTCGGAGGAATTTTAAGCCCAAAATTGAGTCATGATTTTGGTAATTTTCCAAAAAGTGCCGTGCGGCCGATCAAAATGGGTCAAGATTTTGCAAACAAATTCAAATACTTCATCGAAAATGTTTTCTGAACACTTTTACGAAACTTCAAGCTTAAAATTGTGACATGATTTTCTAGATTATTGAAGAATTGAAGTGTCTGTCATGCGACCTGCCAAAATGGCTTGAAATTTATCAAGAAATCTAAATGTTTTGTTGAAGAAGTTTTTCGTGCATTTCTGAGGAATTTTAAGCCCAAAATTGGGTCAAGATTTTGGTGATTTTCGAAACAGCGTCTTGTTACAATGTATCAAATGGAGTTGAAATTTCGCGAGAAATTCAAATAGGTACCTATAATATATTTCCACAAAAACGATTTTTGAAAAACTCAAGGACCAAAATCAGGTCATGATTTTTGAGGTTTTTAAAAAACTTTCGCAGCATACCAAGATTTTTGAACCAAAAATTCAAAAAAATCAAAATTTTACCAAATTGGCGTGGAAATCTGAAGCTTTTAGCAGCTATTTCAAAAATGAAATTTTCCACAAAATGTGACCTATAAGTCACTTTATTCCCTATTTTCGACCCGAAGTCAACTAGAAATGGTTGCATTTTTTGGTTTATTTAGCAAAATTTGCGAGTTTTTGGACCGAAAATTCGAAAAAAAAATTGAAATTTCACCAAATTGCACATTTCTACAAAATGTGACCTATAGTTCACTTTATTCTCTATTTTTGATTCCAAGTCGACTGCAGATGATTTTGAGCGGTTTTGGAGCAGGGCATCTTTTTGGAAACGAATCGAAAGAACATTCAAAAATACATCAGCAGCCAATCTTTCCGGTGCTCGAGTACATTTTTCAATTTTTGGTGAATTTTTGAAAGTTGAAAATTTAAGCAAAAATGCAAAATAATCGTAATTTTACTAAATTGAACTAGACTCAATTTTCAACCAACCCTCCTCCGAATCGATCATCATTTTTTGAAATTTCCAAAATTTTCTAAAGGCTCCAAAACGTCTTGAAAGCATCTTCAGTGGATTTAAGGTCAAAATTGGAGAATAAAGTGAACTTTAGGTCAGATTTTATGGAAATATTACAAGTATTATTGTAAGACCTGCTGGAGGCTCAATATTTCCAACAAGGGAACCTCTTGAGATGTCACTCTCCGATTTGAACGGGACGGCGATTTTTGGAAAGAGCATCGTCTGAAACCCCCAAAACCAAATTTTCAGCTGCCCAAGTTCATTTTTCGATTTTTGGCAAACGTTTGAATATTAAACATTGATTGTTTTTGGCGATTTATGCTTTTTTAAAAAAAGTACGTACTTGATCAGTAAAGTGCTAAAACTAATATCAACTACCCAAATCCAAATTTCACCATTTCCAGCCATTCTGGAGCCTCTAGCACGATTTTTCAATTTCTCCAGAGTTTTGAATTTGCTCCAGAAGGCGTGAATATGAGGTTGGGCTGCTAAAAATTGGGTTGTGTATTATACGCGACCTGTTTAACTAGTTTAACGAGTTTATCCACATTTGCGTCGATTTTTTGATTTTTAGCTGCCCAGCTTCATATTCACGCCTTCTGGAGCGAATTGAAGAATCGTACTGGAGGCTCCAGAACGGCTGAAACTGGTGAACTTTGGATTTGTGCGGTTAGTTTTGGACAAAATACACTCAATACAGCGATTCGCGCAAATTTCAAAAATTTTCACGCAAACGTGAAACTTTTGATTTTTTTGATTTTTCAATTTTGAAAAAAGCTGGTCAAAAAACCACTCTTGAGGTGTCACTCCCAAAATCGGTTCAAATGTGGATTAACTCGTTAAACAGGTCGAGCATAATACAGAACTCGATTTTTAGCTGCCCAACTTCATATTCACGCCTTCTAGAGCAAATTCAAAATCTTGGAGAAATTGAAAAATCGCGCTGGAGGCTCCAGAACGGCTGGAAATAGTGAAATTTGGGTGGGGGAGGGGTAGTTTCGGATAAAATACAGCGATTCGCGCGAATTTCAAAATTTTCCACGCGAACGGGAAACTTTTGATTTTTTAAAATTTTTAAATTTTGAAAAAAAATGGTCAAAAAATCACTTTTGAGGAGTCACTCTCAAAATCGGCTCAAATGTGGATAAACTTGTTAAACAGGTCGAGTGTAATACACAACTAGGTTTTTAGCTGCCCAACCTAATATTCACGCCTTCTGGAGCAAATTCAAAATTCTGGAGAAATTGAAAATCGCGCTGGAGGCTTCAGAATGGCTGGAAATGGTAAAATTTGGATATGGGTAATTATTATTAGTTTTGGGACTCAATTCGACCATTTTTACTGATCAAGTACGTACTTTTTGAAAAAAAAGCATAAATCGCCAAAAACAGTCAATTTTGAATTTTCAAAAATTCGCCAAAAATCGAAAAATGAACTTGGGCAGCTGAAAATTTGGTTTTGGGGGTTTTAGACAATGCTCTTTCCAAAAATCGCGGTCCCGTTCAAATCGGAGTGTGACACCTCAAGAGTCCCTTGTAAGTCATTTTGGTAAAATTTAGATTTTTTTTTCAAATTTTTTGCCCTTTAATTTTCAAAAATTCACCGAAAATCTAATAATGCACTCAGGCCCCTAAAATGTTGGAGAGTGATGTTTATTTTGCATGCTTCTTCATTTTAACTCTGTGCAGTTCAAAATTTTTCCACTTATGGGAAACCTCCCTTGTTAGGGGAAAACCTCGGAGAATAATTTGGACATCGGGTTGCTCATCCGAGGACACTTTTCACAAAAATTTTCGCACTTGTATCGTAATTTCACAACCATTTTTGCATCAACTCTCCTCTCTCTCTCACTCCACACCACAATGATTTTTTTCGCGATATATCCCTTCGTCTATTCAACATTTGAGGAGGAAAAAATCTTTGAATTTAGAATCATGCTTCTACCAGTATTTGAGCCAGTACACATACGACATGACATGAAGCTACCGAAAACACACCAGCATCTCTCGGCTCAAGCTGCTTTTTCATTAGGACGAAGGAAACGCACGACGACGATGGCGAAGGTGTAAGTCGCTTCATTAGAGATTTCGTGTTACTGATACTCGAAGCTGTCAGAAACGATTCGTGCTGGCACATTTATAAATGGTTTATACCCGAGCGAACTACCTACGTCGTACTTAAAGAGTCGAGAATCACACCGGATTGGTGTACATAGACATACGAGTACTGTACGTGAAGCTAAGCTACGTACTTTGCATTACGACCAATGTAATGTACAGAGTACACAAAGTCGATAGGTGGTAGATTGTGTATCTCAACTACAACTACAACTACGAGTACATACGGAGGACGTACTTTAAAGTTAGCTACTATATACGTACGTCCAACTCAGTGGCCCGCATTAGCTACATACATATATACAGCAAAATCACCTTAACAGAACACTACATATACACCTAGAGAGTAAACGAGCAAGTGAGAAAGAAGAGATAGAGACAGGCTGATAGCGAGGCTGCGGCGTAATTAAACCTTCGACCGTTAAACTTAATTATGTAAAGTTCGATTTTAGTACAGAAGGCTCGGGTTGGCTTGGTTGCTGTATGTACAAGTACCCTGTTATGGGTACAACGTGCCTATTCGTAATGTTACCCTTGGCACCGCTCCTCGCCCACGTCCACCACGTCCAGCTCCAGCACCACCATCACCACCACCAGCAGGATAAACGGATATCTTGCAAGAAAGAACTCTCGGTCTCGATGAGCGAAAATTAATTCCACTGCAGAATACGAGTACAAGCCTCAGCTCGGTGTACTCGCTTCAGAGACCTACGAGTACGAGTACGATAAATTGGCCTATATACTCATACCAGTGTGTCTATGTATGCGAAGACAACGAATTCGACAACAATAGCGCACATGCGAAATTTAACCAGTTTTTTTTCTGTCTCTCTCTTCTTTAAATCGGTTATAGAAATTGTCGAAGAAAACAACAGAAAAGAAATAAAAAAAAGAAACGAGTCCCATCTTCTACGATATGTTGGTAACCGACCGGCCGCGTCTTTTAAAAAATACAAAGTTTTATATTCAAATTATGCGATACAACTTTTTTTTCTTTTCTAAAAGGTCATTGTTATCTCAACGCGGTTGAATTTTTCGTCTTGTAAAAAGCAATCGCATTATAGTTCAAGGGGAGAAGAATTGTGCGGCGGTGGCGGTGGTGGCAACGTATAGTAATAATAATAATAATAATAGCCAGTACGTATTTTTTTTCATTCATCGCATCGGCCATTGGCAGCCCACGCCACCTGGAGAAAAGCTACCGCCGCCAAATAACGCGCAGAGAAAAAAAAACCGGTGCACTGTGCGACGTTATTAATTGTTCTGCGAGGGCGGCGCAGCGTCGCTGGCAGCAGCAGCAATTGTTGCCTTAGCCCGGTACTAGTCTTCTGAGCGCAATAATTCGACCCTATGTGCCAAATGCGATACGTAGCTGTTGTACAGGGTGAGAAAAATAATACAATTGTCCGATACCCGTCCACCCGTTCGTTGTCGAGTTGACCAAGGTGCGAGTGTAGGTACGAGTATCATCTTCAAAGACGTTATTTTCGTCGGTATTTTGGTCAGGTACAGTTGAGCAGGCTCAAGCTTTGTTGGTTCGATTAGGGATGGAAAAAAAACAGTTACGTAGCGTGTTTCGTGTGACGAAGAAAGTCCAACGGGATGGCAGAAGAGCAGTCCTTGATAATTTCCCCCTCACCTCCATTTTGCTCCAAATGCCACCATAGCCCTCCAGTTTTCAAAAAAATCACTACAATAGGGATCTTATTATAGGCTGAGGAAAACTAGTCTAAAAATAAGGTCGTCTTTCCTGGAGGGATTGAAGTATAATAATGACTAATTCCATGAAAATTCAAGTTTGATAATGAATTGAGAGCATACGATCATTATTTTTAGCATACATTTTGGTCAATGTCCAACCAAATTTCATATTAGTCCAGATTTTTTTGTAATTCAAGCTTTTTTTTGTACGTCCATTGTTCATTTTTTATACACCTTGCTTGCATAAAAAATTCGGCGAATTTTGACCAAATTCAGCAGAGACCTTTATTTTGAGTTGAAAGTTGTCCTCAAATTTTTTTAGCTTCGTTGGTGCCCCTGGAGGGGAGATTCAGGCCTTCAAAGAGGAAGCATTTTTGAAAAAATCGTGTTTCTTGCTCCTTCCGCTACTCAATCTATTTTGGAAAAAATGGCTCAGTCTCAAATGAAAGCATTTTTGAGATTCTGCTTTTAGGGTTCTGTAGAGGGTACTTGGGACTCCATGTTACCACTCTACAGTGGTAATTTGATGCCCAGGTCGGAGGCTGCACTGAACCAGGTGCAACGCCATCTGGTGGACTGGTTCAGGGAAGCTGACGGCCGAGAGTAAGTTACAGAGTTGCTTCGCAGTTTTCCAATCTTCTTCTAACGAGCAAGATAGAGCTTTTACGCTAGCTTGGAGAACGTTCATGCCTTTAAGCAGAATCTTTCGTTGTTATATGAATGGTAGTAATTGTACATTGTAGCAACATGTACTATAAACCTTGTTCATGTGCTTGAATAAATATTCAGAGTAAATCACCTTGGTCATTTATTGCGTTGTTATATTTATGAGAGTATTTGGTATATGGTAGAACGGAGTTAGGTATTTGATACCGTGAGACTTAGTCGTTAGTAGGCCTCAGAGCCAGATGGTATAAGTAGTCTGAGGACTAACAACGAGCAAGTGAAGGATTTACCATTACATTGGCGCCTTATGCGTGGTCTTCTTCCGAGTAGTTAAAAGAGTAGTTCTGTGTAAACGTGCAACTCTCAACCAACGGTCGGACAAGAACCAGCGTGCAGACAGGTTAGTGTATGTGTATTTATCTCGCTTTTAATCTCGTTATTTTTATCTCGTTATTCGCGTTGAATCGTATCCGCGAGTGTAAAAATTGTGTGTAAAAATCACATACCTGTCCAAGATTTTTCCTGCTTGACTTCTGTTCACGTTTGAACCTGAAACAGGAACGAGCAGACGTAAGCTAAGCCGGATTTTTCGTGTATAAATTAGATTTATATACAAGAGTTGTTTTAAAATGAGTTCTAATCGCGGTAGCCGAGGTGGTCGCGGCTCTTCGAGTTCTTTGAACAGGAGTAATTCTGGGTCTGGGAATAATTTAGAGTCGTTAGAAGACTACAGGCGAAATATAGGGTCCAATTCTGCTAGTGGTCAACAGAGTAGTCCTAGGGCGTCTCAGATACCTCAAAGACAGCCAAGAGATGCTGCGGTTGCCTGCACTCAAAGGATTCACAATACCTTTCCGAGGCGCAGGAACGAGAACAGTAACACGAGTTCGGAGGTCCCTAGGAAACAGGCTAGGCTAAATGACGGCGAGGAAGTAGGCCAAAACAGAGTAGAAATAGGCGAGCAAGCAAGCCTAAACATGCAGCAGGCCATCTCGAATCTGGCAGCTTTGAACACGAACGAACATGCTCAAAGTTTGCAAAACGAGTCTGAACCTCCAGTGCCGAATGCGAATATCGATGCTAACCCTATGCAGCAATTGTTGGACGAACTAGATGCTATTGCGGCAAACCCGAATATTTTAAGACGAATCCCGAGTAATGAAAACATAGCCACTGGTCAAAATGTGCAAAGTGGCGCAATACCGAACGTGTCAAGTGATCCGAGAAGCTTGAGTTCTAGAGAAACTGTTCGCGTTGAGACAACAGTTGAGGAAATCGATCTAAGACGTGTGTCTGGCGGTAGCCAGGGGGCAGGATCGAGGCCTATGTCGAGACGTGTTAGCCCCCTCCCCCCTCGAACGAGTAGAGCTAATAGTGAACCACGTTCCAACGTGACGATCGAAGATGTCAGTGTTGATATTGAAACTGAAGCTCAAGAGCAAATGGCGCAGAGGTTTAGCGAGTTGAGAATGGACAATACTCGAGCTAGACCTCAAGAGGTGTTGTTTGGTGGTTTTTTGCCATCTGATCGCAGGCCCAGGGACCCCAACGCACCTCCTCCCTATTCAGTCAGAGACCCGCGTGCGAATGCTCAACAACCGGTAGGCACTGCTAGGCAACCTCAAAACCCAAGCTCGGAATTTATTAGAGAAATAAACAACATGACAACAGGCGCAGCTACGATGCCACGTCCAAGCGTGAACGTGGCCGCGCGAAGGTACGATTTTAGATCGGTTGAGCTTGGTGTTGAGCACCAACTCATACGAATTGAAAATAGGCAGCCGGAAGCCTCTTTGGACGTGTACGTCGACGCGCAGGTGTCCAATTTGCGTGATAATTGCGATATTTTAAACCATAGAGCCGAATGTATCGAAAGTGGCCTATCTCGCACGCGAGGCGATTTGGAACGCATTTACCGAGAAGTTCAAGCGAATATCACCGAAAGAGATGAAGCAAGTACCGCTAGAATGCGCCGAATGGCTGAAATGTGGGGTACTTGCCACACTGGTTTGATAAATAGAATTGGCGACCAAATTAACAATGAAGGCCTACGTGTAACACAGACAATGGATGCGGTCACGGAATTAGCAAATGAGATACGTGTCGAAAGAGAAGCTCGCCAAAGAGATGCTGGTTTAATCCGTATGTTAAATCAAAGAGTAGTTGATCTTGAGAACGAGCGTCAGGCTGAGGCGTCGCGAGGCGGGAGGCCACGCTCACAAGCTCAAGAAAGCTCAAACATACCCCAAAGTGACCCAGTGCCACCGGATGGTCGTAGATTCGGATTCGACAACCATTTTCAGTGGCAGGACGTACCGGAAAGATGGCAGCAAGGACCTGCTTTTAGACCACCTCAGGGTTTAAGTCAAGATGTACGATTTGATAGACCTGCAAGCAGAGGCGCGTCACTCGGACGCATGAATAACATTCAAGAGAGACCTCAAGTGCAAGTGCAAAATCAGAGGAGCGAAGCTGAATTGCTTAGAGCTGCTGAGTGTGCTGAATTGGGCTTGAGAATCGCGTACGAGCCTCTGAACGATAATATCAACTATGGTGCAGGAAATAGCGTGGCTAAACTGAACACGTTGCAAATATTGAAAGTAACGTATACGACCGAGAACGAGTACGAGCCGCACCTTTTTGTACGTCAATTTGAAAGTGCGATGAAGAGCATGTTCGCAACCGAAGAAATTTACATAAGCATGTTCAAACAGTTGGTTGAACATCCTGCGGCGCAAACCTGGAATGCAAATACCAGCACGCAGACATCGTACACAGCCCTGAGACAGTCGTTTTTGCAGACTATGTGGAATGAGCAGCGCCAAGAGAATGCCTTAAATCATGTCAGAACGTTGACACTTCCGAACACGTCATCAACGGACATGGCTAATACAGCGCTGCGCTGGTTAAGAGTGGTCTCGAACGTGCAAATTAACGAGTGGCAGATGATAAACGCGATATATCCGAGACTTGATAGGTTATTGAGAGTAAGAGTGTCAACTGAGGAGCGCAATGATATTGTGCTGTTTGCGAGACGCTTGCTGGAAATGACTAAAAACGAGGAGTTTTTGGATAATGCGCAAAACCAGAATCAGGGTCAGAACCAAACAAGACGTAGAAACCAAGCCAATGACAACTGGCAAAGAAACACCAACAACAACAATGGTGGAAGAGTAACGTTCGATGATAGGCGCACGAATTCGAATAACAGGCGTGATAATTATAGATCTAATGATCGAAGAGATGATAGAAATAGGTCTGACACCCGAGACACTCGTGATACGCGCAACAATCGCGACACACGCGACAATCGAGACAATCGCAATACCAACCGCGACCGAGATACGCGCAATCGTGATGATAGAGACACGCGCAATCGTGACACCAGAGATACGCGCAATCGCGACGATAGAGATGCGCGAGATTCGAGAGACAATCGCGATAAAAGAGGAGATTCGCGCAAACGTGACACTGATGCGAATAAGAGCGGCGCTAACAAAGGCGATAATGATCAGAGACGTGATCGTGATCGTAGGGCTAGAGATGGCGGTACAGCCAACGAAGCTGAAGGGGATTATAGAGATATAGATCCTGGGGAGTCGTTGGAATCAGAGGAAGAAGGGTCGGTAAGGTCTGATACGTCGTCTTTAAACGACGACCAGACGCAGGCTTAACAAAACAAGCCACAGCCCCCACGCCCGAGCCAGATCTCCCCTACGAGCAATATGACTTAGTTGGCGACGCTTTCGCTCAAATTTTAAGTAGAATTATCGAGTCAAAAGCTAAAGAGAACGGTAGCGGAGATGATGCCAAAAAAGAAGGCAAAAAAGACGTTGAAAAAATCGCAAAGAAGTGCTCCATGGCAACCATTAGGGAACATGTTAGAAAAAGAGAATTTGAAAAAAAGAAAGTCATTCTCTCTCTTGGCACATACGAGTTGAACTATGGCAATATTCGAGATAGCCATATGAGACGCCTCCTACGTGAAATAGTTGGCACATTAAAAGAGAAAGGTGTCGAAGACATTAAAATTTTGTTTCCAATGATTTTTCCAGCTGGAAAAAACGACCGAGGAGTTACAGCTAAAAGATATTATGCTTGGAGGAGAATTTTTGAAGAAGTCTGTGACAACGAGTCCGTTACTCTGTGGTGGTCGCCAGCAGCAGTATTTATCAGGTTGATCAGGTTGGAAGATGGAAGGTTGAGGTTTCAACCTGACAAATCCGGCAAGGTCATTCCAAGAGACAATAGGCTGCAAAAGAAAGCGAGTGGCTACGTGCCAAACGAAGCAGGCGAAAAAGAGTTGCTTTTTGAAATGAAAAAATGCTATAACTATAAGTTTAAACCAAAAAATTCAGCGTTTAATTCGCAAAACTTATGTGTTGAAACGAGTACGAACTTGTCTGCTGAAGTTGTCACCGAGTCGGATGGCGACTATTTAGTCACCACCAAAGAGTCAATTGAAAAAACGAAAGCGAAAATGCCAGAGAGTAGCAGGCCGATAGCGCAAATTATTGAAGACCTAACCAAGATGGAAGTGAAGCTGTCTCCGGATTGGCAGAAGAAAGTCAAAATGGTCTGTAAAGCGTGGAAGAATAAGCAAGGTCAGCCAATGGAAGAAACCTCAAGCGATGAAGAAACAACGAAATCGAGCGATGGGGCACCAGCCAATCATCATGAAGTCGCAGTCAATCAGGCAGCTGCAGATCAGAGTAGCACACCAGAGAGTGACGTCATTGATGAGAAGCGGACCGATCCAAACACTGTTGAACCGTTAGTGAGAAGCCAGATAGAGAACTTCGATCAGGCTAAGACCTGTGTGGTACCCCTGCGGTTCGCGGATTTAACCCTATTTACTCAGTTAGATTCTGGTGCTACACCTAATATCATGTCAGAAACTTGTGCCAATAATCTAATAAATAATTATAAAGAGAAAATTGAATTTATTTATTTAAAACGAGTACTTCAGTGTAGATTGGCTAACAACCAAGTGATAAGAACGTGGAAAAAGGCAATAGTAGTGCCATTGAAATTTGGCAAGCATAAGATCAAAGTGCCATTTTTTGTGATGCCTGGTGACAACAAATTGCTACTGATTGGCACGAAATCGATCGAGAAGCTAGACATAAAAACAGACGTAAAGAAAGATACTGCTACGTGTAGGCCACCTGGCACTCACAGAGCTGAAGAGGTTGTATTTGCAAAGAGAAGCGAATATCGGGTTGAAGACATGTATACCAACCAAATACAACTTGAAGAAGAGTACCAAAAAGAGACAGTAGAAATAGTTTCACGAGCTGATTTACATAGTTTTTTTAGAAAGGATGGAAGGCCTAAAGACGATGGGCCTGAAATCTTTGAAAGAAACCTGAGAAGGTACCTAGGTGAAGCAGTTCGTGAAGGAAGGATTACGAAAGCCGAGTCTGAGGAGGCACTCGAGGAGCTGCTCAAATTCAGAGATGTGTTTAGTAGATTTCCGGGTAAATACAAAGGAGCTATGGTGAAATTGAAGTTTGTTGACCCTAACAAAATTCCGAACTTCGTAGGGCCTAAATACAATCCGTCAAACAAACAACTTGACAAAATTAGACGTGCTTTGGCTGACATGGTTGAGCAAGAGGTAGCAGAGCCGTCTGACACGACTTACATAAATCCATTAGTGCCCAACGAGAAAAAAGACGGAAGCGTAAGACTGTGTTTAAATCCAGTAGAGTTGAACCCGATATTACAAACTAATTACAACGAGGCGGGCCTCTTAGATAGAATAATTACCTCAGATGGAGAAGCCCGTTTCTTCACAACGTTAGATTTCACGACAGCCTTTTGGCAGTTGGTACTGGATCCAGAGTCGCGCAAGTATACTGGTTTCAAGGTCGATGGTAGAGTCTACCAAATGATAAGACTCCCATATGGCTTGAAAATTTCATCTGCGGAATTTGTAAAAGTAATTAATGAAGTAATACCGGATATGCCTGGAGTTACGAAATACGTGGATGATTTGTTGCTAAGGTCACTCACCTTCTCAGAGATGCTGAGGCTGTTGAAAAAAGTACTTGAGTTGTTGCGTGAGCATGGGCTCAAACTTAACCCGAACAAGTGTAAATTCTTTGCCAGTTCCACCGACCATCTTGGCTTCAATATCTCAACTAGAAGCATAAAAAAACAGAGTAAGAAAATTGAAGGTTATTTAGAGTATATACAAAAGAAGACGTTAAAGAGAACTGGTAAAGTTAAATTAGGTAACGTAAGAGATGTTTTAACCTTAATAGGGTTAACTGGTATCTATAGTCGCTTCATCCCTAATTATCAAGATATTGTGAAGCCACTCTATGATTTAACTCGGAAAGGTGTGCCATTTGTATGGGGCACCGCTCAAGAGGAAGCAGTAGAGAAGCTCACAGTGGAATTTACGAAAGAGTTTGAGCTTATGTCACCAGTTGACGGAGAAGATTTATACCTAGATACAGTGTCTACTGAGCATTCGCTCAATGGCGTCTTATACCAAAACATCAAAGGTGAAGACAAAGTAGTAATGTTCGTGAGTAGCGCGTTTAAACAACATCAGCAAAATTATACGTTAATTGAGCGCGAAATGTTCGCTTTGGTAAGAGTAATAAATAAGCTCCAGCTTTGGCTCCATGGTAGGCGGATACACGTGAGAGGTGACCTCCAGTCAGTCGTGCACAAGTTTACAACTCTGGCTAAGGTGCATAGAAAAGCGGCTGGCTGGATCACAGAGTTGAATTGTTACGACCTCGTGTATGATTTGAAACATAAAGTAAGAGGTCAATGGTACGGAATTCAGGCGCCTGAGTTGACAGTTTACGATACAAATTGGACAAACATGGTGCCATTAGATGTGTCATTTGTAGAATTGGTAAAAGATGAAGTCTTGGATCACCTGAGACGCTTGGACATCTTCCAGAGTCGTGATAGGATGTGTACTAAAATAGTGCGCAAACTGAACGCCTCAGAGCTTGATATGACTGCAAAACAGTTAGAATCAAAGAGAAGAATGCAAGCTAAATATGCAGTGATCAAAGAGAAAGACAAAGAATTGCTATTCAGAAAATTCAAAGATGGCTCAAGAATTCCAGTGATGCCTGACGAGTTGTTCAGGGATACCATTTTTTACTTGCACGAGATGTATGGCCATATTGGAGCGCATAAACTAGAAGCGGTCTTTAAACGATTATATTATTCACCAAATATTGTGAAAACTACACGAATTATTACGAGCGAGTGCATCACTTGTAGAAAGACCAAAGGTTATAGCGAGAAGAAGCGCTTGCAATTTTCACAAATAGAAGCGTTTAATATAGCGGATGTCATTTCTGCGGACCTGTGTGGACCAATAGCGAACGAGTACGGAGAGCCCAAGTATATGTTTGTCGCAAAGTGCGTATTTACGTCGAAAGTGTGGATTATTCCACTGGAGTCAATTCCAGCTGAGACAGTAGTGCACGCGATGGAAACTGTGCTAAATGATATAGAGAAGCTGGGCCACAAAGTTCGCAAAGTAATTACAGACAATGGCAGCCAATTTAGGAGTGAGGCGTGGAACGAGATGCTCACCGCGAATGGTATAAAAATAGGCCATACTACAACTTACAACCCTCAGTCTTCTCTGGTTGAGCGCACAATGCGCATAATTGGAGATAGGCTGAGAGCAAAGTTGAACGATGAGCCCGAGAATGACGAGTATACTCACCACGGTTGGCACGTGCATGTTAAGAAAATAGAGTCTGAAATAAACAATACCCCTACTGAATTTGGCATAAAACCGAATGAGGTATGGGGCATCGAAGATGAGTTTTCTGCCAACATGCCAACCAAATTGGCTAAGTTAAATTCTAAGTACCTGCTCAAGAAGCTGCAGCAGGACCAAATCGAGAAAAATCCTAAATCTGTGACTACCGAGACGCTCATGGAAAAGCCTATAGAGCTCTCAAACCTGATACGTGACGAAGATGGTTATTACTGGGCAGCCGTTGATGGAGCTTGCTCAAACAACGGTTCCAGTGATGCCATAGCAGGTATAGGGGTGGCTTGGACTCCTACTGGAGAATTTAATATATCCGAAAGAGTAGACCACCCTAGGTACCGGAATACCAATAATTTGGCCGAGGCGATAGCTCTGTGCAAAGCTATGAAAGTGATGCTCAAACTAGGTGCAAAAAGAGGAAAAATATTTTCGGATTCATGCTATTTAACAACAGCAATAAATTATAATGTAGAGAAATGGAAGATCAATAACTGGAAGAATGCTAGTAAAAAACCAGTTGTGCACCGAGAAATTTTTCAAGAAATTTTAGAATTGAAAGAAAAGTTTGAGAAGTTTGAGTTAAAGCACACACCTGCGAGAAGCTTCGATCGTAACAACCATGCCGCTGATAAGCTAGCGCGTAAGGCGGTGTATACACAAGAGTTGGTAGACCTGCGAGTTGATGAAATGACCGAGCAGCAGGCGTTAATTTCATTTATTCGAGAAAAGAGAAAGCTACAAAGATCAAGAGATGAAGTAGCATTTTATAAAATTAAGGGAGACCCAATTTGTTACGAGGAGGGGGAATTAGTTATGCTTACGGAACACAGACAGAGCTCATATGATAAAGGAGTCTCGAAAAAATTGTTTCCTAAGCGTTTTGGGCCTTACATGGTCATGAAGCATGTCGGAGATAATGCATACAGAGTAAGAAGCATAGCTAACGAGTCTGATGAGCAAATTGTCAATGCTAGGCAAATGACAATTTATTTGAATTTAGAACAACAAGAGAAGCTCAAAAATGATCCGAAATTAAAGTCAAAGACAGACTCAAGGCCCTTAATTGAAAAAATTAAAGAGAAAGTAACGCCGAAAGAGATAGAAAGGTCAGAAGTTGACGAGGAGGTCGAAGAAGAGGTCATTGACTCTAAAATACATGATCAAGCAGCAGAAAGAGCAGCTAGGCTATTGGCTAGAGAATTGCGAAAGAAAGAGCTAGAACAAGCTGAGGAAAAGAGAGGAAAGAAACTGCAAGAATTCCAGAAACTCAAAAAGCATGCGAGACGCAAGTTAGATGATAAAGAAAACGAGAAGATCGCTACGTGCATTAAAAAAGCCGTTGGTTTGACAACAAAGGCTGGAGAAATACTTGCGAACGCGGAAAAGAAAGATAAAGATAGAAAAAGAACGAAAAAGTTGAAGCCAGGTGAAAAAGCACCTGGATCAGACGATCCGGATTATGTACCACCTACAAGCACGAAAAGAAGAAAAAAGAAAACAGTAAATTTTATAGCTCTGGAAAAATTAGAATCTCATCACCGTGTGATGTTCGTAGAGTTGTACATGAATTACAAGGACGTGCTGAAATAAAAAGAGAAAAAGAGTAGCTGGAATTCGAGGTACTGGTTGGTGTCTAAATTTTAATCTGTAAATAATTTTTTTTTTATTATTAGTTTTAAATCTTATTTTATTCAAATTACTCGTAGCAATATTTTAATCTAGTTTTAAAAAACCAAAAAGAGCAAGCCATTGAAAGTAAAAGCAAGTTCTATCCGAGTAGCATACGAGCTGTATGAAGAGAAGTAGTACTAGCGAGTAGGCGGGGGGTAGAATGGAACGAACGCAACGAGAACGAAAACGAGCGGCTCCCCGCAACCTGTAGTACGAAGCAGAGAGTAGTCTGCACGTTAGCGAGTAGGCGGGGGGTGGTAAAGAGTCGCACGCATCAGCTGATAAAACTAGATCGGTTGAAACGAACCAACGAACGAGAAAAGTAATGCCAAGGACGTTGCAGTTTTGATGTATTATTGATGCGTGTGATGTAATAACGTGAATGTTTGTTGAAAGTTTGCAATAAAGTGCGTAATTGTAAAAGTTGGAATTTTGGTGCTTTCGTGGTGAATTTTGCGCTAATTGGTGACCGTAAAAGCTCACGTACGCGAGTATATATGCGAAATCGGTTAATTTGGTGTAAAAAGTAAAAAATCGGGTAATTTATTTGAGAAGTGAACAATTGCGGCATGTTTGTTTCGGTAAGGTCTAACAAAGAAACCTAAAATCAAAATGGCGTAAGTCTATTGAATATGGTTTTTAATTCGCTCGTGTTGTATTTTTCCGTTAGAAAAGTGAATAAAAATTCGAAACGTGTTGATTAGAAGAAAAATTCCAGTAAAAGAGTAGCTCCTCGTGTATTTCGACTGGGTAAGTTGAATTTGTTTATCCTCGTGTGCAATTAATTTCATTATGTTACACGATACGTCATGCGTAAGTAGTGAAAGATTATTAATTTAGTGTGGTATTTTTTGCACACAGCCGAAGAAGCTACCGGCTATACGAGAAGCGACGTGGTTTTTTCTCATATTTCAACGAGTTGGAAGAACGATAGTAGTCAAGTCGTGGCATGAAATCTTTCGACGAAATTTTGTTTCATTACAAAAGGTAAGCGAAATGCACAGAGTAAACTATCATAAATTTAAACGTAGTGCTAATTGGAAGTACGTGTAATTAAAAATGAACTACGAATAGCATATTGAGATGTTTGTTACCTGTTTCAGCTGATTAGTTGGACGTTCGTGTGTTAAATATTCGTTTGACGAGAATTATATCGACGCTGAAATAAGGTAAGCTGAATTTAGAAACACCTATGAGTAGCTTGCACGTACCTACGAGTAAACCAAGATTGTTTTGAAAATTAATTACCTGTCGGTTGTTTTACAGTAGTAAGACGTATTGGATCGTGACTGGCAAATTCAAGTAGCTAGAAGTGATCTTCTAATTAGACATAGGTAATTAAGATAAATAGAGTAGATTAAGTGTAGCAACACGAAAGTGCATTTGAACTTACCGGTTTTTTCGTTGATTTTCTCACAGTTATTGACGATACGATGAACGACGCGAACGAAAGAGAAGACGTGCCGAGACGAGCGTTTGTTTGGGATGATAGTAACAGCAGCACATCCGAAAGGTAAAGATCTTCGATACCTGTAGAATAGAGTAAAAATTAGATTATTCCCGAGTAGCATCGATAATTAACAAAGTACGGTGTAATTGTTATTTAAATTTAGCGAAGAGGAAGATGACGCAACGCATTACCGCGTTTTCCGCTGCCAGCTATGCGGACAGGCCATTGGTGAAGGCTCGAGAAGCAAAAAATCGAACTCCAGAGCCCTCGCCTTGCCATGCGGACATCAGTTGCACAAAAAATGCATGAAAAAGCATAATGTCGAGGTGCCGGGTGATTGTCCGGTGGTCCGGTGTAAAAAATCCGGTAAAGTCGATCCGGCCACATGGGTAAAATTACGAGGTGGCACGACGGAGATTTCGAGACGGGCCAACGAAGATAACGAATCGCTGCGGGAAAGATTGCGGGATGCGGAACGACAGGTACAAACGCTGATCGAGCAAAACGAGTCGCTCATGAGAAATACGCCGAGAACCGAATTGGAGCTACGAGAACGCGAGCTGAAAATCGCAATCGACGAAGCGGTGCGTCTGCGTAAAGAATTAGACGAGCTGCAGGCTACCGCTACTGCACTTGCTGATCGGAATCGGGTCCTCCTACTAGCGCATGAAGGCAAGGAAGAACCGACGCCAGAGGAGCTGGTGGAAGACGCCTACGCGATCGAGAAAGAAAAACGAGACTTTGACGTGCGGTTCGATGCGGGTAAGCTTAATAAAGAACGAGTAGGTTCACGATAAACGAGTAAGCTTATATTTTACGTGTTTTTGTGTGTCACAGAAAACAGAGCTATCCGCGACAGACGTTACCAGCAGTTCGAGGAAGCGTTGCGCGAGAACGACACGAGTTTCGAACGAGCATTAAGCGCAATAAGTCGAGCGCGTAGCTTTAATCATATTGAAGACCACCGTGTCATGATGCTGCTGGACCTGGATCGCCAAGCAGAGGAGCGCGAGATTACCTTGACTGAGATACTCGATGGTTTGGACGTTGTGCCGGTGTTAGGAGGTAAGCGTCGGCAAATATAGCTTTGATCTCAAGAAATGCAACGAGTAGTAAACGAGTTGTGTCTTCTCTTGTGTGTTTTGCTAAGTAGGTGTTGAGCTGCCGGTGGCTATGCAGATGATCGGTTTGAACAGCCGTTTAGAGGAGCTGTCAATTTCTTACGAAGACATCTTCGAGCTGTTGAACAACGAGACCGAACGAGCACGGATCACCGTAAGGCGGTTGCAAAGACAAGCGGAAGCGAGGCCATCTACGACCGAGGAGCCTGCAATCGACGAGCAGCCCGAAGCAATAAAAATAGAGGCGGTAGAGCAGCCTATAGAAAACGAGAAGCCACCGACGCCAAGTGTTGTTATTCCGGTCCTGTCACCCGAGGTTATCTCGAAAGTTAACAGAGGAGCCTCGTTAAACTACGAAAGCGTCGAAGACTTGAGTACTCCGAATTCGGGTAAGAATAGCGAAGTAAGCCCTCGAGCTGACGAAAGAGTGTCGAGACGTGTTACACGAAAGAGAACGAGTGAGAGTACGTCGGCTGAGAGCTCTGCGTCCAAAATATCTCGTAGTAGTGACATTCCCGATGGGGTACTAATTGCGTCTTTAAAACTGTGTTTAGAAAGAGCAAGTAGAGACGATTTACGTGGTGAAATCCAAAGGCTGTTAGACATGCGAGGAGATGCTGAAAATGATGCAAAACCGAACTCCGATGAGGCAGAAAACCTGATTCGGAAAACTCTGCTTGAAGCGAAAGTAAAGAAGCAAGAGTCGACACCGAAGACAGAGAAGCGACCAGTGGACGTCGTGACGGGTACGCCAGCGTCAGACGCCGACAGCAGCACAAGAAAAAGTGAGTCTCGTTCGAGCCGAAAGGATACGACTACGGAAGGTTCGTCGTCAAAGAAATCTGTCCGTTCGAGTGCGTCGAAGTCGGGCGTTTCCGGCGTCGAGTCGATCAAACGAGGCAGATCAAGGAGCAGCTCGTCGAGTAGCTCAGACTCCAGTTCTTCGAGCTCGTCACCCCCGAAAAGACCTCGGCGCAAAGCCGCAGCAAAAAGAGAAGCTCCGGCAAAGAAGAAATCAGTATCAAAAAAGAAAAAGCCGACGCCGCCGAAGAAGAAACCGGCTGCGAAGAAAAAGGCCCCGGCACGAAAGAGAACGACGAAAGGGAAACCTTCGACGAAAGAGGAGCCCTCTGTGGAAAAAGAAATAACCCCCGAACGAGCAGCTGAAGGAGTCCAAACGAGGAGTAAGACGCGCAGCGAATCAAAGTCGGTAGAAGAGGGAGAAATTACTCAGTCGAGCCAAGAGGTGCTCGAGCTGGCGGCGAGTTCGAACGAGGTGGAGGAGCTCGCGGCGAGCACGCCACCGCCACCGCCAAGCGACCCGGCCCCGTGTCAGCCACCGCCACCGCCGAGCCCGGTGTTACGAGAACAGCTACCGGGTGTTGCCCAGGTAAACGCGCAGGAACGAGCGCGACTAGTACTGATTGAGCGAGAGGCGCAATATCGCCATAATATTGAAGAGATGCTGCGCGAGCTTGATCAACAAGAGGTGAATGCGCAGGCGGGCTACTTGGAGCCACTGCCGGTAGAAGAGTGCTTCGTACCGGTCGAGCAGCGACCACCACATCCCGCCCCAGTGTGGATTTTGGCTAGCTTCCAGGTGGAACCGGACGGGCAGCGATATTATCGTAACGTATGGTTCCCGGTCACTCGCGATACGCTGCAATTGGCCATGCAGAGCAGAGGGATCATCTTAGATGATAACTTGACGGCGCGGGATGATTCATTTTACGAACGAGACGGAGCAGCGGGCCTGATCGGACGATACTGGCGGGAAGGAGTAGCTTTCTATGGTATAAACTCGTTTATAGTAATTGGAGATAGTTTAGCGCACGCGCTAGTTAGCGAGATAATTTTTCAAAACCGAGAGGAGAAAGAGGCATGGAAGATCCACCCCATGTCTGGCTCTCGAATACCGATTACGACGATAAGGAAGAATCTTCGGAGATTCGTACTGCGGTCGCCTCAAAGGGTGATTATGTCCATTGGTCAGTACGAGACAGAAAAAGAGGAGCTTGAAGAGATCAAGATACGCATCAGAGAACTGTGGCAGACTATGTTTAGACATGGAACTCGCCACATCTTGATGGTACCGCCGGTAACGTGGCCGCAGTGTCCGGTGAGGAGGAACGAGTTGAGACAATTTCTACGAGAAAGCCCTGGTGATTATTTCCCAGGCAGGTACGTTTACCTAGAAGGTCTCGAAGAGGTGGTAAATCGAGTCCCTCCGACAGTATTCCGTGGACCGACTCCATATCTAAATGAGCACCAAGTAAGCGAGGCGCTCGTGCGAGTTTTCGAATATGCCAGTATAGAGAGAAGGCACGCTTACGGCCACTTGGCAAGGGAGCGCGATCCACCGCGACCTACGGATGAGCAGCGTCGAGATCAAATTGATAGAAGTCACGAATTACGACGACACGACCGAGAAGCGCGCGGACACGTGGACAGAAACGCGGTAATGGAGAGATTGGCGCATGAAGTCCATGAGAGAGATCTCATAGACAGAGTGCAGGCGCAAGAGTATCGAAACCCGAATCGGAGACCGCTGCCGGAGCCGAACATGAACGTCCGAGAATTTGAACCGGCACCGAGGCCACGAGTAGCTCGGGAGGATCGAAGGTGGCAGCAAGCAGCGCAGGATAGACCAGCGGCCCAAGAGCAGTGAGTAGCTCGCGATGAACGAATTCAGGCCATCGTGCAACAGCCAATTCGACAAAATGTCCCCGAGCAGCAGCGTCAGAACCCCGAGCAGCAGCCAGAGAATCGAATGCCGCAGCCAGCAGCGGTACCGGCGATTGGTGTTGGTCTGGGTAGAGGACGGCTAGCCGAAAGAAGAGAAATTAGACGACGAGATGCTGAGATGGCTCAGCGCCAAAATAACCAGAATCTGGAAAATCACCGTCGGTAAAGAGTAGCGACCGGAAATGGGTTAGAATTCGTCTGTAATAGTTCCTAGTTGAGTCAAAAAGAGGAGAAGACTGTAAATTTTGTTATTTTTATAATTTTTTTTGAGAATGTAATTGTTTTTTTTGTTTTCGTTTGCCAAAAGAGAAGCCAAAAGAGAAGAATTGGTTCTTCCCATATTGTTTTTTACGAGTAGATGGGATTGTTCTTGTTATTTTATTTTACTTTTTGCATTTTTTGAATGTTTTGGTGCACTAATAAAGAGAAAGTGGTGCCAAATTGAATGTTTAGTGAATTTGTTTGTTGTTTTTTTTTCTCTCCACATGCGTGAATTTTTGTGTTGAGATGTTTTGTTATTTTTGAATTAGGCAAACGAGCATGTAACAAAGAGAAAGATGTAAATTTGGATTGTTTTTTGTTTGTGTTTTTTGTTGATCATCATAAGAGTAGCCAAAATACGAGGTGAAAAATGTGATATAAAATAAAACTTACGCAATGAGTATTGAAGTTTTTCATTTCGCGAACCAATGTGTTTGAACGGGAATGGAACCAAAGAGCAGCTCTACCAACGAAATACCTGTGAAAAGAAAAAAGAGAAAAAACAAAGTACAAAGTTTTTTTTCTCGAAAAATGGTAAAATAGAAGTAAAAATATTACGTCCCGTGACAGGTAGCAACGAGTAGACTGCATGAATAATACGAGTAGCTGGAGTTAGCGTGCGTGAACTGGTCCAGACGTGTTGAAGGTCCAGCACCTGGGAAAAAACAGAGTGTTAATATTCGGAGGTAGACTATGAGTAGGTGAAAGAGTAGTTACCTGAGTCTGGAAGCAGTCAAGTAACGAGTTGAACTCCAGCGAAAAACCTGGAACAGAGAGAAAGAAAAGAGTTGAATTATTCGAGTAGCTCACCTGAGTGGTTTCACAGGGTTCGAGTCAAGAAGAAGTTCCAGAGTTCCAGCCAAGTTCCGGTCCAGACAATGGTATGATGTATAAGATTAGCATAGTGATAAAATTCGATTGTAATATTATTATTAATACAAATGTTTAGATATGTTAATCTTAAGATCGCGAAATTGTACAAAGATTCTGCAAGAGTAGCCAGATAGGGATGTAGGGCCATATAACGAGCAGGCCACTTCTGGCATACGAAGCGGGGCAGGAGGAGCCCAAGTACTCTACGAGACGCTGAGTAGGCCTCTTTTAGGCTGCGTATCCAGTCGGGCCCCCGAGCTATACCCAGCCGGGGCATTATGTAGAGGGTACTTGGGACTCCATGTTACCACTCTACAGTGGTAATTTGATGCCCAGGTCGGAGGCTGCACTGAACCAGGTGCAACGCCATCTGGTGGACTGGTTCAGGGAAGCTGACGGCCGAGAGTAAGTTACAGAGTTGCTTCGCAGTTTTCCAATCTTCTTCTAACGAGCAAGATAGAGCTTTTACGCTAGCTTGGAGAACGTTCATGCCTTTAAGCAGAATCTTTCGTTGTTATATGAATGGTAGTAATTGTACATTGTAGCAACATGTACTATAAACCTTGTTCATGTGCTTGAATAAATATTCAGAGTAAATCACTTTGGTCATTTATTGCGTTGTTATATTTATGAGAGTATTTGGTATATGGTAGAACGGAGTTAGGTATTTGATACCGTGAGACTTAGTCGTTAGTAGGCCTCAGAGCCAGATGGTATAAGTAGTCTGAGGACTAACAACGAGCAAGTGAAGGATTTACCATTACAGTTCTGTTGAGCGGTTGAAAATTTGCAAATAGTTTTTTAAAAAATAAATTCGTATTTTGATTTTTTTTTGGAAAATATTTCCCATTAATTATGCCACACAATATTGAAAGATTTCATTTCTGAAACTGGGGAAATATTTTGGAACACAATAGTGCCAATTTTTGGATAATTTTTGCCAATTTCAAAAAAGTTGAAAAAATGGCCAAAAACTTTTGAAATTGGCAAAAGTTATCCAAAAATTGACGCCAATGTGTTCCAAAATATTTTCTCAGTTTTAGAATTATTGATATCTTTCAATATTTTGGCGTAATTAATGAGAAATACTTGCCAAGTAAAAATTTTCAATGGATGAATAAATTATTCATGAAAAACGATTTGCGAATTTTGAAATTTCAAATATCACAACCTAATTTTGGGCTTAAAATTCCTCAGAAATGCACAAAAAACTGTTTTGTGAGAATATGTAAATTTCGTGCTAATTTTTAGGCCATACTTATTGGCGAGTCGCATGACACTTTTTTTAAAAATCACAAAAAAAAGTTACGTCACAGTTTTGGGCGTGACGTTTTTCAAAACTGTTCAGAGAACACTTTCGTTGAAATATTCGAATTTATCGCGAAGTCTTGACCCATTTCGATTAATCGCATGACACTTTTTCGAAAATTTCCAAAATCATGACCTCATTTCGGGCTTTAAATTTCTCAGAAATCCTCAGAAAATATTTACTCGTGGATTTATTTTGGATTCTTCGCAAAATTTTAACAATTCTATTTTGATTTGTTGCATGACTCTATTTCGGGCTCAAATTTTTTTTCGGAAACATTCAAAAATCATTTTGCTCAAAACATTTGAATTCCTCGCAAAATTTTCACCAGTTTTGATGGGTCAATTATTTACATAAAAATTCCAAACATCATACTTAATCTAATTTTGAATCTGATTTTTTTCAAAGTGTTCAATAAACATTTTTGCCTAAATTTTGAACTCAAAAAGCATTTTTTGTCAAATTTTTTGAATTTTCTGCAGAATTTCAACTCATTTTGGTTTGTTGCAAGTTACTGTTTCAAAAATCTTTGAAATTATGATCCAATTTTGAGCTCAAAATTTTTTTAAAAGATTCAAAAATCCCTCAAACGATACTTTTTCTGAAAATTCCGGTAATGTCTAAATTTTGAATCTTAATTTTTTCGAAAATTTTCAAAAAACATATCTACCTATTTGCCGAAATATTGCAATGTTTTAAAAAAACTTGGAGGATAATAGCCTCTCAGCTTTTGGTTACAAAATTCTGCAGAAACGCTCAAAAACATTTTTTACCTCAACATTTGAATTTATTATTGCAATTTTATGTGTTGTTTTGATGCTTTGAAGTATTTTTTTTCAAAAATCCATAAATCATTACAATAATGGCCCAATTTAGAGCTTAAAATTTCTCAAATATGCTGAAAGAACGTTTTTGTTGAAATATTTGAATTTCTCACAAAATTTTAACCCATTTTGGTAGGTTGCATGGCACTTTTTCAAAAATTGCAAAAATGATGACCCAATTTTGAGTCTTAACTTTATCAGAAATGTTTTAAAGACATTTTTGTTGAAATATTTGAATTTCTTGCGAAGTGTTGACCCACCCCCATGTAGGGATGGGTCAAGAATATCCCTATGGTACCCTCTGCCTGATGTAAAAGGCAACTAAAAGAGAACCAGGCAAGCACGGAGGCCTAGATAGCAGCCCTATCACCTGATATATCTGGCATGGCTGGTAACCAAGTCAGATGAAAATCAAGTTTACTCAAAATAAGCAAATAACAGGAAAGGGAAAGTCTAGGAAATTACAGTGGGAGAGCTGGGAAAATTTTATCACATTCTTGGAGCATGACACATACAAGTTACGGCCAATGGTGTATAAGATCATAAGTAGAATTGACACAAATTTTAACGAAAAAGTGGAATTGTCAAAAATAAAAGTCAACGATGCTAAGGACTACACTGAGAAAAATGTATAGTATAAATTACAATAAATTTATAGTAAACGTGCTCCAGTATTGGAATTATAGTCAAAATTACTATAACTATAGTAAATGAAATACTATAATTATAATAAAAAATACTATAATATAGTAAATATTACCATACGTATAGTATTTCATTTACTATAGTTATAGTAATTTTGACTATAATGCCCAAACTGGAGCACGTTTACTATATATTATGATTATTTATACTATTCAAATTTTTCTCAGTGTATTTCGAAGTACTCTGGAGGGATGAAAATGCACAAGATACTAAAATAGAAGATGAAATAGGAGAAACAGAAGACAGAATATCATTTAAAGAGCTACAAGAAGCTCTGAAAACAGCGAAAAATGCAAAAGCTCCAGGAGAAGATGGCATACCAACAGAATTGTACAAATATGCAAGTGGTGAATTTAAAAGAAGACTGCGACTGCTAGAATTCCTAAACAGGATGTACCAATATTGTACCAAGAAGAAAAGGTACCTGAAGAATTCAAAACAGCGATTGTAATACCACTGTTTAAGAAAGGCAATATGTCAAACTGAAAAACCTTAGGAGGAATAACTCTACTCAACACTTGCTACAAGATATATGTGAAAGAAAATATGTCAGAAAGTCAAAATGGATTTAGAAAAGGAAGATCCTGCACTGACGCAAGTTTTACAGTAAAACTACTGATGGAAAAAAGGATCGAGTACAACCTAGAAACACACAAGTGCTTTATAGACCTGGAAAAAGCATATGATAGGGTCAATAGAAAAAAACTGTTTGAAGTCCTAAACGATGAAGAGATAACATATAAAATGCAAAAGGTAATAAACAGCATATAATATGTGTCATTCCACAGGTAATGGGCCCATTTGGTGGATATTGAGTTATGGGTGGGGAGGGGGGGGGTTAAGTAGACATCCTGAGCAATCAAAAAAATCCATAGGTATTTGAAAATTTGAAAAGCTCAACTTTTGAGAAAATCACCTTCAAAGTTTTTTTTTCTGAAAAAAGCTGAAATTTCATGTAATCTCAAAACCTTCATACCTAAAATTGAAGATTATTGTTTCTGATGTCAAATATTATCTACTATCCACCTGTGATAGTGATTTTTTTACTCAATCTTTTCATGTTTATGAGCATTTTAAGCCTGAAAAACAATGATTGATAAATTAAAATTTCGCATAAAGATTCATTACCGTGTTCAAAAGCAAAAAAAAAATTATTAAATTACATTTTCTGTCAAAATTCAACTTGTAAAAATAAAAATTGTATAATTTTTTTTTTTAATTTCTTCCCAAGGTGCGATTTGAACTCACATCTCCTGTTCCGCAGTCCATTACCAATGCCACAAAGCTAGCGCTGCAGCTAGCTAAAACACGTTTTTGAATGGTATACATGTTGCCACTGGCAACTAGGTGCAGTATAATTTGGGGGGTATTTTTTTGGAAGTCTACGGAAATAATCGTCCAAATGGGCCCTTCTTGGAAAAACTTTAGTTCCGTTTTTCATTGCTTGGGGCGCACCTGTAGCCTTAATACTTTAACACGCAATAGTCGGATATGTTCTACATCGAAATCCAACAAAACCTCGATTATCAATTCTCTCGACTTTTTCACTAAAAACACGATAGGAATGGTTCCTTGCAGAATTGGGGCGAAAAGAATAAAGAATTGGGACAACAAAATCCAAGAACTCATACAAAAGAAAAGATAGGCATTTAGAAAATTCATGAGCACAAAAAGTGAGGTTGATGGTGAAGAATATCAAAAACAATCGGCAACAGTCAAGAGAAAGTCCAGGAAATTACAGAGAGAGAGCTGGGAAAATTTCATCACGTTCCTGGAGCATGACACATACAAGTTATGGCCAAAGGTGTACAAGATCATAAGGAGAATTGATACAAATTTTAACGAAAGAGTGGGTTTGCCAAAGATTAAAATCAATGATGCAAAGGAATATTTTGAAGAACTCTGGAGTGATGAAAATGCACAAGCTATAAAGATAGAAGATGAAATTGGAGAAACAGAGGACAGAATTTCATTTAAAGAGCTACAAGAAGCTTTGAAAACGGCAAAAAATGCAAAAGCTCCAGGAGAAGATGGCATACCAACAGAATTGTATAAATATGCAAGTGGCGAATTTAAAAGAAGACTACTGGAATTCCTAAATAGGATGTACCAAGAAGAAAAGGTACCTGAAGATTTCAAAACAGCAATTGTAATACCACTGTTCAAGAAAGGCGATATGTCAAACCTGAAAAACTACCGAGGAATAAGTCTACTCAACACCTGCTACAAGATATATGCGAAAATACTGGCAAAACAACTGGCAGAGCATGCAGAAGAAAAGCTGTCAGAAAGTCAAAACGGATTTAGAAAAGGAAGATCATGCACTGACACAAGTTATACAGTAAAACTACTGATGGAAAAAAGGATCGAATACAACCTAGAAACACACATGTGCTTTATAGACCTGGAAAAAGCATATGATAGAGTTAATGTAAAAAAACTGTTTGAAGTCCTAAAAGATGAAGAGATAACATATAAAATGCGAAAGGTGATAAACAGCATGTATAAGAACACTAGGATAAGAGTACGAATTGGAAATAAACTCTCAGAACAAGCAGAAATAAACAGAGGAGTTCGCCAGGGATGTCCACTGTCTTGTGTTATATTCAACATGTATATGGATCACATGGTAAAAGAATGGCAGAAAATGAAGCCAAAAGGAATCAAGACAGACAGAAGGCAAGAAATATCAACAGTATTATTCGCGGATGATCAAGCAGTACTAGCCGAAACAGAAGATGACCTATAGAGATCAATGTACAATCTAACAAAGACATCAGAAAAGTATTGTATGAGAATATTGTCAGAGAAAACAAAAACAATGGCTTTCAAAGGAAAGGAACCAGTAAGAAGCAAGATTGTAATAAATGGAAAAATCATCAAACAGGTCAATAATTTCAAATACCTGGGAAACACGATCTCATACCAGGGAGGAGTAGATGTTGTAACCAACATGACGATACAAAAAGTAAAAATCGTCATTAAACAAAATCATTTATAAAGAAAATATGAAAAATACATGAAAGAATAGACATTTATAAATTTCGCGGATTCGCGTACATGAAAATTATAAGTAAAAAATTGAAGAACATTGAGGTACAATGAATTGAAAAGGAATGAGGAAAAATGACAAAATTTTAGCGAGTGCATAAACAAAAATCAGAAAACTGAGCGCGGCCAAATATTATTGAAAAAGCACACAATGCCTCGAAGAATTGGACAATTTTGGCCGTTGCATATGCCCCCTGGCTGATTCAAATTTCTCAAAGCAAGCTTGGAGAAAATTGAATTGGTCATTAACAAAAATAACAAAATTGTGAAATAACAATAACAATCAAAAATTACTTGATCATTGAATCACGTCCAAATTATACAAATAAAAAAAAATAGAAAAGAAAATATAGAACAATATTATGAAAATGAAAACGGGATAAACATTTGACAAAATTGGGTTATAATATCTATTTGTTTCATGTACTTTTCATGTTTTCTTTATAAATGATTTTGTTTAATGACGATTTTTACTTTTTGTATCGTCATGTTGGTTACATAAATGGGGGCCCGTCCGGGATAGAAACGAAACGGTTTGTTATTTCATTTTTTACATATTTTGTTTTTCAACTGTTTAAAAGAAATGTTCGATCAAAAAAATCATTTGGTTGAAATTCTGAACCAAGTTCCAAACATCTGTACATATCTACGACTACGTTTTCTCCGCGGAGTTTGAGTATGCCGAATGCGTCAACCTTAATACTATGTCATACGTCATACCTCTGATTTTGTCAATTAAATCTGCATAATATTCGTTGATTTCGCCGAATTCGATCAATTTTCTGCAATTATGGATATCGTTTTTCTCAGCCTGAACCGCCAGCAGCCTGTGTCGATTAATTGGTAATAATACTTCGTTGTTTTCGTTTATTTCGTTCAGCTGATTACCACTAACGTCATCAAATCATCATTTTTGTTGAGTATTAAACATCATGATATTTTTTATGTTTTTGGAAAAATGATTTTTCGTAATTTTCATGTTATTTGTGATAGTTTATTTGATAGATCATCAATTTATTTTCGCATATATAAAACCCACGATATTACGTAATTAATTGGTTTTTTTTTGGAAATGGATTGATCAAAGAAAGAAATGGAGGAATTTTCAGATGATCCAAAATTGTTAAATTGTCTCCTCACATTAACTAAAACTCTGATAAGACTTCATAATCATCTAGATTTATTAGATGGTAACAATATCCAAAATGCAAATCAGTTAGATTTTTTGAAAAGGTTTTATTACTCTGGTTTATTAGCCCAAAACAATGAAAAAGGTTTTTGTCAGCCTTTTTCTCATCAATTACCTCAAATACCAGTGTCAAATTTTATAGAAACATTTAAAGGTGATGTTAATTTGTCCTTGAATAATGCAACCAATAATTATGATTCTACAAGCTCAATTCAAATTTATGAACAGAATTATGGAAATTATCTCAATTTTAGTGATACAAAAAGATGTCTTTCTGAAAATAAGGAAATTAATGATTTTATTGAGCCTAAAATTGTACCTGTTTCTCATGTTTACGAACAAACTTATGGAAATTATCTTGATTTAAGCCATGTAGGTCCGAGAGTTCACAAAAAACCCGATTACGTAATTATCGATATGTCTTTTATGGATGATTTTTCTGAGGCAAAAATATCAAGCGAATCTTTGGAAGTTTTGAATGAAAATACAAATAATTTCCAACTTGAAATTTTGAACTCAGACAAAAATCATGTATGTGATTTCACTCATAATTCTTTCGAAACTGAATTTGAAATCATTGATAATTTTCCTATAACTGAAAGCTCAAATGATTTTTATTCTGCATCTCCGCCAAAGTTTGAAACTTGTGAAACTGAAACCTTTGAGAAAGTTCATTCAGTTGGGAATTTTTCAGGGGTTGTGAATATTAATGTACTCGAGGCATCTGAACCCTCAATTTTGTCTCATTTTTGTTGTGATTTGGAAAACTGTATTTTCAGTTCAAGTTTTTCTGAGTTTGATTTACCAAAACTAGAAGAGGAAATATTTTTTGAGCCAATCATGTTTGAGTCATCTTCAAATAGCGTTTGTAAATCACAAATTTCAAACTTGATAAATTTGGGATCCCAAATTTCAAAAGTTCATGATAAACAACTCTCAAAGGTAACTATAAATGAGAATGCTCACGAATCCAATGTGTCTAAAGATCTTGAAGTTGAAATCAAACTTATAAATCCTTTTTTCGAACTTGTCAATAATTTTGATACAAAAATCATAATCATCAGTACAACAAAATGTTATTTAAAAATGATTTTTGATAAAACCAATCTCTCTTATTTTACTGCATTTTCTCATGCAGGGGGCAAGTCTGTATCTTTTGTAAAACCTTGGCAGGATGGTAATTTTTGTGGATATAATAAAATGTTCGATGATCAATCTATTTTGAAATTTATTTTGATTTCCCTGAAACGCAAAAGGAAAAAATGTTTTTTAGATCTTTATGGTTCCCTCTCCTCCGTAAATTTATTTGCTCGATCTTATTGATTTTCCTATCAATTAATTTTTATTCTCAAAATGAAAATGAAATATTTTTTCTGATTTAGTGGCATTTCTATGCACATCTTTCTGATACAATTTTCCAACTTTCCTGTTTTTCTTCCTAGTTTTTCCTATTAATCTTTTTGTTTTCCTTTGTTTTCCTTTCCCACTCTCTGGAATGGGGTGAGGGACTTTTGTCCAAGCCTTACATTCCAGAGAAGGTGGCAGACCATGGTGTAGGCTCGCTGTTTTTTCATCTATGCGAGTCTCACGTTGGTGTCACTCTTTTTTCCCTTTCTTTTTTCCAGTTTTCCTCATAATGTCTTTGTCTTTGTTCTTTTTTCTCTTTACTTAATGTATTTATTATTACCCACTTTTGTCAAATGTTTATCCCGTTTTCATTTTCTTAATATTGTCCTATATATTTTTTTTTTTTTTAATTTATTGTTTTGTTTAATTTAGATTGCGATAAAATTAATTTAAGTAGGTAATTTTTGTTTGTTTATTGTTATTTCACAATTTTGTTATTTTTATCTATGGTCAATTCAATTTTCTCTAAGCTTGCTTTGAGAAATTTGAATTAGCCAGGGGGCATATGCAACAGCCAAAATTGTGATTCCAAACCTATCCAATAAATTTTCCAATTTTTCGAGGCATTCACGAATTTTCTCAATAATATTTGGCTGCGCTTGTTTTTTTTTGTTGTTTTCATGCTCGGAAAATTTGTCGAATCATTTTTCATTCTTTTTCAATTCGTTGGTTCGTCATTGAACTTTTTCTTATAATTTTTTTATGTACTTATGCGAATTCGCGAAATTTATATAATATCTATTTGTTTCATGTACTTTTCATGTTTTCTTTATAAATGATTTTGTTTAATGACGATTTTTACTTTTTGTATCGTCATGTTGGTTACATAAATAATGCAGGAGGTCCCGGGTTCAAATCCCGGACGGGCCCCCATTTATGTAACCAACATGACGATACAAAAAGTAAAAATCGTCATTAAACAAAATCATTTATAAAGAAAATATGAAAAATACATGAAAGAATAGACACTTATAAATTTCGCGGATTCGCGTACATGAAAATTATAAGTAAAAAATTGAAGAACATTGAGGTACAATGAATTGAAAAGGAATGAGGAAAAATGACAAAATTTTAGCGAGTGCATAAACAAAAATCAGAAAACTGAGCGCGGCCAAATATTATTGAAAAAGCACACAATGCCTCGAAGAATTGGACAATTTTGGCCGTTGCAATGTTGGTGGAAAGATTGCAAAGTTCCTGAGAGTCACTGGACTGATAAATAGGACCCTGAGAAGCAGTAAGGTGTGAAAAGAAACAAGATTGAAGGTGTACAATACCCTAGCAATACCAATGATGACTTATAGAAGCGAGGTATGGGCACTGAAGAAATCTGATGAAAGAAGATGAAGGGCAGCAAAGATGAAATTCATGAGGAGAACGGCAGGGATGACTCTCAGAGACAGAGTCCCATCTGAGAAAATAACAGCAGATCTCGAAGTGAAGCCAGTCATGAAGAAGATAAAACAGTATAGGAAAGATTGGAGAAATCATGTCAAAAAGATGGAGGAAACGAGATCACCAAAACAGGTCCTCCAATATACACCAACAGGGAAAAGATGCCGAAGGAGACCAATGAAGAAACTCATTGATACCTCAGGCTCATTCTCAACAGGTTCCACACCATAGCAGACAGACCAACAGGCCTACCGCTTATAAGGAACCAACAACGACGATAAGAGACCTTTTTTTTTGGAAATTCTGAGTATCACTGAAACCTTTTGACAATTTTGGCAAGAAATGTTATCTTTATTTTTAGAAAAAATTCGGACTAATTGACAATTTCGTGATTTGCTGACAATTTTGACGAAAAATAAAGAACCTTTTCCAGCAACTTTTATCATAAAAACATGAATTTTTGGCAATTTCAACAGGCCTACCGCTTACAAGGAGATGACAGCAACGTGTTGACCCATTTTGATAGGTCGCGCGACACTTTTTCAGAAATCTCAAAAATCATGACCCAATGTTGGGCCTGAAGTTTTTAAAAATGTTCGTCGAAATATCTGAATTTCTTCAGAAATAATTTTAAGCCATTTTTTTGTTTTGGTTGCATGAGACTTTCCAAAAATCATGACCTTGATTCTTACCATCAGGGCATTGTTTTCCATTTGACCTGTAGACCATGGTATAGATTACATGACCGAACACACCCTATGCTATAAGGGGTACTTCAAGAGAAAAATTGGGGAAAATATCACTATCTGCAGGAATTACGTCGCCTTTAATTTATTCTCTCTTTAAATTTTTCAAATGCGTATAACATAAATCAAAGGAGCACGATTCGAGCGCGATTTTCGCCTCCACAGACTCGTAAGATCGTATACGGGCGAAGAGACACACCAGTACGAGTAGATGAGGGTGCAGAATGTAGACGCAGACAGGGGCAATGCTAACGTTAGCAAAACGCAAAAGACCTTCCCATATTGGCGCTAATTAAATTACACGCAAAGTAGATTACGACAATACGAAACAATGAAAATAACTCAAACCCTAAGCGCGCGTTGTTGGCCGCAGCCGCATCCGCATCGCACCAACTCTCCGACACAGTTTTAAAATTAACCTCTCTCGTTGGTCGTACATGTACGAGTAGGTACAATATGCGACACTTGGCCGTAAGATTTATTCGTCTCGGTAACTCGGATGCTGGGATGTGTGCTGCTTGAACTCGATGCGAAAGGCGAAGGCGAAGCCGATTCTTTTGCCGAGCACACAGATACGATTAATAGTATGAGAGTATTCGTGTACGACTGTACGTAATATGTGTGGTAGTATATTCGTGGAGTTTCTGCTGTAGTATGTGGAATGATGGCGGAGGTGAGAGAGTGGTGTATACTTTACTCGAATTCGAATAGCCCAGCCAGCAATACATGTAAGTCGGAGCACATTGGCAAATGAGAAACGAGAAAATGGTCTATGCGCTCGCGAAAAGCCAAGACGCATTTTTCCTTCGCTTTTCCGTCCTCTTGCGATGTACAATTGTACATTCTATTTCTCATTTTTCTTTTCGCTTTCTCTTTCTCTCTCTTTGTACGAGTATGTATTTACTTATTGCACATTTATACTCGTAGAAGACTATACGTACTACGAACTTACTAGTGCACGCAATAGCGGATGAGGGTGAGTAACGGGGTGGGGCACTGGGAAGGGTTGACGGCGTTTAATTCGAATAACCATTCGTCGTCATGCCGCGTGACGTGAAAAACTACGCGAAATTTATATCCATTGCGGAGGATTTCGCCCTTTTTCCTCTTTCTACTCTTTGCTCAATTACAACTGAGCAGAAAGAAAAAAAAAAGAAAACGCGTTCGAGTTGGGTTTTCTTTTCTTTTTCTTATTTTTTTTTTAATGGTTACTACAGGGTGACCCGTCAAACGTTTATTGTGCTTTAGATTTGGGTATATTTTCTTACGAGAACTGAACGTTTTAGTTGACGAATCGCTTGTTTTGGAATTTGAGAGGAAAATTTTGAAGTGGAAACTAATGAAAAGAAAGTTTTACGAGGAAATTGTATACGTTTGAAATCGAAGGGACACTGAAAAAGCAGATTCAAATAAGATATTTTGGGTGTTTTCCCCTCATTTTTTTTGTTTCATTCCGCAATAAACATCTCTTTGCGATCATTTTTATAAAGTTTTCAAAATTTATATTTTTTCACTTATACCTACGTATGCATTTTAGTAGGTATGTGTTTGGAAAAACCAGCAAAAAAATGAATTTGAAGAATTTGGTCGAAATGATAATATCAAAAGGGGTAATCGAGGTATTTCGACCTTCTGAGTACCTACGAATCTTTGCATTACTTTTTGTCAAAACAAAGTTTCGATGGTTAAAAAGTGCAATGGAACTGATAACGAATCGAAATTTTTACAATCCACTAAGTCGCTTGCAGAGGACTAGAAAAGTAATTGAAGAGCTCTATTCCAAAGTGGATTAAGTCATTTTTTTCCCCAAAAAAAGCGTTTAAAATTTTTGATGCTGAAATTTGTTCTGTTTCCAAAAATCAGTGCACCTTTCTTTTCAAAATTATTAAAATTGAGAGATAATGACCAATACAAGAAGCGAAGGAAAGATCAACCTTCTTGTGAACTTTTAAACCCAAAATCATAAATCCATAAGAATAAAACTCAACGAAGAAAATTTCAAAAGAACCAAAAATTTAGAAAAATTCTGCTAAAATTTACAAAGTTGAAACAAATTACGGGGATTTTAGAATAAAAAATCGATTTAAAGTAGAAAAACTCCTCCAAAAAAATTAAAATAAAAAAAAAGCGCTAAAATTCACGAGAAAATTGCGGAAACTTTACAAAAATTTAGCTTCACAAACAAAAAAACAAAACATGAAAATTCGGGGAAAACCGTCGAAAAATTGGAAAATGAAATTGATGAGAATTCAAAATAATGAAACGTGAAAAAAAATCAAGAAAGCCTCAAAAATATTCAAAATCATACCATCAAGAAAAAAAAACTTGAAAAAATTTGTAAAAAGGTGAATTTTAAACAGAAAAAATTACTGAAATTTATGGCAAAATTGGAAGAAAATTGTATAAAAATCAGGAAAATTTAAGGTTTTGCTGAAATTAAGTGCAAACAAGGCAGAAAAACGAATCATTAAAATCCAAACTATAATCGTGGAAATTATGAAAATGGAAAACTCTCTAAAATTAGTTCAGAAAAAATCACTGAGAATTCAGAACAGAGAACTCTTGAGAACTAAAAACATGAATTCGGAGAAAAATCAAGAAATTTTTGAAAAAAACCATAGAAAAATTTCAAGCAAAACTCACGAGGATTCTAGAAAGAAAAAATAATTCGAACTCTCCGTAACTGAAACGGAGGGGGGAGGGCGGGGGTTTTAATACCTTCTTTGGAATTTTGTGGTTTTTTTTCACTTTTTCTGAAATTTAAAAATTGGCCAACAATTCAATTGTGAGCTCATACTCCTTAGTCCGGCATATGACAATAGGAGTAATTGCACCCCCCCCCCCCGCCGATCCTCCGGGACAACATTTTTCTTAAAGGGGACATCCTAAGGAACATTTTAATGCAAAGTTGCCAAAAAAAAAGTTGGCCTTACTTACAAAATGGCGGCCATTTTGATTGACAGGTCAGCCGAAATCGCAGATTTTGCGTTTTAACATAGGACTTGCACAAACTTTTTCAAACTTTACAAAGGTAGATCGAAAGATCATGCAAAAATGTATCACCTGTCCAAATTTCAAGTGCTAAAGTGGGTTTTTCGATTTTTGGTGAATTTTTGAAAATCGAATTTAGGCCAAAAATCAGGGAAAAAATCAAAATTTTTCCAAATTGTCCAAGAAAGCTGAAATTTGGGATATACCCTATTTTCGACATGCCA
Source organism: Planococcus citri (assembly GCF_950023065.1). Classification (NCBI taxonomy): domain Eukaryota; kingdom Metazoa; phylum Arthropoda; class Insecta; order Hemiptera; family Pseudococcidae; genus Planococcus; species Planococcus citri. The sequence goes on along the minus strand of NC_088681.1, from coordinate 5,519,190 downwards.
AATCGACTGGAAACGGTCTCAACCCGTTTTGAGCAGTTCTGGAGCCTCCAGCAGATTTTTGAAACTCGAAATTCCCACAAAATTCCATCAAATTGGAGTTGTAAAGCTAAAATTCATTCTAAAAACTAATTTCAATACGCTACGAAGTACTGCGGGTGAATTTCAAGTCGTCTTGGAGGCTCCAGCGACTTTTTGAAAATTCCTGAAACCTCCATCAGATTTTTGAATCTTTTAAATTCTCACAAAATTTCATCAAATGGAGATGGAAAGCTGAAATTTACTCTACACTCCAATTTTAACACCCTCGGAAGACGACCTTAGGTGGGTTCAAGTAATTTTAAGGCCACCAGCGACTTTTTTTGAAAATTACTGGAGCCTCTAGCAGATTTTTGGAACTTTAAATTTTCACAAAATTTCATCAAATGAGAGGGGTTTTGCGATAAGGGCCCTTGTGGTGATATTTCGATTTTTTCAGGAGAGAGAAAACATCGAATTGCTTCGATTTTTTCGATTTTTTTTTTTTTTTTGATTTTTGGGTGCTGTGTTGTCTTGCGTAAGTAGGTTGGATGGGAAATTTTGACGAAATTCGTTCATCATCGCCTGATATCCGTGATTTAGAAAAGGGACCTTGTGGTGAAAAGGCGAATTTACACAACGTTACAAACTACCCCGCGAAAAAATACCGAGAAATTCGGATTCGCCATGAAATTTTAGATAGGTAACAACAATAAAATAATTTTTCCATCGACCTTTTAAAAAAAAAAAAAAAAATCAAACTAAAACTTTGTTTTTTGATTTCCCAAAAATGTGAGTTTTTGAGTACCTATTCATGTTCAAGTAATTTTTAAACGAGAAGTTGATGAGATAGACGAAATCTGATTGCACCATTCGATTTCTCGTGAAAAAGTAAGTCGGAATCGCCAATAAAAAAAAAAAAAAACATCGAATCACCACAAGGACCCATATCGCGAAACGCCTCTCAAATGGAGATGGAAAGCTGAAATTTATTCCACACTTCAATTTTAACACCCTCTGAAGACGATTTCAGGTGGGTTCAAGTCATTTTAGGGCCTCCAGTGACTTTTTTGAAAATTACTGGAGCCTCCAGTGGATTTTTGAAACTTGAAATTTCCCCAACATTAATTTATCAAATGGAGTTTGCAAGCTGAAATTTACTTCGCAGACTACATGGTGGTTTCAAATGGTTTTGAAGCTTCCAGCTACTTTTAGGAAATTTCAATTTTCCAAAAAAACGTCATACAACCTTTCAAAAAGTTGCTGGAGGCTTCAAAAAGACTTGAAATTCACCAGCAGTCAACTTCGTAGCGTATTGAAATTAGTGTGCAGAATGAATTTCGACTCTCCATCTTGGTTTGATAACATTTTGGGGAAATTTCAAGTTTCAAAAATCTACTGGAGGCTCCAGTAATTTTCAAAAAAGTCGTTGAAGGCTCTAAAATGACTTGAAATCCACCAGAAGTCGTTTTCAGAGGGTGTTAAAATTGGAGTGTAGAGTAAATGTCAGCTTTCCATCTCTATTTGATGAAATTTTGTGAAAATTTAAAGTTTCAAAAATCTGCTGGAGGCTTCAAGAATTTTCAAAAAGTCGCTGGAGGCTCTAAAACAACTTGAAATTCACCTGCAGTACTTCGTAGCGTATTGAAACTAGTTTTTAGAATGAATTTTAGCATTACAACTCCAATTTGATGGAATTTTGTGGGAATTTCGAGTTTCAAAAATCTGCTGGAGGCTCCAGAACTGCTCAAAACGGGTTGAAACCGTTTCCAATCGATTTGGCATGTCGAAAATAGGGTATATCCCAAATTTCAGCTTTCTTGGACAATTTGGTAAAATTTTGATTTTTTCCCTCATTTTTGGCCTAAATTCGATTTTCAAAAATTCACCAAAAATCGAAAAACGCACTTTAGCACTTGAAATTTGGACAGGTGATAAATTTTTGCATGATCTTTCGATCTACCTTTGTAAAGTTTGAAAAAGTTTGTGCAAGTCCTATGTTAAAACGCAAAATCTGCGATTTCGGCTGACCTGTCAATCAAAATAGCCGCCATTTTGTAAGTAAGGCCAACTTTTTTTTTGGCAACTTTGCATTAAAATGTTCCTTAGGATGTCCCCTTTAAGAAAAATGTTGTCCCGGAGGATCGGCGGGGGGGTGCAATTACCTACTCCTACTGTCATATGCCGGACTACCTGGAATTTTGCGATAGCCACATGAAACTGGCAAAGCGGTGCCCAACCAGCACTGACAAAAGTTGTTTTAGAACGATTTTTAATTTTTGGAGAAAATCGAAAAATTTCTATAGAGGCTCCAGAAAGGCCTAAATCGACTAGTATTGTTGATGTGTGGGCGTTGAACAGAAAGAAATTTCTTGCAATGGTTCATTTTGCTCGGAAAAAAATATATATTTTCACGAAGAAGTTGGAAAATCGCCGTCAAAACAGCTTTTTGAATTTTCACAAATTATTTTAAAAATCCAAAAATGAACTTGAACATCGAAAATTTGTTTTAGGGGAGGGAGAGGAGGGTCTACGCTATGCTATTTCGATGTAGCTTAGTTTCGTTTAGTTCGAAGAATGTGAGTTCGAAAAAGTTCTCTCGTTAGCACATCAATTAGTGAAAACCTTCCCCTCTCTTGAAAAAAATTATGTGCACTTTGGAAATTAATTTTTCACAGTTTTCAAAACTTTCGCAGCGATCTTCACTGATTCAGGACATGTGCCTCGCTTATAGAACAGCTTTCCTTACACAAATCGTAAATTTCAAGTGTGGCGGATGTTCGATAACCTCGTATTCTCACTTCCTCAACCCCTGTATATCGTGAGTTCATCAACGAGGTTCATTTTCTTGGACACGAGCTGCGATCCGTGAGCTATGGCATCATATGGCGTCGCGTGTCACTTCACCCCACCCTTCAGCATCGTTATTTCGATAATGTCTTGAAAACATGGCGCATTCTAATGGTCAGAATACTTTTTCTCCGCAGTTCCAGTAGTTCACCCCTTCGTCGTTTATTTTTTTGTGCTTTTCGTAAACGTCAGTGCTCTGCCGCGTCTTTGCTTTCGCCTTCGCCTTCGCGTCGCGTATTATACGTACCTTTTTCTAGGGTGCATTTTTAATCAGCTGTATCGTTACTTCTACGTCTTTTTTCTTCGTTTCTTTTCTTTACTTTTTTTTTTAACCCCCTCGATCTTTCTTTATTCGATAGAACGACGATGACGACGACGAGGTCGCGTAATTAAAAGCGACCAGCGTAGTGGACGAGGTAAGAGGTGCAGGGTGGGCGCGAATTTAAAAAATTAAAACGTCTCGAAACCATAGCCACGATAAAGGATGAAGGTATAAGGACGGTCGACAGGCTGTAGCAGGGTGAAAAGGACAAGATTCGACGAGAACGGACGACTACACGCGTATATACGTATTAAAGTATTATAGACGCTAGATCAATCATTCTTTCCGAAGAATCTTTTTCTTCTATTTCCTTTTTTTTACCTCTTTTTTTTTCCTGGCTGTAGCGTAGGATGAGGGTTACTAAACTGAACAGCACTCCGCGTATAGGGTGGACTTTGCGGTCTTCGTCATCAATCGATGTCGATATCGCGTTATAATGTGAGTGATTTGATGGTTCGAGCTCGAGCTCGAGCCTAGAAAATGGCTCAGCGACCACTCGAATCTCAGCGTAGGTTTTTTTCCTCTGTACATAGACTTTCCTACACACAAAAAGGGAATTTCATGTGGCCTGATGGCGGATGGTGGATAACGGTTCCGGACCGTGTGTGACTGCGGCTGTGGTTTTCCTTCCCTTCGACACCCGAACCTGACCACTCTATTCTGTCAAAAAGCAATAACGCGATGTATTGTTTTTGATCGTGGTAGAAATTTTGATACGATGGTGAAGGGTGTTGGCAGGATGAAGTTGGTGATAGTTAGTGTGGTATAAGGTGGATGGAAGAGCGATGGGGTTTTTTTCGTTATGCCAGAATTTCCCTATCTGAATTATAGGTACGTAGGTTATTGAGTATATCGATATGGAAAATACAATTTCCACGGTGTGAATTGCAACGCGGATTAATGAGGCGCTTTTTGTAGTGCTGTTTTGTGGGGTGGAAAAGATCGTTTTTATACTTTAATTTTCTCATATTTATGATGTTGGTGTGATGATTATTAGGGTAAATCGCGAAGTCCCCTGGACTTAGATGGCGAGCCATTCGTTGAGAGTAAAGATATTTAGGGTTTTAGAAACTATTTAGAGGGGTTTGAGAGGAAGAGGGGGTGAGGGTTCGACTCGAAATTTTCCGACTGACATAGAGAAAAAAATACCAATTTTGTCAACTGATGTAGTCAAATGACGAATAAAAATTTTCATGGTTTTTTTTTGGATTTTTGGGAGCCCAGATGTGAATTTCTACATTTGAAAACAAAAAACAAATCGATCCTAGCGAAGCAAGGGCAAAAGTTTTTGAAAATTTGTATTTCGAAAGAACTGAAAACGATGTTTTTTTACGCAAAGAGTTCAGAGCTCAAAATTGAATTTTTGGCTAGTTTGTAACTTCCAGAAAAAGTGAGAAAAAACCACAAAATTTCAAAAAAAGGATTATAACGAGTTGGTTTTTTGCGACGTTATCGTTTGGAAAGTGTGCCCGATCACCAGTCTTGAAAAAATCTCAATTTGACTTTTTTGAAGCCGCCCTGGTGTATACCTAGGTAGTTTATTCAATATTTTTCAACTTTGGGGACTTGATACAAGAAAACCAGCATCGTTTGCAGGTCCAAGGAGAGAGGGGGGTTCTTGAAAAAGTGATTATCTAAGAGTATAAATACTCTGCCCCGAAATTAAACTTTTTCAAAAAATTTGTACCTACTGGTATCAATTTTTCAATTGTTTTTTATTTTATGTTTCTTCCTTTGAGGGGCTTTATAGGAAACCAACATCATTTGGAGACCAGCGGAAGGTTTTACGTATTTGAAAACAGGCTATTCAGAAAGATTCTGCGCATGAGTTGAAAATTTTCGAAAAATTTCAACAGACACATCAATTTTTTCCAAATTTGGGGGCCTCCATACAAAAGATCCGACATCATCGAGGGGGGGGGACGGGGTCCAACAAAGTTTTTTTCTTGGGAAGGTTGCTATGTAGAACAATACTAATGTGGACGTGAGATATTCTTAAAAAATCTTCTCTGATTATAATTATTTATTCTCAATTTTTAGTTTTTTTTTTTTTTTTTGGAAAAGTACTGTACTTATTTAGAAAGATTGTGCCCATAAATGAAACATTTTCAAAAAATTTCTACAGGCATAACTTTTTATATCTTTTATTTATTATTCCTCAATTCTAAATTTGATGGGCTCCATACAAGAGAGCCAATATCATTTGAGGGGGCAGAACAAATTCCAATGTGGAAATGAGATATTTTTTAAAATTTTCACTAAGTATGTTTTAGGTTTTTTTTTTTTTTTTTGAAAAAAATTTGAGTAAGTATTATGATTCTCAAATTTGGTGGGCTCCATACAAGAGAGCCAACATCATTTGGAGGTCCAACAAAGGTTTTTTCTTTAAAAATGGGATTACATATCTAGAAAAATTTCAACGACATATTTTTTGCAGGTGGGAAAATAAAGAACATGGAATTATTTTGTCAACCGAGGTAAAAACGGGGGGGGGGGAGGGACTTTGCAAAATAATGGTACACCCTAAATTGTGACATAAATATGGCGTATTAGGTTTTTGGGAGCACTGAATGTGAATTTAAGCCCCTCTTTGGTTGATATTTGATGTTTTTTTTTACATATTGACGAAAATTGTAAGGCTCTGCAATTTGTACCATCCCCCTCCCTCACCGTACTCGAAAAACCTCAGAACTAAACTTTCGAAATTTTTGAAACTAGTCAGCGGGTACTTTTAAAACGCTGAAAACTGATTTTCCCCTCATTTCAGTAATCCCGAGCAAGGAGGGGTGGAGTGGAGAGGAATTTCCCAAAATTTTGTTACATAAGTTGGTCCGAGGTTTTTTTTTTACAGAATAAGAAAAGAAATTCGTTTAAAAATATGTTGATTATAGTCCGGCATATGACAATAGGAGTAATTGCACCCCCCCCCCCGCCGATCATCCGGGACAGCTTTTTTCTTAAAGGGGACATCCTAAGGAACATTTTAAAGCAAACTTGCCAAAAAAAAGTTGGCCAATTTCCCCAACATTAATTTATCAAATGGAATTGGCAAGCTGAAATTTACTTCGCAGACTACATGGTGGTTTCAAAATATGGTTTTGAAGCTTCCAGCTACTTTTATAGGAAATTTCAATTTTCCAAAAAACGTCATACAACCTTTCAAAAAGTTGCTGGAGGCTCCAAAACGACTTGAAATTCACCAGCAGACAACTTCGTAGCGTATTGAAATTAGTTTGCAGAATGAATTTTGACTCTCCATCTTAATAGTTTGATGAAATTTTGGGGAAATTTCAAGTTTCAAAAATCTACTGGAGGCTCCAGTAATTTTCAAAAAATCATTGGATGCTCTAAAATGACTTGAAATTTACCAGAAGTCGTTTTCAGAGGGTGTTAAAATTGGAGTGTAGAGTAAATTTCAGCTTTCCATCTCCATTTAATGAAATTTTGTGAAAATTTAAAGTTTCAAAAATCTGCTGGAGGCTTCAGGAATTTTCAAAAAGTCGCTGGAGGATCCAAAACGACTTGAAATTCACCTGCAGTACTTCGTAACGTATTGAAATTAGTTTTTAGAATACATTTTAGATTTACAACTCCAATTTGATGGAGTTTTGTGGGAATTTCGAGATTCAAAAATCTGCTGGAGGCTCCAGAACTGCTCAAAACGGGTTGAAACCGTTTCCAATCGATTTGGCATGTCGAAAATAGGGTATACCCCAAATTTCAGCTTTCTTGGTCAATTTGGTAAAATTTTGATTTTTTCCCTCATTTTTGGCGTAAATTCGATTTTCAAAAATTCACCAAAAATCGAAAAACCCACTTTAGCACTTGAAATTTTGACAGGTGATAAATTTTTGCATGATCTTTCGATCTACCTTTGTAAAGTTTGAAAAAGTTCGTGCAAGTCCTATGTTAAAACGCAAAATCTGCGGTTTTGGCTGACCTGTCAATCAAAATGGCCGCCATTTTGTAAGTAAGGCCAACTTTTTTTTGGCAAGTTTGCTTTAAAATGTTCCTTAGGATGTCCCCTCTAAGAAAAAAGTTGTCCCGGAGGATCGGAGGGGGGGGGGGTGCAATTACTCTTATTGTCATAATGCCGGACTATTATGCTTGTTATAGTAATGTAAAAGTTTATCCAACAAATCATATAAACGCTGTATAAAGTTAAAAGGTATAATAATAATACGGTTCACGCCGACGGACAATTTAAAGAAGTAAATTCGCATTACTCATCCGCATCCCCTTTTCGTATAATAAATACATCGTCGTCGCATCGTTTAATATTAATTAAACAAGCAAATGAACTCGGAAAAGGTGCGTATCGTTTATGAATGAAATGCGAGAAAGCGAAGAAAAACGACTTTAAAATCATACTCGGCGCGGCGCCGAGGAAGATGAACTGCTGGTGATGGGAAGGGAGGAGGGAGGAGAGAAGGCAAGGCAGAGTCTGGTGGCATCTTTTTCACCCTTGCTTTGCGCTGTTTAAAAGTACCTACGTTAGTTTCTCATAATTGATAGCGACGTTGAAAATATATGTACTTAATCGAGGAATTAACGCGGCGGCGGCGGCGGTGGGTTGGCAGATCGTCGAGAATCGTTCATTGGCATCGAGTTATTTTCCAATTTGTCTTTTGGAAATCGGCATATGCTGCGTAAAATGCGGTGCGTGTGCGAGGCTGTGTGCGTTAGTGCGAGGCGAAAATTCATCAGAGCCGGCGAAATTTATGGTATACGATCACCTATGGTTAGAGCGAGCGAGAGAGCTCGACTCGAGCTGGGCCAATATGAAGGCGAATTGTCAATTACGTGTGTAGTTGACGTCTCCGTTGGCGATTTTCGCATTTCGCGTTCGGTTCGCCTTTATATCGAGGATACACGTAGGCGTTATACGTACTACGTCCTGCCTAATGCCTATTGCCTATATATATTAACCCTGCTCACCTACCCTTAGCGTTTTCTCTCATTTCTGTGTACCCTTGTTTAGCATGGTCGAAGTTAACCTCTCTCTATATTTGCCTCGCATCTCTCGCCATCACGAGCCTTTAGCTTTAGCTTACCCCCCACCCCCTCCCCCTCTACTCCACAGCCTGGTTTCTGGTCGCCAGCCGTTGGCGATGGTGGCGTTATATACTTTAATGGCATACTGTTCGAGAGGGTGCGTGTGTTGGTGTGTGGGTGCCTGTCCATGTGTGTGTGTCGCCTGATGTCGTGTATCATAAGGTATATCGAAAAAGACGTGTGTACCATGTACGTTGCTTAATTAGTCGTCGTCGTTAAACTATTCGGCAAGCCGAAGGTGTTACGAGCGTAAAATATGAAACGACATGACCCATTTTCGCGTGTGCCAATATTCCTCCATAGGGTAGTAAAGGTACGTAGGTACTAGTTAGGTACAGAGAGCGGATCGTCGATTTTCTTCGCCTTTTTACTTTCCGAACAGCGCGCAGCGATGTAAGGGAAGTATTGTAATCGACCGGTTTTTCGATTTCGAGTTTTTTACGGAATTACACGTTTTGAGGTCCAAGAAGACTTTTGAGACTATTTTGAGCGTGATGTTCCGTGTGTGTGTGTGTATGTATGGGTTTACAAACTATACGTTGTTCGGCCACACCCTTGAAATTTCACGTGCGTTGTTCGGACCCAAAACGTTGTTCGGACTTTAGGTAGGTCCGAACAACGTTTTAACCATTTTTTCGTGATCTACGAGTAATTTTAGCCATGGCAAAATTATCAAAAGTGGTTCATGTAAAAAGTCCTCGGAACATATAGAACACATGATGTTTTTTTAGCTGATACACCCAACTTGATATACACATGGGTCATTCCATGCCAAATCGGCGGATTTTTGCACGAGGGGTCTTCGATTTTTTTCAAAATCAGATCATTTGTAGAGGTCATCAAACGATGACGAATGACGCAAACCGGACATTTTTTCGATTTTTTTTGACGGAGCTGTGGCGCTTCAAAGTTCTCCAAAATGGCCGAAAATGGAAAATTTCAGTTGCAAATTGCTCCGGTTGTACGTGGTATAGAATTTTGAACTTTTTTTCAAATTGTAGTACTTTGAGAGGGTAATCGACGAGTGATGTCAAAATCAGTGTTGCCACTTTCAAAAACCTAAAAAAATCGATTTTAAAACTTATAATTTAAATATAACCACGATCTCGGCGAGTAAAAATTCTGAAAAAATTCTCAGTTTTAGTCCCTTTTATGTAGAATAACATATCAAAAAATTAGACTGGCATCTTTTTTCATTTTCGAGAAAAAAAAATTACAAGTTTTACAATTGCTGCAAAAGTACCATCCGAAACCTAAAAAATGAAAATTTTTGCATTTTTGAAATATTTTACCAATGTGTAGACGATAATGTGAAAAAAATCCCCCTCCCCCCATTTGTCAACGAATTGACATTTTTCGTGCTATAAATTTTTATTTCAAGAGTGAAATTAATGCATTTTTCGTCAATTTGTCGACAAATTGGGGGGAGGGGGATTTTTTTCACATTATCGTCTACACATTGGTAAAATATTTCAAAAATGCAAAAATTTTCATTTTTTAGGTTTCGGATGGTACTTTTGCAGCAATTGTAAAACTTGTAATTTTTTTTTCTCGAAAATGAAAAAAGATGCCAGTCTAATTTTTTGATATGTTATTCTACATAAAAGGGACTAAAACTGAGAATTTTTTCAGAATTTTTACTCGCCGAGATCGTGGTTATATTTAAATTATAAGTTTTAAAATCGATTTTTTTAGGTTTTTGAAAGTGGCAACACTGATTTTGACATCACTCGTCGATTACCCTCTCAAAGTACTACAATTTGAAAAAAAGTTCAAAATTCTATACCACGTACAACCGGAGCAATTTGCAACTGAAATTTTCCATTTTCGGCCATTTTGGAGAACTTTGAAGCGCCACAGCTCCGTCAAAAAAAATCGAAAAAATGTCCGGTTTGCGTCATTCGTCATCGTTTGATGACCTCTACAAATGATCTGATTTTGAAAAAAATCGAAGACCCCTCGTGCAAAAATCCGCCGATTTGGCATGGAATGACCCAAATGGAACCACTGCAGCGGGTGTAAGTGATATGAATTTACTTATACGTTGTTCGGACCTTATTTTTGTCTAACCCTGCATACCATGTTCGGACTCGTATTGCAACGTTGCCGCTGAAATCAACGGCAAACACACAACATGTTATAACCAAGTCCAGACACCGTCGCGTATAGCTTTTGGTATGAGATGGTAACCAGTGTTTGAAATATGATTTTTTTTAAGTTTTCAAAAACTTTTTCAAATATGTAACTTAGCCGAAATTCACTCTGCGCAGTACGCACTATCAATTCAGGCAGATTTTGTGGCATTTTTTAAAGAACTAAAGTTTTCAAAAAGGCGCAGAAGGCTCCAAAATGGATTGAAACTACCAGCAATCTACTTTGGAGAAATGCAAAAATAGGATGTCAACTGAATTGTATCTTTTTACCTCAAACCAAAGAGGAAGAGTGAATTTTTTAAATTTTCAAAGAAGTGAGAAATCGGATAATTTGGTTCTCAAAAATAATACGTTTTATTCAAGATACGGGATGCCGATTTAAAAAAAAAATAAAGGGTACCTAAGTACTCTATCGGTCAAGGTTATTAACAAGCAACCACTCGCGTGCAAGCAAGCTTCAGATTATTTAAACAGGTTTTATGGCGTTTTTTGGAAAATTGAAATTTCCAAAAAGTAGCTGATAGCTTTTAAACTACTTGAAACCACTGCAGTCCACTTCATATTGTATTGAAAATTTCGGCTATCAAACTCCATTTGATAAAAGTATGTATGTGAAAACATTTGATAAAATTAGGTATGTGAAAATTTCAAGTTTTAAAAATGTGCTGGAGACTCGAGAAATTTTAAAAAAGTCGCTGAAGGCTTCAAAATCACTTGAACCCTTCGACTTTCCATCTACATTTGATGTGATTTTGTGAAAATTTTCAAGTTTCAAACATGTACTGGAGGCTTCAGTAAAAAAACTGCTTGAAATTCACCTGCAGTCTGCTTCGTAGCGTACCTGAAATTAGTTTGCGGAATGAAGTTCGGCTTTCTAACTCCATTTGATGAAATTTCGTGGAAGTTCAAGTTTTAAAAATCTGGTGGAGACTCCAGTAATTTAAAAAAATTCACTGGAGGCTCCAAAATGACTTGAACCCACCTGAAGTCGGTGCAAAGTAAATTTCGGCTTTCCATCTCCATTCAATGAAATTTTGGGGAGATTTCGAGTTTCGAAAATCTACTGGAGGCTCCAGGAATTATCAAATTTTTTGTAGTCGTAGTAAAATTTTCTGACGCTTTGATGTGATTTTATTTAGCTGTGTTGCTTCGATTTCAGAAAGCAATTTCCGAAATCGAAGCAACACAGCTAATTAAAATCAAATCAAAGCGTTAGAAAATTTTACTTCGACAAAAAAAAATATTTCCAAAGTTAAACTGATAAAATTTTGGTTCTTCAACTCCATTTTATGACATTTCAAGTTTCAAAAATGTGCTGAAGGTCCTAAAAATTTTCAAAAAGTGGCAGGAGGCTCCAAATTGACTTGAACCCATCTGCAGTGGATTTTACAGCTTGTTGATACTGGAGTACAGAGTAAACTTTGGTCTTCCAGTTCCAGTAAAATTTCAATTCTGAATGCGATTCAAAATTGATCCGTAATTCGAATCACCCCATCTCTGGTTAATCGAGTAATTTTGTGGGAGTTTGTATTTTTTTTCTGCCTTTGACTAACCATTGTAATTTTTTAATCAGACTTTTGCATTTGAATTGAGATAGAAACGCTCTGGCTGGTGTGTAAAGGTAATTCGACGACCTTTGTGAGTGATTTAAATTTTTCAGACCCCTTTAAATCGAGCTTGCGCATTTAATTTGAGATGTAAATGCTTTTCCCATAAATATTCGCAAAAGTCGTCAGAAAACCTTGCGAAAGTTTGATAAAAATTGACCTGCATAAATTCAAAAGTAGGTTATCGCATTCAAAAGCTCAATATGGTTCGGGAAAAACACTAGAATTTTTGCAAAGGTCGCTGAACAACTGCTACATATATGCAAATGTTATTTTATTCCAAATCAAAAGAAAAAACCTGATTAAATGGACCCCAAAAAATTTTAAAAGTAGGCCAATGTCTTCAAAGGTGCAATACATCAAAATGTTGAACAAAAAAAAATTGAAAACACATGGAAGTCATTATACAAGTCCAACCAACGTATATAAAATTTCATACTTACATACACATGGAAGTCCAATCTTGGATCATAATGTTAGAAATTTGATGAATGTAACTTGTATTCATAGGTCCGAGCATCGCTCATAAGACACTCTGTTTGTGTGACTAAGATAGGTGGCAACATTGCAAATTAGGTCCGAAGAACGTATGCGAAAATTCATAACTATTTGTGTATAATGTCCCAACAACGTATACAAAATGTCATACTTGCATTCACATAGAAGTCCGATCATGTACTGTGAAGTTTGAAACAAAGGTGTATATAACTTACACTTAGGGTCCCGTCATCGCACGTGAAATGCGTACTTTTAAAAAATAGATTTGAAGGAAATTTACAACAACCATCCTGTTCTATTTTTAGAACCAATTCTAAAGGTATTGAAAATATGTACATAAACCTATACCATCCTTCAATATTTAAAAAAAATAGGGGTCCGAACAACGCATGTGAGAAATTAGGGTCCCATCTTGGTAGAGTTCGTCGGTAATGATGTGCATATGTATGTGCACAAAAGTTTGTGAACACGATTGCAGACGCCCTAATTGAGATACTAAGTTGAAACTTGCACCTAATGATAGGTCCCATTGAAGGATGTCATAATAAGCTTTTCAGCTTCGTATGTAAAATCAGAAAAAAATTACGAGCATTTTGACGCGAAAACTCATGGCGTTCCCTATTCAATAGTACGTCAGTGACGTCACAGAAAACCAGTTGTTATCCTTAGCGCAGTGAACGCGAAGGCGCGCTCCAGATGTTACGAAAAAGGTGAACCTTTCTTATGTATACAACGAATACCTGTGCATAAACGGCTAGGTTTTTGTGCCAAGTGCTTCCCAACGTTCGGAAAGTTTGTGATGCTTGCATCACGGTTTATTTTCTTTACGTTGGTAGAAATTGGAAATTTTTCGTGGTTATTGGAGGGAAAATTCATCGTTGTTGGAATCCAGGTGCGAAGAAGGTCGAATGTGATGAAGGAGGCAGGATTCCACGAAAGTTTCAAAGCACAGGTCTACTCTTGTTATGAAATAGTTTTGCACATTTTAAATTTTACAACGAAACGATCTAAAGAGTGTCTATGTCTAATAAGCACCTACCAAAGCTCGTAAGTAGTCAAGTTCATTTTTGAATTCTTCTCAGCAATCTGAAATATCTAGAGGAATTTGTAAACTGGCTGCAAACTGCAGAATGGATCAAAAATGGTTGTTTTTGAGCTGGTGGGTTGAGATGGACAAATTTTTCACAATGATTCTTTTTCAAAGTGTCCAACAAGCAGAACATTTTTGCAAAATTAAAGCAACGTAGGAGGAACAGGGTGTTCACAAGCCTAGAAAACCTGGAAAAGTCAGGGAATTTGGTCAGTCTGGAAAAGTCAGGATAAAGTCAGGGAATTTTGGAAATTTACAGCATTTTTTACTCAAAAGTCAAGGAATTTTGTGAAAGTTTACTTCAAGCAGATTTTTCGATTTCTCATAATGAAAAAATTCACCTTTGCTTTGCTCAGGCAATTTTTTTGCTGGTCAGTTTTGCCATAAATTGCAAAATTCCCAGAAAGTCTTGTTTTTTTCAAAAATGGTTGAAGTCTTGCATTTTTATGAGTTATGAGTATCATTAATGAATCTCACTCTTCAGCGCTAAAATGTTTCGCTTTTTTGATAAAAATGGTTAAGAAGATCTGCCTTATTTACTGAAATTATTGTGAAATTCTCGTTTTCTGTCAAAAATAGCAAAACGTCTCGCTTTTAGCCTGTTTTTTTTCTTTTTTTTTCTTTTTTGCGAAAAGATGCTAAGAATTGTGTTGTTTATTGCATTCAAAAACTCCCACTCTTTTCCAATAAAACTCCAATGTGTCGTTTCTTTGCCAGAAATTGCTGAAATAAGCTTTTCTTTTGCTGAAATTGCCAGAAGTCTAGTATTTACTTGTAGATGAAAAGACGTAAAGACGAAAATGATGAAAATGACAAAAAGGACAAAAAGGACAAAAATGACGAAAATGATGAAAATTATGAAAATGACAAAAATGACAAAAATGACAAAAATGACGAAAAATGTGAAAAAACAAAAAAGACAAAAATGATGAAAAAGATGAAAAAAACAAAAAAGATAAAAATGAGGAAAGTGACGAAAAAGATGAAAAAGACGAGAATGATGAGAATGACAAAAATGACATAAAATGTGAAAAAGACAAAAATGATGAAAATGACAAAAAAGATGAAAAAGACAAAAATGATGAAAATGACAAAAATGGCGAAAGATGTTGTAGTGGGAGAAAAATACACGCAGTTCTCCCACTTATGTGGGAGAAAAATATTTTTATCCGTCACCTACACTGGGAGAAATTTACATATGAAAAGTTCAGTCACTTTAATGGGAGAAAATTTTCCTGTCTCCTAATTGGGAGAAAAATTCTCATTTGCCATAGCAGCAGAATATTTTTCTACCCCCTAAGCGACAGATTTTCGATCATTTTAGTGACCAATTCCGACATCAGTGACCAAGCCGCGACAATTTAAACTTCCTACTCAGTAGTGGTGGCGCTTACATCCAATTATAATCAAGAAATTATCGAACATAGCCGATTATACTCGATTACATCATCGTTTTTTAGGTGGTGGTGCCAAGCTATCCACCACTCTCGCGATAACAACCAATAGAAAACCAGTTCAACACGAATATCGCCGAGTATAATCGAACATGATGTAATTCTAGCGCCAGCCGTGAAAGATAGCGCCGTTAGAAGCGTTTAGCGCATGCGCCACTGACTGCATACATTCCCCCACCTGATTTCTCGTAAAAAGCGCAGTTATAAAAGCTCTGATCCGAGACAATTTAGGCAGGACTGCAGACATCGACGCTGCCAAGTATAGGTCCAACTTTACTTCCATCTCTGCGAATGGGCAGGAGCCCATTCGCCAGAAGAGACCAATAAATCCATCTTTAGCTCAATATTTCCAACTGTAGTTCCTACTGTTTCCAGCTTTAGCTTCCTTCAGTTCGTGATTTATTGGACTTTGATGAATTTTGGCGTCTGCAGCCTCGGACTTTGTCATCATCTGCGATGACATCGTTTCTCAAGTTAAGTCCCTATGGGTCAATTAGTGAATCTTCAGCTGTCTCGGATCATTCTTTGAAATGCACAGAGATAGGTTTTAATAACAAGTTGCCTTGGTTTACATTCCAACTTTAGATTTAAGTTTCAAGACCTTGGCTCACATTGTCTTTCTTTATTTTCTTTTTTGTTTGAAAATGACGTATTGCTCAGGACATGCATTTTAGATTCAAGTTCAACTGATGGTTCACTTTGTTCCTTTCTTTTTTCTTTTTTTTAATATTTATTTTCCTTTTTGTTACTCCTAGTTTAAGTACAGTAAGTTCCGCTTAATGTGGGTGCGTTGGTCCAAGGCATGTTCAACTCTATTAAGCGAAAAACTCTAATAACCGATGCGGAAAAAGCTGCAAAATTCCAAATTTAATTGAAGTTTTATCACTGTTTGATGTTGTTTAAAGGTGATTTCAATGCTGTTTGTGTTTTTTAGTTACCATTAATCTTTTAATGCACTTTGAACACCTTTTTTTACAATTTTTAAAAATTTTTACAAAAATTTCATCATCTCTTGCTAATTTTCATCAATTTCAACATTTTTTCATCCAATTTTTGTTAAATTTTGCTGAAATTCATGATTTTCTCCAACTTTTGAAGAATAGTTCACTCTATTAACCGAGTGCAATGCTCATTTTCACTATTATAAGCGATAAAACTTGCATGTAAAAAGATACAAACGTTCTGTTCCAACCCATTTCAACTCTATTAAGCGAATTTCTCTATTAACCAATAACACATTAAGCGGAACTTACTGTATTCCCAAAATTCCCCAGGGTTGCGATCCTTTTTATTTGTCTTTGTTTTATCCCTTAAGTATAAGAATAAATGTCTTAAATGTGAATTTGTCTTGGACTTTTATTCAACTTTCGTGACTTTGAGAATTCAATGAATATTTCCAACTTTACCATAAATATATCATTCCGTTGAAAGTTCAATCATATCTTAGCTCAAGCTTCAATTAATCCAACTTTAACCCCACGTATTATAAAAATGTAAATATTGGGGGGGGGGACCCATTTCACATCCGCGATTTGTCCGATCCTGAGATCTCGATGAGCTAGTTATAGAATCACGAGAGATATCTTTTTGACATCACCAATATTTCCATCACTATTTTTCCAACAGAACGAGAGTGCATGAATCTGATATCCAGATGGCCAAAGACTAAAGAGGATTTGAAGTAGTCTATATTTTCTTATCTTCAAAGAAATCAAAATCAAAAATTTAATTTTTTATTTAATGATCAATTTTGGGGTTTTCCGAATATTTCTCCCTCCACAATGTGAAAAAGACAAAAAAGACGAAAAAGACAAAAAAAGATGAAAAAGATGAAAATGACGAAAAAGATAAAAATGACAAAAATGACAAAAATGATAAGAATTACAAAAATGAGAAAAATGACGAAAAATGTGAAAAAGACAAAAAAGACAGAAAAGTCAAAAATGACAAAAATGACAAAAATGATGAGAATGACAAAAATGAGAAAAATGACGAAAAATGTGAAAAAGACGAAAAAGACAAAAAAACGAAAAAGATAAAAATGAAGAAAATGACGAAAAAGATGAAAAAGATGAAAATGAGAAAAATGAAAAATATGACGAAAAAGATGAAAAATGGGAGAAAAAGACGGACAGATGGAAAGACGGAAAGACACCCATGTGAAGAAATACCACTTGTTTCAGAAAACCAATTGGTATTTTCATCATACATGGTATGTATTTTAAAAACCATTAGTATTTTTTCATTAGGGTGGAAAGACGGAAAGACAGAAAAACTGGATGAAAAAATGAACTAATAAAAGCATAAAATACAATAAAATTTCAGTACCTACCTATTGAAATAAAATGACAGGAAATATTTTTGAAATGTTTTATCTTCGTGCTAAGATAGCTCCAATTAATAAAGAGCAAATTAAAATTGAAAAATTGGCAACTTTTTGCTTAATTTACCTCTTGATTTCGAAGGGGAGAGGGAGCGCTCGAGAGACTGGTAGAGGTATTGCTGTAAATTTTTTCCAATTTTTTTCATCGAAGGGAGGGGGCTTGCCATTGTTGTTTCCTTACACTAACGGATAGAAAATCATAGAATTCCACTATTTTAAGGGATGGGGTCATGAAGAAGTGGAACTTTGTTCATTTTAATCAGTATATCGTTTTTTTTCAATTTTACAAATTATTTGAGAAATTTTATTTCTATTTCTGGTAAGTTTTGCAGTTTTGACCATTTTCGCAGACTTTTAAGTTAATTTTTCAAACTTTGGCGATACTTATTGACACTATACTTTGACACTTTTTTTCAATTATTTTTCGAATTTTCGCAGTAAGTACTTACAATGATTTTCGTATGTACATAAGTATCTGACTAATTTTTTTTAGACTTTGTTAAGTATATTTTTGAACTATTTTACAGCATTTCGATATTTTATGACTTTTTCAAAATTTTTAATTGTTTGTTTAGTAGTGACTTTCATTCGCAAATTTTTCCGTGAATTTTGGCTTCACTTTTTACGATTTGTATGAAAACATTAGGCAGATAATTTTTCAAAATTTCGGATAACTTTCGCAATTCTCGTTCAAAATTTCGACATTAATTTATTCAACTTAATTTCAATCGTTATCCATTTTTATGACAATTTTACTGATTTTCTGATATTTGTTTGAGCAATTTTAGCATTACTTGGTCATTTTTTTCCCCACACTTTCAAAAATATCATATCAACTAGATCAACTTTTCAACAATCTAGCGTACACGATTTTTTTTGGCAATTAACATAAATATTTTTTTCTTGTAATGTCAAATTGACCCTCCGCCTCTCTCTCTCTGCTCCTCCTCCGCTTACTGTTTCGAATGAAGGAATTTCCAACATTTTTCGTACTCCAGCTCATCTTTAGGAAACATGAAAGAAAAAAATTCAAACTTGTCAATAGCACTTTAAGCCTGTTGCTGGAACTAATTTAATGCCTAAACTTTCAACAACATCGATGAAATTCGAGTGTTCGACTATTATGTCTTCTGATAGTATCTCAGTTTACACGGAAGCGTTTCAACATTGATGAATTGCATAGCGCGCTGAAAACTTCGCAAAGTTTTCATTTCACCAGTGGGAAATTCGCTTTTTTACTGTTCTCGGACTACGTTCAACGTACTTGGTGAGTGGATGAGAAGAGAGAGGGGGCGGAACATGAAGTAGTACATATATAGAAGAATTATTACCATACCTCGTTCTATGAGAGGGACTCGTACGTGGAATTTTTATGTTTCGCACCTTACTACTTGTTTGATGCTTCATTTTCAGTATGACGATAGGCAATTAATGACGAAAGTGATCAATTTTACCGAAAAGCAATGTTTTGGTTCCCCGAGCAATAATCTTGGAGCCTGGTTCAACTGCAAATTCAGATACTTACAATGAAACTTTAAATAGACCAAATCTAAATAAAAACAAAAAACTTAAAAATATTAATTTTTTCATTTTTGTGGAAAGGGACAAGTTTTTTTTTTTATCGGCATGAAGAAGGGTTTAAAATATATACTTGTGGGGAGGGAGGAGGGGGATTTGCACCATCTCTCGTTGCATGGAGATTACGTCAGCCTCAGCAGCCCTAGCAAAGTAAATTACTGAAGAAAAGTGAACGTTTTGGTGCGGTGGTGGGGAGGGGGGTGTTGTTGAAAAACCCTTCGCTGACGTTTTAATTGTATGGGAAGGGGTTTTTGAGAAAAGTGATCTTCGTTTCGTCGCGTTATTACCCCATATACCTATACGTATAAGATGACGAGTTTCGTTGGGCAGGGGAGGGGATGGTATCGTCGGAGAAACGTTCGTTGGGCGGCGAAATCGCCAACTTTTTCATTATCGAAGTTGTATTGCAATCTGTCAATGTTTCCCACATGGTCTTGCTGGCTGTTCGGTGCTTTCGGTGTACTTTTTTTTTGCGCGCGTATGTGTGCGTTCTTTTTCTAGTATTTTTTTTCTTTTTTCCTTTTTTTTTTCGGTTGTTGGAAGCATCGTCGTGGTACATTCTGTTTGAAAATTTCCTCTCCTTTTTCGAGCGCCATAGCGTTAGTAACGAAGTTAGTAAATCCGACACTTAAGAGTGGCAGCGGGGTATATAGTTGTACAGTCGAAGACAAAAATCGTCGAATATCCGGGTTAAGTTTAAAACGTACACCAGTCGAACGACGAAAACGGCGGAGCAGAAGGATAGAGAAGAGTACATTACCGCAGGCAGTAGGCAGGTACCCGACCGGTATGGCGTTTCTCGTGGAAAAAGGGTCCACGTCGTCGATAGAGAAAGAGAAGAAACGTCGACAACGACGCGATAGTACTCGTACTACTCGTACTATATACGAGAGAGCTTGAAAAACAGAGTGAGACGGAGGCAAGCAGGCAGTCAGGCAGGCAGATAGAGAAAATGCCATAGAATAAGCTAGAGAGAGTGTGAGAGAGAGAGAGAAAGACATATAGACGTTGTATGTAGTTGAAATAGCGAAAAGAGTGAGAAGGAGTAATGGTGTAGTACGAGTCAGGTCCACGAGGGAGGCCAAGAATATAAGGTTAGGTAAATGAGACGGGGAGACGAGTGCGGGAAAAGGCAATTTAAAGAGGCGACGGCGAAACGAACGAACGAACGAACAGTTTAGCTATTCCGCTGATAGCGTGACAACGGGGGTGAGATATTAGGCGTCGACCGAGATAGGGAGCGGTATAGAAGGAGCCTCGCCGCGAGCAGCGAGCAGCGGTCGTCGGTTCGCGATGGGACAGCGTTCGCGTTTTTCACGTGACTGCTTCCAATTGCCGCGATCACCTTCGCCTCCCCATCCTCATCCGCCCTTTATAGACGTCGAGTATACGAGTAGTATACCGAGTAAAGCATTCTGTACCCGATGCCGAGCGACGACGACGACGACGACTACGACGACTACGAGAAATTCAACCTAAAACGTGACCAGTGTGCGAGTCGACGTTTTTAACAGCGACGCCAATCGCCTCGTGTAACCCCCGACCCCCAGCCCCAGCCCCAGCCCCCGCACTCACGCGCTCGGCCCATCTAGCGCCGCGTAATCTAAACGGAGCCACGTAATTCCAACGTCGGGATACGTTTTAATGGACGGTCATTTATAGGCTTTCTTTTCTTGTTTTCCTTTTTTTTCTTCTTCTTCTCTCTCCCCTTTTTTTCTTTCTTTCGCGTACGTATTTCTTTCGGTTCTCTTCTTTTCTTTTGGCAGTGGTAGTAGTAGTCGGTGATGTTCTATTCTCTTCTGTAGTTATGGGAGAAGTTTTTTTTTCTTTTTCTGACCCCTTGATTCGATGTATTGTAAGTATGGATGTGAAAGATATATTGACCGGAAGGGTGTCGAGTACGTGGGTGAGGAAAAACGGAGATAAGCTTCGCCTAATTGGTATATTGTAAAGACGAAGCTAAGGCTGAAATGGGATTCGGCTAATTCGCGAATACATTTAGTGAGAAATTGTATAAATTGCGTGAAATTTATTGGAAATTTAAGTATAAGTATCAAGTGTGAAATCAGCGATGTTCTGAAATCCATTTCAATAAAATTGCGATGTTCATCACTTTTTTGGGGGTTTGAGTAAATTTTATCTTGAATATGTCATAAGGATATCGTAAAAGAAAGCTACTATATTTTTAGAAGACTTTTCAACGTTGCAGGTTCTATATGGAGGGGGGCAGCGTTAATGTTTTAGGGGGGCAGAAGAGGGGTTTCTCTCAAAAAATGTATTTTAGAGGAAAATTCTGAGGTAGAATTGAGAATTTTTGGGAAAATGTTTCAATTTTAGAGGATTTTTCAGAAACACCAACTTTTTGTGGAGTAGGTAGGTACCTACTTAAAATTTTTAAGTAAAAAAAAAATTCTTCAAATGAAACGATTCAGCTATTGAATGAATCAATGGATAAAATTGATCGTTGGCGCAGTTCGAAAAAATACACCCCCTCCCTCCAGTTTCTATTCTGTGTCTCGTTCATTGATAAATTTTGTTGAAATTTCAAGTTTCAAAAATGTGCTGGAGACTCCAGGAATGTTCAAAAAGTCGCTGGAGGCTCCAAAATGACTTGAACCAACTTCAAGTGGTCTTCAGATTGTGCTAAAATTGGAGTGCAGAGTACATTTCCGCTTTTCATCTCCATTTGATGAAATTCTGTGAAAATTTCAAGTTCAGAAATCTGCTGGAGACTCCAGTAATTTTCAAAATGTCGCTGGAAGCTCCGAAATGACTTGAACCCACCTGAAGTCGTCTTTAGAGAGTGCTAAAATTGGAGTACAGAGTATATTTCCGCTTTTCATCTCCATTTGATTTACAGAAATCTGCTGGAGACTCCAGGAATTTTCAAAAAGTAGCTGGAGGCTCCAAAATGACTTGAACCAACTTGAAGTGGTCTTCAGAGAGTGCTAAAATTGGAGTGCAGAGTACATTTCCGCTTGTCATCTCCATTTGATGGAATTTTGTGAAAATTTCAAGTTCCAGAAATCTGCTGGAGACTAGTAATTTTCAAAAAGTCGCTGGAGGCTCCAAAATGACTTGAAGTCACCTGAAGTAGCCTTCATTGAGTACTAAAATTGAAGAGCAAAGTACATTTCCGCTTTTCATCTCCATTGAGTTGCAGAAATCTGCTGTAGACTCCAGGAATTTTCAAAAAGTCGCTGGAGGCTCCAAAATGACTTGAACCCACCTGAAGTCTTCTCTAGAGAGCGCTAAAATTGGAGTACAGAGTACATTTCCGCTTGTCATCTCCATTTGACGGATTTTGTGAAAATTTCAAGTTCCAGAAATGTGCTGGAGACTCCAGGAATTTTCAAAAAGTCGCTGGGGGCTCCAAAATGGCTTGAAGCCACCTGCAGTAGTCTTCAGAGAGTACTAAAATTGAAGAGCAAAGTACATTTCTGCTCTTCATCTCCACTTGATGGAATTTTGTGAAAATTTCAAGTTCCAGAAATCTGCTGGAGACTTCAGGAATTTTCACAAATTCGCTGGAGTCTCCAAAATGGCTTGAATCTACCTGAAGTCGTCTTCAGAAAGTGCTTAAATTGGAGTGCAAAGTACATTTCCGCTATTCGTCTCCATTAAGTTGCAGAAATCTGCTGTAGACTCCAGGAATTTTCAAAACGTCGCTGGAGGCTCCAAAATGGCGTGAACCCACCTGAAGTCGACTTTAGAGAGCGCTAAAATTGGAGTACAGAGTACATTTCCGCTTGTCATCTCCATTTGATGGAATTTTGTGAAAATTTCAAGTTCCAAAAATCTGCTGGAGACTCCAGAAGTTTTCAAAAAGTCGCTGGAGGCTCCAAAATAGCTTGAATCTACCTGAAGTCGTCTTTAGAGAGCGCTAAAATTGGAGTACAGAGAACATTTCCGCTTGTCATCTTCATTTTATGGAGTTTTGTGAAAATGTCAAGTTCCAGAAATCTGCTGGAGACTCCAGGAATTCTCAAAAAGTTGCTGGGGGCTCCAAAATGACTTGAACCCACCTTAAGTCGCCTTCAGAGAGTGCTAAAATTGGAGTGCAAAGTACATTTCCGCTTTTCATTTCCATATTAAGTTACAGAAATGTGCTGGAGACTCCAGGAATTTTCAAAAAGTCGCTGGAGGCTCCAAAATGACTTGAACCCACCTGAAGTCGTCTTCAGAGAGTACTAAAATTGAAGAGCAAAGTACATTTCCGCTTGTCATCTCCACTTGATGGAATTTTGTGAAAATTTCAAGTTCCAGAAATCTGCTGGAGACTCCAGGAATTTTCAGAAAACCGCTGGAGACTCCAAAACGACTTGAAATCCACCTGCAGTCGACTTCGTAGCGTATTGAAACTAGTTTTCAGAATGAATTTCGTCTTTCCAACTCCATTTGATGAAATTTTGTGGGAATTTCTAGTTTGAAAAATCCGCTGGAGGCTCCCTCATTTTTGGCCTATAAAAAAATTTGATTTTCAAAAATTTACCAAAAATCGAAAAAGTCACTTAAGCGCTTGAAATTTTGTCAGATGATGAATTTTCGCCGACTCTTTCGATCTACTTTTGTAAGGTTTAAAAAATTTCGTGCAAGTCCTTTGTTGGAACGCACAATTTGCGATTAATGCTGACCAGTCAATCAAAATGGCCGCCATTTTGTAAGTAGAGTCACTTTTATTTTTGAGTACAAGGACCAGAAATGTTCCTTAGGACTACCCCCATAAGAAAAAAGCTGTCCCGGAGGATCGGCAGGGGGTGCAATAGGTCCTTATGCGGGCCCCCCGACTATAGGAAAGTCAGAAAAAATCATTTCTCTAAAATACTGCCCCTGTGTACGGTTTTCATGACATTTTATCGCATTTTTTTGATTTTCAAAATTCTACAGATTTCTTTGATACGTTTGAGAAATTTTGTACACAACTTTTGGCATTTTTGAAATTATCAATTCAATAATTTCAAAAATTGTAATGTAAATTTGCCCAATTTTTGTGAGTTTTGTGAAATTTTCATTTTGTTTTACTCAACATTGATCTGGTACATTCGAACATTTTTCCTAATTTTTCTCAGTTGACGGATATTTTAATGTCAATTTTCTCCATTTTATAATAATTATTTATGAAAAATCTGTTTCTTTTTCTGTGTATGTTTGTCTGTTTGATTTTGGCACCTCTTAAGTGATTCAAAAAATACAATTTTTTAGCCCCCCTCCTGCAAATCAAAATTTATGCTAGGTTTTGAAAATTAAAAAATTTATGAAAGAAATGAAAAAACCTCTCTAAATGTTCTTATGGGGGGGGGGGGTGTCGGAAATTTCGTTTTGAGTGGCCAGTTTTATTCAAAAATAGATTTAATTTCAAAATATTCTCCATTTTTCTACAAACATTTGCCAAGTACGTTGTTTACATCGTCAAATTCATTCAATCAATCAATCAATCAATATTTATTAAAAACGATAATTTAAGCTGATGAAATTTTGGTAATGGTGGTTTCAGAAGACGCTCTTCTCCTTAAAATTTCAACTTCATTTGAATTCGAAGTCATAAATTTCCAGTGGTTTCAATTGTGGATTATTTTGAATTGAGAGGTGATGAAAAAAAAATGGAATTATTGATTCAAAAGGAATTATTGTAAGAAAAATCACAGGGTTCGAGTATTAATTATTAAATTACATTTTAACACTAAATTACCAAGCAATCCAGAAGTGTTCCCAACGGGAGGAGGGTTGGACTCCTCCCTCCCTCCCTCTCTCTCACCTCTTCTCCTTCTCTTTCCCACCGATAGAAGAATGTAGTCGAAAAGTTGAGAATTTTTGGGAAAACATTGGGTAAGTTGGAAAAAGTTGAGCAAAAAAGCGCAAAATTTTAGTATGCGTTGTAAAATAGGTACTACGAAAAAAGTGGGAAATTTTTATTCGAAAATACTCAAAAATAGTCAAGTACATAATTTCAGCATAGAAACACTTCTTTTGTGTTGAAAATAATTTTTTTGACGCCTCTCAAATTGTAAATTTTCAAAAGCTTTCGCACTATAGCTTGGCTCAGTTAAAAAAACGTGCTCTCACTTCACCTAGCAACGACATATTCTCTTCTCTTTTCAAATTTAATGTTCAAAGATCAAAAGCTAAAAAACAGTACCAAAAAAAAAACAGAAAAAAAGGTGTGAATTTCTCATTTTTTTATTTCAGTACTTTTAACAAAAGCCTGAATTGAAAGTGATTGGTTTTTTTTTGTTTTTTTTTTTCATTGAATTAAAGTACTGATGTTTTCGATTTTCTTCATGAGAGTACTTCAATTTGTATGTAATTATAAAAAAATGTAAACTTTATTAGAAAACCTGTTTTTTTTATTAAAAAAATTTGGAGAGGGTGCAGAAAAAATTCGCTGTTTTTGAATATGAAATTTTAGTAGATACCCTGAAGTATGATGAAAAGGCTTCTTTTGATATTATAAACTGGAAATTTTCCAAAAATTTTGGGCTAATAATTTGAATTAATTACGTGGAAAAAGTACCAAATGATGATAATTTCATTAATAATGCTCAAAATAAGTTGAAAAAAATTTTTAAAACAAGAAATTGAAGTGGTGAAAATATTTTAAACCTCCTCCACTCTCCTCTCCTCTCGAAAAAATATTAAAATACTCCATGACACCTGAAAAGCGGGAAATTTATGTGTCCTCCACGAAAAAAATTGCAGAATGCCCCGAAAAGCGAAAAATTGAATATTGTACCACCACACCCCTTCCCCTCACCATAAGAAATTTGTGAGGTTTTTGAGAAATATCCTGCCCAAAGTCCTGCTTTCTCATTTTGAAGTTTTGTTAGACACCTCGATCTGGCAAAAAATGTTGGAAAATTTTCAGTCTCCAACGCCCCCCTCCCCTCGGCTCCAGGACACATCAGTTCGTCACGCCTCTGATCAGAGGTATAGCCAGGATTTTCTCGTTGGGGGGGGCAAAACCAGATTTTCAGGCATAAAAAAAACTGAAATTGGAGGTAATTTTCTGAAAACCTTTCGTCAAAAAAAATGGGTTCAAAATAGGAAAAAACGTCCATTTTTGCATGTTCTATTTTTAAATTTTTGTTCGTAAGAGCGGGTTGATGGCCCTCTTCAACCCCTTCTTCCCCGTGGCTACACCACTGCATCTAATCCAAACACGAACCCATCAAACAATTTCCCCATCTCTCATCACTGCTAACATTTCTTCAACCATCTGCTTCATCTACTTTCTATTTCTCTTTCTGCTCCTGTTCTGATCCTTTCAAATGTCATCTATAATGGGGTTGAGGGCGCACATTTCAGACTGCATCATTCGACATATGATATCCAGGTCATCGATAGCGATATTGTATGTACAGATATATTTATTACCGCAAACAATACCGCACTCGGCGTTTAATTGTTTTCTACGTAAATCCAGCTGCCAGAAAACTCACTACGGGAGTAATCTCGATCGGCGCCACTTCGCAGAGCTCGTTTCGCCCATCGCACATCGCATAAGCGTCGGTGTTGTAGTGTTGTCGGTCCTATGCCATATATCTTCCATAAATACCCATACGCCGCCATCATCTCTGAAAAATCTTCCCATTCTTTTGCAAGAGTAGACGTACCTATGTAGGTACTTTTAACCAAGTACCTACTGTCTGCGTACACGAAAGTCGAAAGTGCGTATGGCTGAAAAAAATCCCTTTTTCAGGCGACCATAAACGACGTCTATCGATCTTTTTTAACCGCGCCATACCACCTTGTATGTAGATGTGTAGGTACCTACGACCGTGCAATTTTCGCCGGCCCCCTCGCCTTTCGCATTTCGCGCACTAAATTAGCCGCATTTAACCTTTAAAATATTCGGCCGCTGTACGAAATTACGCGGTAATTATTCACACAATGGAGCACACGACGACGATGGCGACGGCGTCACGGGCCGAAGCCGGGGCCAGGGACAAGGGGTGTGGTGCTTTTCAGCTTTTGCGTATTCGCGGTCGCGTTGGCGGCGGCATCGGCATTGCATAGGATGTCTTACAAAAGTACGAGTATACCTACCTATCTAAGTATATAGCTATACCTGCCTACTTATGGGACCGGTGTGCACGGTTGTGTAGTTTTGGACACCAATACCTTAACCGCGGTCGTGTATTTTGCCCAAAATTTCGCAGCTTCGCAGCGAGCGAATTGAGCAAAGGGTATACAGAAAGCTTTTCCAAATACCAGCAACCATGTACCTATTGGAAAATGGTACCCAGGATAGGGTAAAAGCGATTCAGGATACTACACGTTCGTATTTATACACCCCTTACATCTGCCCCACTCGTCGTCCTATACCGTACTATTCGAATCAAATTAAAAATTCACCGGTACCTGGGAAAATTCTCGTGAAAATTTTACTAGCTTTGCACGGCTATACGCGATCTGTGCCATTTAAAATACGTAGGTTGTTGTAGATTTGGCTTTTTTTTGCTCTGCAGATCTTTTTTCGGGTGTCTCTCTTCTCCAATTTGCTATTTTTTTTTTGCTCGACCAATCGTTAACTTCTGGGGGTTTTCATTGAAATGGGTAAATTGCGAAGTTCAGATGCAAAAAAGGTGGTATAGCTTTAGAATTTTGGACTTGGTCTATTTTCGTTTCATTTTTAAAGTTTTGTTCGAAATGGAGAGGAGGGGTAGGAAGGTTGTCTGAAATTATCAGTTTTTCGATGTGGCGGAAATTCTGGTTTCATTGAGGAGAAGTCAATGAGTCGAAGACGAAGAGATTGAGGAAAATGCATTATTTGAAAAAAAAACAAGGAAGGGGTCTTTCGTTTATCAAAAAATGAATTTTTGAAAGCACGAATGTGTCTTGAAAAATATCGACCTGACTTTGAAAATGAGTTTGAAATCTTCAAAATCATCTTTTGAAGTAAAATTAGCCTCTTGCCCCCCTCCTCTTTGGGCTATTGTCAGTTTCGAAGTGTCCTCGAGTATAGGAAATATTCGAGGTATCCACGAATTGAATTTCTTAATCCATTATTCGGTCCATCTCCCTACTTACTTCGTCCATCGTCCTATACGTACTCGTATTTTCGGCGACGAAATTCTTTAAATACGTTACCACATGTTTCGATTAAATATAGAAGGTAATTTCCTTCAACTGTCGTTGCGTAAAATCTGCGAATGCGATGCGACTACATGACTCGAGTCGAGCCGAGCCGATAAATATTCGAATACGGATACGTTATTTCGGTACAGTACACTTGCATGGCAGCTCGGCAATCACTATATAGTCAGACGAACGAAGAGATCCTCGCAAAATTCGACATTCTCAAGGTGAAATTAATTGAGCCAGACGAAAACTTTCGCATAGAATACCCAATGGGAGTCGCAGATTTGTCAATAAAATTACCCTTACCGTACCCCCTCACACTGTTCTTATCGAACACGTCGTATCGTAAAATGCAAAAAGCTATGAAAAATTCAACGCCATCACCGTCGCCCGTATAGTAAATAGTTTTTTTTTCTTTCTTTTTTCAGTGTTGGAAAATTACACGCACGAGGAAGAAAAGCCGAAACTTGGAATCAATTGTTTAAGTTGGATGAATTTTGGTGAGTGAAATAAGTACCTATATTGAATTTAACTTTTCTTTTTCTTGTTGAGTGATTGTAAAATGTTTCGGTGGAAAGCTGATTTTTTTTTTCATTTTTAAACTGCGTACGGTGTTTGGAGGGTTCAAGGTGTCGAAGTGAAAAAAAAATTTTCTGACAGTAGCATGCCACCCTTAGGTCATAAGAATTTTTCAATTTTTTAAAAATGAAACCAAGCAAATAGATGAATAAACTTTGGAGCTTATTGTAAAGCTGTATATTATTGAGTGAAAAGAAGACAAAGAATTGAATATCGATCGATTAAAAGCCGAATTGTACTCGTGACCAAGGCACAAAGAGGGAGAAAAATTGAGAAAATGAGTCACAGAAACAAGGGAACACAATTTTTTCAGAATTGGGGTCTGTTTAAATGGGAAATACATAATGCATAAAGATTTCAAATTGGATTTTTTTCACGATATGTTTCACTGTGGCAAAAAATTAAGCCCGGATTCGAGTTCAGCGCCCTCGAAAACCTAACAATCGATATACATGTCGATTTTTTATCATTTTTCAAACTCACCCCTATTTCACTACCCTTAAAATTTTCTCCGCTCTCTTAATGACTAAAAACATGAAAAATTTTTACTTTCCATTTATATTTTCATTTTTTGCATCAAGAACTCTTATTAATAACTAAGTTCAATTCTAACTAGTATGAGGGTGGTTTTGGGCAAAAATAGGGGATGAAATTAGAAAATTGATAAAAATTGATCACACATATTGATTGCATGGTTTTTGATGGCGCTGATTACGAATTTGGGGCTATTTTAACACTATGTTGAAGTACTGAGGAGATACGAGCTCACATAGAAGATGAAAAAAAAACGTTAAAGTTGTTTTCAAATTGATTCAAACTCACCTAAATTAAATCAGAGAACTGTTATGCTTTCTTGAACTGCAACTAAAGAAATAACTGCAGATTTGGATTCAGCTCCTTTGAAAACTTGACAATCGATATGGTTGTTGATTTTTTTACAATTTTTCAAACTCGCCCCTATTTTACTACCCTTAAAATTTTCAACGCTCTTTGTCAACAGTCAAAAAAAATGAGAATTTCCACCAAGCGTTCGGATTTACTTTATTCACACAAGCAATTTTTATTAATGAAAAAAATTGAATTTTGATAAGAATAGGGCAATTTTAGTAAAAAGAAAGTAGGGGACGAAATTTAAAAAGTGATAAAAGCTGATCATGCATATCGACTGTATGATTTTCGATAACGGTGATTATACAAATTTAAGGCCATTTTAGCACTAACAGAAGATTAAATAATCACGTTTGAGTCATTTCTGAGTGAATACAAACTCACCAAAATTTCAAATCAGGGAGCGATTTCTGAAAATTTTCACCATAGCGAAAAACTGACTGCAGATTCGAATTCAGCGCCCCTGAAAACCTAACAATCGATATACATGTTGATTTTTCATCATTTTTCAAACTCATCCCTATTTCACTACCCTTAAAATTCTCACCACTTTGTGAATGATTAAAAACATGAAAAATTTTTACTTCCTGTTTATATTCTATTTATTCCACCAAGAATTTATAATCGTGATGAAAATTCAATTTCAACGAAAGGGGGGTAGTTGGGGACAATAATAGGGGATGAAATTTGAAAAAGTGATAAAAATGGTCATGCATATCGATTGTATGGTTTTTGATGGCGCTGATTACGAATCTGGGACTATTTCAACACTTGAGTTGAAGTATGATGATGATGTTGGAGCTTATGCAGAACAAAGTGCTCTTGTCCAACCAGACCTCCCCAAAAAGAAAGAGCCATTTCTGAAATTTTTCACCCCAGCAAAAAATTGACTCCAGATTTGAACTCGGCGCATTTGAAACCCAAACAATCGATATACATGTTGGTTTTTTATCGTTCTTCAAACTCACCCCTATTCCACTACCCTTGAAATTCTCACCACTTTGTGAATGATTGAAAACGTGAAAAATTTCAACTTTCTGTTTATATTTCATTTATTCCATCACGAATTTAAAATCCTGACGAAAATTCAATTTCAACAGAAATAGGGTAGTTGGGGCAAGAATAGGGGATGAAATTTGAAAAAGTGATAAAAATGGTCATCAAAGAGCCCTCGTCTGATCTTATATCTCCAAATAGATGGAGCCATTTCTGAAATTTTTCATCCTAGCAAAAACTTGACTCCAGATTTGAACTCAGCGCCCTTGAAAACTCAACAATCAAAATACATGTCAATTTTTCGTCATTTTTCAAACTCACCCCGTATTTTACTACCCTTAAAATTTTCTACGCCTCCTTAATGACTAAAAACATGAAAAATTTTTACTTGGTGTAATCTTTTTCATATTCGCATAAAGAATTTCTTATTACTACATGAATTCAATTTCAACCGAAGTGGGGTAGTTTGAGGCACAAATAAGGGATGATGTTTGAAAAAGTGATAAAAATTGATCATGCATATCGATTGTATGGTTTTCGAGGTCGCTGATTACGAATTTGTGGCCATTTCAGCACCAAGTTGAAGTACAGAAGTGATATGAGCTCACATAGATCATAAAAAAACATTTGCTTCATTTTCCAATAGACAGGCACTCCGCACTCATAAAAACTTGAAGTCAGACAGTTTTTTTTCCAATACTTTTCACCGTAGCCAAAAAACAACACCAAATTTGAATTCAGCGCCCTCGAAAACCTAACAATCAATATACATGTCGCTTTTTATCAATTTTCAAACTCATCCCTATTTCACTACCCTTAAAATTTTCACGATTTTTTGTGAATGACTCGAAAAAGGTGTCCAATTTTTATATCGCGTTTGTATTTGCACCATCAACATCAAGAATTTTCATTCGTAACGCAAATTCAATTTTGATAAAAATGGGGTAGTTTAGCTGAAAAATAAGGGATGAAATTTGAATAAGTGATAAAAATAGTCATGCATATCGATTGTAGGGTTTTCGATGGCGCTGATTACGAATTCGAGACTATTTCAACACTAAGTTGAAGTGCAGAGGTGATATGAGCTCACATAGATCATGAAAAAGCATTTAGGTACTTCATTTTCCAATAGGTACGCTTTCATGAAAACTTGAAATGAAACAACTTTTTTTAATACTTTTCACCGTAGCAAAAAAACAACACCAGATTTGAATTCGACGCCTTTGAAAACCTAACAATCGATATACAAGTCGATTTTTTATCAATTTTCAAACTCACCCCGATTTCACTACCCTTAAAATTTTCACGATTTTTTGTGAATAACTCGAAAAAGGTGTCCAATTTTTATATCGCGTTTGTATTTTCACCACCTACATCGAAAATTTTTCTTTGTATCACTAATTCAATTTTGATAAAAATGGGGTAGTTTTGGTGAAAATTAAGGGATGAAATTTGAAAAAGTGATAAAAATTGTCATGCATATCGATTGTATGGTTTTCGATGACGCTGATTACGAATTTGAAACCATTTTAACGCTAGGTTGAAGTACTGAGGCGATATGAGGCTCATGTAGATCATGAAAAATATTCACTTCATTTTCCAATAGATAGGCACTCATGAAAACTTGAAATCAAACAATGTTTTCTAATACGTTTCACCGTAGCACAAAAACAACATCAGATTTGAATTCGGCGCCCTCGAAAACCCAACAATCGATATACGTATCGATTTTTTATCAATTTTCAAACTCACCCCTATTTCACTACCCTTAAAATTTTCACGATTTTTTGTGAATAACTCGAAAAAGGTGTCCAATTTTTATATCGCGTTTGTATTTTCACCACCTACATCGAGAATTTTTCTTTGTATCACAAATTCAATTTTGATAAAAATGGGGTAGTTTTGGTGAAAAATAAGGGATGAAATTTAAAAAAGTGATAAAAATAGTCACGCATATCGATTGTATGGTTTTCGATGGCGCTGATTACGAATTTGAGGTCATTTCAACGCTAAAATTATGCATTGAGTCAAAAATTGCCCAAACTGTCATGCATAAGTACGTATTTTTATTCGACTTTCAATTCACCTCGAAATTTTTTTCAAAGCACCGTCGTCGATTTCAGTCAGTCCATTCTCCGGTCCGGTGCAAACAACATCGAAAATCTAATACGAATTATCGCACATCGCGCGTTGCAAAGTTCAAAGGGAGAAAAGAAGATGAAGAAAAAAAGGGTCGAGATTATCGTATACGATGAGAGTATTCGTATACCATACCATACCTATTCGAAGGAAAACTTTTTTTTTCTCCCTAATACGACCGAAGAGTCGAATAATGCTATACACACGCGAAAGAAAAGCGCGTATTATAAACGAGGAGAAGGCACTATACGGTGTTGTCTGGTTTAATGCGCCCAGCGTACCTACTACGGGTTTTTATTACGTGTGTAATTCAATCGGAAACAATATAGGTAGTAGGTACTTATATGTAGTAGGTATTGAAATAGCAATAAAGGGCTCCTCGCGAAGTACATACGACTATTCGTCTATTCGATGAGAGAGATCAGCATACCCATATCAAAGGTCAATTACCCTCTTATATTATAATGTGTGTATACTACGGATAGCTTTCAAAAAAAGACACAATATAACAAAAAGGCTAGGAAGCCTGCTCTTTTCAAGCTGACGGAGGAGTATCGATACCGATACTTACGATTCGCGTAACGATGATTAATTTTCCATTTTTACCACGTATGCGAGTGTGTGTGTAAATATGGAAATATTTGAAAAACACCGTGAAAAAATAAGGCGAGGGAATTTGGAGTGAAAAATGAAAAAATCTGCGAAAATCGCGTACAAAGATGTCCACTTTTTGGTGGTCTCTGACGATGAGACCTTCACTGCGGCGGAAAAATTCTCCCTCTATTCTCACTCTCTGCGTATAGTACTTCGGATACACTATATATATAAACTGGAGAGACCGAGTAGAGGAAAAAAAACACACCGTCGTAAATTAACGGGGCAATTATTAAAGGCGTAGCGGGGATTCTAATTTCGAGGCTGTTTTTTCCAGCGGCGTTACCCTGGCGTGGCATTCGGCGCGGCGGTATTTCGCTTTTATATATCGCGTATCTAAGTGCATTAATCTCGTTTACGCGCGCGGGCGAAAATACAAAAAAAAGGAGGAAAAAAAAAAGACGACGACGACGACGAGCCGAGAGAAAAAAAAAAGATAACCGTTTTCAGCGCGTTCGCTTATCCGTCGAACAAATGCTCGTAAATCATGTTTCATGCATGAAAGTTTCGAGAGCATTTTTTTTTCGACGCGATCTACTCGCTCTCGTTCTTTTTCTGCGAACTCGGCGTGGCGTAATAAACAAGGGCAATACGCGCGATGGGAGAATTTGGCGTATAGAGTGAGAAGGCTAGTGCTATGGCGAAAGAAAGTATGTAGAGGCCTCTACGTATCTATACGTATACACACGTCGTTATTTTTATATACGCGATGCGATGACGAGATGCTGCGAAATTACCTTTGAAAATGCCCAAAGTGAGAGAGAGAGAGAGAGTGAGAGGTGTTGCAGAGTAGGGGGTAACCACCCTCACCATCGAAAATGCTCTCGCTGCCGCACAAGTCAGTTATAATACCTTTAATACATGGCCGAGACTTGTACGCTATAATTTAGCTATTCGGGGATAATTGCGGCGGTTTGATTAATTAAGGTGTAACGTATAGCCGAGGTATATTTGATTGGTAATGATGTTAATTTCCAAAAAGAGGGGTGGTTTTGCGGCAGAGGCCTGTGTCCAGCATCGAGCATGATGAACAACAAGCAGCCTTCCGTGTACCTAGTGCTAGTGCTCGCCTTCCCGGTGAAAAGCTCGCGTTTAATTAGTACACCAAGTTATGTATTAGGATGATGGTCAGCCTCGAAAACCGAAATTTGAATGCCTTTTATTTCCATTCGAACGCAATTGGCACGAGAAATGCGAGCTCGAAACGGCGATGTTTGGAAGTTTGGGCAGAAGATCGTCTAGTGTAGGTATTCTGCGTACGTATAATTTGGCCAGTTGCTTTAATTTTTGATTGGATGAAAGGTAACGTGAAATATTTTATCGGGTATTGGGGTTTTTATGGAGAGTATTTTTGAAATCGGTGTAGGAGTTTTTTGGCCTATCAACAGAGTGAACATGAAAAGTGTATAAACGTTACCAAGGTGTCTGTCTACTAAACATGGGTATTTTATTGCTCTAACAACGGAAATTCGAACTCACCTGAAACAAAAGAAAAATACAATTCAAATTAGCTGATTTCATTGAATTATATGATAATCATTTATCCATATAATATTTATGCTACAATGAGATCTATTGGGAATTAGCCACAAATCGATTTTTAGCTGTCCGAATCAATTTTCGCCCCTTCTGGAGAAATTTCAAAACTCCAGAGATTGCGAAAATTACGCCAAATGCTCCAGAATGACGGGAAAAAGTAAAATTCGATTCGAGAGATTGAAAAAAATCAAAATAATTGCCGAAAATGGCGAATTTTTAGTCTTCAAAAATTCACCATTTATTAGCTATAGGCATCTATTTGACATTTAGTGCTTGCAGGGTCTGATGTTTTGTCCAAGAAGCGAAATGTAAATTTTCATATTTCCATCTTAAATGTTCTGCATGAGCTCGTACTTCATCATACTTGAACTCAAGCGTTGAAACAGTACCAGATTCGTAATCAGCGCCTTCGAAAACCATACAATCGATATGCATGAATATTTTTATCACTTTTTCAAATTTCATCCCTTATTTTTGCCTCAACTACCCCATTTCTACTGAAATTGAATTTTCGACATTATTAAAAATTCTTGATGGAAATAAAGAAATCATAGACAGCAGAT
The DNA here is from genome assembly GCF_950023065.1 of Planococcus citri. Classification (NCBI taxonomy): domain Eukaryota; kingdom Metazoa; phylum Arthropoda; class Insecta; order Hemiptera; family Pseudococcidae; genus Planococcus; species Planococcus citri. The sequence continues at coordinate 5,483,749 of NC_088681.1, read as the reverse complement.
ACATTTTTTTCATGTTTTTAACTATTTACAAAGTGGTGAAAATTTTAAGGGTAGAAAAAAGGGTGAGTTCAAAAAATGATAAAAAATCGACTAGTATATCGATTGTTAGGTTTTCAAGGGCACTGAATCCAAATCCGAGCTTAATTTTTTAGTTGTGACGTGAGAAAATATTAAAATTCTCTGGTTTGAAATTTAGATGAGATTGTATCAATTTGAAAACAACTTCATTGTTTTTTCATCTTCTACTTGAGCTCATATATCTCCTTAGCACTTCAACCTAGCGTTAAAATAGCCCCAAATTCGTAATCAGCGCCGTCGAAAACCATACAATCGATATGCATGACTATTTTTATCACTTTTTCAAATTTCATCCCCTATTTCTGCCCCAACTTGCCCCATTTATATTGAAATTGAATTTTTGTCAGGATTTTAAATTCTTGATGGAATAAATGAAATATAAACAACAAGTTGAAATTTTTCATGTTTTCAATCATTCGCAAAGTTGTGAAAATTTTAAGGGGTAGAAAAAAGGGGTGAGTTGAAAAAATGATGAAAAATCGACGGGTATATCGATTGTTAGGTTTCCAAGGGCACTGAATCCAAATCCGAGGTTGATTTTTTTAGCTGTGATTTAAGAAAATAAATTAAAAATTCCCTGATTTGAAATTTAAATGAGATTGTATCAATTTGAAAACAACTTCATTGTTTTTTCATCTTCTACTTTAGCTCATATCTCTACAGCACTTCAACCTAGCGTTAAAATATCCCCAAATTCGTAATCAGCGCCATTGAAAACCATGAAATCAATATGCATGACTATTTTTATCACTTTTTCAAATTGCATCCCCTATTTTTGCCCCAACTGCCCCATTTCTGTTGAAATTGACTTTTCGACATTATTAAAAATTCTTGATAGAAACAAAGAAACCATGGACAGCATGTAAAAAATTTTCATCTTATCAATCATTCGCAGAGTGGTGAAAATTTTAGGGTGGGAAAAAAGGGGTGAGTTCAAAAAATGATAAAAAATTGACTAGTATATCGATTGTTGGGTTTTCAAGGGCGCTGAATTCAAATCTGGAGCCAATTTTTTGCTTTGGTGGAAAATTTCAGAAATGGCTTCCTGATTTGAAATTTTGATGAGTTTGTATTTTCTCAAAAACGACTCCCTCATACTTTCTCAATACGCCAATGTAGTGTTGAAATCAACATGCATATCGATTGTTGGGTTTTCAAGGACGTTGAATTCAAATCTGGTCTCAATTTTTTGATAGGGTGAAAATTTTCAGAAATGGGTCCCTCTATTTGGGCAGCTAAAATTTTGGTGACTGGAGTTCCAGACCATGCTCTTTCTAAAAATCATCGTCTATATTTTCAAACCAAACGAGGGCACTTCGTTCTGCATGGAGATTGTATTTCATCATACTTCAACTCTAGCGTTGAAATAATTCCAGATTCGTAATCAGCGCCATCGAAAACCATACAATCGATATACATGACCATTTTCATCACTTTTTCAAATTTCATCCCCTATTCTTGCCCTCAACTACCCCCATTTTTGCTGAAACTAAATTTTTGTCATGATTGAAAATTCTTGATTCGAATAAATAAAATATAGACAGAACATAAAAATTGTTCACGATTTAAATCATTTACAAAGTGGTAAGAATTTTAAGGGTAGTGAAATAGGGGTGAGTTTGAAAAATGATAAAAAATCGACATGTATATCGATTGTTAGGTTTTCCAGGGCGCTGAATTCGAATTTGGAGTCAGTTTTTCGCTTCGGTGAGATATTAAAAAATGGCTCCCTGGCTTGAAAATTTGATGAGTTTTTATTTAATTTTATATGTTAGCTCCTAACCTTCTCAATACGTCAACCTAGTGTTGAAATGGCCTCAAATTCGTAATCGGCGTTATCAAAAATCATAAAGTCGGGATGCATGATCTGTTCTTATCACTTTTTCAAATTTCATCCCTTATTTTTCACTAAAATTACGCCCATTCTTATCAAAATTCAATTTTTGTAACCAATAAAAATTTTCATGTGAATAAAGTAAATTTGAGCGCTTAGTAGATTTTTTAATTTTTTTCAACGGTTGACGAAAAGTGTTGAAAATTTTAAGGGTAGTAAAATAGGGGTTGGTTTGAAAAATGATGAAAAATCGACATGTATATCAATTGTGAGGTTCTCGAGGGTGTTGAATTAAAATCTGGTGTTGATTTTTCGCCATCTTGAAAAGTATGCTAGAAAAATCCAATCTTGTCTCAATCCTTCTGTGTGCTCTGATCATTTTTGCAGTTCGGCTGAAAAGAACTGGGAAAATTTGCCCGGAAAACTGAGGACAGTCTAAGAGGACCTTTTTTTAAAGTAAATTTTGTGATTTTATTGATGCTCTGTCGACAGGTTCAAAGACCTTTTTGCGCCAATTCAGGAGCATTGCATCTGAAACGATCGTAAAATGACGATCTAAATACCTTGACATCTTTTCAACATTTTCTATAGCTAAAAATAAGTCAGATTTCATCTTTTTAAACCAACCAGATTAAACGTAAACTGTAACGCTATCAACATCAAAATAAATCTCACCCTCGTTACCAGAATAAACCGCTCAAATTACCCTCGATGAAAATCTGCTACCCTAATATAGGCTAAATTATGTTCATTGAAATTGAAAATTCGACATTTAAATTCGTATAATCATCACAACAAAAAACCAAAAAGCCGTAACTATTTTTTCGTCTCAAAAGATAGAAAAAAAAATTGTAATTATAATAAGCTCGAATACCCCAAAAATATTTTTCCCACGACCAATGACGATAGGGTTAGAGGTACGTACAGTAAAACAACCTTGGAAGAAAATAGGGAAATGTTATCAAGGGTATCCAATCCAACCCTTTGTGAAAGTAAATTTCCACTTTTTTGTCGGTTTCACTTTCTTCTTGGTTATCGGATATGCCATATTTATGGTTATAAGTTTTTTATTCGTTGCGTCTCTCGCTCATCTTTTGCAACCTTGAATCGGTGTAGTTGTAGAAGAAAAAAAAAAGAAACGAAGGGATACGAAATTAGTTCTTGCGATAGTAAAGGTTTGGTGGAGTGCGCATATTTTACTAGAATCTCATCGTGCAGAAAATATGCATATTTATCACTTTTTTTCCTTCGGATTTGCAGTTTTTTAAAAGTTTTATCGTGAAAGGATTTCGTGCGAGAGAAGTGAATGAACGGAATTAAAGTCAAAGCTCGACTACGGTATATGATTACGTTATGAAGTGATTAATAAATACTTTATAATTTTTTCGTAAACGTGATGGTCTCATGAAAAGTTTCGAAAAACTTTGATCCTCTGTTCAATGAAGTATTCAACGCAGTAGCCGAATGGCGAATAGTTTTCAATTTTATTTAGTCAAAATTTCACGCACCTGTCTCAACGAGTATATAGGGTAACCTTGATTTAAAATTCCAAACTAGCCGACAAACGAGACATAAACCCAAAGAAGAAAATTTTTACGCAATAACGAAAGTATAAATCTCGGCTTTTTAGCTACTTTACTCGTAATAATACGAACCAAGGTCTAGTTTGTCTCGAATTTGTTGGGCTAATCCTACCATAATAAAAGCAACGAGCGAGGGTAGAATAAATTACACCCCATCAAAAATCTGCTCTTTCTGTGTGATGTTTATCTTATTGTCTCCGTTGTCGCCTCAATTTACTCGTCATTAATATTATAGATATGAGTTTTAGGATAGGGTCTGCGGTGCTTGCGAATTTCAACTTTCGAGAGATTCCCTTTTTATATAGCGTTTTATTAACCCTCGTTCTACAGGTTTTATTTTTTTAAATCGGGATGCGTTTAGATTGAATTTGAATAGTTTAGGGGGATGGTGTTGGAATTTTGTTTCGTGTTGTTGAACATTTTATTCGTACGAATGGACATAGGTACCTTTATTCCTGTCGTTTTCCCCTCGTGTTCATGTTTATTGGTTGAGTTTTTTCATTTTTGTACCATGGAGAAAAAGAAAGGAGGAGGAGGATGAGGAGAAGTATGCATTTTTATGTGTCTGATTTCATTATGTCATTGGGAACCTTTCGAAAAAAATAAATCTTAACTTTCAGAACTCCTAAGAATTTGTTCAAGCTTTCAATTCAGACAAAATGTCACAAAGTTACTTTTGAAAGTATGTTTACCTGGATACAAGTTTTGAAAATTCAGACAATTAGTTCATTTTTAAAAGTTTGATGTAATGTCAACAATTTATCGATTTTTGGTAAAATACTTACTGGGAATTTTTGGCAAATTACGGGTAACACTCGATAAATCTCTAATAATTTTTTGGTAAATACGTAACTCGTCATTTTTGACAAATTATACTATAATTTGTAAATTTTTGCCAATTTATTACTTGGTGGTAATTTTTGGTAAATTTTTGATTGCTGATAATTTTTGGTAATTTTTGTAGTTCTTTAGTAAATTACTAGATAGTAACTCTGAGAAAATTTATGCTTTTGGTAGGTTATTGTTAATTTTTGGTAATTACAGGTAATTTTTGGGTAAATTTTAAATAATTTTTTGATTCAGTTTTGACAAATTACTGTCAATTTGTGAATTCTTGCCAATTTTTGGTATGACTGAGAATTTTTGGAGAATTGTTTATTACTGATAATTTTTGGTAAAGTTGGCAGTTCTTTAGTAAATTACTGGAAATTTTTGGCGAAACTGTAAACTTTTGGTTATTACGGGTAAATTTGGTACATTTCTGGTAATTTTTTGGTAAATTTTATAATAACTTTTTGGAACATGCTTGACAAGTTACTGTTATTTGTGAATTTCGTCCAGTTATTGGTGGATTACTAACTTGTTAGTAACTTCTGGTAAATGACTGGTAATTTTTGGCAAATGTTTGATTAGTGATAATTTGTAGTAAAATTGGTAGTTCTTTAGTAAATTACTGGTAACTTTCGGTAATTACACATAATATGTAGGTAATTACAGGCGATTTTTGGTAATTTAGTTGTCATTTTTGATAGATAGTAATAATTTTTTGCCAATACTGGTGATTGCTGGTTAATTTTGGTAATTTTCGGTGATTACTGGTCATTTTTGGTAATTACTTACTGGTAATTACCGGTAATTTTTGGTAATTCCTGGTAATTTTAGATAATTACTGGTAATTCCTGGTAATTTTAGATGATTACTGGTAATTTTTGGTAATTACAGGTAATTTTTTGGTAAATTTTTGGTAATTTTTTTTATAAATTTCTGGTACATTTTTTGGTAAATTTTCAAGAACTTTTTGGTAGGACTTTTTTTTTAACAAGTTAATGTTATTTGTGAATTTTTACCAACTTCTGGAACTTTTGGTAAATGATTGATAATTTTTGGCAAATTTTTGATAAACGATATTTTTTGGTAAAGTTGGTAGTTCTTTGATAAATTATTGATAACTTTTAGTAATTACTGGTCATTTCTGGTAGTTCCTGGAAATTTTTGATAATTACTGGTAATTTTTGGTAATTACAGGTAATTTTGCTAAGTTTCTGGTAATTTTTTGGTAAATTTTTGGTACATTTTTTGGTAAATTTTCAAGAACTTTTTGGTAGGACCTTTTTTTTTAACAAGTTAATGTTATTTGTGAATTTTTACCAACTTCTGGAACTTTTGGGAAATGATAGGTAATTTTTGGCAAATTTTTTTGATAAACGATATTTTTTGGTAAAGTTGGTAGTTCTTTGATAAATTATTGATAATTTTTGGTAATTACTGGTAACTTTTGGTAAAACTGGTGATTTCTCGGTAGTTACAGGTAATTTCTCGGTAATTACAGGTAATTTCTCAATAATTACAGGTAATTTCTCGGTAATTACAGGTAATTTCTCGGTAATTACAGGTAATTTCTCGGTAATTACAGGTAATTTCTCAATAATTACAGGTAATTTCTCGGTAATTACAGGTAATTTTTTGGTAATTATAGGTAATCTTTAGTAACCACTGGTAATTTCTGGTAAATACTGGTAATTTTTGGTAATTAGTAAACATTTTTGGTCAATATTGGTAATTACTGGTTAATTTTGAGAATTTTTTGCAATTACTTATTGGTGATTTTTTTGTTGAATTACTTCGGTGGCTTTTGGGTGTGGTCACTGCTAATCCTTAGTGAATTACTGGTAATTTTCAGTGCTTGGAAAAGTAATGAAATATTCATGTCATGAGTTGATTCTAAAATGTTCAATGGTTCCTTATTTCAATTTGGTTGGGGGGGAAGGTGCTGAGAGGGTTGAAGGGGAGTGGAGTGGAGTGGAGTGGAGTGGAGTGGAGTGGATTGGAGTGGAGGGAAAACTTTCATAGTTGTTCTTGATGATGCTGATTTCAAATTTGGAGCCATTCAAGCTGCATAGGTGATTTTCAAGTACATAAGGGGAGGGGGTTGCTAAAATTTGTACCTACTTTGGGAATACTGATAACTGATGGGATATGGTCTTGATTTCAAGATTTTTCAGTGGAGCGATTCTGAACAATAAATTTATTTTTAAAGTTTATTTGATTTTCAGGTTAACGCGGTGTTCGTAATGTTGAAAAGGGAGGGGAGGGGAAGGTCTTGAGAAACTCGAATCATAAATTAACATGTAAGTAAGTATAGAATTTCAGCGTTTTCGGTGATGCTGATTTCAAATACGATTTTCATTTTTGACTCTAGTACCTGGTACAATTCTCAGGTTACACGGTTTTCTGATTAGTGTTGTGGGAAGGGATGATGAGGGGGGGGGGTGTATCTGAAATATCTCAATAAACTGATAAGATGTTGTCATGTGTATCAATTTCATGGTTTTCGGTGATGCTGATTTCAAATCCGACGTCCGTTTTTAGCTCTGATGCGATTACCATATTACACAGTTTTATGAGGAATGAGAGGGAGGGGTGGGGGTGGAACATTTAAAGAAACTGATTACATATTGTCGTGCATATCGATTCCATGGTTTTTGATGATGCAGATTTCAAATCATGACGTTCGTTTTTGGTTCTGATGCGATTAGCACGATATACGGTTTTGTGAGGAGTGTTGAGTGAGGAGGGGGGGGGGGTGGAAGATCTAGAGAAACTGATAAGATATCGTCATGCATATCGATTCCATGGTTTTCTGTGACGCCGATTTCAAATCCGACGTTTGTTTTCAGCTCTGATGCGATTACCATATTATACGGTTTTATGAAGAGGAGTGGGGGTGGAAGATTTAAAGAAACTGATGACATACAAATCGTCATGCATATCGATTCCATGGTTTTAAATGATGCTGATTTCAAATCCGACGTTTGTTTTAGCCCTGATGCGATTACCTTATTACACAGTTTTATGAGAAATGAGGGGGAAGGGTGGGGGTGGAATATTTAAAGAAACTGATGACATATCGTCATGCATATCGATTCCATGGTTTTTGATGATGCCGATTTCAAATCTGACATTCATTTTCGGTTCTGATGCGATTAGCACAATATACGGTTTTGTGAGGAGTGTTGTGGGAGGAGGGGGGGGGTAGAAGATCTATAGAAACTGATAACATATCGTCATGCATATCGATTTCATGGTTTTCTGTGACGTCGATTTCAAATCCGACGTTTGTTTTCAGCTATGATGCGATTACCATATTATACAGTTGAAGGGCGGTTTTCCAAAAAGCGATAAGTCAAAAATCATGATTTCGAGATAAATGACGTTTTTAGTGCCCATTTGAAGCCATGATGCACTTGGAGTATGCAACCTGTCCTGCATGTTGCATTAGGTCTACCTCAACACGTACGTGTTTGTTTCGCGGTGTAACTCGAGTTCGCAGCGCTTCTGCGGCAGAAAAAGTAAACTGACTTATCGACTTTTGGAAAAACGATTTTTCAGTTTTTCATTTATATGATAAAACCAGTGGTGCAAATCGATGTAAGTCAACTGTTAATCACAAAACAAAAGTAGAAAACCAAAAAAAATCGATTACAAAAAATGTAACCTGTATTTTTAACAAAAATTATCCATTTTGGCAATCAAATAAAAACAAAAGTACCTATATTACGATACTATCTAAGTATTGGAAAAAAAACAATTTTCACAGCTCTACTTCAACGAACACGAAGTATTACAGTAGGTACAAAAAATTTAACCCATATTTTTAACACCAAATTCAAAGGTTCACTGGATAAATGGTGACTTATCGCGTTTTGGAAAAACGATTGCGATCTGCAACTTACGGAAAAGCTGGATTGCGAGTAAATAAATAGGTATTTTGGGTAGGTTAGGCATTAAATAGGTGAGATACAACCTACAGAACACAATGGCGTGAAAAACTCAATTTTCAAAAAACTTGACTTATCCACTTTTGGAAAACCGCCCTTCAACAGTTTTATTAGGAGAGGTGGGGGTGGAAGATTTAAAGAAACTGATGAGATAAATCGTCATGCATATCGATTTCATGGTTTTCAATGATGCTGATTTCAAATCCGACGTTCGTTTTTAGCTCTGATGCCATTACCATATTACACAGTTTTATGAGGAATGAGGGGGAGGAGTGGGGGTAGAACATTTGAAGAAGCTGATTACATATCGTCATGCATATCGATTTCATGGTTTTTGATGATGCTGATTTCAAATCTGACATTCGTTTTCGGTTCTGATGCGATTAGCACAATATACAGTTTTGTGAGGGGTGTTGTGGGAGGGGGGGTGGAAGATCTAGAGCAACTGATAACATATCGTCATGCATATCGATTCCATGGTTTTCTGTGACGTCGATTTCAAATCCGACGTTTGTTTTCAGCTATGATGCGATTACCATATTATACAGTTTTATTAGGAGAGGCTGGGGGTGGAAGATTTAAAGAAACTGATGAGATAAATCGTCATGCATATCGATTTCATGGTTTTCAATGATGCTGATTTCAGTGATTTCGAATCCGGCGTTTGTTTTTAGCCCTGATGCGATTACCATATTACACAGTTTTATGAGATATGAGGGGGAGTGGTGGGGGTGGAAGATTCAATGAAACTGATGACATATCGTCATGCATATCGATTCCATGGTTTTTGATGATGCTGATTTCAAATCTGACATTCGTTTTTGGTTCTAATGCGATTAGCACAATATACAGTTTTGTGAGGAGTGTTGTTGGAGGGGAGGGGGTGGAAGATCTGGAGACACTGATAACATATCGTCATGCATATCGATTCCATGATTTTCTGTGACGTCGATTTCAAATCCGACGTTTGTTTTCAGCTCTGATTCAATTACCATATTATACGGTTTCATGAGGAGGAGTGGGAGGTGGAAGATTTAAATAAACTGATGACATAAATCGTCATGCATATCGATTTTATGGTTTTCAATGATGCTGATTTCAAGTCGGACGTTTGTTTTTGGTTTTGACGCAATTAGCGCAATACACGGTTTTGTGATGAGAGACGAGGGAAGTGGGGGGGGGGTGGAAGATTTAAAGAAACTGATAACATATCTTCATGCATATCGATTTCATGGTTTTCAGCGTCGACGATTTCAAATCTGGAGTCAATTCATCATTTAAATGAGATCCTCTGGCGTAAAATTGAAAATAGACTTTATGAAAGAAGTTCAGCCTGTCATTAGATTTGAAAATGAAGCATGATGTTTGCACAACAGTGATTCTGGAGTAAATTTGAACTTCAGCCCTTTTTTTTTGAATATACCACAGCTTACTCGCTTTCAAGTTTTAACCTGATTAAAGGTTCGGTAAGCGTGTGGCTGTTCGTCGTTATTCCTCGATCGTTTATAATGATTTTTTTGGGTTGCTTTTTCGCTGAAAGTGTGTACTGTATACTGATGGCGTTAGATTTCGAGTAAATCGAGACTCGGTCGGGTGTGCATGTGTATAGGTGTATCCGGCGATGTGGCGTGTGGCGTGCAGAGACGTGACCGTCTTTCACGTCATCTTGGACGATGACGACGACGGACGCTCGTATAGGTATAGGTACATATAAGAAGAGAAGAAAAAAACACACCAGCCGACCAACTGCGCGGCGGCGTATGATGAGGCAGGGAAGAAGTTTACTGTTTCTGTTCTTCTAATACGAGATATAGCTGCTGCGGAGTTGGATAGTGTGCGAGAGTGAGACACAGGGTATGGAAAAGAAACACAAAAAAAGAAGAGAAAATAAAAAAGAAGGCTACTGCGAGTAAAGTAAAGTATATAAGGTAAAAAAAAAATATATTCGTTAACGCAATACGTGCGCGTTTGTAGTGTACCTATGTGTATTAGTGAGAATATGGCGTATGCCTATTGCCTGCCTATAGTGCTATAGTAGTAAACGGTACACGTACACCACGTATATACTACATACATACTCGTAGGTAGGTATATAGATGTAGGCACGCATACACATGTGAGAGTGAAGAAGCCGAAACAGGAGGATCGGAACGGGTACAAAGGCTCCTTTCACTTCATCGGGTCAGATCGCAGAAGCTGATTACCGGTCGCGATATATACGTATATAGTGCTCTGGCTGTATAGTGCTGTAGTGCTATGGTGGTAGTGTGGTGGTGTAGAGGACGGCTGACCGTGGACAGTACCCGCGTCCCTAGCCCCAGATGGTCTTCGCTGGCAGTGGCAACTGGCAATTCACGAAAAACCCCGTACGCCGGGCGATTCTGCCGCCTGTGCTGCGGATGCTTCGCGTCGTCCTACGTCGCAGTCGCTTTCCAACCGTACACACGGGACGCGTTCGGCGTTCTCGCGGACGTGCGGAAAGCGCGAGGTTCGCGGACCACGTCGTGTTCGCCGTTTTTAGCGTCGTCGTTGACGTCGTCGTCCTCGTCGTCCTCATCGTCCTCATCCTCGTCGTCGTCGTCGTCGTCATGTCCTCCCCCTTTTTTTTTTTACAGTATTTCGGTGTGCTTGCCGTTGCCTCTCTGCTTTATCCCTTTGCCACGGCATTGGCATCGGCATCGCGTAAGGCTTCGTCAGTACGGCGCCCGTCGCCGTCGTCTCTTCTTTAATACGACGCGAACGGGCGAACCGTTACCAAACGACGTTCTCATTCCGTCGTACGCCTTTAGGCTTTAATATCCTCTTCGTGAAACACGTCCCTCGTTCGCCGCCTATACCGCCCCATATTCCCATCCTCCGTACCGCTTTTCATTTTCAAACTGCGTTTTTCACTTGGCAAGGCTCGACTCGAGCTATATACGCACGTTATAGGGTGGAGTTGCTTCTTATTCAGCCGACTCGACTCGACTCGACTCGCTGCTGCTGCTGCTGCTGCTGCTGCTGATTTTTTTTTTCATTTCATTTTTCTTTTTTCGCCGTATATATATACGAGTATTTGGTGCTGATCGATCCCCTCGTGTCGCCGACTCTGGATGAACCCACGCAGGGGGAGGATCGCAGTGGACACGTGCGAGGTGCCAAATCATACGCGTCGCGGACGCACGTTGCATAGTGAAAGACCCCGCGAACCGGCGAAACTCAAACAAGGTGTGTTGGGTGAAACAAGAGGCGAGTTATTAGATTGACTATACGACGAGTACGGCCCTGTTCTGTACAATGTATTCAATACGAATTGATTCGAAATCTGGATGTTTTGATTAAATGAGATGTATGAATGAGGATGTTTGAGACTACTTTTTTTATGAAAAAATAGAACAGGAAACATAGATTGGTCAGTGGTTATATGATTGGACGAGTTTTGATGATCGAGAAGATTAAATTTTGAGGCAGCGGGGTTCTCAATGGCTGAGAACGTCTAAGAAAACATGAAATTTCAACTTTCTGTTCAAAAAGTCCGAAATTTCGCTCATAATGACCCATGTAATGGCTTCAGGAAAAAAAACTTTTTTTTATAATCCTCGAAAACAATGTTTTCTGAGAATTTTATCTTCGTTTTTTTTTTTTTTTCAGACATAGGACATACCCTATTTGAGATATTAGTCAAAAAACTATTCGTCTGTTTGATACAGGGGAGGAGGTAGCAGATCATTTCTCACACATGTTGTTTGCCGATATGAAATTTTCCCAATTTCTGTGAAAATAGGAGCAATATTGATAATTTTCAATAACCGAGAATTGATTTTCTAATGTGTAAGAAAAAACATGCAGATGGGTAGCATGTTTTTAGAAAATTGAATAATTTTATGAACATGCTGTGATTTCAGTTGAAAAAATAAAAAGAACCTGGTAGACGTCTTTTTCGCTTTTCTTCAAGTTGTTATAATAGTTCAGGGAACAGTGATAAAATTTTATAAAATTCTTCATTTTTTTTTTCACCATCCTCCCGTTGAATTTTGTTCAGTTGTGTGTCTGCAAAAAACAAAACAAGTTGAGGATTCCAGATCTTTAAAATTTTTTGTCGCTGCCGCATGAACAATTTTGTCAGCTGTCTGGATTTTTTTTCTGTTTCTCAGTTCTCAAAAAACAGCACACAAAAAAGTACTGCAAGTATTACGAGTAAATGAAAGGTTCCAAATTGCCAAGTGATCGAAAAAGTACCCAAAAAAGCGCAAAATATTTTTTTGGTCAAAATTGTGAGAAAGTTTTCTTCTTGCCAAACTGCTTCTTTAATAAAATTGCGAGAAAATAGCGCTTTTTTACCTGTTTTTTGGTCACAATCACCAAACAGCTCTGATTTTGTGCCAAAATTGAAAAACAGTCCAAAAAGTTCTGCTATTTTGGGCAAAATCGAAAAAAGTTGTGCTTTTGCGCCAAAATTGCTGGAAAAAGTGGGTTTTTTGTTCAAATTTCAAATAACTCATCTTTTGAAAAAATTGCCAGAAAATTTTGTTTTTTTGACCAAAATTATGGGAAAGTTTTGCCTATTTGCCGAAATTACAAAAAACAGTTTTGCTTTCACCAAAATTGCTAAACAAATCTGTTTTGTTTGTTTGGTTTTTTTTTTGTACCAAAATTGCCAGAAAATTCTGTTTTTTTGTCAAAATTGCATGCATGTGTTGGTGTGTTTTTTTTTCAATTGCAAAAATAAAATTTGTTTTTGCGGTAAAGCTAAACAGTTGTATTTTTCATGCCAAAATTGCTGAAAAAAGTGGATTTCTTTGCTAAAATTTCAAATAAAATCCCTTATTTGCAAAAATTGCCAGAAAATTATGTTTTTTTGAAAAAAATTATGGGAAAGTTTTGCTTATTTGCCCAAATTGCAAAGTAAAGTTTTGCTTTCACCAAAATTGCTAAACAAATCTGTTTTTTTTTTTTTTTTTTGCCAAAGTTGCCAGAAAATCCTGTTTTTGTCAAAATTGCAAGAATGTTTTGTTTTTTTTTCCAAATTGCAAAAATAAAATTTGATTTTGTGGTAAAGCTAAACAGTCGTATTTTTCATGCCAAAGTTGGTGAAAAATTTTCTCTTTTGCCAAAATATCAAACTATTTTTCTGTTTTGTAAAAATTAATCAAAAGTCCTGCTGTTTTATAAAATTTTTAAAGGGCCAGCTTTTTTGTCAAAGCAGCAAAAAAGTCATATTCTTTTCAGAGTTGTGAAATGTTTATTTTGTCATTCTCATTACTTTTAGATTACCAAAAAAAAGTCTTGATTTTTTGCCAAAGTGCAAAACGTCCTGTTGTTGGAAAAAAATACAAAATCTTACTCAGTTTTCCAAAATTTCAAAAATTCTCTTCTACTAAAATTTGTTAAAGAAACTGGTTTTTTTGCCGAAGTTTTGTAATTCAGGTACCTATCCTGTTTTTTTGTGTTGTTTTGTCAAATTTTCGAAGAGAACCTATTTTTCTTTTATAGCTGCTAAAAATCCTGATTTTTGTTGAAATTGCAAAATCTTGCTCAATTTTTCTGACTTGCAAAAATTCTGCAAAGAAGTTCTGCTGTTTTGCGACATTCTCAAAAAAAGGCCTTTATCCGTGCTCAAAATACGCCAGGGATTTGCAAAAGTCAAGTTTTGAGCGTCCCGAATTTTTCTCATGTTGCGTCGTGACAGAAAGAGATGGAGGGAGGGAGGGTGTAAACAGTCAGAAATGTGTTTTCCTCCTGAATGCGTTGAGATAGCGGTCTGAAATTTTGAAGGGGTTGATTTCAACTCATGAGTCAACCATCTCTGTGAATTCTATCAAAATCCGAATCATTTTTTTTATTCCTCTTCTATCCGCTCAGCAACCTGGCATAATCATTTTAAAATGACCAAGATTTTTGGCTCCTGGCGCAGAACCCGCGTATGACTATTGATTACTTTTGGAAATGTGTTAGTTAGGGTTATATGGAAGTGTACTGTAAAAATGTACAGAAGAAGGAAAAGAAAGGGGCACTGAATTAATACATGAGCAGTCATTTTTTGAAATAATTGAGTTTGGAGAATATATTCGGTTTTTATGGAAGTGTACCATGAAAATTACCGGAGGAGGGGAAGAAAGGGGGCATCGAGTGAATACACGAGCAGCCATTTTTATGTGTGTTAGAATGGCCAAAATTTTGGTTCCTGACCCAGTGCCCGCATTATTCAATTAAGTGAAAATATAATTATGAAGGAAGGAGAAGAAAGGACATTGAATGAATTCACGAGCAGTCATTTTTGGAATTTTGGCTCCTGGCGCAGAACCCGCTAGGGCCATTGAGGACTTTGGAAAAATATGTACTCGACTTGGACGTGTGATAATGTACTGTTGAAATGAGCAGAGCAAGGAGAAGAGAGGGCATCTTGTAAATACACGAGCAGTAATTTTTTGAGATTTTTTGACTCTTGGCGCAGAGTCTACTAGGGCCATTGAGCATTTTGGGAAATTGACCAAGAAAACTGAAATTTAGGATATACTCCATTTATGTCAAATCGGTTGGAAACTGTTTCAAAACCGTTTTGAGCTGTTCTGGAGCCTCCAGCTGATTTTTGAAACTCGGAATTCTTCCAAAATTTCATCATAAGGTATTGGAAAGCCGAAATTTACTCTGCGACCAATGTATTTTGGAGCCTTCAACAACTTTTTGAAAAATACCGTAACCTCCAGTAGATTTTTCAAACTTGAAATTTCCCCGAAATTTCATCTAACGAAGATGGAAAGCCGGAATTTACTCTGCACTCCAATTTTAACACTCTCTGAAGACGATTTCAGGTGGGTTCAAGTCATTTTGGAGCCTCCAGCAACTTTTTGAAAATTACTGGAGTCTCCGCCAGATTTTTGAAACTTGAAATTCCCACAGCATTTTATCAAATGGAGTTAGCAAGCTGAAATTCACTTCGCAAACTAATTTCAATACAATATGAAGTCGACTGCATGATGGTTTCAAATGGTTTTGAAGCTTCCAGCTATGCTTTTTGGAAATTTCAATTTTCCAAAAAACGCTATTCAACCTTTCAAAGAGCCGCTGGAGGCTCCAAAACGACTTGAAATCCACCAGCAGTCGACTTCCTAGCGTATTGAAATTAGTTTGCAGAATGAATTTCGGCTTTCCATCTCCATTTGATGAAATTTTGGGAAATTTCAAGTTCCAAAAATCTACTGGAGGCTCCAGTAATTTTCAGAGTCGCTGGAGGCTCCTAAACCACTTCAAATCTACCTGCAGTCAACTTCGTAGTCATTTGATGAAATTTTGTGGGAATTTCGAGTTTCAAAAATCTGCTGAAGGCTCCAGAACTGCTCAAAACGGTTTTAAACAGTTTCCAGTCGATTTGGGGTGTCGAAAATAGGGTTCATTTTAAATTTCAGCATTTTTGGTCAATGATTTTTCCCCTCATTTTTGGCTTGATTTTCAAAAATTCACCAAAAATCGAAAAAGGCACTTTAGCTCTTGAAATTTTGACAGGTGATGAATTTTCGCATGATCTTTCGATCTACCTCTGTACGGTTTAAAAAACGTCGTGCAAGTCCTATGTTGGAACGCAAAATCTGCGATTTTGGCTGTTCTGTCAATCAAAATAGCCGCCATTATGTTAGGAAGGCCACTTTTTTTTTAGGACAAGGGCTAGAAATGTTCCTTAGGACTCCCTCTTTAAGAAAAAAGTTGTCCTGGAGGTGTGAGGGGGTGCAATAGATCATTTCGATACCACACTCGACTTTCATCCCATTTTCCGCCGAATTTCAGTCAGTTACCAATATCTCTGAGGTCTGGACACCTAAATTTGCCCACAATTTGAATTCTGCAATGACAATTTTAGTTTGAATTGAATAGCATGCTTTCAAACGATCTATAAGCAGGTTGAATCGTTCAAACGTTAAAAGGAGACAATGATGGGTTTGAGACATGGGGTCAACCAAAATGGCCGCCATTTTATTAGTTGAACCTTTTTTTTTTTTTTTTGAATACCTAAAAGATCTATTTGGATTCATCACCTTTCCAGAATAAAGTTATTTCGTAGGCTAGCATTTATAGGATGGGGGGGGGGACAGCAATAGATCATCATGTGAGCCCCCTGACTAAGTGCCCGGAGAAGCTATATAAAGAATAATAGGGGAAACATTGAGTAAACATACAAACAGCCATTTTTGAATTTTGGCTCCTGGCGCAGAACCCGCTACGGTCATTGAGTACTTTGTAAAATATATTCAGCTTATACTGACGCGTGTCTTGAAAATATACATTGGAAGGGGGGAAGAGGGCATCGAATATCTTTGTCGTGCTGGGCGAATACATGTTCAAGAAGCCAAAATTTTGGCTCCTGGCGCAGAACCCGCGTCCGTGAATCGAGTACTTTGGGAAATGTATTCGACTCATGTGTACATATAATATGGCAATGTTCAGCGAAAATATGCACGAGTAGGAGCGGGGAAGGGGGCATCGAATAAATAACACGAGCATTCATCGCCGTTGTACGCGACATATGCATGTCGAAGTGGCCAAGATTTTTGGCTCCTGGCGCAAAGCCCGCCTCGTCCAATCGAGTACTATTGGTGAAAAGTATCCGACTTGTAAGGCAATGTACGGTGATACTATATACAGAGGAAGGAAGAAAAAGGGCATCGAGTAAATACACGAGCAGCCATTTTGGTTGAACTACGGGTACTCTCTGTAGTAGGTATAGCCGTCGACGTCGCCATCTCCGCCGGCGGCGCGGCGTGACGCAAAAATCCATGAGCCGTCACGCGAAGGCAAAGGCGAAGGCGAATGCGAATTTCATCGAAAACCCGGGAGATCGTTATTTTACGGACACGTGTAAAGAAAGCGTGGAAATTTTTTTTTTTCGCTTTTCGCCTATCGCACGCGATGGTGTTTTTTTTCTTTCTCTCGTGTTTTTTTTCTTCTTCTTCATCGCAATAAGGTTTCCGCGTGTAATGCGTATTACACACATACTACTCATAGTGAGCAGCAGCAGCAGCAGCAGCAGCAGCAGCAGCAGCAGCAGTAGAAGAGGAAGGAGAAGAAGAGTAAGAAATGTGGCGCTCGCTATATCTGAGCGTGATGATGGCGGAGTAACTCCATGTTATATCTTTCGCGAGTCGAGTCGACAGTCGACTGCGCTATTTGGCGTGTTAGAAACGGCGGCTGGCGAAAGAATTGCCACGTTCTGCTTGCGATATTGGTGGCGCGGCCCGCGAGTATAATAAGGTTCGATTCTCCGAAGTGGAAGAGTTTGCTTTCGCGATACTCTCTACTCGTCGGCATAGCGTGTTTTCTTTCTCTATCTTCATCGTCGTCGTGTCGCTCGCTCGCTCGCTCCGATGACTGTGTAGCTCGTACATTCGAGTATACGAGTAACACCCCGACACAGTGAGCGAGAAAGAGACAGAACGCGAGTCGTGTACCGAAAACCCTCACTCTCGAACAGAATTCCCCCCCGACTACATCCCTTTACGACCCTAACTGTAATTTCCTTTCTTAATTCGTTTCCTCTTTACGCTGAGAAAATATTTTCGGGCGGCCTGATAACGAAAATTACATTTTTATCCCCGAAGAGGATCGATGCGACGGTGAGTCGGGGGCGTTAAATTTAGCGATGGTTTTTTTTCTTTTCCTCTCTATCTGTCTCTTTCTCACTCTAACGTTTTACACCGCAGATATCGAGGTTGGCTCTCTTTCTCTTTCTCCAGCTGTACGGGTTTCTAACGAGCCCTTACGCTTGTCTCACTCTGCCTTCGCAGCCTTTCTTTTTCCTCGACGAGCTTTCGCAAACTCGTACTCGTATGTGTGTGTAAGCGCCATGTTGTGTGACGTACAAATAAATAGGCCTACGCGAGTATACTCGTAGCAGCAACGGATTGATTTCAAATGAAAAAGCTCGCAGCCAAAACCGCCATTCGACTGGAAAATAAAACTCTTGAAAAGAAAAAAAACCACACGCGTATTCTCTGAAAACTTATACGTACGTATATCCCTTCCAACAATTGAGCATCCTTCCACGGATATGTATAAGCATGAGCGACAAATTCGTAGGTACCTATAATATTTGTAAAAAAAAAAAAAAAATGAGCAACACGTTGATATCAATGTTGATACACAATACATAAATACGTATATACGAGTGTGTAAGAGAGGGGGAGAAAAAAGAACCGTTGTAAAAAAATTATCATCCCCGACGTAGTAGTAAGGTTAAAAAAGTCATAAATAAAAAGATTTCTCCTTTCCCGCGCACTACACAAATAAAATATGTTTAAAGTTTTGTCACATTAATAAAAGAAAAAAGAAAGAAATAAGGAAAGACACGGTTATTTATAAAAAGGAAAGATAGAGCAACAAGTGAGCTTTAGAATAAAATTAATAAACAAGAGGGGACCGGAATGTATAAAAGAACGAATCTTTACCTACTCTACAAATTCACCCTTACACACTACAATTTCATTACGGCTACTATGTAGTTATAAATGTTTTGAAGGATATATCACATCAAATTTTACAATCTGAAAACAGTGGTTCGCAAAACGCGACCCTCTCTATGTTTGTATACATTTTCTCGACGAATATCTTTTATTTTTTTTACCTTTTTTTCCTTTCATACGAACGACTACAGACCGGCTGAGTTGGTGTTTTCGTGCTCGAATAAATGTGCATTGTTTTGCGTTCTTTGACTTTGAGCGATGTTTATGTAAACGAAATGTTTATTAATGGGTAATGGGGTAATTATGTCGAGTGTGGTTGAGAGTGAGGTTTTGGAGGATTTGTTTCATGAGGAGGACTGAAAGGAGGAGAATAATGATTGTACCTCTATTTTGGTGGTATAAATGAGACTCATTTGCTAGAAAGCTTGGACTTTTTAGGTATAAAATTTGATAGAAAGTCGCATGCTTCAACATTTTAAGGATCTGCAAAAAACTCGCCCAATTAAAAAATCTTTGATTCGTGAAATTAAAATGAAAACTCTAATTTAAATCATGAGAGACTTGAAGATGGGATGAAAAAAAAGGGTTTAAATGCTAAAAAATTTTTAGAAATTTTTTTTAATTTTGAGACTTGCCAAAATTGTTGATTATTTTCTGTTTTTTTTTTTTTATTTTTTTTTTTTGCAATTTTTGCGAATGCATTCTAAAAGTAGGAGTATTGATTTTTTAAATCCCATTTTTGTCAAAATTTCCTAAAAGTTCTCTTTTTTTAGTTCATTTGTTTTGTTTTGTTTTTGTCAAAATTACCACAAAAGATCTTGTTTTTAAATGAAGATGCCAAAAATCTCGTTTTTTGCCCTTATTGTCAAAATGGCCTAATTTTTGCCATGATTCCAGAGAAAATTCAACTTTGAGATTCCCACAGGCTCGTCAAGAGCCGATGCAGGCCCGGGGCAAATAACATGTTGGGCCCCCTTTCCAACGCGAAAGGTATATTGGGGTTTTTGAGAGGAGGAGGGGGAGGGTTTGGTGTCGACTGAAAATTTGTCCATTGATGTGGGAGAAAAATATAAATTTTACCTATCGATATAATGTTTATATTTTCTTTTTGAACTCGATTTTTTTTATTTTTACAAAATTTGATTTCGGTAGCACCTCCCCAAGGGCCCCCGAGGGGTCTGAGAGGAAAAAAAGACCTCAGATTTGTGTTTCTGGACCCAAAAAACCTATATTTTGACATATCACTCGATTTTTTTTATTTTTGAAAATTTGATTTTGGTGGCACCACCCCAAGGGCCCCCAAGGGGTCTGAGGGAAAAAAAGGACCTCAGATTCGTGTTTTTCGACGCAAAAAACCTACATTTTGACATATCACTCGATTTTTTTTTTCATGTTTACAAAATTTGATTTTGGTACACCCCCCTCCCCCCAGGGGTCTGGCGAAAAAAAGAGCATCGGATTCGAATTCCTCGTTGAAAATTACTACTTTCAACTCTGAATATGGTCATAGTTTTGTTGTAAAACGCCATGCGCGTCTTTTTTCGCCATCTGAGTCACTGTGCGAGGGCGAAAGCTTTTGAAAATTTGCATTTCGAGGGGCATAAAAATTATATTTTTTTATACGAGGGGAAAGTTTATTTTTAAAAAGAAAACAGAGCAGGGCCGAGCGAGGGTGAAAACTCTTGAAAATTTGTATTTCGAGAAATATAAAAACGATGTTTTTTGCAAGAAGTTTATTTTTTGGTTTTAAAACTTTTTTTTTCTAGAAATTTCCATTTTGACTTTTAAAAAGATAAAAAACAAGCTTGAACAAAGCGAGACAAATTCTTTCAAAAATTTGTGTTTCAAGAAGTGAAAAATTGGGGTTTTCTTTCATCACAGGCCCTTATTTTTCTTGACTCTCCAGAAAATGCGGGCTCGGGGTAGACTGCCCCCTTTGTCGCCCTCTCTCGCCGGCTTTGGATTCCAAAGGATCCAAAAGTAATAAATATAATAATTGTGGTGTTTAGTTGTCCACAAAGTTCTGTTTTTTTTCTTCAAAATTGTCGAATAAAAGCCTTGTTTCTCTCTAAAATTGTCAAAAAGGCCCAGTTTTTGATTTTTCCAATTATGACAAAATTGTCACAAAGTACATCCAAAACATGAAAAATGTATTGCTTTATCGTTCAGAGGTTTGAATCATCCCCCCTCCTTTCCAAAAAAGTGGCAAATAAAAGTCGTAGTTTTATCAAAATTGTCAAAAATTCATGGTTTTTCAAGATAGGCTTGATTTTTGTACGAAACATTCATTAAGGGTAGAGGCACCAAATATGGACCACTTTTTTTTTGGAGGATTGCCACTTGAAAACTATAGGGGGTAGAAACCTCCACAAAGGCTTAAAATGAAGTTCCATCCTTCCACTAACACTGTACAAAACTTCAGGGGTGAAGGTCAATTTTAAGTACGTTTTTTTATTGTTGAGTGATGAGTGTCAAAATGACAGTTCAAAATTTTTATTGACAAATAGTTGGCTAGTATGTCTCATACGTCGGATCGTTGTAAATACGCGAAAATATAAATAAACAATTCATTCGTTTGGTCTCCGAGATACTGTGTACTTCTTTCTAGTATTGTAGATGTTGATATGGTAGCGTAAGCGAGGTTTAATAATTCGCGGAAATTAATCTGATTTATTTTCAAGTAGTAGATAATTTTTAGTCAGGTATGGCAGCGGCGGCGTGGCAGCAAGAAATAGATAGACTCAGGGCAGAAGTTGCAGATTTAAAAAAACAGCTAACAGAGAAAAGTTTACGGACTAATAATCCTCCGACGATTTTAACGAATTCAAGCTCGTACAATGTGTGGAAGAATGTTTTATATACTGAATTGAAAGAATTGGATCTATACTACGTAATTGAGGAGAATGACAGGTATCTTAATTTACAAGACGATGAAAAACTTAGAATTGATGCAACCGTGGTATCCTATATTTTATCTCGTTTGGATGAAACAAATAAAAGAAATGTGACTCACGAAACTACTGCAAAGAGTATTATAAATAGGTTAGACTCAATAAAATTAAACAAAAGTTTAACAAATGCATTATCTCTTGATCGGAAATTTTCTAATATTAGGATCGGTAAAGGTGAATCGATTAATGATTATATTATACGTTTTGACGATATTATTAATGAGTATATAGCTAGCAACGAACCGTTAGATGATCGAAAAACGAAACTGAATTTTCTGCAAGGGTTACGTGTAGTGTATAAAGAAGCTGTTGGAAAAATCGATAAGAACGAACTGGATAATATGATGCTTGATGATCTGAAGGCGAAAATTATCGACCATATAAACGACACATCCGAAGCTCAAGATAGGTACAATAATGGTGATTCGATGATGGACGTTGAAAATAATAACGGTAATGTTTTTTATGCTAATAATGATCGTCGTGATGATCGTCGTGGTGATCGTCGTGGTGGTACTAGGGGTCGTTCTCGAGGTAGGGGAATTTTACGTGGAATTTCGCGTGGAGTTTTGCACGGACGTGTTGATCGTCGAGAAAATAATCGTAATCGTAGTTATGACAATCGTAATCGTGATCGTTCAAATTCGTTCGATGGACGTTCTAAAACCTTCAGTGACATTTGTTTTAATTGTGGCGATGGTGGTCATTTTTCGAAAGATTGCACAAGCAATGCTTGGATTTGTTACAAGTGTCTGAAAAAGACAACTACTCATACCGCAGCAACATGTAGAGGTGTTCGACGAGGTAGAGGCACACACAGGCCAAGTGATCTCCTAAATAGGCAGTCACATATGTTGAGTCGATTTTCTTTGGATAATAGGAAACGTGATACGAATGGGTCGTCGTCCAAGGTGAACGCTGCTGGTACAGATGATGGAACTAAGTCTGAACAAGACGCATTGTCTGCTGGGTTAGGTGATTTTCAAATTTTGAAATTTATCGTAGATAGTGGAGCGTCGGTATCTTTGGTAAAAGATTTGAGCTTGCTGAGTAATGTTTTAAAATACTCAAGCCCTAAAAGATTGAATTGTGCAAACAAAGATGAAAGTGCAAGCTTGATTGTAACTCATGAAGGAAAAGCGATTATAAAAGGAGTAGGTGGTAGAAAGATCATCGTAAATCACGTATATTATGCACCGAATTTAGCTCAAAACTTACTTTCTGTAAGAAATTTAATTTTGAATGGAGGTAAAGTAAATTTTTCATTGAACGGAGTTGAGCTATTGAATAAAAACAATGAGAAATTTTTAGAAGGTGAATTTAACGGACGTTTTTTTATTGTTAATTTTGAAAAGTTTAATGACTGTGCCGAAAGTAGGAAAGTTGAAAACGTTGATTTTGGTCAAATTAAAAGGAAGATGGATGAAAATGAAGAGGAAAGTGTAAATAAAAAACTGAAAAGCGGTGATGAAGAGGAAAGTTATGTAATTTCATATGAAGATTTTCGTGATGAACTTACTTTGAATAAATATATCGAATGTGTAGGTGAAATTTATAATTCTGAATTGAAAGTTTTATCTGAACAGAATGCTGAAAATTTAAGGAAGAATTTAGGACTTTTGTGGCATGTGAGATTAGGTCACAGCTCAAAAGACTATTTAGAGAAGTTGAGTAAAGGTCAGACTGAACTAAAAGACGTTGTTTTTGACGAATGTTTGAAAGATTGTGAAATTTGTAAGTTGGCTAAAGCTAAAAGGTTACCCTGTAACGAAGTACGTAAAGTAAGTGATATACCGTTGCACAGAGTGCATACTGATTTGATAGGTCCGATTAATCAAGTAGGTAGGAATGGAGAACGGTATATTTTGACTATTATTGATGATTGTACACAAGTAGGTAAGGCTTATGCGTTGAAAGACAAAACTGAAGTTCATGTGTACTTTGAAGGTTTTTTAATTGAAATGAGATCGTTGGTTGGTGATAAACATCAGGTTAGGTTGATGAGATGTGATAATGGTACGGAGTATAAGACGAAGGAAATGAAAGCTCTGTTGATTAAGAAAGAAATTCTTGTTGAAAACTCTGAACCATATACTCCAAAACATAATGGAAAAGCTGAACGATTTAATGGCACGTTGATGCAAATTATCAGGTGTTTGCTTTTTGATGCGAAGTTGCCCAAAATTTTTTGGACTGTTGCTTTAACTTTTGCAATATATTTGTATAACAGGTTACCTCACCGTAAGTTGAATTTCATTACTCCCTATGAAAAGTTGTTGAAAGTGAAACCTGATTTGAAATTTTTACGAAGATTTGGAAGTTTAGGGTATGCTTTTAATCCTGATAAAACTAAATTGGATGAACAAAGTAAACGATGTTTTCTGATGAGATGTACGAATTCAGGTTACGAAATGTATCAACCTGAGCTTAATAAGTTTTTTGAAACAAAACATGTTGAATTTATTGAAAGTAAAACAATTGGTGATTTTTTCAAGTGGAATGAAAACAAGAAAGTATTTGAAGATATTAGATTTACTCAAGGTATAAATGAAAGTTACCTTGTAAGAGAACTTTTTAGTGAAAATATGATGAAAGAAGTAAAATCTGATTTTGAAAGTAGAAGTACGAATTTTGAAAATAATTCTGATAATTTTGAAAGCTTTTTAATTGAAGATGAGCCACAATCTTTTGATGAGGCTATGAGAAGTACTGAAAGTGAAAAGTGGAAGAAAGGTATCAAAGACGAAATTGATTCTTTAATTGAAAATGAAACGTGGGTATATGTGAACCGCAAAGATGTACCTAAAGGTGAAAAAATTATTGATAGTCGATGGCTTTTTAAGAAGAAGAAAGAAGTGAATGGAGGTGTATGATTTAAAGGTCGTTTAGTGGCAAGAGGTTTTCAAGATACTAATTTGTACGATGAGATGGAAACGTACTCACCTGTGGTTAGAATAAGCGATGTACGATTTATGTTATCTATTGCGAATAAATATGATCTCGATATAAATCAAATGGATGTAACTACAGCATTTTTGTACGGCGAATTAGAAAGAGAAATTTATATGGTGATACCACAAGGGGTGGCGGTTGATGACGAATTTCGGAAAAATAATGTATGTAAGTTGATTAAAAGTTTGTATGGGTTGAAAGTTTCACCAAAACGTTGGTATGAAAAGTATAAGGAGAAAATGTTGAAAATGAATTTTAAAACCTATCCGTTTCAAAGTTGTATTTTTTTTTTTTTTTTTTTTTTTAAACGTTGGTATGAAAAGTATAAGGAGAAAATGTTGAAAATGAATTTTAAAACCTATCCGTTTCAAAGTTGTATTTTTGTTTGGAGAAAGAAAGATAAATTTGTAATTGTGGTTTTGTACGTAGATGATATTTTGATTATTGGTAATGGCAAAGATAAAATACTAGAAACTAAAAAGCAGCTTTGTAAGGAGTTTAAGATGAAAGACTTAGGTATTCCAAAGAAGTTTTTAGGAATTGAAATTGAAAGAAATGGAGAAGAAAGAAAGATGATTTTAAGTCAAAAGTCGTATGTGGAGAAGTTGTTGGAAAGATTTGATATCAATAAATTTCATGCAGTTGATACTCCTATGAAGACGAATCAAAATGAAAAACATAGTAAAGAAGATACAAAAGTTGAAATGGTATCTGAAACAATGTTTCGTGAAGCTGTAGGAAGTTTAATTTTCCTCAGCAATACAACTAGACCGGATATATGTTATGCCGTGAATGTTGTAAGTAGGTATCAGCAAAACCCAAAATTAGAAGATTGGCTAAAAGTGGTTTATATTTTGAGATATTTGAAAGGTACGAAGAATTTAGGAATTGTGTATGGAGTTAAAGAAGTTGAAGGTGAAGGAAAAATTGATTGTTATGTTGATGCTTCATTAGGCACAAACGATAAAGAAGGTAAAAGTACGTGTGGTTTTGTTATCTATTTGAACGGAGATATTATATCGTGGAGGTGTAAGAAGCAAAAACACGTTGCGCTATCTTCAGCTGAAGCAGAATTCGTAAGCATGAGTATGGCGTGTAAAGAAGTAGTATGCATGAAAGAATTATGTAAGAGGATTCTCAAAATTTTCATTATTCCAACAATGTATGAAGACAACAAAGCGGCTATAAAAATTGCCAAAAACGAAGATTCAAACACTTTTAAGCACGTAGTAAAGTTGAGTTACCATTACATAAGGTATGAAGTGGTAAGGTGAAATTTGAGGTTGGAATTTATTAAAGGAGAGAATCAAATCGCTGATTTCTTTACTAAAGCATTAAATAAAATAAAATTTTTAAAGTTTCGAAAGGAGTTGGTTGACGAAGTATAGATTGGTGAACAGTGAACAATTTTGATGATTTAAATTATTATTATTTTATACTTAATCGTTGATTTTATTTTTCAGATGCGATGAATATTTGATTTGATTGTTATGGTTAATATTGATGACGATTGGATGATGGGATGATGTTTGGACCATGGAGTTTTAAAAAGTCGAAAATTATTTGCTGTAAAGTTTAAAGTTAAAATTTAAAAAAAAAAAAAAAAAAAAAAAAAAATATGAGGTGTATTGACAAATAGTTGGCTAGTATGTCTCGTACGTCGGATCGTTGTAAATACGCGAAAATATAAATAAACAATTCATTCGTTTGGTCTCCGAGATACTGTGTACTTCTTTCTAGTATTGTAGATGTTGATAATTTTGGACGCCTAATATGGACCACCTATAAAATTTCAAAATAAACATACTTTCACATTTTTCAAAAGGTTATATTTATTTGTAGAAATGAACAAAAAAACTTATTCTAAGCAGTTCAGGTTAATTTTGAATATTTTTTTTAAATTGTTGACTGATGAGTGTCAAAATGACAGTTCAAAAATGTGGACGCCTAATATCGACCACCTAAAGAATAATTTCGAAATAAACATATTTTTACGTTTCAAAACATCATATTTATTAGTAGAAATGAACAAAAAAAAAGTATTTCAAGCATTCCCATTTTCAGCGGCTGCAAAAAATGAGTAAAAAAATTCAATATCACAGATGGTCCATATTAGTGCACCCCATAAAAAAAAACTTTGCACCCAAAATTTCTGTACATACCCTCATTTTTAGCAAAAACTGATCACTCCAGCAGAAACTACATCCTTTTTTGATATTATAAACATCAATGACATTTAGAAAATTACACCACATATATATTTTAATAAAAGTTGAAAAACACACTAAAAAAAATTTTCAGTGTCTCAAAACAGTTTTTTGTAAATTTCTCAGCGAGTTTTGACTTTACAGTTGTAATTTTGGTCTCATTCGTTTTTTTGGTGAAAAATACATCAGAATACATTTTTCCCTGACAGATTGTGCTAATTACAAACGAGAAAGGGTGCTGGTCCATATTGCGGACTGGTCCATAATTGGTGCCCTTACCCTTATGCTTTAATTTTTACCTCAATTGTCAAAACCATCCAGTATTTTTTTAAAAAGTGTCAATAAGTTCCATTTTTGTCAAAATTTTTTAAAAGTTCTAATTTTTGCCAAAATTGTTTAAAGTTTGCTAAATTGGCAATTATGGTCTATTTTGTGGTGACTGGAAAGTCCAGTCTATACCACAATATAGTAAGCCCAGGGAACCTAAACTTGCCCGATATCCTTACGAAAGATATCAATCAGCAAAGGTGACGAGACACCGCAGAATAGATCAAATGACCGCAAATGATGTGACAAGTTTTATTGTAAACATCTCTGATATAAACCCGACAATGATAATTACAAATAAAACGCACAAACATTATTAAAAAAAGCACTTGCAATAGCGATTGCAAGTGGAAGCTCTGAAATGCATCCGAATAGGAACACCAGTGAAAATATACTCAACGTTTTGTAACGTCTCTAATGGCGGAGTGGCTCAGCTCGAACTAATCCGACAGAGTGCACTACTTCGTCAGTGCTGCCACTCCAGAGGAACACATCTTCCCTCTAGGTGGAAGCTGTGGGCGCATCCCCTACGGTCACAATTTTTTTTTTTTCAGAAACAAACTGTAATTTTTTATTTAAGTATGTATTCCCTTTTGTCAGAATTTTGAATTTTTCAACGCACTTCTCTTTGAATCTGGAAACATTTTGACCTCAAAAAATTTTACTCTGAGAATTGATTTCAACCCTTTTGTACTCCCCCATCCCTTCAATTTTGAAAATTTTGAAAAATTGATCTGTGAAAGGTCCAGTGTTGTCTTGCTCTGGCATGTTGTCTAATTCGTTGGACATCCTGTGATTATAAAACGTTTAGCTTTCACAGCTTTTCAAATTTTTAATTGCTGCTTTAAAACGAAGAGTGAATTTTTTTCAAAAATTAGATAGGTATGTTTTATCAAGTTGTGCTCTTTGAATGATGTTTATCATCATTTGAGGGGGAGGGTGTCAAGGGTACATTTTCCTCTCCTTCGCTCTTCACTTTATCTGACGAGCAGGGGCGTAGCAAAGTAATTTTACAAGAGGGGTAAATTCTAAGAAATGCCAACTTTGAAATGTTAAAAATTCCAACTGCAAAATCGACTATTTATCAAAACTTTCACTATACCTATACTCATCCCCTTCTACAATCATTTTTCGAAAATGTGAAAGGGAAATTCAAGTGGCGATGGCCTGAGCGAAGCGAGGGCAAAAGCTTTCAATAATTTGTAGCACAAAAAACCGAAGAACATCATTTTTGATAATAGAAAATCATTTTTTTGACCTTTGAATTTTTCAAATACTCACAATATTTTTCTAAAAAATGTAAACTTACTTTGAAAAAGGAAAACAAATTAGCCCTAGAGAAGCGAGGGCCAAAGCTTTTGGAAATGTACATTTTAAAAACTAAAATAGCATAAAGAGCTATCACAATTGTATTATTTGAAAAATAAATAGGCAAATGAAAAAATTAATAAGGGATAAGTTTGTCAAATAAGTAGTGTACAACATTATTGGTCAATTTGTCAACTGAGTCCTCAAGTATTGTATCATGCTCACATCAATTGGCAAATTTAGAATAAAAATAGCCGAATTAAATTTTAATTTATAGCGTTGAGTCAGATTGAACAAAATGAACAATTTCCTTGAAAAGTTGGCAATTTTGAGTTTCCATTTCTCAAGTACTCAGTTGGAAAAATAGGTGCATTACATTTAAAATTAATAATTGTACATAATTTATGTAGTTGGCAAATCGAATTTAATTTTAACAATTGCAAATTGTCAACTTTTCACTTAGATAATAAGTAGAAAATAAAGTTGACAAATGTGAGTTCTGAAGTTCTCAGTTGGCAAATCAAGAATGCCTTATCAGTTAGTAAATTAGCTTGATTGTAATATCGAACTGTCAGTAAAAAACGCCAACTTTTCAACAATTGATTAATTGAAAAGTCATCATTTTTGAATTTTCATCCTCGTAAACTCAAAAATGCCAACTTTTTAATTTTTCAAACCTGCCTGGGGGTACAGTACCCCCAACCTCCCGCTTGCTACGCCCCTGCTGACGAGATACTCATCAAAATAATATTGCTATCACAAACGCAATTTTTCCTCCACTAGTTTGTTGGGAAATTTCAAAAAATATTACATCCTTTTAAGAATTCATCGTGTATTTTATTTATATCACACGTGACCGATTAAAAGGACGTATTTTCCTTCTCATTTACGTTTATTTCGTTTTAGTGTGGCGAATAATATGCGAGACGAAACAAGACGACAATAGCGTAGCTTAATCACGATAAGGAAAACTTAACCGCCGCAGTCGTTTATAGGTTGTTAAGTTATACTCTGGTATACAAATAGAATAGCTTAGCTTTTCAAATGAAATTTCCATCCCGGAAATGAGTCTAGGTTTTAGTTATAGAAAGATTAAAATATACGCGGGATGCGATAATACATATAATATCATCATCTGCAAAAAGAACGACGATTCTCTCCTCAAACAACAACACAGCATTTAATGTGGTGTCATCGATAAGCTTTTATTATTGTCGGTGTTTTGTTTTGTTGCCGACGACGATGATGACCCGGAGGGCGGGGGGAGGGGGAAGATTGTGTCTGCTAAGGGTCTGGTGGGTCTGGTATTATATAATAAAGTGTTGTAAATTATGCTCGGTGTATACAAAAAAGATACACTACACGCGGTTATAGATAATCCACATTTTACGCCTCGATTGGGCTAAATTAACGCGTAATTTCCGTTCGTTTATTCGTAACTATAACGTTGAGCTTTTCGACGAGATTTGAAATTTGATGAGAGACAAATTAGCAAAGCGACGACGGCGACGGCGACGACGGCGGAGTCAATTTCCATACGTTGAATGTTGAAATACGCGTGACGAAGTCGACGTCGTCGTCGCTGTAATTGAAATGGCGGTAAAGTTTGAGGCTTTGCTGTAATCTGTTGGTAATTTGACGAAACGTGACGTAATTTGCTCCCTGTATAATTTACCAGGAGGGTGATTTTTGAGAAAAATAATTACCGCGAATTACAGTAAAATTTTGGTAATTTTTTCTGGACGGTTTACCCACGTCCCACGTGTTGATTTGAAACGAATTTTGGAATGCCACATTGACTGGTGTTTTTTATATAAAAGAGCAGAGTTTGATTTTCAATATATAGGCTTTTTTAAAAAATGCCTTATCCCCCCCCCTCACACACCCAAAATATCTAATCCTTATTTTAACAGTTGGAATTTTATAGCTCTCAAATACGAAGTTGAACACTTCTCTAGCTTGATTGTACATACAATGTATTTTGGATATGAGGGATTGAAGATGGACTTGAAGAAGGGCAGGAGGGTTAAACTTGAATGTTCTCGAAAATTTGAAAATTAATATCAAGTATGTATCCACGAGTATAATCATTTTAGCGTTGTATGAACCCATTTTGGAGGCTCATCCCTTTTTTATAATGGGTTCTTGGTGTCAAATTCATTTCTTTAGAAAATTTAAAGCACAAAAATCGATAATCGGATGTAATTTTTTGAAAAAATTTCATTCTCAGGTCGCAGTGATTATGTTATAATTTCCAATTTTTACAAAAATAATATAAAAGATTTTTTAAACAAGATTCTGACGACTCCAATGATCATTTTAAATCTTTCGATTTGGGAGGAAGGAGGGTTCAAATCTATTCAAGTCAGAATTTTTTTGTCAAAATTTTCCATCTTGAAGGAAGAGAATAAATGAAAATAAGTAATTACAAAGTTTGATTTAAGAAACGAAAAAAAAAAAAAAACGAAAAAACAATAACACTGAACTTGAGTTGATTGCTTTGACAAAAACCTGAGACTTTTTGGCAATTCTGGCAAAAAAAGAGGGTTTGATTTTTTTTTGGAACATAAGTTGATCTTAGTAGTAGAGATTTCAACAAAATTCACTCGGGTTTGAGTAGGGATGACCTTGGCTCAATATTCGCGGATGTCCAAATTTGTGGGAGGGGGCAGAGAAAAGTGAAAAATACCAAAAAAGACAAATTAAAGAGCCAATCTATAGAAAATCAAAAGTTGTATAAGAATTCCAAAAAACAGCCTTCTAGAGCAACCAGTTTTTTTTGGTGTTTTTTACCCTTCAAAAATTTGGAGCACGCCCTCACCCCTCCAAATTAATTTAGGAGGCTGAAAATTGTCATGTACATACGTCTGGAGGGCGACTTAGATGTGCCTTTTGGAGGTTTTCAACTTTTCAACCCCTCCCCACCCCTTGTCAGCTGCAAAATAGCGTTTTTTCGCGCCTTTTTCAAAGGTTCTTGATTTTGTGTCATTCCTGAAGTCTCTCCAAATTGACATACCGAAGACTGAGAGTTCCTTTTGGGTTTTTTTGACATTTCGGCCCTTCCCAGCTACAAAAAAGGTGGACTTTCGCGCCTTTTTAAAAATGGTTTTTGATTTTGTGACATGGCTGCATCCTTCTTAAATTGGCCTAGGAGGCTGAAATTTTGTATGTACAAATACATCCACAGGATGTCTTAGATGTGCCTTTTGAGGGTTTCGACTTTTCAATCGCTCCCCACCCCTTTATAGCTGCATAAAATACAAATGTAAGCTTACCTAAAAAAAAAAGAGGAAATCGTTCTCCTGCAAACAAAGTACAGAAGAGGGGGGCATGTGCCCGCCCTGAAAAAAAAACAAAAAAATACTGTTGAACATCAAAGGTCCCTTCAACTTTAAAAAAAAACATTTGCTGAGAAAGTTGTTCAAGTAGTGGACTTTTGCCTACCTTTATAGTGTTTTGTCTGTGTTTGTTGAAGGTGCATGAGTTTGGGAAAATTGTTTTTTTTTTCGACATTATGGTATGAGGAAAAACTCGATGCTTTTTGGTCTACATAGGTCAAAAAGGAGAAATTTCTCAACAATTGTGGCATAAATTGGGACTTTGAGATTTGGACAATTCTGAAAAAAATGAGACTTTTGCAATTTTGACAAATTTTTAGACCGCTAAAGTAAAAATTCATACTCTTGGCGTGTTTTGGCGGAACAGCAGGAATTGTTTTGTAACTTCTGCAAACTTCAGGATTTTTTGGCAATTTATGTAGGTTGGAAATGAGACTTTTTTCCTTTACAGAGGAGCTAGATGGAGCCTTGAAAACCAACAGACTTATTAAAGAACGCCACAATAACTGTTAAGAAGAGACTGCTAGCTTTCTATAATAAAATACTATCAGGTGCTGCCATACCTGAAGACTTCCATACAGCAATTGTAATACCCATTTTCATAAAAGGAGACTAAAACTACCCAGGAAACTGCCGTGGAATAAGCCTACTAAATGCTGCTTACAAAATACTTGCAAAGATGCTAGTGAGAAAAGTCTAGAGCCATGTGAAGCCATTAATATTGGAATGCGAAAATGGATTTTGAAAGGGAAGATCATGCATTGATGGAGTATATGCAACGAAGCTACTGATGGAGAAGAGACGAGAGTATAACCTAGAAACACGCATGTGCTTCATTGATCTGGAGAACGCATAAATGATCGAGTACAAAGGAAGAAGCTGTTCAAGATCCTCAGTAAAATCAAAGTGAATGAACAAATAGTACGCTTAGTTGAAGAAATGTACATGGACAATGTAGGGTAAGGTTGCTGAAATCATACCAGCGCCCAAATCATGCCACCCCCTCTATCGCAGAAACTATTCGCAAATAGCACTTTCTACCGATAAAATATGTTACTAGCTTGGATTTCAAGATCCCTGATACCAATATCGGGTATATTGAATCATTCAATTTTTTTTATCACGTTTTTTTAAAAAATTGCATCTTCCATTAAAAAAACTGACCTGTTATGTAAGGTAATTGCGACAAAACAATTTTGAAAAGCCAAGTTACATTTAATCCTCACAAAAGTATGTAATATTATCTACATTTAGAGATATTTATGAAAAAATTTCATCAACATCAACCTGAGTGAGGGAAACATCAACCTGAGTGAGGGAAAATTGATGTTAAAAAATGCGAGTTGCTCAAATCATACTTGTTGATGGTTGCTCAAATCGTACCATGATTTCAATACAGATATGTAATGTCATCGAATGTTGAGAAAAAAAAATATGGAAAATGGTATGCGGAAGATCTTGAAGGGCTTTTTGAAGGAATGTGGTGGAAATAAAATGGGTTTGAATGAGTGCTGCTGTAAATATGAAGTACCCAAGCCCACCTTTATTTGACATTTTGGAGGCATTGTAAAAAGTGGATCAGCCGATCAGATGAAGGAATGGAGGTCAAAGGGCGGGGGAAAACATTATAATGGCCACGTAGGGAGAATTAAAATTTGATTTTGAGGTGGTGGGAGGTCACAGAGCTTTATTTCTATCAATTTTATTCATGGGTGCGCTTTGAGAAACTGGTGGTACGATTTGAGCAACTAGGTCCCTAAATTGTACCTTTTTGAGACCTTTGCGCAGATTCAAATAGCACCTTTGCTATTTGAGATACCATTTTCGTTTTTGCGCTCAAAGGTAGGCAAAAGACCAAGGTACAATTTCGTGCATGAATGGTTTCCAAAAAATAATTAGAGCGTGGTCCAGGTTGAAAAAACTAAAAAGTGGTACGATTTGGGCAACCTTACCCTAATAAGAATAAGATCTGGAAACATGTTGGAAGCAAAAAAGATAGGAGGATGTGTAAGACAGGGATGCCCAATGTCATGTAGTCTATTCAACATCTACTTCGACAACATGATGAAAAAATGTCTGAAAACCAAGCCAAAAGGGCTAGACATCAATGACACCCATGTCAATACCCTGTTATTTGCTGATGATCAGGGGATCTTTGCTGACAACAAAGATAACTTGCAGAGAGCAATGTACAACCTTCAGAAAGTAGCAGATGAATACAGAATGAGAATCTTGTCATCAAAAACAAAGGTGATGGCCTTTGAGGGAAAAGAGCCAATACGCTGTAAAATTGTTGTAAATGGACTGCCAATGGAACAAGTCAGAAGCTTTAAATATCTAGGGTGCGAGCTATCTTACAAAGAAGAGGAGGTTGGTCAATGCACAACTTAAGATCAACAAATTCCTTAGAGTAAGCGGGGCTATAAACTGAGCCATTCCTCCAAGAAAAGTCAGCACTGAAACTCGAATAAGAATCTATAATACGCTGGCAAGACCAATGCAGCTGTATGGAAGTGAAACATGGACGATGAGAAAGGATATAAAAAGCAGAGTACCCGCAGCAGAAATGAGATTCATATGAGCCATGGCAGGATATACAAGAGGCGATAGGAGAAGGAATGAAGATATCCTGAAGGAGCTAGGAGCAGAGCCAATCATAAGATGGGTGAAGGATTACAGAAAGAAATGGTGAAGACATGTAGATCCACACCACCTCCCCTTTTTGGGGAACCGCCCTTTTTTTTAATTTCAATAACACTTTTCTCAGCTCCATTTCAACCCATTTTGAAAATTTTTCTGGAAGTCATGTATATCCTTAGTAGGTATCCCCACAAAAATTTTCAACCCCCTCCCCTCATATTTACCCCTCTTTTTTCATTTTTTTATGCCTATTAACAATTAAGATTGTGAGGTACAAAGTTTAGAAACACGTTTTTTGGATGTATTTTTGGCCCTCACACATCATATACTATATTATAAATTTTTGCTTTGGTGCGCCGTGGTGAAAACTTGGAATAATGTATTGTAGGGGAGTTGGGGGGGGGATGAAATGGGAATTTTGAGAAAAATAACTATCAATGAGTAGGGTATCGTTTTCATATGATTCAATACCGCTGAGCACGAATATGATCTCAGATTTTCTGCTACACTCATCTACCCCTCTCCAGAGCCCCTCAGCCCCCCTCAATTTTCACGATTTTCGAAATAAAGTTATTTTGATGACATTGGTGTCGTTTTCATATGATTCGATACCACTGAGCACGAATATGACCTCAGATTTTCTGCTACACTCACCTACCCCTCTCCAGAGCCACGTAGCCCCCCTCAACGTTCACGATTTTTGAAGTAAAGTTATTTTGATGACATTGGTGTCGTTTTCAAATGATTCGATACCGCTGAGCACGAGTATGGCTTCAGATTTTCTGCTACAATCACCTACTCCTCTGCAGAGCCCCTCAGCCCCCCCCCCAATTTTCGCGATTTTTGAAATAAGATTATTTTGATGATGTTGGTTTCATTGGTATGGGAAAATTACGACGACATAAGTTCATTGTTATTGTACATACAATTTCTCGTAGAATGAGCTACAGCACATGGCTCCCCCTCGAGGGGGGTGGACCCGTGAATACATTTTAGAGAATTTTCACATCACCTTATTAATTTTTTAGAATACTTTAATTGCATGTTTTATAATATTTCAGCAATTTTTAAAGTATTTTTGGAATATGTTTGATAATGTTTCTCCAAATTGATAAGATTTAATGAGTAATGTTTTGTAATTTTTTTTTTTTTTTCAGGTTAAGAATACGGCGTTAAGCTGTAAGACTACAGCTTCGACCAAGAAGTTCAACCCCACGATAACGAGTAAAAAGGTAGGCTTTTCATTTCGTTAACAATATTTTGACATATTTGTTCATTTAGAAAATGTTTTGATAATTTACTCGAGCGTGCTTAACACGTTGATATTATTATGGATGTGATGGGTAAGAATGGGTATTCGTGCGTATACAATAATTATACATCTTATAAACGTGTGTCCCTGTCCACCCACAGTAGGTATACATCTCCCAAACCTGTTCACTTGTTAAAAAGACTATACCATTTTCACCCTTATATCCCGCATACACGAGTTTGTTCCATTTCATTCATGGGTTCATTTATTCTCGATAGGTATACCTGCCTTGTGTATAATTTATAGCCATATTTACTCGTGAATGGACGCAGAAGAATACAAGAAGATTGGAAATGACAGCTAATCCGATCAATTTCTTTATTCGTTATTGTTCTCGTGTAAACATTGGGTGGCATGAATGGTTGAAATGGACGAGCCTGATTTGAAATATTTTTAGGCAGAAAATTTGTAGGAAAAAAGTTCACTTGGGAAAGTTATCGATAATCGACTCGTTTGGTAGGTAAGCAGATAGTCAGATAGGTAGGTAGAACTTGGATGAAAAAAAGAGGGCCCAGGAAAAAAAAAGAAGTAATTTAGCCAACCTTGAAAATGCTACGTCGTCGGTATCTCTGGTCTGGTTTTTATCGTAAGAATACTCGTACTCGAAGTATAGGCTCTGGCGTTCGATTGTTATTTGCGAAAGAGAATGAAGCAGCGAACGAACGTGTTAAAAGGCTTTTTTTTCGCTCTATTTCCGGTAATGAGATGAGCTCTCTCGCTTTTTGGCTCGTTTAAGTTGGATAGTAGCCGAGTTGATACCTCACTAGCAGCTCTATACGTATATACTTATACGAGTATATAGCGTAGGCAGGCAGCAGCCTTATGTACCTTTAGGGGGAGAAGGCAAACCTTCGTGAAGAATGTTTAATTCTTTTTTCGGCGTGCGGAATTTTCCGCTACAACGGTATAGTAAGACCTTCTGGAACAGGGTTTTTACTCCTCTTTTTTTCTCTCTGTCTCTCTTCTGCATCGCTGTTGCTGCGTTAAACGCAGTAAGCCGAAGCTCACAGCAGAAACAGCGGCGACGTGAACGAGAGAAAAAAATAGCGGAATTTTCAAAGGTCTTTTCGCCATTTTTAAATTGCTCGCTCGCTTCGTGTACTCTGTGCTCGCTGCTGCATTCGCTGGTACGAGTATATTCGCGGCCGGCCGTCTTTGTTCCATATGTTTATCGATTTTTTTTCGGTTGGCCAATTCGTGTGTCCGGCCGTCGTAGCATTTACGACGTACAACGACGACGATGGCGACCAACCAGAAAGTTGCAAAAAGAAAAAAAGTTGGAAAATAAAAGGAAAAAAATCTCTAGGCCTTGTACTACGACGAGTATAGGAATATATCGACTATCTGTACATACGAGTATAATATACACGTTCGCATACTTCCACTATTGTCATTGTAGGCTATTTTGTACGTACCGAGTTCATCAATTATTTTCGCAAATTATACAGACTCGCGTATCTACAACTATACGAGCAAAAGCCGCCGAAAAGAGACCTTAGCTGGAAGTACCGCAAGCTTTTTTATAGACCGTCCGGCGTTCGTCCGTCCGTCCTTCTAAACTATTCCGAAGTTGAGTTCTCGGTGTTGCTGGATAGACGAGCAGACTGCGTATAAAGTCGTAGAATTGCAAATGCGTTCTCTTTTAAAAGCGCTTTGAAAGCGCGATGGCCATAAAAAAAGTTGTGTATCATCGTCGCAGACGTAATAAATCGCCCAGAACGAACCCGGCTAAAGTACCCAGTGCTCCGATTTCTATTCTTTGGGTTGGCGATTTAAAGGCTAGATGTCGTTTTTAAAATAATATATTCAGCCTCTACGCAGCGTAGGATCTTCTGAAGACGGAACCAAAAATGGCAAAAAGTCCTGAGTTTTCGGCCAAAATAGGAAAAAAACAATTTTTTGGTGAATTTTTTTCAAAATGTGCTGTTTTATGGCAATGTTTATCAACGGGTCCTGTTTTTTTTTTCTGAAACCAAAACGATAAAGGTCGTCAAGTTTTAATTTTCATCAAAACCGTCGAGAAATCCTGCTATTTGCCGAAATTGCTAAAAACGTTGCCATTTACTTTTCAAAACCTAAAATTTTGAAGAACTTCTACTTTTGTGCCAAAATTACAAATTCTGTTCTGTCATCATAGCCAAAAATTCAACATCTTTGACAAAACTGTAAAAAATGTTCTTTTTTATTAAAATTGCGATAAAACTTTCTCATTTTTTATAAAAATTGTCAAAAAGTGTTGTTGTTGTTGTTTTTTTTAAGAATCCAAAACTGCACAAATTGTTTGTGGTTTCTTACTGAAACTGCAAAAAAAAATTTGTTCACTTGCATTACCAAAAAAGATCTAGATTTTTACCAAAACTGTCAGAAAAATGAATTTGTTGAGAAAATAAAAGAGAAATGTCCTGCTTTTTTGTCAAGACTTGAAGTTTTTGTGAAAGTTACTTATCTAAAATTTTGTTTTGTGGCCAACGTTGCAAAAAGTTAACATTTTTTTGTCTTACATTTCCAAAAAAGACTCAAAGGTCATGTTTTTTTGCCAGAATTTT
This sequence comes from Planococcus citri, assembly GCF_950023065.1. Taxonomy (NCBI): domain Eukaryota; kingdom Metazoa; phylum Arthropoda; class Insecta; order Hemiptera; family Pseudococcidae; genus Planococcus; species Planococcus citri. The sequence goes on along the minus strand of NC_088681.1, from coordinate 5,445,465 downwards.
TTTAAAAAAATTTCTACCATCCCTCTTTGCTGCCAAAAGTGGCCAAAAGTCAACTTATATGTCGAAAAAGTACTGGTTTCTGCCAAAATTGTAATGAAATATTGTTTAATTTTTTTTTCAAATTGCAAAAAAATGCTAGGTGGTTACTTATTGTGTATTTAAAATCGTCAAGCTGTAATTTTCTGCAAAAGTTGCAAGAAAGTTTTTTGTTTTGGCAAACGTGCTAAAAAGTTCAACTTTTTATGTGAGAGATGGTGAAAAATGTGAAATTTCCGAAAACATTCGTTCTAAAAATTGTCGAAAAATTCATCAAAAAATGTAAAAATTTTCTGGTTTTTTGCCAAAAATTGTCAAATAGTTTTTTTTTTGTACTAAAACTGTCAGAAAGTCCTACTTCTATCATGAAAATTGCGAAGAAATCTTGATTTTCGGCCCAAATCGCAAAATAGTTCAATTTTTCTTGCCAAAAAGCTCACTTTTTTTGATTAAAATTGTGAAGAAATCCTGTTTCTGCCAGAGTTGAAAATCGCAAAAAAGTCGTGCTTTTCTTGCCAAAAAATTCTGATTTATTGTCAAAAGTACCAAACAAAATAGTTGAATCAAGTCCTCTTTTTTTGCTAAAGTTGCAAAAAAATTGTACATTTTTGTGAAAATTGCAAAAAAGGTCAAACGTTGAAAAAACCTTTTAAAGAAAACTGAGCTTTTCTGATGAAAATTCTAATTTCTTGTCAATGGTGCCAAAAAATTCAAGTTTTTCGCTCAATATTACCCAAAGTCCTGTTTTTATTGCCAAAGTTACCAAAAAGTTATCAATTTTTGTAAAAATTGACAAAAAAAAATTAATAACATCAAAGAAGTTTTGATTTTGTTTTGGTCAAAACTGCAAAAAAACCAAAGTTTTTTTGCCCAAAAGTGCCAAAAATTCACTTTTTTTGATCAAAATGGTTAAATTAGGTTGTACAATTTTGTAAAAATTGTGAAAGAAAGGTCAAACGTTGAAAAACCCGTTTAAATAAAAAACTTGAGCTTTTCTGATGAAATTTCTAAATTTCTTGTCAAAAGTGCCAAAAAGTTCAAGTTTTTTGCTCAAAATTGTCCAAAATCCTGGTTTTTTTGCCAAACTTACCAAAAAGTTATCAATTTTTGTAAAAATTGCCCAAAAAAATTAATAACGTGATCTTGAACTTTTTTGACTTAATTTCTGATTTCTTATCGAAAGTGCCAACAAGTGCAAGTTTCACTTTGCTCAAAATTGTGCAAAAATCCTTTTTTTGCCAAAAAGTCATCCATTTATGTAAAAATTGCAAAAAAAATTGATTACGTCCAAAAAGTTTTGATTTTTTTTTTGTCATAATTGCAAAAACCCCAAGTTTTTTTGTCAAAAAGTTCTGATTTCTGGTCAAAAGTGCCAAAAAGTTGAACTATAAAATTGTTAAGTAAGTATCCATTTTTGTGAAAGTTTCAGAAAATGTTCAAGCGTTGAAATAATCTTGTTTTTTTTTGCAAAATTGCAGAAAAATTGAGCTTTTGTGATAAGTTCTGATTTTTTTGGTAAAATTGTCCAAATATTCAGTTTTTTTTCTGAAATTGCAATATAGTCATCCATTTCTGTGAGAATTGCAAAAAAGGTCAAATGTTAAAAAAATTGTTTAAAAAAAAACTTTGGTTTTTCTGATGAAATTTCTGATTTCTTGTCAAAAGTTCCAAAAAGTCCAGATTTTTCGCTCAAAATTGCCCAAAATCCCGTTTTTTTCGTCAAAGTTACCAAAAAGGTATCAATTTTTTACAAATTGCCAAAAAAATTAATAACGTTAAAAAAGTCTTGATTTTTTTCGGTCAAAATTGCAAAAACCGAAAGTTTTTTTGACAAAAGTTCTGATTTCTAGTCAAAAATTCCCAAAAAGTTTGCCTAAATTTTTTTGGTCGAAACGGTCCAAAAATCTTGTTTTTTTTTGGCTGATGTTGCAAAAAAGTCGTACCTACATTTCTGTAAAAATTGCAAGAAAAAAGCAAACGTTGAATAGCCTTTTTTTTTTTTATAATGAGCTGCGAAAATCTTGGACTGTTTTGACTTAATTTATGATTTCTTATCGAAAGTGCCGACAAGTTCAAATTTTTTGCTCAAAACTGTTCAAAAATTCTTTTTTTTGGCCAAAGTTTCCAAAAAGTTATCCATCTTTGTAAAAATTTCAAAAAAATCAACGTTAAAAAACCTTGTTTTTTTTGTCAGAATTGCAAAAACTCGAAAGTTTTTTTGGCAAAAAGTTCTGATTTCTGATCAAAAATGCCAAAAAGTTGAACTATAAATTGTTTTAGTCTCAAAATCTGTTTTTTGCTAATGTTTCTAAAAAGTTATAAATTTTTGTAAAAATTTCAGGAAATGTTCCAGCGTCGAAAAATCTTGTTTTGTTTGCAAAAATTGCAAAGAATTGAGCTTTTCTGATTACTGTTCTGATTTTTTTAGTAAAATTGTCCAAAAATCCTGTTTTTTTTTCTGAAATTGCAAAAAGCCATGCATTTCTGTAAGAATTGCAAAAAATGACCAATAGCGTCGAACAAATTTTTTGTTTTCGTCAAAAATTGCAAAAAGCAGGAGCTTTTCTGCCAAAATTATCTGATTTTTCGTCAGGATTATCTGGAAAATTTTTTTTTACTCGCTACCTTTCTCCTTTCTTTTCAATTTATAGTGAATTCCGAATGTTTCTACCATCTCTTAAATCAACCCATGAAATGTTCTTGAAAAAAACTGTCGATTCGGGCAAATTTTCATTTGCTCAAAATCGATTTTTCAGATTCACTTTTTATGGGGGTTTTGTAGTACTTACAATTATGTCATAGAAATGTCTTACCAGAATATGCTTAAAATACAACCTTGAGAAATCCTAAATAAATTACGAGGTATCATTTGGAAAAGGGACGTGCTTCATAGAGAACATTAACAAAATTCCCGAACTGAACGTAAGTTAAGGAATAAATGACCTTCGAAAGTATACACGAACCTTCTCAACATTTTTACTTTCTCCAAATTACTCAGAATTACGAATTACCTACTGAGTTTTTTTTTTCAATTGGACAATAAAAATTCGACTGACACAATCAAGCAGAATTTAAGGTGGTGAGAATTCTTTTTTTAAAGTGAATTTTCTATTTATTTCAAATTTGATCAGTTTTCCATGGGAAAAAAATTATTGATCAGAAATCTGAACATTGTGTTACTTTTAAAATTATAATTATTTTTCAGCCGTTGACAAGTTTTTAAATTTTCTAGCCTCCCTCCCCCCCCCCTAAAAATTGATCAGCTGAGTTATGAAAAAAGTCGATTAATGACAACATTTTTTAGAAATTGTTCTATAAAGAGGTAACGTAAAAAAAAATAAAAAATAAAAATCTACAAAAACTTTGAAAGTAAAAGTTGATGCACGCTTGCTAACAAAAATATCTATCGAACTCAGTAAAACACAATGCATTTTTCAAAATCCATCCATCCTCGTAAATCGTACTTTAACGCGCGACAATTCTCACAGTTCTGATTTAAATATTCCTACGAAGTATATACTACTATAGGTAGGTATTATACAAAGACTGGAGAAGAAAAACCGCACATCAATACGAACGTATTACGTCAGGGTTCCGGGCCTGAGCTGCGGTGCGGCGGATCCGTACAGCACATAGGGGGATGACCGGAGAGAAGTCGTAAAGAAAACGCACAAATGTAACAAGTAGTTGTCCCCCTCCCCGCCCGCACACTCCACGCTTCTTTCCGCGTCTGCTTCTTTTTGCTAATATTTATGTCAACGTTATGGGAATATTAACAAAACAACATGAATTGCGGCAACGACGACGACGACGACGTTCAACAAGTAGTTGATTTTTAGTTATGTTTTCAAAAACACACAGAAAACAGACAATCAAGAGAGTAATCCCTGTACCTCCTCGTACCCCCCCGGCAACGTCCTTTCAGTACGATTTGCCCGGCTTATATAATACTCTCTATCGCATGTATACGTTTTCGCCTCCCTCTCTATATTTCAGCCCACAATTTTATCCTACCTACCACCAGCGTGCCACTTTTTACTCTATACTTTATGTATGTATAGAGTAACAGTATACACTTAATGCAAAACGAGTCGAAAACGAAATAAGGTGGGGTGGGGGCGAGAACGAGGGCGAGGGCGCCGGTGTTCTCTCGTATTTCCAAGAGCGTCGCCGTCGCCATCATTTGTATTGTCGCTATTTTCTTTCGTGAATGATATTTAATGCTTAATAAAAGATACCCTTTACTTTTGCTGCGGTGGAAATACGTGGTGTATTGGAAAAGTGATATGGGGATGGTTTTTTTTTTGGCCGAAAAAAGGGGTTATTGACGGGTAGTTTTATTATTTGCGATGTTTGATTATGTTAATTAATAGAAAATGGTGACCTGAAAGCGTCAATGTATCGCGATTAGGGCTCCAGTAGCTTTTCTTCTACACTTGTACTCTTTGTTTGATTGTATACACGGGGTGTTCACAAGCCTGGAAAACCTGGGAAAAGTCAGGGAATTTGTTCAGTCTGGAAAAGTCAATGAAAAGTCAGGGAATTTTGGAAATTTACAGCATTTTTTACTCAAAAGTCAGGGAATTTTGTGAAAGGTTACTTCAAACAGATTTTTTCATTTCTCATAACGAAAAAATTCACCTTCGCTTTGCTCATGCAATTTTTTCGCTGGTCAGTTTTGTCATAAATTACCAAATTTCCAGAAAGTCTTGTTTTTTGCAAACATTGTTGAAGTCTTGCATTTTAGAAACTTGTGAGTTATGAGTATCATTAATAAATCTCACTCTTTAGCGCTAAAATGTTTCGCTTTTTTGATAAAAATGGTTAAAAAGCCATGCCCTTCACTGAAATTATTGTAAAAGTCTAATTTTCTGTCAAAAATAGCAAAAAGCCTTGCTTTTAGCCTAAATTGTCAAGAATTTTCTCAAGAATTGTGTTGTTTTTTGCATCCAAAAACTCCCACTCTTTTCCAATAATACCTAGTTATAATTTGTCGGGTTTTTTGCCAGAAGTTGCTAAAAAAAGCTTCTATTTCGCTGAAATTGTCAAAAGTCTTGTATTCATTGCCAGAAATCGCAAAAATTCTCAATTTTTGGTCTAAAATCACCAAAAAAAATTTTTTCAATCAAAAAGTTGCCAAATATTTTGTAGTTCCACTTTTTTGGCAAAAATTGAAAAGACAAAAAGACAGACAGATGGAAAGACGGAACGACCATGCAGTATTCAATTCAGTATTCTGTCCAGTTCATCATTCGTTTAATAAAATATGTCAGAGGGTTCAAATAAAAATTTTAAAAAGTTTTGAAAAATAATGTTCTTCCATTGTGTTTATGCTTGTATGTGAATTATTAATACAATTTTTGTTCTTTTAACAAATTGCCTCTCTTTTTAAAAATTTTGATACCATCGATTGAGCTCAGCGCATTAATATTTATCTTGATTTTTCCCACTAAAAAACTGAAAAAAAATTTCCCCGCCAAGTTTAAATAAGGGCTACCTTATTGAGCATGCAGTCATGCTTGGAAAAAAAGGTTACAACTGTAGATCTATTAACGATATTTGGAGCTCATGCCCGTTCAACAATGACCATGCTAATTTTGATGTAAATGTCGATCCATCCTCAACCGTCACTTTTGGATACCTCATGTGAATGTGAATTTCAACCCTATTTTGACACAATTGTTGATGTAATTGTCAACCAATGTTGTTCAACATTCATGTCGACAATTGGTCCAACATAGGGTCAAAATTTGCATCAACATGGGGGATCCAAATGTGACAGATGTGGATTGATCAACATTTGCTTTGAAATGTTTGTCAATATCCTGCTACAAAAAAGTTGACAAATTAATTTCAACTTGAAAAATTTATCCGAAAATGATCTTCTGAAAGGTGGCCATTGCTTGTGCTGCAAGCAGCATTGACGCAGAGGCCACCTCCAAGAGGTACAGATGGAAAGTCTGTACAAAATATGAAGTTGAACATAAACTCCTTATATTGAGAAGGTGCAATCTAATATGTACATTTTCATGTTGACAACATGATGATGTTAATGTCTTTGTGAAATTTGACATCAACAATTAAGACATCAACAATATCAACATCATTGTCAAAATTTGAGAAATCTTTGAAAATTTGGTCGAGGTTGATGTTGATGTATTTGTGGACTATCGACTTTCACATCAACAAAACATTGACAACTCCAAACTATGAAAAAAAGAATAATTTTGTAAATGCCATCACAAATTTGTTCTTCTGTTCAAACAAGATGATATCTTAAAATGTTTACTGAACTTTTAAACGCTAAAACAAAATTTTAATTCTGAAAAATTAGTTGACATAGTTGTGGACTTCATTTTTGAGCGTCAAATTTTACATGAACATGTTGATATTGCATGTTTAGGTATCAGAAATAATGAGAAAATTTCAAAAATGTTTACTAACCTGGCTTATTTACAGACAGAAAATTCCTACTAAGTAACTAATTGATGACTTTTCCATCATTATACTTATCGAAAAAAAAAAACATGGCCAATGCAAATGTCAATGTCGACAATTGTTGTGTGGGTGTAATTCATTTTTCATGAATCTGGAAAATTGGAGAAACTGGTCTGGAAAACCTGGAATTGTCAGGAAAAATCATTTCCAGAAATGAGTGGACACTCTTGACTTTGTTCCCAGTACAGATTCCTTATTATTTGTACATATTTGCAGGTCTTTGTCATCGACATTGAACTTCTTTCGGATCTTCAGAATCCTCTCATGGTTAACACAATCAAATGCCTTTTCATAATCGATTAAAACATACAATTTTTTCACTGTTTACATTCAGTAATCTCTGAATGATCATTTTCAGTAGGGCTGTTGCATCTCTGCTCCCTTTCTTTGCCACTAAGCCATATTGAGTTTCACTGAGGTTCTCATCAATCTTCTTTTCTATTCTGGCATTTATGATGGTAAGTAGCAGCTTTATGTGGGGCTGATTAATGTGATAGTTCTGTACTCTGAGCATTTTTGCAAGTTATTCTGTTTTGGTATTGGTATGAAATTCACTTCTTTGAAGTCATTTGGTAGCACACCTTCATCACATATTTCATTTATCACCTTCAAAAGCTCCTTTTTGTACCATGGTGTTATGTGTTTGATCAAGTCTGCTAGTATTAGGTATTCTCCCATTGCCTTGTGGTTTCTGGCTCCCTTCTCTTCATTCCTCAGCTGCCACATTTCTATTTGTGGTGCCTCTTCAGTGGATGTAACTTCAATTTGAGCTGGCCGTGTATCATCTCCATAATATAGTTCTTCTATATTATAATCTATCCAGACCTCTTTCATTTCTTGATTATTAACACTGTATTTTCCATCTTTCCCCCGCATATAGTACCCAGTTCAAACCCAGCTACAGAGGCAAGCTTGTGCGTGTACTTAAAAAATCTTACATGAGCTAACACAGATCATGCACGCCATCTGTTAGCAGAATCAAAAAGCTGAAACTGGTTCGAGCGTCTATATAAGTCAACACTGAGGAGCTCAGAGTCTCTAAACAACCCAGCTAGCTCCAAGGTGCTTGTGTAGATGTCATACTAGTAAGCAAGAGGGAAACCACTAGTGGAAGTTTGAAAATAAATTTCCATGAGATTTGTAATCAACGCGATAGAGGCAACACCAACATAATGGATGTTAGCCCAAATACTGAATTTGGCATAAGGGTATGCGTTGATTTGAAGAGTGATATTCCAAAACTCGCTTTGTCCATTTTTATCAAAGTTGGGTTTTCAGTGGTACCTGGTAGATGAAGTATTGACTCACATTCCTACATCATCAACCTACCAAAATGAGGTGTTAAACTCACCTAAATAGCCAATTCACTAAAAATTTTAAAAAAAATAATGTTCCAACACGCGCTTTGCCCATTTTTATTGAACTTTTTTTCAGCAGTATTTAGTGGATGAAATGTATACCAACACTCCTACATCATAAATCCACCCAAATAAAGTGCTAAACTCGCCTAAAAAGCCAATTTACCCGTTTAAAGGGAAACTGTTTTTCCTCTCTCCTGAAAAGTTGTGAAAATGGACAAAGCGAGTTTTGGAATATCACTCTTCATTTGTATAAGATACCACCTGGAGTGGTTATACGACTGAATGATGATGATATACGCTCAGTAAGTTTGATCACATGACTCCCACATTTTGGTGCTGTTCTCGTGAAAATGATAACACGCAAACGGGAACTCGTATTCTACGAGTGAATTTGAGCATAATTTGTGCAAATTGATCGACTTTTGTGAACTCGTGTTTTAAAATAATGTTTTCTGAAACGAAAGGATTCAATATCACAAGAAATTGAAGCATTTGCGCTATAATTTGATGAGTTTTTACCAAATTTTGACCTCTCAGAGACACTAAACCGATCGTAAAATCCGTCCTTAAGTACTTAGCTTGTACAATTCAGCTCATTGTTCTTCAGGAGGACACAAATAACAATTTAAAACTCTGACACTAAAAAAATTCACCGTAGATCGTTCATAATTGAAGTCGGAACTTGGTCATATGCAGGGAAACGGGCAATTCCCGTTTCCTTGCAATCATTTTCACGAGAATAGCTCCACCATGTCGTGCTCACGCGATCACGCTTACTGAGCGTATTGAGTCGAATCGATAAAATAAGGCCAATTTTTGTGTTCAGCACCTTCGAGAACATACTATTTGATATGCCACATGACTTGGGACATTTTTTTCAAATTCCCCCCAGATTTTGAGAAAGAAACATCCCTCCCTTTTTGGATCAAATCTGAAAAAATTGATAAAATCATGCGACATATCGAATAGTATGTTTTTGAAGCCTTTGAACTCGAATCTGAAGTCATTTTTACAGAAATCGGTCATAATTCGTAATAAGTCGTCCACTCGCCTGATCTTTCGGCCCGGTTCTCGCTTCACGAGCAGAAAACTCAACGAGGGAGCAACCTCGAGCGATGATTTCCTCCTCCCCTTAGCTGGTAGCAGTAGGTATAGGAAAAACGATGCCTTTGCGGGCAATGGCTATTAGCCAAAAAAAGTTCTTTTTATCTTTTGCCGCGTCGAGTTCGGTATTTAATGATGGGTGGCCGAAGCACTGCACAGCACCAGCGAGCAACGAGAATGTGAAGGTTTTTTTTTCTCTGCCAGTTTCCTATCTGCACACACATACATAGATATACTCGCATACTCCACGTATACTGAACGTATAATGGTCTATTTGGAAAAGAGGACGACTATAGAGGCGAAGATGGAGGTGGAGGCGGCACAGGCCGAATTATAGAAGCTTATATTGCGAGCGTGTTTTCTATCCGTGGAGCCTAGCTTTTTAAACGCTATACCATACTTATAGTATATACTCGTCCTCTGCTCTACTCTCTAACGAAATCGATCGCGATAAAAATTCGACACGTCGAGTCCCTAGTCCCGGACCCGGCGTTAACGTAAAAAATGATACTCTCGCTTGGTCGACTCTCTTTTTTACTACCCTTCATCCTCCTTTATCATCTTTCTCGCTTGCTCTCGCTGCATTGCATACGAGTATGTCCTTCGTCCTTTCCGATGGTTCTTTTTTCGCAGCCACTCTCGAGCCATCGCATCGCGTATCTCGTATACCTATATACCGAAACTCTAAATATATAGGTAGGTATTCTACACGGATGAGGCCGTAGATTCGTTATCACGTTTGAAATCCGCGGAGGTTTACCTTTACTACACGAGCATAGAATGTACATCTATCTAGTATGTACCTATACCTACCTACCTGTGTGTATATCTATGGATTGGATGGATGGCTGCGACGACGACTTCGAATTTCCCAACATGATTTGTCGATTCGGTTCTCTTCTAGCATTCGTTTTTTCCCAATGCCCCACATAACATTCCCCCTTCCTCCTGTCCTCATTTTCCTACATTATTTTTACCCGATGAAAATGGAAACAGGCTACCGAAAACACTGTAAGAGATCATCGTAATAGAAAATTTACTACCCCTGAAGGGCGTCAGTATGAAGGACAACGCTTAATGATCGTGCATGCTGAAAATTTCGGTAGGTTTAAAGTTATATTCAAGCAATAAACACGTGAAATATTGATATAGTGATTGGGTCATTTAAAAAATTGGAAAACCATTTGCGGAGCTGTTCAAGGAACGCGTTAATTCCTACAAGGTTATTAATTATGATCCAAGGATAGCGTGTATGACTCAATGATGATTGTTAGTTTCTCGATTCGACCCTACCATGCCACTGATGCCTTTATTTGGTGTCTTTCGATAAGAACTAGAGGAGGAGGGAAGATGCAGGTAGATCGGAAAAATAAATATAAGGTTAGATTCGAGTTCGGAGCTTTCAAAAACTTTTGATATGTCGCATGATTTTTTTTTTCAGATTTGACTGTAAAGAGAGGCGAGGATGGGGGTCCTGTTCCTCAAATTTGAGGAAAATTTTAAAAAAATTGTTCAAGTCGTGCGATATAACGAATAGTATGTTTTAGGCGATGCTGATCACGAATATGATATTTTCTCAATTCAGTCCTTTTCAACCCCCTCGAGCTTCATTGGGAGAAACCAAAAGGCCAAATAAAGAAACCAAGGCTGTATTCGGGGTTTAGTTGCGTCAAAAACATACTCAGCATTCGATATAAGTATGTATTGCATTAATTTATCATTTTTTCATTGTTTGACTTGAAATGAAGAAAAAGTGCGTCCTGTTTCCCAAAATTTGGGGAAAATTTTTCAAAAAATGTTGATATCATGCGATATATCGAATGTCATGTTTTCAAAGATGGTGAACAAGAACATGACTTATTTGTTTCGATTCGACCCCTTCCAAGCCCCTGTTTCCATTGGAAAAAATATAATAGAGGTCAAATTGAAACACTTGAAACAATTACTGAATTTCTGAGAGGCCATATACAAGCAGGCAGACGACCTTGAGGGGCTACGCAGGGGGTAACTGACATTAAGAGGCTAGACAGACGTGTCCATGACTCCAATAGACCAGATAGGTTAACAGACGACCTTGGAAAGCCAGACAGACGGGCCCAATGACCCTAAAAGAACAGGAAGGCGAACAGATGACCTTGGGAAGCCAGTCAGAGAGGTCAATCAACTCGAGGCACAACACTGACAATTGTGAAAATCCATACAGAGGGTCAATGACCTTAGGATGCCAGACAGACGACCTTGAGAAGTTAAACGGATGGGTCAATGACCTTTCGAGGCCAGACAGATAACCATAAAAAGACAGGGCGGTGATGCTTGAAATTCGTAATCGGCCTTATCGGCGTGATCGGTCGTAATGAAAATTTTGATGAAACGGTGTAAACTGCGTTATGAGGAACTGCTATGCTTGAAAAGTTGAAAAAAAGTTGCTGACCAAAAAAAAAATAACGACCGATAAGGCCAATTACGATCGATTACGATTTTCAAGCATCACCGCCCAGCCAGACGAGTAAATGACCTTAATAAGCCAGATAGACTGGCTGACAGACGGCCTTGGAAATGTAGACATACTGGTCGATGACCTTAGGATTGCAGACAGTCAGATAGATGACCTTGAGAAGTGATACATACGGGTCAATGACTCTAATAAACCAGACAGACTGGTCCATGACCTTGACAAGCCAGACAGACATGGCGATGACCTTGAGAAGCAAGACGAACGGGTCAATGACCTTGGACGGCCTGACAGACAGGTGACCTCAAGAGGTCAGGCGGGCGTATACATACGCTCAAGGGAGGTCAGACCAGAGGGGTCAATGACCTTTAGAAGTCACAAACGACTATGAAAAGCAAGACTGACGAGTCAATGACCTCAGGAAGAGACTTTAAGCCCATTCGCTTCAAAATTTACGTCACATTGATTCGCGTCACGCTGACTTTTGAGGATGGGGGGGGGGTGCGGGGTATTTTTGACATTTGGCCAAACTTGAAAAAACTTGGAAGACAACCGATCAATCATGTGAGGTTGACTTTTGAAAACTTTTGGGGGAAAATCCGTTGATTTTTTGACATTCGATTATGTCAGAATTTTGAAAATTCAGAGAAAGACTTTCTGATTTTCTGTAATGGCAGACCTTTAAAAACTTGAAAAAAATCGACTGATTTTTTTGACATTATGTCTGATTTTGGGGAAAAACCAATGAATCAGGAAAAAATCATACTTACCTATCAAATTTTCAAATGTCACTTTCTAATATTTTATCAGCGTTTTTTTTTTTTTTTAATAATTTGAAATTCTGAATACTTATTGAGTTAATTTGAGCAAAAAACAAATCAATGATTCAAAACTTTTTTTGGAGAGATTCACATCCATTTTCAGATTTAACCCAGAAAAAAAGGAAAGGGACATTCCGGTATCATTTGAGGGCAAATTTTATAGGTGTGTTCTAGAAGTTCCTGAATACGCAAATGACCTTATATTTTCAATTCGAATCCTCCCATGCACCCCAGTCACCCTTAAAGTTGATCAAAACTTGAAAATAAAAATAAAACCGCGCGATATATCGAATAGCATTTATTTTATAAGGTAGGTAGGTACCTTATTTTCTGACCAGATTCTGACACTGACCTTTTTTTAGTCCCTCAGCATACCTCTTCTATTGGGGTCCATGGTCCGAAAATGGTAAGGTGATGGAAATGTTGAATGGTGTATTTTTTGGAGGTGCTGACCAACCCCCTCCCCTTCCCCCACCCATGTTGAAAAAATGACTAAAATACTCGCTCGCTCCCTAAAATCAGTGGTGGTTTCCTTAGTTTTTGATTTGGTCGGTGTTGTATGAAAAATTGAAAAAAATCCAAGAGGATCACTTTGAAACCTTGGTGGAGGGGAAGCCGATTGAGAAATCTGGTTGCAAAATTGTGTGTTCAGTTCAGAAAAGGGGTCCTTATGGATTCTTGGGGGGGGGGGGGATTGGTATAAATTGGGTTTTTAGTCTTTTTCCTTTTTTTTTTTAGTGATTTCACTAGCTTATCGAATGTACCAAATTTCGAAACTATTTCGTTTGCAGCCATTTCGCAGCTGTCAAATTGTCATCCTGTACCCAAGAACATAGGGTGTGCCAGCGGGTGCAGTACACGATAAATTCGTCAGTGTTCGGACATCCGTTTTCGATATTAATATTCTACGTCGCGCTTTTGAAAATTCTGTTCCAACGACACGACTGACTGCGACTGTAGTAAATAACATCGGCATGGCGAAGAGAGGTACAGTAAGACAGGGAGAGAAAAGACCTTCGTCGCTGCTTTCGCATACATATATACGAGTACAATACCTCGGTGGTGGCGAAGGCGGGGCGGGGTGGGGTGGCGTCGAGTCCACTAGCAAAAAACCTTCTTTGGGTCGCGTGACCGCGCCGAAATACGCCTTTTGCCATCGTCGCCTTCAATTATTCATGTACCTAAACCTATATACTGTTGTTGGTCGTCGTTGTCCACAAAGTATTATCGAGCCGTGCTTCCGCTCCGGTCTGCAGCCGAAAGCTATACCATATACCGCGACCGAAAGCGAAAATTTTCTAACGATCGAGTGGGCCTATATATATACCAGAGACAGACCTACCTCACCCCCCCCCCCTCACCAGCTGCAGGCTGTGTAGCGTATAGTGTAAGTCGCAAATTCCATCACTCTTACCCTTTTTCTTCTTCCGAACCCTCGCTCGGTCTCTTCCTCTTCGACTACTCTTCTTGTTTCTCTTCCTATCGTCGTCATGTCGTGGTAAAAGATAAGAATAGGGATATTCGTCGCGGCGTCGACGACGAGGAGTCAATAAGACGCCTACGCGAATTCGTATAGTCGTTTTGTACCCCTTCCTCTGCCATGCCACCGGTCTTTCGTCGTTTATGGCTTTCCCAATTTGAAAGCTGAAAAAAACACTTGATGGTTTTTTTCCTCGTCGAGACGAGGGTGAAGAAGGGTACAGTGTATTGGAGTGAATGACGTGCGAGGTATGAGAAATTTATATCAATATGGTTAAGTTTCACGTTCTTCGGATTACAAACGTCTCGATGATAAAACCAGCGAGGCAAAGAAGGATGAATTGGCAAATTGACTGGGAAATGAAATAAGCTCGGGTTTTACCGTGCAGATTTTAATTCCATTCTGCCCTTTACCATCATCGAATTGCTTCAAAAATGTAAAAAAAGTAAGTGAGTATGATGGGGAGGTCTTTCGGAGATTTTCTTTCAAATGCTCCAGAAATCAACCAAGGTTTTTTTTTTGGGGGGGGGGGGTCAAAAAATTACGATGAACGGTTATGTTTTTCAAAAAGGACGAGAAAGTGAACAACGATTTAAAGCTAGAGTATTTTTTCCAAATAGATATTTTTGTAAAAAAAAAAAAAAAAGAAAGACGTGGAATAGATTTTTCTACTTTTTTTTTGTGTGTCATCTGCTGATGGTTCAACAGCTGTTTTAAAAAGTTCAAAGTGTCACTCTCGTGTCCTAACCTGAAATATGCTCATAGAGTACCTAAAAAATTATTAGATAAAATTGGGTGCGAATCTACTTTGTTTAAGAATACACTATCACTGTCTCCTCTCGGCGAGAAAAATATTGCGTACTTGTTTGTGTGAACACAGGAAATATGTACTTACTATCTGTGAAAGTAGCACTCTGGAGATTCTAAGAAACCCGGAGTAATCATAATTAACGGTGTATTTGAAGTTACGTGGACTCGTGGGGATGTTTTCGAGAATTTTTAATTCAGGCAGTTTGTAGAACTTTTCGAATTCATCTCTGCTGAGCAGATTATATTCTACAAGATTTAAAAAGATAATTTTCTTAAAACTGTCTTTTTTTATTTTTCAAATGTGAATACATGATGCTTAATAAGGGACTTGAAATTTTCAAAAATTTACCAAAATTCCAGAAATGAATTTCGGGACCTCAAATTTTGGTTACGTTTAGTTCAAAAGGTTTTTTGTTAGATCTACTCGGTAGTCCATCTCGGTACATGATCTAAAGTTTTAAAATGATTCGTTATTTTATATGTTTTTTAGGAACCCCTGAAAGGAAAATGTGCAAAAAATGACGCTTGGAATTCATTTGACGGCATTGATTCTCTGTCTAACTAATCCGATTCAGCGATCCAGCCTTTGATAAATTATTTCGACGCATAACGAATGAATAAGGTAAGATATTCGTTTTTATAACGTTATTTTTTATTTTATTAGGTACTTACGAGTACCTAAAATTGTGGACATCTTGGTAGAAATTATCGATACAATATCCATTGACATTGTGAAGATACGATGGATCTATATTTTTCTTCAAGACCTTCTTCCCTTATTCTCTCTCTTAAAGTATATAACGTTATGATAACGAAATAATTTTCAAGATTTTTCGGTATTGTAGCAAAATGAGCCCAATCACTTTTACATATTTTGATCTTCAACAATTATCGGTTTTACCTTATGTGAGTTGACTTATTTTAGTTATGAAACTTTGGAAAAATTCTGGGAATTTCTGGTAACGATAAAATAACGCAATGGTATCATTTGTAACGAAACAATCTTCTGAAGTGGCACCACTTCCTGAATAATGTTGGCAAGCGAGATGTTTAAAATTATTGAAGAGAATGCAATGATTCAGAACAATGTTCATGAGAACTAGTTTTTGGTCAGATAACGTTATAATAACGGAATTTATTTGTTTTTTTTTTGGTACTTGAAGTATGAAATTTCCTTCTGGATTGAATGTTTTCATCGTTTTTATCTCATTGTAACTTCATTTTGTTATTTTCAATATTGAAAAGCTCAGAAATTTCCAACGTTCGGAACAGTAACGAAATGATTCTTGAATAACGAAACAGAAACTTGGTTACGTTATTCAATTTCCTATACTTACTCTGAAGCGTTAATAACGTAACGGAATTATCTGCTCTTAGTTGAGGTCAATCCTCTGAACCAGAAATGAAACTGATTTCAGATCAAATAACGTTATAATAACGAATTGTTTCGAGAGTTTTTTGTACCTTGATAACGTTTTTCTTGGTTTTTGAAATTTTTCATATTGTTTTTACTCATTATTGACATTTTGATTAGTTATATAACGTTATAAAAACTCCAGTATTTTTTTGTAACGAAATAATAACGGAATGATTTTGGAAATGATGAAGACATTCCTCGAATTAAGGTGGAAATGTACCATTGAAAAGCCAATGGATCACCAGAATGTTTCCAAAAACGGATTTTCGATCGAATAACGTTATTAACGAATTGTTTTCAGAGTTTTAGGTACTGTGATAACGTTATTTCTTGATTTTTTCGAATTTTCATCGCGTTTCTTCACGTTAGTACTTAATGTTATTTAGTCATGTGAAGTTATGAAAATTTTTTTGTTTTTTTTTTTTTTTGGTAACGAAACAATAACGAAATGATTTCGATAATAACAAAACAAAATCTTCGAGTTAGCACCAACGTTGTGAAAACGTTATTTTATCGAAAACGAAAAACGAAAAAAAACGATATTTTTTAGGTTTATGGAAACATAACGTTAAACGAAAACATTGAATATATTATAACAATATTTATCATTATATGAAATGGATTTCGTTTTTTTTTTCGTTATCAATTCATTTTCTTCAAACACTGGAAATAGGTCTCAAAAATGCAAAAAAATTGGCCTGCAACTTCAAAAAAACAAAAAAAACTTTCTGCAAATTTCTCATGTTTTCAATTGTTTTAATTTTGCTCTTTTCCTGAATTTTTTTTTCTAAATCACTGAAATTGGCCAAACTTGAGGAAAATAATGAATAAAAAAAAAAAAAAAACGGTAAACAAAACGAAAACGTTATTTTTAATAACCAAACAAAACATAACTTAGCGAAAGCTCAATTTTTCCAAAAACCAAAACAACGCTGGTTAGTGGGCAAATGGACAATGGAAAATCCTACGAGTAACCAGAATGTTTTTAGAAATGGATATCTGGCAAAATAACGTTAGAATAACGAATTGTTTTTAGAGTTTTTGGTACTATGATAACGTTATTTATTGGTTATTGCTACTTTACGAGTGGAGTGTTGCGCTTTTTAGTGTAAGTGATGTCGCTTACACGTTATAACTTAATAAAAACCCTAGTACAGTTGGATATACTTTAGTAACGAAACAATAACGGAATAATTTTCATAATACAAAGAAATTCTTCATTTTGACATGCAATTGTATTATATTTAAATCCAATGAATCACCAGAATACATTTTGAAACGGATTTTAGACGTGATAACGTTATAATAACGAATTGTTTATAGGGTTTTTGCTGTGGCAATAATGTTATTTCTCAATTTTTGCAAGTTTTCATCGTGTTTTTTAACGTTAGTAACATGATCTAGTTACATAACGTTATGAAACGTCGGTATAGTTTGCGGTAACGAAACAATAACGGAATGTTTTCCATAATAACGAATATATTTTTTGAGTTAAGCGGCAAGTATACAATGACAAAATCCAATGATTCGTTGAAATATCTTTTGGAACGGATTTATGACCAAATAACGTTATAATAACGATTGTTTCAGTGTTTCTAAAACTGTAATAACGTTATTTATTGGTTTTTGCTGGTTTTCGTCGCGTTTCTTCGCGTTGCGAACGTTCTTTGGTATAATAACGTTAAAAAGTGGCAAGTTATTCCTTTAAGCCAATGTAACGTTATATTTATTTCAATTTTGTACCGCATAATGCTTAAAATAACGAATTAAGTTAGCGTTATTATCTAAATTTTGTTTTTTTTTTCGCTCTGTTGGCTTGAAATGAGATCAGTGCGTCTTAAAATCGTCCGAGAACGTGAAAATATCGAAATTACTTTGAAAATCGTAATTGTAACGTTTCGAATAACGTAACGAAAACGGATTCTTTGATAGTGATAAGATTTGGAAAATGATCACGGATGATATGTAGCTCACAGTGGGCTGTGAGCACCCTCAAAACGCCAGTAATCCAAAAACTTACTGTGGATCCTAAAACAATGGTACAATAATATCCTCCCTTATGTTTTTGGGGTCGCAGAATACGAATTTGACAATATTTTTTTGTAGGGGTGAGGGGGTAAAGGGGGTGAAAAATTCAAAATTTGACAATAATGATGTGTGATATGTCGAAATGTATGTTTTTGAGGGTGTAGATTACGAATCTGACAATATTTTTTTCGTAGGGGATGAATGGTGGGGGATGAAAGTGGTAAAAACGGCGAAAATTCAAAATTTGAGTATAATGATGTGTGATATATCGAAATGTATGTTTTCGAGGTCGCAGAATACGAATTAGGCATTATTTTTTTCGTAGGGGTGAATAGTGGGGGATGAAGGGGGGTGAAAAATTCAAAATTTGACCATAATAATGTGTGATATGTCAAAATGTATGTTTTTGAGGGCGTAGATTACGAATCTGGCAATATTTTTTTCGTAGGGGTGCATGGTGGGGGATGAAAGGGGTGAAAACGATGAAAAATTCAAAATTTGACCATAATGATGTGTGATATGTCAAAATGTACGTTTTCGAAGGTGAAGGAAGGGTGAAGGGTGGGGGGAGGAAGAATTTTATGTTGGGGAGCCGTCAAAGTCCCAGTAAGAAACATTTAAACAAAATTCACTAAGATTTTTCACTACAATTGACTGTGGAGGTCGTTGGGTCACTTTCGGTCAAAAATGGCAATTGACATCTTGAAATACACTATCTCAAGTATTATCAGCCACTGGAATTTCCCGTGCATCTACGTGAGAAAATTTTTATATTCCAATTTATGCAGCCAAGTAGGCAAAAAACGGAGTTTTGAGATGAATTTTATCTCTATAATCACTTTATAAAAACTAAAATCCAGTAAATTGATGAAAAGAACTTACTTTCAGTTGAATTATTCATACTTGGTACATTTCGACATATCACACATCATTATAGTCAACTTTTGAATTTTTCACCGTTTTCACCCCCTTTATCCCCGCCATTCACCCCTACGAAAAAAATATTGTCAGATTCGTAATCTACACCCTCGAAAACATACATTTCGACATATCACACATCATTATTGTCAAATTTTGAATTTTTCACCCCCCCTTTACCCCCCCCCCCCAATCCTTCACCCCTACAAAAAATACTATCAAATTCGTATTCTGCGACCCCAAAAACATAAGGGAGGATATTATTGTACCGTTATTTTAGAATTCATTGTAAGTTTTTGAATTACAGGCGTTTTGAGGGTGCTCACAGCCCACTGTGTAGCGGGTTGTTTTAAAATTTATTTCAAATGTCACAGTTTCGAATACGAATGGATGAATAATTGATGATTGGGGTGATGGGTTGAGGGGAGGAAGGGGTAATGTTGTCACGACAATGATGATTATGACGAAATTTGCGAGCGAATGTTTATAACTCGAGATTAGAATAAGCAAGTTCAATTTTATATACGAGCAAAACAAAAATACAAGGAGATGAGTGTGCAATTCGGTATGTTTCATCTTTTGAGACCCACTGGCCATCGGACGCGTCATAATTTATTCTTCATACCGTATTATATTATTATGGCTTTTATCGCATTATACGAGTCTGTATTATAGTATTCGGAAAGCCGAAAGCAGCAGACGAGAAATACTTTTCGCATAAAGGGGTGCGGTACAGAGAGTGTGCTGGAAAAGGTTGCGGAGAAATTAAATGACGATTGTTTTGTTTATCGTTGTGTCTATGTCTCGTCGTGGTTCTCCTGTAGCTCGTCTATTTGTGGCTGAGTGGTGGAGTGGTGTGGCGTAGTGTCTGGTATGACAGGTGGACGAGATTATGATGATTGGTCAGAGGAGGAGGAGGAGGAGGAGGTTGAAGGTTGAGATGTGATAATTGGCTAGAGAGGAGGAGGAGGAGGAGGAGGTTGTTGTGATGGATCGCGAATTTGTTGATTATGATAGCTTATAACGAAATGAATTTGTATGTAATGTACATACGATCATGATGCCCTCATGTATCGAGTGCTGCTGACCCATGTGAGGCTATGATGGTGGATGTTCGGCTGATTCGCAACGTCCGACGCGGCGCCCTTTCCCGGTGCGTTTTAATTGGGCGATTTTTCTTTTAATTGGTTTTTAAAGTGCGAGTGAGAGTATACGGCGGCCTTTTAGCGTGATGGCAGCGTGTTGGGATATTTACCCAGAGTTGGCAAAGAGGTAGTAGAGGATGACGATGAGTGACTGGGGCAAAGTAAGGGTACATAGGATGGCGCTGGTGTCGACGAGCAACGTTGGCGGGGGCAAGCAGAGGCACGACAACTGCGACTTCATCATTTACCGAGTATATGGTACGAGTATGCAGAGGCAGAGCGGCGTAGTACACGACGACGTCGACGACTACGATGGCGATGGCGATATCGAAGGCAAAGAGGTCGGCGGTGGTACGCATTATCCGATAACGTCTCCACGCTTCTAGCCTCGTTTAACACCAGCACTGGCGTCTCTTTCTCTTTCTCTCTCGCTCTCCTGTACATACTATATGTGTACCTATGACTATACATATATACGGCGGTGGCGTGAGTACCGTAGGTCTCTGCGGCCGCTGCCACCGCCACCGCCACCATCGCCAGCGCCAATGCCGCAGCAGCGGTACACACGGTCACACACTCACACACACATACACGTAAAGAGGCAGCCGTGCGTTCGCGTCGTCGTCCCATTTTGCCAAAACTTTTCTGGAGTAGCATCATTAGATGGGCGTCCAGTTTAAACCTTGCTCGGCGCTTTAAATTATATACCTACGTACCACGCCATAAAGGATGGGGTTGGCGTGTAAGGGTGGCTCGTCGAGGTGCGGACGACGACGACGATACTCGTACACTGTAGTGTGTACTAAGACGCTGTGTTTGGGCGTCGCGAGTATACGGTACGGTGTACACGCAGCAGCGCAACGACGACCGCGACGAAGCCAAGGGTTGTTGGAGCGGGGCGTAGAGGTGCACGGTTAAAGTCCACTCGGGGACAGCGAAGGCGCGGGTGAGGGTGATTGTCGCGCGCGAACTGTGAAATGCCTAAAGTGGTGGAGGGAGTATTGATCAAAGGATCCTTTTTAACCGGCAGGCGGCTTCGCGAGAGAGATGGAGATACCAGATACCCGCCGAATGTGCGTGCGAGTGAGAGAGACAGACTATAAATACGCTAGTACGTGGTACACGTTGCGCGTCGTGGCGGCAGCGTCCACGGAGGCGGCAGCATCGGCTGAAATACTGCCGAGTCTCGAATGTGCATTGCTGTGCGAGTGTGTAGATGTTGGCGTTTGAGTCGAGTGTTTTTGGCTGCATGTGTGTGTGTGGGAATATTGGGATTTTTTCCCGAATAGGTTGGATGAGGATGAGGTGTTTTCGAAGGGTGGATTTTTTTCCTTCGCGAAGTGTCGGTTGTGTTCTTCTCAGGGTTGGCTAAAATCATGAAAAATGTAAGTCGGATCACGATTCTGGAATCAATCTCGAACAAAATTCGAGTAATCATGCTACCATCTCACTGCTTGAAAGCCGAAGAAATTTTCATTAGGTACAAAATTATCTCTGTAAAGATTAATTTTGATATTTTGATGAGATTTTTCATGGCTATCAACGAGATTCGTACATGTAGATAATCATCAGGCTGTCGGTAGTGAACATTTATGAGCAGATATACTGTCTAACAAGGGAACTACCTGAATCGGTAGAAACGAAAATGAACGAATCAAAGCTAGATCTAAAGGGGCCCACCTCAGGACCCCAAATCCTAAATTTCAAGTGCTAAAGTTGATTTCTCGATTTTTGGTGAATTTTTGAAAATTGAAAAATCCGAAAAATTATCAAATAATTCCAAAAATAGAAAATATTGATGAAAAATGGAATTTTCTCGGGAAGTGGTTCAGATGACGTCCCGAACTTATTTAAGACCATCGAAATTCGTAAAACCTCAATTCCAGTCATTCTGGAGCCTCCAGCGATTTTTTATCATTTCTCCAGAAATTTGAAATTGCTGTGGAACGGCTAAAAATCAACTTTAGCACAAATAACTTTATTTGGGGCCTATGTGGGTTGCCTTTAACCATTTTTTGCGGTTGTCGCAAAAATCGGCGTCTGCCGGTTCAGCTGTAGCTGCAGAAAAATAAAAAGCAAGTCAAAATTTTACTTTTATCATACCTTCGGAGTAATAAGGTTACATCTACATGCATAAAAAGTGGGGGGGGGGTATTTTGAAATTTTTACATTTTTGGAGTTGGAGTGCACATCTGTTGTCTGTGGTGATCAAGTGCCTGGAGGAAGTTAGTGCTAACAGGACAAAAAAAAGATTATGTATGATAATCGACAGGCCAACCAACAACTTGCCAGAAACTCAGGAAGTTAATGGAATCAAAGTTGTGAGGCGATTTTCCTACCTTGGATCCATCATTGAGAACACTGGTGTGTGTGAAACTGAGATACATCACCACTTCCAGGGCACCAGAACTGCAATGACCCCTTTGAAATGAATATGGTGCAATTTGGTGATAAGCAGTAGCAGTCTGCATGGGCCAGCCCAAAATCCTGAAACGAGCCCAAATGCAATGCTATGCTGTGAGTGACATGTAGGATCACTACATTCATGTTGGGCGCCAAAGAAACCAAGCCCGACCCAACATGATTGTAGTGATCACATGAGTCACTCGCAGCGTAGCATTGAATATGGGCTCGTTTTGGGCTTTCGAACCAGCCCATGCAGACTACTAATAAGCAGTAACTGGTGAACGCACAAAACCACAAGATACTTATAGAACAACCAGAAGAAGACCTAAAACCAAAACACTTCAAAGAGGAAACCCAAGCCAGTAAATGAAATGCAGAGGCTGCTGAGAGTCCTTTGGACAGTAAAAAGAACTAATGCCTCAATACTCAGAGAAATTGGTGTGACCAACGGGCTATCTGCAGTAGTCCTGGAAGTACTTCTGATGGATCACAAGGGTGGATGCTATGGAGACAATATTTGTGCAAGAGCAAGAAGATGGTTGTTGACCCAGTGAATTAACTCCATTTGCAATGCAGCTGGCCGCAGCTTTGCCAAATGTGTGAGAAGTGCACAGGGCAGGGAGCAATGGTATGCTGGGCTATATACCAATGAACATAAACTGTATGGGTATCAGGTATAGGTATTTAGCATACAGTACCCGAGATGGTATTGGTATTTTGTAAGACACTGCACCTGCGTATAAGACAACCAACTGGCAGCCATCTTGGCAAAATATCCTGTGTAACGCCAATTTATCCCACTGGGTGCTCTTTGCAGCGCAGTAGTCGATTTGGCAGGCAACAGGGAAAAGATTGACTACAGCGCTGCAAAGAGCACCCAGTGGGATAAATTGGTGTTACACAACTTTTCTTTACCATTTCCATTCCCCTCGGCCTACAGTTTGGGTTGTCTTATTCCGCAGGTCCAGTGTCTATAGTATTTCAGTATTTTCAAATACAGATGTTATTTTGGTATCAGTATTTCAGTATTTTGTGGATTTTATTTTGGTATCTGGTATTGGTATTGGTATTGGTATTGGTATTAGTATTGTTCCAATATAATACCGAATTTAAAAGTGTGTTTTTAGGCCAAAATTGACCATATTGCCTACCTAGGTTCAATACTTATGAGAGTTGAGGATGAAAATTCAATAGAGGAGAAGGTACAATTATGGACCCAGGTACAAATATGGACCCTCCCTTGGTTTAGTGTACAACTACTAGTGCTACGGTCATGCTGAGTACTAAAAATTATACTTGTAGTGTAGTATCAATGATCCAAGTACTTATTTTGGATCCATGCATACTTGGGTGTCTCTCATCAGCAATTGTTTTTTTTTGCATGTTATTTTCTTCCCAATGGAATATTTTACAAGTTTTTCATTCAGTAATTCATCAACTTCAAATAAAGTTTGAAAAAAAAATTATTAGCGAAGTAAGTAGCTTACAATGAGTACTTTCAAAATATACTTTCATATTTGTCTTTACTTCAAGTGATTTTCATAATTTTTTTCATTTTTCATAAACTAAGCCGATTTTTTGCATGGGTATAAATATGGACCCCTAAATTTTTTTACCTAATTTTGATTCAATATTTTTTAGAATGTTGAGAAAAGTGTTACTTATTAACAAAGAAGACAAGTCCCAAAGTGTCGAAAATGAGTCATGATTTTTTTCATTTTTCACAAACATAGCCAATTTTTTGCATGGGTGTAAATATGGACCCTAAATTTTTTTTCATCTAATGTTGATTCAATGATTTTTAGAATACAGAGAAAAGAAGACAAGTCCAAAGCATCAAAAAACATCTTTAAATAAATTTTTGTACAATTTTCTGAAATATTTATTCATTTTTTGAGGGGGTCCATATTTGTACCCAGTCCACATTTGTACCACTTTATGTCACTTTTCTAAATTTCTTCTCGGTGGGTTTTCAACAAAAAAAATTTTTTTTACACAATATACTAGAGTCTTTGGCCTTTGGAATGGTATATTCAAAAAAAAATTTTGATAATTTTTTCTACCCTTTAAAGCCAAAAAGCTAGAGGGGGTCCATATTTGTACCTTCTCCTCTACAAAATAATAAAGAAGTCAAAAACTTCAAAATTTTTAAATTTTTTTTGGGACTTACAATTTTTTTTATATTTTTAAACACCTCGATTTTGGAGTTACGTTACAAGTTTTTCAATATGAAAATTCAAAAGAGGTACCAAAATAATACCATTGAAAATTATTTTGGTATTGGTATTTTGATATTAATACTGTTTCAACAAGTTTATCAGTATTTTGTAAATTGGTACTTCGTCTGTCTGCTAATTGTAGTGCCTTACTAATTGGCATTGGTAAAACGGTATTTGTAAATTTTTTTCAAAATTATGCCAGTATTGGTATTTTGGTATTTATATCTGTATACAGCCCTGACATAACTGTAATGATCAGGATAACTCTGTGTGGGGTAATAACTTATGATGAGGATGATCCCCTGCAACTAACCTTATTACTCTGAGGTATAGTGGCACCATTCTGTGAACAAACTCGAATCAAGTTAAACCAAGTTTAAGTGACATATCAATACAAATTTTTGTATGGTAAAAAATAGCCAACAATTTTTATTCGCATTTAAACCGAGTTTAGCGTTAATCTGAGTTTAAACCATGATGGTGCAACTAGCCCTTAAGGTGTGTTATGGAAAGGAACTGAATCATTTTGGTTTATGGAGGGTATTTTGATAATTATTTCAGAGGTTGTGATGTGGTGTTGTTATGACAGATATGTAAGTCTTGTTTTTTCCTTGGATCTTCCATATTTTCTGTTCCAGTGGAGTTTCAAGAAAATGTCCTAACTTTTTCTCATTTCCCATTAATCTTATTAATTTCTCCCTCCATTTTCAGAATTCCCTGATGAATATTACTAAAAAAATTGGAATCCTCCATTACTACCCTGTTCGCATCGACCGTTTGCAATGGATAGTGACTGAAGATCCTATGGTTCAGACATTGATTCAGAACATAGACCAAAATCAGATCATTGTACCTACTGGGATTTCCCCGGATGGAAAGGAATCCTACGAGTCACGTTATAAGACTTGGCTAGGTATTGCAAAAGCCATGAAAAACACCACCAATAGTTACTTGAAAGAAATTAGAAGTGTACTTAGCGGTGTAGGACTTGATGTGAATAATGAAGAATTAATTGCATCAACTGCAGCGGTATTATCTAATGTAATGTCAGGCGAATCGAAAACGGATGATATAGAAGTAAAATATCAAAGTGAAGATGAAGTCGTTGCAGCTCTAGAGACTTGGCGTATAAAAGACAAGAATCAACTTGCATTAGCGAGAGCTATTTTTCGATTAGATCTGTAATGGGTAGAATTTGTAATTATTTGTCGGTTATGTACTTAAGTACTTAAGTATATCAATTTAAAACATTCAGGTAGAAACTTTTTACGTTTAGTTCCCGAATAAAGTTTTACCCATCTACTCATTATTTTATAAACTATATGGATGAGTTTTATTTTTGCGGAAAATTTGCGTTGAAATTTGTAACTTTCGAATACCATTTCCACAGTTTTTCTGCATGCATTAGAACATTTCAGAAACTTGCCAATGCGATGTTGATGAACTGATGAGATGATAACATTTTTTTAGGGAAAAGTTTTGATCACCCTTTTCTCAAGTTTTTAAAAGTCCAACGTACTTTTACTCATAAGTATTTTACCAATAATTTACCGAAAAATGACAGGTAATTTACTAAAAAAAAAAAGATCAATAATTTACTTTTAAAAAAATAACCAATAATTTATTTTAAAAAAAGGACCATTGATTTGCTAGAAAAGCAGAGTGTCTACTGGCAAGAAAAATGCGAGAAATTGACATGTGTGGCAAGAATGCAAGAAAATAGTATAGAAATTCCTTCGAAAATCACGAAAATTTCCAAAATTTCACATAAAAAATCTCTGAAAAATTGAAGTTATCCCACCAATTTTTAAAAATGTAGAGATCAGAAAAGTCGAATCCTTCATTAAAATTGATGTTACTTTATTTTTCAAATTTCAAATTTTCCAAAGCTTTTGCCTTCGTTTCTCTCGGGCTATTTTTTAAGATGCTAGTTATGAGTAGGGCAACCCAAAATATGCTCTCATTCAAGGTAAAATATTCAATATATATTCGATTTTTTGAGGTGAAATATTCGACAAAAATATTCGATTACCCCTAAAATATTCGAAAATATTCGAAATCAAATTTGGTATCGTTTCACTCGCCTTTACAAGCACATTACAAAAATGGCTACATCGTTGGGTTTTGTTTCCTAAATCACATGAACTATTCGCAATTTCGCAAAATGGAACAAAATTGTTGAATTAAAATTCTATTTTGATCGTCAAAAAAAGAAAAAAAATCTAAGCTTGATTTAAAATTCAATCTTCATCATCATTTCATCAATCATCAATATCATCATCATTAAAAAGAACCATTTTTTTCATCTTCAACATTCTGTGAAAATGACGTTTCCTGTGTTGCGATTCTCAAAATGCAAAAATTTCCAAAATATTCAAAAATATTCAAAAATATTCGATAAATTGCAAAATATGTGGTAATTTTAGACAAAAATATTCAAATAGCAATCAAATATGCGAAAATATTCATTTTAAGGCAAAATATTCGAAAATATTCGAAATGAAGTAGGTCTTAAATGAAAGGCAATTTTCTGAAACGTAAAATGATTTTGTTACATTTGTAAACGGAGTGCAACAAAAAAAGATTCAAAAAAATATATTGGGTTGCCCTAGTTATGAGACTTTACAAAATTAAAAAATTGAATAGAAAAATTCCAGAAATACTCGTAGCATCCAAACTAGTCGAAAAGTGAGAATTTCATATTTTTTTCTGAACGAAACCACTGATTTTTCAAACAAAATTTCGAAAAATTTTCGCTCTCGCATCGCTCGAGCAGTGATTTACCTACGTTTCGATAGAATATTCATTCATAATGACGGATTTTCGGAAAATTACCCAAAATGTCGATTTCTTATTTTCTTGCTTCAACAAATAAATTTTTTAGAGAAAACTGGGGAGGGGGAGCGAAGATTTTTTTATGCGTCAACATGAGGGGGGGAGGGTACAGAACTTCATATTTGAAAGCAAGAAAAAAGCACGAAGTAGGCAAGAAAAAGGCAAGAAAAAAGCAAGAAATATGCTTCTTCGGTTTCAGTAGACACTCTGAAAAGTGACCAGTAATTTACTAAAAAAATAACCTGCAGTCATTTACTACAAAAATTGTCAGTATTTTATCAAAAAAATAATCAGTAAGTAATTTACCTACTTTCAAGAAATGACTGGTAATTTACCAAAAAAAGACCTATGATTTACAAAAAAACAAATGACTCAAAAAATGGCCAGTAATTTACTCAACGTTTACAAATAATTTACCAAACAAAAATTACCGATAATTTACCAAAAAATGACTGGTAATCTACTTTAAAACATGACCAATAATTTACTTTTAAAAAATAACCAATAATTTACTAGAAAAGTGACCAGTAATTTACTGAAAAATAACCAGTCATTTTCCGCATAAATTGTGAGTATTTTACCAAAAAAATAATCAGTAATTTACTTTCAAGAAATGACTGGTAATTTACCAAAAAAATGACCTGTGATTTACAAAAAAACAAATGACTAAAAAAATGACCAGTAATTTACTTAAAGTTTACCAACAAGTTACCAAAAAAAAATGACTGATAATTTACCAAAAAAATGGCCGGTAATTTACCAACATAATTACCAGTAAGTATTTTACCAAAAAAGTGACCAGTAATTTTCTAAAAAAGTGACCAGTGATTTACTAAAAAAGTGACCAGTAATTTACTTTAAAAAATGACCAGTTATTTAGCACAAAAATTGCCAGTATTTTACCAAAACAAATTATCAGTAATTTACTTTCAAGAAATGACTGGTAATTTACCAAAAAAACGACCTGTAATTCACAAAAAAAAAAAAAAAAAAAAAAATAATGACTCAAAAAATAACCAGTAATTTACTCAAAAAATCACTAGTAATTTACAAAAAAAAAACAAAAAAAAAATGGCCAATAATTAACATAAAACATTACTAGTAACTTCCCCAAAATTACCTACAATTTACCCGAAATTACCAGTAATTTTCCCAAAATCTCGAATTCCCAGTTTACCATCAACGTAAATAAAATGAATAAATCAGGTACCAGCAGTTTACCCGGCCTCAATTATCAGGAATTATCAGCAATCCCCCACAAATTACCAGTAATTTGAGAAAAAATTACCAGTGGGAAATTGGTAATTTTTCTAAAATTATCAGTGTGGACTGTTTGGTAGTTTTAAGTTGAAAAAAAACATAACTTTTTGACTTTTTTGAAGAAAAGCAAGACTTTTTGGATTTTTTCCTCCTCAAAGAAAAAATAAGTACTCAATTTTCAACAATTTTGGCACGAAACAAAATTTTTGTCAATTCTTGAAAAAGCGGAATTTTGGACAATTTTTGGTGAAAGGCAAGACTGATAATGCTAGTAAACAGCAGGAGCGTTTTACAACAAAACTATGACCATATCAAGAGTTGAAAGTAGCGATTTCGTAGTAATTTTCAACGAGGAATTCGAATGCGATGCCCTTTTTTTCGCCAGACCCCCCGGGGGGGGGGTGGTATCAAAATCAAATTTTGTATAAATGAAAAAAAATCGAGTGATATGTCAAAATCTAGGGTTTTTGGGACGAGAAACACGAATCCGAGGTCTTTTTTCCTCAGACCCCTTGGGGGCCCTTGAGGAGGTGCTACCAAAATCAAATTTTCATAAATGAAAAAATCGAGTGATTTGTCAAAATATAAGTTTTTTGGGCCGAGAAACGCAAATCTGAGGTCCTTTTTTCCCTCAGACCCCATGGGGGCCCTTGGGGAGGTGCTACCGAAATCAAATTTTGTGAAAATAAAAAAAGTCGAGTGATATGTTGTAATCTAGGTATGTTTTTTGGGTCGAGAAACACGAATCTGAGGTACTTTTTTTCTTCAGTCCCCTCGAGGGCCCTTGTGGAGGTGGTACCGAAATCAAAATTTGTAAAAATATAAAAAAATGGAGTGATACGTCAAAATGCAGGTTTTTTGGGTCGAGAAACACGAATCTGAGGTACTTTTTTTTCTTCAGTCCCCTCGAGGGCCATTTAGGAGGTGGTACCGAAATCAAATTTTGTAAAAATGAAAAAAAATCGAGTGATACGTCAAAATGTAGGTTTTTTGGGTCGAGAAACACGAATCTGAAGTCCTTTTCTTCATTCAGCCCCTAGGGGAGGTGTTACCGAAATCAGTTTTTGAAAAAATCACAAAAAGGAGGGGTATCGATAAGGCCATTTTTTGGCCCCTGACAGTTATCGACTGAACCACTCTTAAATTGTTGTAATAAATGCCCCAAATACGAATCCGTGGTTAGTTGACCCAAAATGACCATTTTTTGGGCTCCAGGGGTCCCCAAAGTTGCGAATAAAAAAAGAATTTTTGGAACCACTGAGTATTATTTTCAAAAACTTTTTTGGCGTAAAATATATGCTTGAACCCGTTAAACATTATACGAGACAATTTTACTATTTTCGACTCTCAGAGGCAGAAATTGGGGGGTTTTAATTTTTGGAAAATTTTGGAACCACCATTTTGAACCTACCCCTTTGAACCCCGCTAAAAAGCTTTTTACAGTTCATTATTATTTGAAAGACCTCCATCCTACCAAATTTTCAGCTCAATAAAAATTTTCGCTGGTACTCAAAAATCCAATTTTCCAATTTTTTGTAATTTAGATTTTTTGGGAACCCCTGGATAGCTGGAAACCTGCGATTTGCGCCAAACGTAACGTTTTGAAGTATATATTCAATTAACCAGATGAAAAAGTTTAATTAAGCTCCGTGTACATTTGTAATTTTGAACCCTTTTTTCAGAGCCCTCCATTTTAGGAACCCCGAAAAAGACGATTATGCATATTTTTTCAAATAAATTGAAGAATTTACATTTGGAAAACACTAGCAAGAGCTCAATAATTTTTCACTTGATTTTACCAATAATTTTCAAAATTGAGCTTTTTTGGGCCAAATTCTGAGATTTTACTTCGTTGAAATCATGAAAACGCGATTTTAACGTTTTTTCGAAGAGTAAAATCTCAGAATTTGGCCCAAAAAAGCTCAATTTTGAAAGTTATTGGTAAAATCGAGTGAAAAATTATCGATTTCTTGCTAGTGTGTTCCGAATGTAAATTCTTCAATTTATTTGAAAAAATATGCATAATTGCTTTTTTCAGGGGTGCCCAAAGTGGGGGGCTCTAAAAAAAGGGTTCAAAATTATGAATATACAGGAAGCTTAATTAAACTTTTTCACATAGGTAATTGAATATATGCCTCAAAACGTTACGTTTGGCGCAAATCGCAGGTTTCCAGCTATCCAGGGGTTCCCAAAAAATCTAAATTACAAAAAATTGGAAAATTGGATTTTTGAGTACCAGCGAAAATTTTTATTGAGCTGAAAATTTGGTAGGATGGAGGTCTTTCAGATACTAATAAACTGTAAGCAGCTTTTTAGGGGGGTTCAAAGGGGTAGGTTCAAAATGGTGGTTCCAAAATTTTCCAAAAATTAAAACCCCCCAATTTCTGCCTCTGAGGGTCGAAAATGGTAAAATTGTCTCGTATAATGTTTAACGGGTTCAAGCATATATTTTACGCCAAAAAAGTTTTTGAAAATAATACTCAGTGGTTCCAAAAATTCTTTTTTTATTCGCAACTTTGGGGACCCCTGGAGCCCAAAAAATGGTCATTTTGGGTCAACTAACCACGGATTCGTATTTGGGGCATTTATTACAACAATTTAAGAGTGGTTCAGTCGATAACTGTCTGGGGCCAAAAAATGGCCTTATCGATACCCCTCCTTTGATTGAGTTATCAAAATCTAGATTTTTTTGGTTGAGAGGTTTTATTAGTCAGTTTTTCAATCATTCGATCCGATATCGTCGGTTATTTTATATCATTACATACTTGAGAAATCGCACCTAATCGCAGAAGTAACTAACCACACACCCAAATTCTACACACTTCAACACACATTTTCACGCAATCGCGGTTCTGAAGGGAGTTGAATGAAAAAACGTATGCCTTATACATAGGTACACTTACAATTACTTCGCGTTAATTTAGTTAAAATGTAGTCGCGTTTGAGACGAGATATCTCAAGAATGGTAGCACCTCTCCAAGGGCCCCTGAGAGGTCTTAGGAAAAAAGGACCTCAGATTCGTACTCCTCGATCCAAAAACCCTAGATTTTGACATATCACTCGATTTTTTTCATTTTTACAAAATTTGATTTTGGTAGCACCTCCTTATGGGGTCTGAGGGAAAAAAGAACCTCAGATTCGTGTTTTTCGATCAAAAAAACCTAGATTTTGACATATCACTCGATATTTTTTCATTTTTACAAAATTTGATTTTGGTACCACCTCCCCAAGGGGTCTGGCGAAAAAAAAAGGGCATCGGATTCGAATTCCACGTAGAAAAATACTATACGAAAGCACTACTTCCAACTCTTGATATGGTCATAGTTTTGTTGTAAAACGCCATGCGCGCCTTTTTTCCCAATCCGAGTCACTGTGCGACACTTGAATGTGAAACACGTCTAATTGTGTTCAGATGGGTGCCCGCATGATAATGATATCCCTTCATCTTCAATAAACCATATTCACTCTTCCAAGATTGAACATGTTTCACTACGTTTTCGTACCTTTTTAAAAAATCGAAGAGTGTCTTGAAAATGTAATTTGAATAAAAATGTATTTTTTTTCCTTTTTTTGAGGGAAAAAAATGATGGTTCTTCTCATGGGCTCCCACGTTAATTTTTATTTTTCTCGATCATCTGCTGCATGTGTGTGTGTATGTGAAAACGTTTCTTCTTTTTCGTTTTTTTTCCCGCCCGAACATGTGAGATAATATGTGAGAGTAGTTAGCAGGACTCATGCATCGTGCACACAAGTGCATCAGCAGTGTGCAAAACCGCTCATTAGACGTCTGAAAAAGCCATCTTTCACTGTCATTACGCCTATAATTTTGTGAGATATACGCGACCATACGAAGAACCCCTGCCGTGCGTATGGTGGTAGAATGTTAGGTACGTCTACGTACGTAGTACGTACGGGCGAATGTGTGATTCGGCCGGGCGGAGGCGGCGTGGCGTTTTATTATCACACTCGGACTCGGGACTGCTCGTACTCGTACTCGCGCGACGCGGACACTATAACGGCGAGTGCTGGCGCGGCTGCTTTGATGACGGACGCGGACGGGCGGCCGCGGCTGATCAAGTAGGAGTGGGAGGAAGAACAACACAAGCACATCGTCGATCGCGCCGTTGTGTCGAAACATGTTCACGTTGGGACTCGACTCGGCCGTTTATTCGCGATCGTGCCGGCGTTTTGAGTAGTTATACGTGTGAACGTTGCGATCCTCGAAGGGTGTTTTTTTACGACGACGACGAGAATATTCGTGCTTTTTTATCTTTACTTACGCATTTTTGTGCGGTATTTTTAATTTTACGTAATTATTTTTCCAACGTACGTAAATTGCTACGGTACGAACGTATGTGTAATTTTTTTTACCATATTTTGAGAACCGTTTTTTCATTAGTATTTCGTATCGAAGTATTATTTTTTTCGATTTTTATTCAAATTCGCGAGATGCGTGTTTGCTCGCATGCAATTTTTTAATCGCGATTTTACCTACGTACAACTTTTTTTGTGAAGTTATTGTTTCGAGTGTGTGGTAACTTGGTGGATTTTGGATTTTCAGACTTGGAACTGCGAGTCGAATTCCCATATTGGACTGGAGTAGTGGATTATTTTTTGCAAATAGTGGTGAGTTTATAGTTGGATATTTTTCGAATATTTTTACTACCCCTATGTTTGGAGTACTCGATGTTGAGAGAATTCGATTTTTTTTTTTTTTGGCTGAAAGAGTTTTTGTGAATTTTTTCTCACGTGTTGAAGAAAGAATATTTTTTTCACGTTTCGAGTCGGTGGTTCGCAACATTTTTCCAATTTTTTGTTTCGAAACGTGCATTTTGGCTGGAAAAATTATATTTTGTTTTTTGAAACAATTTTTGGAATAGGTTTTTTTGATTACTTATTTAATCTGTTCATTTTCTTGAATTTTGTAATTCTCCAGTTGAAATGTTCCTCATGATGCCAAACCTCTGTGATAATTTTTTTAAAACTCGATTCTTCTCCCTTAATTTCTTGAAAAGGGGTGGAATTGCACTTTTTCTCCAAATTTTTAATGTTTTAACGGTTTCCATTTTATTTTTTATAAATTTACAGAAATGTTAGACACACCAAAAGTTGATGAAATTTTTTTCAGAATTTTTTCATGGTTGAAAGACCTTTGAAAATGCAAGAAAATGTTTTTCCCTCAATTTTTATCTCCTGATATGGTCAATTTTGGTTGGAAAATTTTTTTCTCACTGTTTACCCATAAAATATTCCTAACCAAACCGTTAACCTGTATTTTGATGAAATTCGTTCATTTTTTAGTGTTTTATGATTTTTGAATTTTTTTTCAAAAAATGAAATTGTGTCACTTTGAGAACTGACTTTCCAATTTTTTTTTTTCAAAAAATGGAATTGTGTCACTTTGAGCATTTCTGAGTCTTTTTTCGGGTGAACTAATTTGGAAAACGTACAGAGTACATCATTATTTTATACCGCAATTCCAGAGAAGTTGAGAATTTTGAATTTTTTTGCTCTCTTCTTCAAATTTAGATAATTGCACTCTTCATGAGTAAAAAATAGCTACTCGAAAATTTCCAAATTCGTCTTGGAGATTCGATCACTTGCTCGATAAACTCGATGAAATTAATGTTACAATTTTTTCGAAATTTTATCGAATGATTATTTTTTGATGATGAAAATTGAAATGAATTTAAATGCTCTTGCTTTTTGGAAATCTGCATTTTCTTTCGTCGTCTTGAATAATATGGTCTTTTGGAATTGCGAATTGCTGATTTTTTTTTTTTTCAATTGACAGAAAGATGTGAACAACCAGAATAATTTTTGTGTTGTGAACAGCTCTTCGATTATTTATCTTACAGGAAGATCTTCGAAGCTCTGGAAAATCAGAGGAAGGTATTGAGAAAGCATGATTTTTGAAAGCATTGATGAACTTTTTCCCCTCTAGGAAAATTGAAGAGTTACGTCGAAAAATACTCCCCCTCCCCTCTCCAAAAAAACAACATTTTTTTCCTCTTGCAATATTGAATCGAAGGAATTCGATCAGAAAAAGTTTCAACCCCCCTCCCCTCCTCCCCTCTCCCATAAAAATTGATACGCAAATTTGGAAAAATTTCCTATTATTTTTTTAAAATTTATGTTTTTTTAATTCTACTTTAAAATTGAAGCTCTAGAAAACCAGAGGAAGGTATTGAGAAAACATGATTTTTGAAAGCATTGATGAATTTTTTCCTTTCTGGGAAAATTGAAGAGTTACGTCGAAAAATACTCCCCCTCCCCTGTCCAAAAAACCAACATTTTTTCCTCTTGCAATATTAAATCGAAAGAATTCAATCAGAAAAAGTTTCAACCCCCCCTCCCCTCCCCTCTCCCATCAAAATTGATATGCAAATTTGGAAAAATTTCCTATTATTTTTTTAAAATTTATGTTTTTTTAATTCTACTTTAAAATTGAAGCTCTAGAAAATCAGAGGAAGGTATTGAGTAAGCATGATTTTTGAAAGCATTGATGAATTTTTTCCTTTCTGGGAAAATTGAAGAGTTACGTCGGAAAATACCCCCCCCCCTCCATCCCCTCCAAAAACAACAACAGTTATTTCTCTCGCGATGTTGAATCGAAAGAGTTCAATCAAAAAAAGTTTTGACCCCTTCCCCTTCCCCTCCCTCATCAAAAATTGATTATCTATATTTGGAAAAAATTTCCTATAATTTTTTTCAATTCATTTTTTTTCTAAATTCCACTTTAAAATTTTCCAATTTTTCTCAACTTTTCTCAGAAAATGTCTATATTTTCACTCATTTTTTTCTCGAATAATGATTGACAAAAAATTTTAGGATTTTTAATCATTTCCGAATTTGGTTTCCAAGTTTGTACCATGAAAAAATTATTAAAAAATGTTCACCATTCTCCTACCCCCCCCCCCCCTCTGCAGACTCAAAAAATATACTTTTTCTCACCCGGGTTCGTTCCGAATATTCTAATTCATTGTTTGGTAAATTTTTTCTCTTGCGATATGAAATCGACAAAATTCAATCAAAAAGAGTTTTTATTCCCCCACCTCCTCCAGCCTGAAAAAAATTGATATTTGGGAAAATTTCTCATTTTTTGGGGGGTTTTTTCTTTTCTAAATTCAACTTTGAAATTCAACATTTTTTCTCAACTTTGCTCATAGAAATTTGTATTTTTACTAATCATAATAATTATTAACAAAAAATTCCAAAAATTTTAGAATTTTGAATTATTTTCAATTTGTTTTCCAATACAAGTTTGTACCGCGAAAAAATTGGGAAAAGTGTTGATCATCTTCTCCCTCAATCCCTCACCCATCTAAAAAAAAGAGTTTCGACCCCCCCTCCTCCACCCTCGAAAAATAATATATATATTTCGAAAGATTTTTCTCTTCTAAATTCAACTTTGAAATTTGCCATTTTTTTCTCAACTTTTCTCTTAGAAATTAGTTATCATTTTTCTCAAGATAATACATACTTGAAAAAAAATCCCAAAAATTTTAGAATTTTGAATGAAATACCTATTTTCAATATGTTTTCCAAGTTTGTACCGTGAAAAAATAATTGGGAAAAATGTTGATCATCTTCTCCCTCTCCCCCTCCCCCCAATGTTTTCCAAGTTTGTACCGTGAAAAAATAACTGGGAAAAATGTTGATCATCTTCTCTCTCTTCCCCCCCTCCCGCAACTGAAAAAGAGTTTTGATTTCCCTCCTTCCCCCTCATAAAAAAAATATATTTGGAAAGTTTTTTCTTTTCTAAATTCAACTTTGAAATTTGCCATTTTTTCTCAACTTTTCTTATAGAAATTAGTAATTAAATTATTTTTCTCTAAATAATATGTACTTGACGAAAACTTCCAAAAATTTTAGAATTGAGAATTTTTTTCAATTTGTTTTCCAAGTTTGTACCGTGAAAAAATTGAGAACAATGTTGATCATCTTCTCCCTCTCCCCCACCTAAAAAAGAGTTTTGATCCCCCCTCCACCCTTAAAAAATATATATTTGGGCAATTTTTTCTTTTCTGAATTCAACTTTGAAATTTTCCATTTTTTCTTAACTTTTCTTTTAGAAATTAGTAATCATTTTTGTCAAGATAATACTTGACAAAAAAGCCAAAAATTTTAGAATTTTGAATTAAGTATTTTCAATTTGTTTTCCAAGTTTGTACCGTGAAAAAATTGGGGAAAATGTTAATCATCTTCTCCCTCTCCCCCCTCCTAAAAAAAAGTTTTGATCCCCCCTCCACCCTTAAAAAATATGTATATATATATTTGGACAATTTTTGCCTTTCTAAATCCAACTGTGAAATTTTCCATTTTTTCTTAACTTTTCTCTTAGAAATTAGTAATCATTTTTCTCAAGATAACACTTGACAAAAAAATTCCAAAAATTTTTAGAATTTTGAACTATTTTCAATTTGTTTTCCAACTTTGTACCGTGAAAAAATTGGGGAAAATGTTGATCATCTTCTCCCCCCCCCCCCAATTGACGTTTGCAGAAAAGTCCTGCTAGAAGTCTCGATTTTTGGCTTTTTTCCATTTTTGAATCATTGAAATTTTCTATTTATTCTCCCCTCGGTCAGTTCAGAATTCGAATTCTTTCGTTAATTTATCAATCAAAAATAATTTTTACCCCCCCTCCCCCTCAAAAAGTTGATATTAATTGGTCAAATTTTCGACCTTTTCCGCCGAATTCAACTTTAAAATTTTCCATCGAATTTTGAATGTTTTCTAAATTTGTTTTCCAACTGTGCACTCCATGAAAAGATTGGAAAAAATTGTGGCCATCTTCTCCCTCCTCCCTTCCCACTCTCAAAAAATAAAAACTCGCAAAAATGTCTCGTCAACTTGCTAGACGCTTTGTGTATCTTAAACCTCATTTTTCACCCGGAAATTTGAAATAAAATTCTGTCCAGAAGTTGAATTTTGAAAAATTACGATAAACTATTGCAAAAAAGTGCACTTTGGGTCAGTTTATAGCTCACTGAGTATACGAAAGTGAGATCTAAGGCTGACTGTATCGATAGAATTTTATTACGAGTTTTGCTTTTCAGAGACCCCATTTCTGTATTTTATTTCAATTTGAAGACTCGAATTTCTCCACATCCTGATTATTCCCCCTTTTACGAAAAAATCGTTCCTCGTCCTCATGCATTTTAAAATAACGCCGACGACGACGACGACGACGACGAAGAGCTCGTATTGTATTGTATACGTGGCTGCTGAAATCAACCCCCCCTCCCTCCTTCCCCTCTCCTCCTTGGTCTATTCTCGTTAACCCAATTCGGCGTCGAGCTCGACACGTCCTCCGACGTCGCGTCGAACGAAAGAAGAGAAAAAAATTACCCCTTTTTAAAGCGAGCTTCTCACCAACACTACCACACACGTATAGCTTTTTTTTCCCAATTCTCTTTTGTCGCGTATGTGTCCTTATACGTACGATATGTGTGCGAGTTAACTTGTAAAGTTCAGCATACGAGGAATATATGTATACGAAAGCTCCTCGTCCTCGTATACGTCGCATCGTGTCCCATGTCGTCGTCGTCGTCATCGTCGAGTTAAAAAAGATAGGACGACGTCGTCGACGTTCGAAGGACGCGCCGGTGGTCGTAATAATTCTGGTAACATATTCGTCGGCGTGCCGCATGCCGCATTATGCTTTACGAGTATTTCGAGCTGACTCGTGTACGAGTTTTTTTTGTGAACCGATAACAGAATTTATAATATAAATGTGTATAAGGCTGTGTTGTGGATGTGGTGGTAAAAGTCGCAGTCGATGTGCTGTTGAGTGTTGGTAAAGGGAGTGGAGAGTGGAGTACTTTACGAGCACCAGCACCAGCACGACCAACGCGAACGTGAACGTGAAAAACCACCGCCATCGCCACTAGCGAGCAGCGAACGCTTAAAATTGATAAGAGAAATTTATACTTGATAATATTATGCTTATAGTGCGAAATATTGGCCGACTAGTCGTCATCGTCGCATCGTGTGTGTGTAATGTGTATATCGAGCAGCGAGCAGTTTGCGACGCGACGACGACGTGTCGAAAAAAAGAGCATAATGAGGCCGAGGGCGATATTGTATCTTTACCTATCTACCTAGCACCTCACCTAGTCCACCTAACCGCCTATCGTGTGTAGTGTGTACCTCTCTATAGTTTCTACCTACATCTATACGTAGATATCTGCGAACTGCGTCACTAGCTTGCGTGTTCGTGTAAACCGTTAGCATATTAGCGATATGTTTCCAACTTCGATACTACCTATAACGAGTAAATGGTAAATCCGCGTAGATTAGGTATTATAGGTTAGTTCGTTTCGTATACCTACCTCTACCTACAAATAAGTGCGAAAATATACAGGTATAGTGTTGTCGAATGGCTCCAATATATTCAGTATCGACCCCCCCCCCCCCTACCCTTTCACTGGAAGTCCTCTCGCGAAAGAAAGATTTGATTTAGTAAATGAATCAAAAAACCAAGTTCTTTTTGGGATTTTGATGATAAATTTGAACTTTTTTTGACAATTTTGGTCAAAAAGCAGCACTTTATGGTAATCGAGGGCGATATAACAGGACTTTTTGGTATTTTTTCCAAAGGAACATGCATTAAGCAAAACTCTATTGCAATTGTCAATTGGGGGGGGGGGTGGAATCTGATTTTTTTCTGAATTTTGAAAAAAAAACTGAATTTTTGAACAATTTTTGCGATAAAACCGAGACTTTCTGGGAGTTTTGAAATCGAACTGAGATTTTGTGGTTGAGAAAGGTGGGACATTTTTTTATAATTTTGGCAGAGAAGCGAGACTTATGACGATTTTGGCGAAAGGAAACTGGACTTTTTGGTCATCAAAAGGTGATGAAAACAGGACTTTTTGGTAATTTTGGCAAAAGAACATGCATGAGAGCAGAACTCGATTGCAATTGTCGAGTTTTGGGGGAAAATCTGATTTTTTTTTCAGATTTTTGAAATGAAAAACATAAATTTTTGAAAAATAATTTTTGGGAAAAACTGAGATTTATAGAGAACTGAAATCGAAGTACGACTTTTTGGTGAAGATAGGTGAAGAATTTTTGAACAATTTTGGTAAAAAAGCGAGACTATTTTGCAATTTTGGGGCAAAAAGTGCAAAAATTGTTTGACAATGATTTTTGCAAAAAAAAATGAGAATTTTGACAATTTTGGTTAAGAAAAAAACTGGATTTTATGGTAATCAAGGGTGATATTAAAACAGAACTCTTTGGTAATTTTGGCAAAATAACATGTAGAAAATCTAAAATTGTCAATTTTAAAAAAGTCTGATTTTTTCTACAATTTTGCAAAAAACTGATTTTTTGAACGATTTTTGCAAAAAAAAAAATCGAGACTTTTTTGGAATTCTGAAATCGAAGTAGGACTTTTTGGTGAAGAAAGATGGGACATTTTCTGAATATTTTGGCAGAAAAGCGAGACTTTGTTGCAATTTTGACAAAAAACTGAATTTTTTAACATGCGTTTACCTCAACTGTGGATTTTTGGGCGTTTTTGACAAAAAAGTCTAAATTTTGGACATTTTGACAATAAAGTAAAACATCGCGATCGGTTGGAAAAAAATGAGAGGTTTTTTAATGATTTTAGTCGAAAAAGTAGAAGTTTCTGGTAATTTTTGCTGAGAAGAGGGACTTTTTTTTCTAAAGTAGCAAAGCCTTTTTTTTCTTTTTTCTTTTTGCAAATTACATTTTTTGTATAAGTACCTAAAGTGAAAAAAATACAATTTTTTTTGAAATTTGACCAAAAGAGGACAGGTTTTTTGAAAATTGTGATAAAATATCGTACTTTTTAGAATTTTGACGAGAAAGTAAGTAAAATAATTCTAAAGAAACTGAACTTTTTTTTTCTTATTCAATCATGGCAAAATACTTAATTGGATTTTTGAACAATTTTCACAAAACGTGATATTTTTGGCAATTCTGTTCAAAAAAAAAAAACAAAAAAAAACAGAACTTTGGTTACTATGAAGACATGATCATTTTGGGAAATTTTGAACCCTCCCACCTCCCTCCCCACAAAACAGAGACCTTTTTCAATATTTGGGCAAAAATACGAGATTTTTGGGCAGTTTCTGTGAAATGACAAGATTTTTTGACAATCTATGCAATTAAAGTAGGACTTCAATTCAATTTGAATAAAGGAAGGATTTTTTTGTGGTATTTTGAAACCAGTGAAATTTTGAGACTCTTTCAATATTTTTGGTTTTCTATAATTTTGTACAATTTTGATTCCCCGTCCCCTCCCCCCTCCACAAGAAACGGACCTTTCTCAAAATTTGGGGAATACAATGGGCAGTTTTTGTAAAATTGCAAGATTTTTTGACAATTTTTACAATAAAAGTAGGACTTTAATTCAATTTGAATAAAGGAAGAATATTTTTGCAATTTTGAAAACAGTGAAGGCTATTTCAATATTTTTGACTTTTAACTTTTTTGCCAAAAAATCATGACTTTCTAGTCATCGCTTTTTGACAATGTCGTTAAAAAATCTGACTTTTTTGACAATTTTGCCAAAAACGCTAAATTTTTGAACTACTTTGCCAAAAAATCGAGACAATCCTAAACTTTGGGCTTCTGACTTTTTTTGCGAAAAAAAATCAAAAATCATGAATTGACAAATCTGCCAAAAACATGGGACTTTTCAACTGTTGCTCCAGAAAATCATATTTTTCGGTTTTTGACTTTTTTTTTACAAACAATCTTGACCTTTCGAATATTTGTCAAAACCTCAGGATTTCTCGACTAAGTCATTAGGTAAATTTGTGGAAAAATTGAATTATTTTGACAAAAAAGTGGAATTTTCTGACAATTTTAACAGCGAATCCAACATTTTTGACAATTTAGCGAAACCTAAAATTATTGTTATAGGCTATTTTGCCAGAGAAATCAACTCATTTTGATTGGAAAAAAAAAAATTTCTTGGAAATTCAAATTTTGGCATGAGGTCCAACATTTTGACAATTTTGGCAAAAACGTATAACTTTAAGGCTATTTTTCCAGGCTTTTGTCAAAAAAATTTGAAAAAGTCCAGATTTTTAGCCAGAATTGGAGAAAAATCCTCATTTTTTTTTTTACAGAAATTGAACAATTTCGAAATCGACCCGATTTATTTTTAAAAGTTTAAAAAACTAGAGTAATCTTGGGTTGGTTTGAAAAAAATTCGTGTTTTTTTCTAAAATTTCAAAAAAGTACCAATGTTTGCCATTTGGAGAAAATTTTGATTTTCAAGCGAGAGGTTGAAAAACTTGATTTTTTTCAAGATTTTAATAGATAGGTATATAAGTCACAATTTTCATCAGAAATTTGAAAAAGGTCACGATTATTTAGCCAACATTTAGAGAAAGTCATAATTTTTTCCAGTAATTCGAAAATATCTCGATTTTCCAACTGCCTGATTTTTTTCAGAATTTTTTTCAAAAAGTCTCAATTCTTGTCAACATTTTAGATAAGTTTTGATTTTTTCCTAAAATTTGAAAAATTCTAATTCTTGCTAGTTTCTAGTTTTTTGGTAAGGGATTCAAAATACCTAGTGGCCCTATCATTTTTTTTTATTTTTTAAATTTTTTTTTAATAGTAAACAAGTCTTGATTGAATATCAGGAAATCAGAGAGGTGCAGATTTTTTTTATAAATGTGCAATAAAATCTTGATTTTTGCCTGAAATTTTTAAGTCTTGATTTCTTACTTTGGCAAAAAATTTTCTAGGACTATATCGATTATTGATCGATCGAAAATCTGAAATAGATCAACGATCAATCGCTAAAATATCGATTAAAGCAGCAATAGTAATTCATTATGGTTTTAGTTGAACCAACAGCTCTTGGTCCAACTGTGATCTCAAATACTAAATGCAATTTTTTCCCGAAAATTTCAGTGTTACGAATCAAAGAATTGATTCATGTTGAATTTTTTCAAAAATCAAACTTCATGCTCGTAAAAAGGACAAAACGATTTATTTTCATAGAATTGTGGAAATTTTTTTTTCGGTTCGGTTTCAGTTTCGGTTTTTAATGCCTGTTCGTAACGTTTTACGAAATACGAAGCTTATTTTATGCATACTCGTAGGTATAGGCAGGTCTTTTAGGTATACTAATACCTTGATGTGGAGTATGAGGTAAAAGAGCGCGGTGTGAAAATTGGCGCTCGTGTCAAAGTACCTGGTTTAAAAAGCCTCGCCGTCGTTTCTCCATCTCTCTTCGTATTTCTCTCTCTGGGTGTGCTTTTACCTTGTACTGTCAGTGCGATGCGACGACAGCGACACCGCGCCCGTTTCAATGGATTAAGACGAGTCTTTTCCTTCGCGTATCGTACACACAGAGTCAGATGAAGTGAGAGAGAAAGACACACAGACGGGGGGGGGGGGGTTGAAATTCGGGCTCAATATTCGCTTTGCGGCAGAAAGTCGGCCTGACGAGGTGCGGTTCTCGGCGTAATAGCAATTGCCTCGGCGAATGTGTATGTAGGATGGGGGTAGGTTGGCAGTTAGGTAGGCAGAGTGACTGTACCCCCTACGTAAGCCGAGCTTCTCAAGCGTTCGCGAGAATTTATACGCGGATAGGGATTGGGGCATAGGCGCTGGTGCTGGTGGTTTTCGCGTTATACACTTTATACAATAAGGGTTGGCGGAGTTGGCGTCGCGGGGATGCCGATGCCGTATACTCGACGATCGTGTACGAGTATAAAAGGGATGAGAACCAGCGCCAGCGTCAGCGTCAGCGAGAGAATGTCGACGACGACGACGACGATGGTGGCGTGTACCTGGTGCAAAAAATTACCCGACATTACCTGCTTGCCTGACGACGACACACCGAAGTTGCCGACGAAGCTGCCGCATCGTCGTTGCTTGAGCTGGCGGCAATGATGGGTGTAAAAGAGACGCAGAGAGAGGTGTATCGTCGTCGTCGTGCTGCGATAGTGGAAAACGTGAACAGTATACTCTAACTTTGACTGGTCCAATGTGTGCGTGTGTAAATGACGATGACGTGTATGTTATGTACGAGTACGAGTACGACGAGTATACGTAGATATGTCTACGTAGGTATTTTACACGCACGTATACTTATTCGTCGTATTCGTCTTCACTCCTCCTAACCATAAGTATGCTATATACGATGTAGAAGATACGCAGAATATGCAAGCTAAATCAGCTTCGTTCTAGTTGTCGTCGTCGTCGTTGTCGTATATATATTTATTATAATATGAAAAACGA
Source organism: Planococcus citri (assembly GCF_950023065.1). Taxonomy (NCBI): domain Eukaryota; kingdom Metazoa; phylum Arthropoda; class Insecta; order Hemiptera; family Pseudococcidae; genus Planococcus; species Planococcus citri. The sequence goes on along the minus strand of NC_088681.1, from coordinate 5,401,435 downwards.
GCATCGAGCAGAGGAGAAAAAAAACCGCGGGAACAGACAGACAGACTGAAAGAAAGAAAGAGAAAGAGCCACCCACGCTGGCACACGCTTCGACGACCATGCCCCGCCAATGCATATCGCGTCGTCAACTCGATCGTATATTGTACTTTTACTATGTATACTTGTATTACATCTACATACGTATGTACTTCCATCCAATCCCACACCTACAACACCACCTCTCGATCTAGATGAGAGAATTCCCGCCATTAACCCTTAAAGACCCAGGCTAATCCTGAGATGTTGTGTGAAAATGCTTTCAATTTCCTGAATTAGATCATCACAAGCATCACTTTAACCCACAGTTTGCCCCCCAGCCCCTTAAAGCCGTCTCGTAAAAGCCGTACCGATTTATTCAATTTTCCTTGAAAACCGAGAAAGCAAAAACCCCAATGAGGTCAATCATGGAACTGAATGATATAGTATCATTAGGTGTACTGAATGAGTGAAAGCATATCCCCAAAGAACACCCCACCCCTTTTTGGGGGGCAAATTTTCAAAAAAGTTGGTATAAAAAAATTGGACCCATGCTCCATTTTTGGATAAACATATTGATGGTAGACCCTTCACAAAATGAAATCATGAAAGGTGTGAAAATGGTGGACCAGAGCGATTTTTTGAAAATTTGATTCCCTTGTCTCGATAAAAACCCGAAAAAACAGAGCATGAATACGCAAAGTACATAATATGGGAAATATTATCAAGTAGGCTTGAAATGACAGAAATAAGAATTGAAAGGAACACAGATGCTTTGAACAGCACATAAGTTCAGATAATCTACAATCCACCCATCAAATCTGTTTATCACTCCGTGGATATTCTTTCTCGATATTTGTCACCAAATAGTTACATCCTACAAAGGTTAGCAGTACGATTGTTTTTCTGCAGAAATATCGAAATAGGTTTATCAACCACTTTGAAAAGCTTTACACAGTCAAATTGCAGCACTCCCTGGCATTTCATAATGTTCAAGCATTCATGAAGAAGTCACTATCCCTTCTCGATAATAGATAATGTAGTTCTACATCATGAAAATTGCACGAGCAGAAGTCGAGGTTTACAAGCATGAGATTGTGTCCAGCTTATGACTACAGGATTCAGGGGATTTGAGATTCAGTAAAAAGCTTTCGACTGTTGTTCAACCACAACTCTGAACTTTTGAATGTTTTGAGAAATTCCTGCTGAAGTTGATATTCTTTCTCGATATTTGTCAACAAATAGTTACATCCCGCAAAAGGTTAGTGGTACGATTGTTTTTCTGCAGAAGTATCGAAATAGGCTTATCTACCACTTTGAAAAGCTTTACACTGTCAAATTGCAGCTGTCTCTGGCATTTCATAATGTTGAAGCATTCATGAAGAAGTCACTATCCCTCCTCGATCATTGATAGTGTAGTTCAACATCATGAAATATTATGATTGGAAACAACAAATTCTGCTCAAGCAATTTTCAAGATGTACAACTTCACTATCAATGATCGGGGAGGGATAGTGACTTCTTCATGAATGCTTGAACATTATGAAATGCCAGGGAGTGCTGCAATTTGACTGTGTAAAGCTTTTCAAAGTGGTTGATAAACCTATTTCGATATTTCTGCAGAAAAACAATCGTACTGCTAACCTTTGTAGGATGTAACTATTTGGTGACAAATATCGAGAAAGAATATCCACGGAATGATAAACAGATTTGATGGGTGGATTGTAGATTATCTGAACTTATGTGCTGTTCAAAGCATCTGTGTTCCTTTCAATTCTTATTTCTGTCATTTCAAGCCTACTTGATAATATTTCCCATATTATGTACTTTGCGTATTCATGCTCTGTTTTTTCGGGTTTTTATCGAGACAAGGGAATCAAATTTTCAAAAAATCGCTCTGGTCCACCATTTTCACACCTTTCATGATTTCATTTTGTGAAGGGTCTACCATCAATATGTTTATCCAAAAATGGAGCATGGGTCCAATTTTTTTATACCAACTTTTTTGAAAATTTGCCCCCCAAAAAGGGGTGGGGTGTTCTTTGGGGATATGCTTTCACTCATTCAGTACACCTAATGATACTATATCATTCAGTTCCATGATTGACCTCATTGGGGTTTTTGCTTTCTCGGTTTTCAAGGAAAATTGAATAAATCGGTACGGCTTTTACGAGACGGCTTTAAGGGGCTGGGGGGCAAACTGTGGGTTAAAGTGATGCTTGTGATGATCTAATTCAGGAAATTGAAAGCATTTTCACACAACATCTCAGGATTAGCCTGGGTCTTTAAGGGTTAAGTCGATAAGGGGAGATCCCACTGAGCGTTGACTCGCTTCACTGACTCGAACTGTTTGTTTTTTTTTTGAAATTTGACTGCTGAAAAGGTTCACACGCTGGTGATAAGAATGTAAACGAATGACCCCTTGATCGGAATATGGTGGTGAATGAACGCCGAAGTGAATTGGTGTTGTAAGTTGCGCACTACGTTAAAGTATTTTTACTAGGGAACCTTTTCAATCCGTTGATTCCGATCGAGATGAAATTCGGATCGCTGAAAGAGCATCTTATTCGCTTTCTACAGATGAAATTCTCAGCTGCATGGGTTTATTTTGCGATTTTTTGACGAGTTTCTGAAAATGACGAAATTTTGTATATGGAATGTGTTTTGACTCAAGTCTTGTAGAGAGTCGAGTCGAGCTTCTGTGTGAAAATGATTGATTTTTTGTCAAAGAAGTATAAAAATCCGGCGTTTTTGTCAAAATTGGCTCATATTTTGTCAGAATTTTTTTTTTAGCAGAAGCCTCGAGCAGTTTTGATTTTTTTGTTTTTTGGTCAAATTGTCAGATAGTTCAGTGTTTTTCCAGCATTGTCAAAAAAATTTGGACGTTTGGCCCTAAATGTAAAGAAAAATTTCATCTTCTTGTCAATATTTTTTGGATTTTTGTCGAAACTGTTGAAATGTCTCGTTTTTTTTTTCAAAAAGGTCTTGGTTTTACTCAGAGTTATCAAGAAATGTGTCTTGATTTTTTGACAAAATGTCTGAAAAATTTCGCTTATTGTTTTAGTCAAAATATGTTGATTTTTTGGGAAAGTAGCTCTAAAGCGTTACATTTTTGCCAAACCTGTCAATAATGTTGGATTTCTTGTCAAAATTTCCAAAAATTATAATTTTTTTGGTCAAATCTTGGAGATACAGTCAAAGACTCCGATGATTTAAAAAATGCTATTTTTTCCCCCGTAAGTAGTTGCCAGAAATTCGTGATTTTTTTTGGGTGAAAAAATTCAGAAGTCCAAAATGTATGTACAATTGTCTCGATTTTTTGCTGAAGTAGTTCAAAAGTTTTGTGTTTTTGACAAAATTGTTAAAAAAAAGTTGAGGTTTTCATTGAAATTGTCAAAAAGTCGTGATTTTTTGGCAGAAAAGTTCAGGACCAAAAATTTATTGAAAGAGCCTCCATTCCTGGCAAAATGATCGAAAGTCCAACGTTTTTGTCAAAGTTGTCAGAAATGTCGGATTTCTTGCCAATTGGTCGAAAGGTGATGATTTTTTGATAAAAGAAATCAAAAGCCAAAAATAAGTATTGATAACGTCTTGATTTTTTGGAAAAATATTCAAAAGTCTGACAATTCTGGCAAAAAAATAGAGTATTTGGCAAAATTTCCGAAAAAGGTCACTTTTTGCCAATTTTGTCTAAAAAACTTGATTTTTTGGCAGAAAAGTCAAAAGCCAAAAACATTGAAAGAGCTTTGATTTTTTTTAGCAAAATAGTCAGAAATCCAACGTTTCTGGCAAATCTACAAAAAAAGGTCGGATTTTTGTCCCATATCTAATTGTTATAGATTTCGGATCTTTTGGCAAAATGGTCAAAAAGTCGAATTTGTACCATAATTTTCAAAAAGTTTGAATTTTTCGCCGAAATACTTAGTCAATAAGTGGTGATTTTTGGTGTAAAAGTCGAAAGCGAAAGAGTCTTGATTTTTTGGCAAAGTCGTCAAAAGTCAATATTTTTTATGGAAAAACGAATAAGATTTCTGCCAGGATTACCAAAATCTCAATTTTTTCTCAGTTTTTTGAATTTTGTTATCATTTTTGTTGAATTTTCGTTATATATTTTATGAATTTTGCTATATTTTTGTTGAGACTATTATGCCGGACGTCATAAAATAAAACTTTTGATGATGATGATGATGATGATGATGAAAAATCAAATCATGAAATTCTCCATTCATCTTCTCCTTTCGTGTGTGTGTTTTAGATTTTGATTTTTTGCTTTGTTTTTTTCTAGTTTTTCTCATGACCAGAAAAAATTTTGGTCCGGCCTTTTCTTTCTCCCATAAAATATTGAAACGTTTAAAAGAAGCAATAATTACAATTTGCTAAATATAAATAATGTGTTGCCGTCGTTTTTGTCAAAATTGTAAAAATGACTTATTTTTGGTAAAAATTGTCGAAATTTTTTTTTTTTACCAGAAGTGTTGAGAAAGGTTGATTTTTTGGTCAAATCGTCAGAAAAAACTTACTTTTTTAGCTCAAATTGTAGAAACATTGGCATCTTCTAGACAATTTTTTTTTTTTTTGAGTTTTCCTTGTTTTTTTTGGATCGAAATTAGTCAAAAAGGTCTTGATTTTAACCAGCGTTGTCGAAAAGGGTGTTTTTTTTGTCAAAATTGTTAAAATGTCTTGATTTTTTGACGAAATGTTTGACAAATTTCGCATCTTTAGCTAAAATACATAATGTTGAATTTCTGGTAAAACAGCCCTAAAGTGTTACGTTTTCGCCCAGAATTGTCAATAATGTTGGACTTTTTGTCAACATTTTAAAGAATTTTTCATTTTTCTGTCAGAACGAAATGATTTTTCTGGAAAGATATATTCTAAAAATTGTAGGTTAGAAAATTGTCACAAATATTGGATTTGTTGTCAAAATTGTCTGGAAATTTTACCTTTTTGTCAAAACTCCTCGATTTTTGGTCAGGAAATGTCACTTTTTTGTCAGTCGACAGTCCTGAGTTTTTTTTTCAAATTTTCGAAACGCTAAGATTGTTTGTTAAAAAAGTTAAGAGTCGAAAAACATGATTTTTTTTAGAAACAGTCAAAAAGTCCATTGTCAGAAATTCATGATCTTTTTCGGTAAGAAAAGTCAAAAGTCCAAATTATTGAAATTCGTCTCAGTTTCGTGGCAAAGCAGTTCAAAAGTCTTATATTTTTGGCAACAATGTAAAAAAAAAGTCGGATTTTTGACGAAATTGTCAAAAAGTCATTAATTTTTGGGAAAAAAGTTGGAAGCGAGGAATATTGAAAACGCCTTCATACCTAGCAAAATATTCGAAAGTTCAACGTTTTTTCCAAAGTTACCTGAAAGGTCAGGTTTCTCGCAAAATTCGTCGAAAGGTTATGGGTTTTTTGACAAAAAATTCAAAAGTCGAAAATATGGAAAAAGTTTCGATTTTTGGCAAAATACTCAAAAGTTCAACACTTCTGGCAAAAAAAACGAATTTTTTAGAAAAATTTCTGAAAAGGGTAAAATTTTTTGCCAAATTAATCTAAAAAACATGATTTTTTGGGGAAAAAAGTCAGAAGCCAAAAACATTGAAAGAGCTTTGATTTTTTTTACAAAATAGTCGAAAATCCAACGTTTCCTTCGAAACTATCAAATAGGTTGGATTTTTTTACCATAATTATTGTTGAAAATTTCGGATTTTTGGCAGAATGATCAAAAACTCGAATTTGTGCCATAATTGTCAAAAGGTCGAATTTTTTGTCGAAATAGTCAAAAAGTAGTGATTTTTTGACGAAAAAGTCAGAAGTCAAAACATTGAAAAAGTCTCGATTTTCTGGACAAACTATCGAAAGCCAACGTTTTTGGCAGAAAGGTTGTCAAAAAGGTCGAATTTCGTGCCAAATTCGTCTAAAAAACATTATTTTTTGGTTAAAGAGTCAAAAGCCAAAAATATTTTAAGTGGTTCAATTTTTTTTGCGAAATAGCTCCAAGTCCAACGTGCTTGGTAATATTTTCTAAAAGGTAGCATTTTTTTCCAAAATTGTCAGAAAATGGTAAAAAACCAAAAAACATTGAAAGAGTTCGTTTTTTTAGGGGGGGGCAAAGTGGTCAAAAAGTCTTACAAAATTTTCAAAAAAGTCTGAAAAGTTTTTTTTTGCAAAAATTGGAAGGAAGTTTTGCGTTTTTGCCCAAGTTATCTTCAAGTCGAATTTTCTTGGGAAATTGTCAAGAAAAGGTTGATTTTTTGTTGAAATGGCTTCAATTTTTGTCAAAACTGTCACAACTTCCTACTTTGTTGTTAAACCTTTTTTTTCTGTCAAAATTAGTCAGAGTCGAAATTGTCAAAAAAAGTATGGATTATTTTTAGTAAAAAAATCAGAATGGCATAAAAGTATATTTTTGAAAATTCTGATTCGTACTTCACAAATTACGTACGTAATTAAATATCGTGAATTTTGATCAGATTTTCACATCAGGTTTTCTTCATGCGAGTAAAAAAAATCTCCAAAAAAATCAGCAAATTTCCATCTCAACGATCTCGATAACTCCTCGAGTAAAGCTCTGAATACGTCGTCGATCGTGCACTCGAAAATCTCGTCTCGTGCTGTTCAGCTGCAATCGTGTGGATGTCGTCGTCGTCAAAAGCACAACACGGCAGAACGCGTAAAAATAATATCGAAAATAGGAAAACACGAAAAGGCAGCGAAGAGGCAAAGGCACCACCGGCACCAGGGCCGAAAGGGGTAGCGTCGTGGCGCCCGGCGCCTCCTGCCTACTGCGCGCGCACCCGGCACCCGGCACCCGGCACACGCTACGAGTATTTTACCCATTTCAGACACAGTTGATTTTCACAGTTACGTAATCCTTTTATGATAATCATACCTTTTATATTTTTCAAGTCTCGACTTCCTTAATAAAGAACGGATGTAATTGTAGAACACTTGTTGATTCCACGTTTTCGTGTCTCCTCCACATCGATTCATTCGTTCGTCGTTCGAGTCGTTCGAGTCGTTCGCACTCGGTCGTCTCGCGTCGCGCTCAGCCTCCCTCCCTCCTCCCTCTCTCACCCTTTTCAAAGTACGAGTACAATAATCGTATTAAAGATTTTCATACAAAAAGCTCCCATTTTCTATCCTCTTTTCTCTGTTGTGGGCTGCCCTTCGTCGTGTCTCGTGCTTCTGCTCCTGCTCCCTCGCTCTAGTAACTTTGACGGGTAGACTTTTACTACTACGACTACGAGGAAAGTAAAAGTGAATAATTGATGTCGGCTTCGTTTAATATAAAACTTTTTTTTTCACCACGTTACATTTATACGCGAGAAATCTATAAACCGAGCTCGGGCATTTCGACGTTTAAGACGATTGCTTTTTTATTCATTTTAGACGCCTGAATTCCATCACCCCCTCCCCTGACTTCCCCCTCACCCCTTCCCTTGTTCAACGTGGACGCGTTTTTCACGCACATTTCAGAGGCAGGCAGAGTGACTGACGGCGAGAAAATTGATAATGCAGTTTTTCTCTCGCCAGACGAAGGAACCCTTTGCTTGGTACCCTCCCCTCCCCCTCCACGGGTCACCTCATCATCTCGACGTCTGCGAAGTTTTCTACGCTACTCTAGCACCCATCGGACCCCCCGCAGACGGAGCCGGTACGATTGATGACGGGTCGCTCCCGCGCCATCTTACCCCCATATCGTTTTTTTATACGCAAAGGCGGCGTCGTCGTCTCTGTCATTTCTGCCGAAGCAGCGTCAGCGTCGTCGTCGGTGCTGCTGCGGTTGTTCCAATGATGAGTGAATTATCGCCTTGCAAAATGTGACTGGAATTTTTTTCTCGTTCATCTGCGGCGTGCTTTTGTACGCGGTTTTTTTTTCTCGTTTTATTTTTTTATTTTTTTTCGGCTACGCGTTGAATTCGTTTTTACAGTACGATACGATACGAACACTCTCTTGGAGCCGTATCAAAAAGGTAACATATTCCCATGACGTCATCGATATAATCTATCTCTCTCGCTCGTGTTTGTTCGAGTCGACTATACGCCTATCTCACTCGCTTGTTCGACGAGAGAGAGAGAGCTTGGGATTCGTTAAAAGTTTCATTACGCTATCGGCTTCTTTTACCCTTCATCGTGTTTTCTCATCATTCTGTCTCTGTTTCTTTCATCGTTGGATTTTTTTTCTCCTCGGTTTTTCGTCTCTTTCTCTGTCTCTCTCTTTCGTATCCTGGCGGCCTTTTTTTTTCGCCTACGACGACGTGACTCAGCAGCAGCAGCAGCGACGACATCGTTGCCCCGTTGGTGCACACAAGAGTTGGTAATTCGAGGTACGCGAATTTCCATTGGTCCGAACGTCGCGTATTTTTTCTTCTTTTTTTTTTTTTTTTTGGTGCCTTTGCTGCTTTTTTTTTTGTAGTCGATGTCGTCGTCTTTTCTTCTCTTTTCGACGACGACGACGACGACAAAGTTCGTTTCGTAATGACATCGTTATGTACGTTGGTAAATGTTTTAATACGACCGAGTCCTATCTCTCTTCTCAACGTAGCTTTCACGTTTGGGATTACAGTCTTCTTCTTATTCTGCTGCTGCTTTTTTTTCCTCTTTTCGTTCGTATCATTTCGCGTCTTATTTTTTCGGCGTTTTTCCTCCTCTTTTTTTTGTTGCTTTTTTTACTCTCATCTTTTGCTGTCTTCTTTCTGTCTCTGTGACTGGCTGGAGCTTTGGACACAGAATATACGTACACAATGCTGTTGACGATGGAAAAATAGTCTGTCTGTCTGCGGATATACGTATATTTTTTTGACAACGAACACCACCACAACGACGATGACGATAACGTTGTCGAATGAAATGTCGTTCTCGTATTTCTCAAAGGCTGTCTATACCCCCCCCCCCTCCTATTGTACGAGAGGATGAAAGAAAACGCGATGAAAAGCAGATTTTTTTCTCTATATTTCGAGTTTCGGTAATTTATTTTTTTTTTTGAAAAAGAAAATTTCGACAGAATTTTTTTTTACTGTGGGGATGGTTTTTTTTTCTTTGGGAAAATTCGGCGATTTGAAAAAAAATTGATATTGCGAAAAGAACTGGAAAATGAGTCGAATAATTGGAAATTTGATACGGTATTTGATTTTTTTAAATTTTCAAACGGATCAAATTTTTTTATTAAGGGTACCAATTTGTGGATTTTTGATTTTTTCTAAAAAATTTTGGTGGCCATAAATTGCCTGGAATGGGCTAAATGAGGTTGAAATTGTTTTCTGAGAGAGGTTTATGATGTATTTTTTGGATTTTAGGTTGAAAAACGTGAAAAAAATACTGAGGTGTGAACTTTGAAAATTTGCAGGGCACGAACCCCCCCCCCCTTCCCCTTGCAGGTTGTCTCATGATATTGATATCTAGTATCAAGGGTATTGCTAGAGTTGTACGTGATATATTTTAACGAGAAAAATACGATTTTTGAAAAAAGCAGGGCTTGTTGAGAGCTTGATAGCAAATTTTTGAAAATTAAAAATAGTGTTTTTTTTTTAACAATAATTTTTAGTAAAAATCATGAAAATGACTTTGTAAAATTATCAATACTTATCGATTATTTTAAATATTTGATTCTGCCGGATTTCTGGCCCTTTCTCTGGAGCCTGCAGCTTATTTTTTGATTTTTCTATTATTTTTGAATTTTTGATTTTCAGCTTCCCAAATTAATTTCTACCCCTTTTTGGTCAAAATTTTTAGTGAAAATGATGGAAAAATTCTGAACGAATACGCTCTCATTTTAAGCCATTTATGGAGCCTCCGCCCACTTGAGAATTTTTCCATTATTTTGGAATTTTTTATTTTTAGCTGTCTATATTAATTAATTTTCGTGCTGTCTGGAAAAACGCAAAAATGTTCAGTAAAAATGGTGAAAATGAAATCAATTTTTCACGAACCGAATTCCACCATTTTTAGCCATTTCTGGAGTCTTCTAGACGATTTTAGATTTTTTTTTTGTTGTATATTTTTTCATTTTTAGCTTCCCAAAGTTGATCATTTCCATGCCTTTGATTGTGGAAGAATCAAAAAATCGTGCTAGAGGCTTCAAAATTTGCATTGGTGAAAATTATGGAATTTGATTTGAGGCACTCGATGATAATTTCAGAACTGATTTCTTCAGTTTTACTTAGGCACTATAGCGTGTACATTCCCATTTAACGTTCCGAATTTGTACCCTCTGGAGTCTGGACAATGCAGGGTTTCAGAGGACTGCAGGCTGGTCTGAAGATTGAAGAAATGCAAAAAATTTCCATAAATCAATATTTTCGAGTCTGGGGAAGGGATCCAATTAGGCGAAAAGGCGATTCGGAGGAAAAAACATACACTTTTATTGATGGAATTCATTATTTATGAGGGAGATCGGGAGGGGGGGGGCTCTAAATTTTGGTCAAAATGGGGAAAAAAGTGAAATATAGTGTGACATATCGTTTCACAATTTTCGAGAGCGCTGAATACGAATATCAATTCATTTTTCCAATTCGACCCCTTCAGCACCCCCTCCCCCCTCAATTGACCCCAAAAATTACTAAAAACTGAAAAAATCGTGTAACATATGGTTTACTAAGTTTTTGGGAGCGCTGAATACGAATATCAATTCAATTTTCCAATTTGACCCCTTCAACACCCCCCTCCTCCCCATTTGACCTAAAAAATTCCTGAAAAATCAAAAAATCGTGTGACATATGGTTTTTCAGGTTTTTGGAAGCACTGAGTACGAATATCGATTCAATTTTCTGATTTGACCCCTTCAACGCCTCCTCCCCTCCATTGACCTTGAAAATATGTGAAAACTCAAAAATCGTGTGACATATGGTTTATTAGGTTTTTGGGGACGCTGAACACGAATATCAACTCATTTTTTTGATTTGACCCCTTCAAACCCCCCTCCCCCCAAATGACCCTGAAAATTCCTGAAAACCAAAAAAATTGTGTAACATATGGTTTATTAGGTTTTGGGGGAGCTGAATACGAACATCAACTCTTTTTTCTGATTTGACCCTTTCAATGCCCCCAACACCCCCCCCCCCCCCCCAATTGACCATGAAAATACGTGAAAACTCAAAAATCGTGTGACATATGGTTTATTAGGTTTTTGAGGGCGCTGAACACGAATATCAACTCATTTTTTCGATTCGACCCCTTCAACACCCCCTCCCACCACCATTGACCTTAGAAATACATGAATAAAACTCAAAAATCATGTAACATATGGCTAACTAGGTTTTTGAGAGCGCTGAATACGAATCTCAACTCATTTTTCTGATTTGACCCCTTCAAAACCCCCTTCCCCCTCAATTGACCCTGAAAATTCCTGAAAACCAAAAAAATTGTGTAACATATGGTTTATTTATTAGGTTTTGAGGGAGCTGAATACGAACATCAACTCTTTTTTCTGATTTGACCCTTTCAATGCCCCCTACCCCCCCCCCCCCATTGGCCGTGAAAATACGTGAAAACTCAAAAATCGTGTGACATATGGTTTATTAGGTTTTTGGGGGTGCTGAACACGAATATTGACTTATTTTTTCGTGTTGACTCCTTCAACACCCCCTCCCCTTCCATTGACTACATAATTTTTTGAAAACTGGAATAGTCGTGTGACATATGGTTTATTAGGGTCTTGAGAACGCTGAATGCGAAGATCAACTCAATTTTTCGATTTGACCCCTTCAACATCCGCTCTCCCCCCCCTTCCCCGAATTGACCTTGAAAATACGTGAAAACTCAAAAATCGTGTGACATATGGTTTATTAGGTTTTTAGGGATGCTGAACACGAATAACAACTTATTTTTTCGATTTGACCTCTTCACCCCTCCCGCTTCCATTGATCTCATAATATCCGGAAAATTGAAAGAATCTTGTAATACGTATTGACTCGTAGTTTATTAGGTTTTTGACGACGCTGGATACGAATATCGCCTTGTCTTTTTGATCCGGCACCTTGCGAGGCTGTGACAATGTGACACCTTCATGTGCTCCCAAACTTTCATGAAGATTGAAAAAATCGTTCTCATTTTCGATTTGAGTTTGAAATCGGTATTTTTTTTTTTCGAGAGACGAAACACGTTCACAAAGTGAAGTTGCGTTGCAGTTGCAGCTATAATCGTTCACGAGAATGATTCACTCGCAAATTGGGTCTCCGTCTCGATGGCGGAACAAATCGATCGATCGAAAAAACGTGTATGACTGTACGAATTTCTTGTCGTATCCAGACGACACCTACTCGTTTACAGGCTCGATAGAAATATCGCACTCTGTATTTTTTTATCAATATATCGCCTTCGCAAATCAATCGGCGCAGTGCGGTATTCACCTTCATCGTCACCATCATCATCATCATCATCATCAGGTATACGACTACGTGCACCGTGGAACGTCCGTCTTTCGTAAAAGGAGGGAAAGGCTCTCTCGTTCACTCGTGTATTGAAATTGAAAAAGAAAAAAAAAAGAACGTAATATACGTCAGAAGTGTGGTGTGTGTGTGAGAGAGAGAGATACACGATCTGGGTACCTTTACCGTCTTGTGTGAGAGCGGGCAGCATGGAGCAGGGACCGCGATAGATGAAGTGATAGGAACGCGAACAAGACCGTTAAGTGGACTGACGGGCGGCGGCAGCGAATTAACTTTCAATAGGCGTACGTACCAGTGTAGGATGGGCAAACGAGTCGAAGTCGGCTCCTAGCTACGCTAACGAGTAACGAGTGTGTTGGAGAAAGACCGACAGAGATATAGAAACAGACTGATTCTGTCTCTCTTTCTCTCTCTCTCTCTCTGTGTTTAGAGAAGAGTGTAATGTGTACTGTACGTAAAAACGTATGTGTCAGAATACTATAAGACGCAGCAGTGGGCAGGGGACGAACGCGGCGCCGACGACTATGACTACTATACTGATTGTGAGAGGACTACAAACTGTACTCTGTACTGTAGGCGAGAAAAAGACAGCGGTATCGGCAAAGACGAAGATAGAGTCGCAGAATAATCGATTCGAAAAAAGGCACGTCCATGTATGAGAGAATTTTGGCTCGGTACATAACACGACGCCACCGCTTCTCCTCTGCTCCTGGTCTTTCTCTCTTCTGTGGTGGTGTTGTTGTTGTTGTGTATGTGTAAGACTCTCGACGACGAGTGTCCTATCCGCGACACGTCGAACAAATATTTCGGCGGCGCGATTTCTATTTTTGTAAAACGCGACGCGCGACGTCGTTATCGAGCCTCTCTGTCGAGATGGCCAGACTCGATGCATCGGCGACGGCGACCGCGACGATGTCATGGAGTAGAAAAAATTTCACATCTGAGCCGATAAACGAACGATATACTCTCGTAAATTCGTGTCTGTAGAGTTAGGAAGATGAGAGATAGGAGACTCCTCTGCGTGAAACGAACATACGAGTACGAGGAGGACCGAGGATCACGAGATATGTCATGAGCCAAGATGGGAGACGAGGGTTCGTGGCAGAACACTCATCGCATCGCGTTCTGTCTGCGATCTGCGATCTGCACTCTGCAGCGATCAGACGATGGTCTCGGTTCGAAAATCCAAATGCAAAGATCCATGGGTGGCGAACTATGGCCTGTGGGATTACCAACTGCATGAACAGTGGAACACAGAATCGCGAGACGACTTGGGACTTGGTACACAGTACAGCGTCAGCTGAACAGAGCGAGAAAATAAAAACAAAAAAAAAAGGTGCTCGTCGAAAATACGAGTACTACTCGTATATACAGACAAGAAGAGGAGATGGTGGTCGTGGTCGCTGTATTACGAAGCATACGGCGCGGTGTGGCCCGCCCGGCCCGGCGCAGATCGCAGAAGAAGGTCACGGCAGCTAGGTTGTTGTAAACCGGTGGCCACGAATACTACGCCGCCGCCCAGACAGACGTAGACGATAATCGCGAAAAAAAAAGCCTGACGGCTCTGTAAAAATAGACCGAGACGCGATAATAATTAGGATGAAGAACTATACGCCACTCCGCGCCGCGCCGTGACCCTTTCTAAATAACCTATTGCCTCTCTTCGTCTTCTGTACGCTGTGTACGTCTAGTACGTCGTCGTCGTCGTCGTCCGTCGTACGAGTACGAGTACGACTGGGACTGGTGGTGGCGTGTATTTATAAGTACTAATCGCGCCGCCGAATAGCCGAACCCGAAACGACGACTCACACAGACTGGTAATCGAAATTATTTGACGAGCTGAACCGTCTTCTCACCACATAGCACTGAGAGATGCACGAATATGCTGTACAAGGTGTCCCACAAGTGCTCAATCAGCTGAATGATGGTGAAATGGTGATCGAATGTGGTTTGCTGATCGTTGGGAGGTGATTGATTGAGAAAGTGGTTGCGGTTTTTTACCATGAAACTCGATGGGAAGTCTCATATCCACCCTCACTGGTGTAGGAAGATGTAAAATGCTCAAATTTTGCATAGAAAATGGCCCAAATTCCTCACATTTTTGAGTTCAGTTGGTCCGGAAGGTTCGGAAACTCGAATCGTTGATTTTTATGGGGGGGGGAGGGGCAAAGTACTTTGCAGGTTACAAGACCATCAAAAAGTTTTGAAAAATACGATTTTATTAAAAATGAACGTAATTTGAAAACCCCTGGTTCAGCTCCCTGAAGAGTTGGTGGACTCAAACTTTTTTTGGGCTTTCTCCCACTCGAAGTCAATTTTCTCGCCAATTTTCGCCGAAATCCATGTTGTGTTTTTTTTTTTTTGAAACTAGTTCAGGGGTTCTCATACAGAGCTAAGATTGGAAATCACGGAGCATGAAAATTTATTTATTTTTCATCCAAAACTTTTTTTCATGCAGCGAAGCTTTGTTTTGTATTTTAGGAATTGATTGGAAACCGGTTGCGAATAATAAATTTTTTTCAAAAATTGATATCTAACCTTATCAGACTTTGATTTTTAAAGTTTTTTTAACTGTCGTTGAAAAGTTTTTTCTTCGTATTATGCGTTTTGAGACATTACTGAGAACTGGTTGCGTGGTTTTGAACCGATTTGAAAATCAGAGATGGTTCAATTTCTGTAATAATCTTCAATCGCTCTTGAGATATTATATTAGAAACTTTTTTTTTACGGATTATTTGGAAACTGGTTCAGAGTATCCAACTAGTCCTTGCGGTCCTGGGGTCAAAAAAGAACTTCTTTTTTGCCTGATAGTCCTTTATTTTCAAAAAAAAGTCCTTTCTGTCCTTTGTTTTTTTTCTGAATTATTCAAACTGTAATTTTTAATGAAAAATTGCGATCAATATTAAAAATCTCAATTTTTCATGTTTGAATACGTCAGTTAGAGTGAAAATACTTTGCTATTTCTAATGTTCCTTTTCATGAATTTTTATTTCATGTTATGCATTTTTTATTAATTATTATGCTTTGTGTATTCTGTAATTATTTTATTAGCAATCAATATTAATGAATGATTTTTTGTTTTGTTTCAGGTGAGTAATGTATTTTAACCGAAATATTTAAGGACATGAAAAATGTTTAAAGTATGTAAGTACCACTTGTATGTTTTTATTTTGAACTACTTATGCTATTCCTTCCATCTCTCTAGCAGTGTCATATGAATTTTTTTTAAAAATGCTGATCCCAAAAAAGAGATGTAACTCAGTTTTTGAACCTGTGATGCTAATGGGAGAGCATCTATAAACTTCAAATAGCCCTTAACCTAATTTTTCTACCTTTTCAGGGGGTTCCAAAATTTTGAAATAGAGTCAAAAATTGAATTTTACTCATGCGGATTTTTTCAGAGGATTTTTTGATGACGTCAGATTTTTGATTGGACCCCATCCACCTATTGGGGAAGGTTATGGGGGCCATGGATGAAGTCTATTTGAAAAACTATTGCTATATTCGTGTTCAGCGATATCGAAAACATACTATTTCATGTGTCACACGAATGTAACCATTTTGGGGGGTCACCCCCTTTAGGGAGGTGCTGGGGGCCGTGGACGGGTCGAATCAAAAATCTAACGTCGTATTCGTGTTCAGCGTCACCAAAAACATACTATTCCATGTGTCGCACGAACAAAACACTTTCTTGAACTTTTACCCCCTTTGGGGAGGTGCTGGGGGCCATGGATGAGGTCCTATCAAAAATCTGACGTCATATTAGTGTTCGGCGTCACCAAAAACATAGAATTCAATATATCACATGCCCCAGATTTTCTTTCGAAAGTTTCGCCCAAAATTGGGGGTGGGGCTGCTCCCCTTCCATCGAGAGATCCCACCTCGAAACTTGAATATTTCAAAAAAGCATCAAAAGGTACATCTATGGAAATTTTTTCAAAATTTTAAATGGTAGCTCCCATTCACAGCGCCATTTTGAAATTTGGAAAGTTCAACTTTCAACTTTTGAAAATTTCAAAATGTTTAAAAAGTTCTGAATGCAATGCCCTTTCGAGCTGTGAAATCAGTTTTGATCAAAGTATCGTAGTTTTGGTGGAATGGACTGCTGATGTTGAGTACCTCGAGACAATGTAAAAATAACGGAAGCCCCCCTACCCGCCCCCTGAGGGGGCTGGGACCAAACTACTTGCGGGGGTTCTTTTCTACTGGATGGGTATATATTGTAAAAAAAATTGAGCGAAATCGAAAGACATGACTTTCAAAATCGCCTTTTTTTGGTTGAGTTGACATGGAATGACCCATTGAGGAAGCCCTTTAAATTGAAAAAAGTGAACAAAATCTTCATCAAAAAATTTTGTGTTTTTGAATCAAAATTCTTCTGAACAATCATCTTTTCAAAAAAAAATCTCACCCACTCAAGCTTTTATGCTAGTTTGACCTCGTCTTATATGGAGCCACCAAAAAGTTGAAAAAAAAACAAAAAATGAAATAAGTATTTCAGGCACGATACATTTTTCTATAATTGAACCAGTTTTCAAGAAAAATCCTTTCTCGCCCCCCCCCACCTCCAAAAATATTAGTTCGATTGCATGAAGCTTCCCAAAATTGGAAAATATCAGTAATTCATTTACCTAAAAACCAATTTTACTAGTGGATAATTTTCTAACGATTTTCATGCTGTAGAAAGATATCGAGGAGAGAGAACCAAATACACGTCATTTTGTTATCATTGGAAACCAGTTTCTAAAATGTTCACTGGATAAAAAATTCAATTTGGTTATTAGTTTTTGATATTCCTACTGTCATGTCAAATAAACGGTCAATTTTTAGTGATCAATAGCATTGATTTAGATATCATTTGAATTTTTTCGGGCTTTTCATCTTGGCAATAGAAATTGGAGCCACTTTGTAGCTTTGGAACCGGTTTCAATAGATTTCTCATGCGAAAAAGTTGATTTCTGGAACTCAGTTGGTTTCTTGCAGTGAATTTTGGAACTGGTTGCAGATTTTTGAAACCGGTTTCGATATATTTTGTTGGATGGATGGTCAATTTTTATAGTATTGTAGGGATTCTATTTGAAATTTTTTAATGGATTTTTTCTGGAGTAAGAACAAGAACCAGTTTCGAGCTTGGGAACCAGTTTCAAATGTTTTCCAGGATGAACAGTTGATATTTTCAATGCTCAATGGATGTTGTTTTGAAGTTTTTTTGTGGGATCCTTCATTTTTGAATCAGCAATTAGAACTGGTTGTGAGCTGTCTGAACTGGTTTCAAAAATATTCATCTCATAAAAATTCAATTTTTTAGTCCTCAACCAGTTTCATTTGACGTTTTTTCCTGTTCTTTTGATGTTGAAACTTGTAAGGTACTTTTGGTACTGGTTTGAAACATTTGAACCGGTTGCAGTTCTTCAGAAATATTCCTTCGATGAGAACTTAATTTAAATAAACAATTATTGGTTCCTTTTAAAGGCCCCATCGATTATTGTTCAGCTGTGCAGTTTTAATTCGAACTGGTTGCATACATTTGAACCGGTTTCAAGAATGTTGTTTCAATGAATAAACAAATTTTCAGTACTCAACAGGCTTAGTTTGTAGTTCTTTCATCGGTTTCATCTTGAAACCAGTTTTTAAACATTTGAACTGGTTTGGAGAAAGTTTTCTTTTTGATAAAAAGTCCAAATTTTAGTACTTGACCGGTTTAATTTGAAGTTGAATCACTGCTTTCATCTTTACATATTTCATTTAAACCGGTTTTTAAACATTTAAACCGGTTTGGAGAAAGTCCATCTTTACATATTTCATTTAAACCGGTTTTTAAACATTTAAACCGGTTTGGAGAAAGTCTTCTTTTCACTGAAAAGTCAAACTTTTAGTACCCGACTGGTTTAATTTGAAGTTGAATCACTGCTTTCATCTTTACATATTTCATTTAAACCGGTTTTTAAACATTTAAACCGGTTTGGAGAAAGTCCATCTTTACATATTTCATTTAAACCGGTTTTTAAACATTTAAACCGGTTTGGAGAAAGTCTTCTTTTCACTGAAAAGTCAAACTTTTAGTACCCGACTGGTTTAATTTGAAGTTGAATCACTGCTTTCATCCTTACATATTTCATTTAAACCAGTTTTCAAACATTTGAACCGGTTTCAACTCTCAAGAATGTTTTTTTCAATGAAAAGTCAACATTCTAGTACTTGACAGGTTTAATTTTAAGTTCTATCACTGCTTTCATCTTTGCAGTTTTTCATTGAAACCGGTTTTGCAAACATTTAAACCGGTTTTAGAATTGGTTCCACGATGAAATGTCAACTTTTTATTGATTAAGGGTTTCATTTGACGTTTCTCGAGGTGTTTTTCCGCTTTGTAGTCAGCACTGGAACCGGTTTCAAGCATTTGAACCAGTTTTTTAAAACGAGTACAATGAAAAGCTGAAGTTGTGGGCTTCACTGATTTTATTCAAAGTTCTCATTGTGTTGGAACCAGTTGTGAACATTTTTTCTGGTTTTCAAAATATTTTCCTGATGAAAACTCGAACTTTTGAACTGGTTTTTAGTCACAGGATGAGGAACACATTAACTGGTTTCCAATTGCAAAAATTCGCGAGGATTGTGAATTTACTTGGCATTACATGAAATTTGAATTCTGAATCATTTTAAGCACATTCTGTGAAATGAAAAAGAGTTAAAGTTTTTTTCGTTGTCTTGTATTTTTTTTTTTTTTTTTTGAAATTAGATGATAGATTTTTGAACCGGTTTCGATTTTTTCAAAATTTGTCGACCAAAAGTTTTCTATTTCTCAAAAACTCATGTAGTACGAATTATCAAGAAAGAAGGGAGGAGAAAGGGGTAAAATCTCAAGTTGATGAGACACCCAATTTTAAAAGGACTGTGTCACTGTCCTGTGTGAGAAAAGGGGCAAAACAGCGTACGATCAATATTGTCGACATTCTGTAGAATTTTCGGAACACCCTGTATTTTCGTACATTTATAAGAAAAGCCACGCCGCGACGAGGGACGTACAAAAAAAGATACTAGAGAGAGAGAGAGCACACGAAGAAGCATTACGATGCGGTTTCTCCTCTCTCTCTCTTTCTCTTTCTCCTTCGATGTGTTCGAAAAAAAAACTATGCACATCTGCTGCTGTTATCGCTGCTGATGTCGCTACTTTGCAGCGACAACATCGACTCGACGCACAGCAACGAACGTCGTCGTGGCTTTTTTTTCTCCACTTATTCTTCTTCTTTATCTCTTATGGCCGGGTCAATTGGCGCGTACGATGGTTTCCATAAATAAAGGATACAGGTTGCTGCTGGAATGCACGTGCCGGTGCCCATGATACGCCGGGCTGGGCTATAGCACGGCGGTGGATGGCGAGGGGTCGCCGTCGGTCGTCTGCGTATACTCGTATATACGCTACGTGGTCATGCGAAGACGATTATGGCGACGACGATGGCGACGGACGACGGCTGTGTACCATATAATTATATATAGAGACGTAATTACGCACGCGAAATTGTTCAGTGAAATCGAGAACGAAACCATCTCTCGAGCAGGCATCGTTACTTGGTCTGGTTCTGGTGTGCCTGTGCCCGTACGAAAAGAGATGCTCGATGGTGGATGAAATATTACATGAGAATTGAGAGTGTTGCTGTGGCTGTGGCAGTGTGCAGTGTGCAGTCGGCTGCCACCAAGACAGACAGACAGGCGAAGAAAGAGTTGGTTGGTTACGTTTTTTTTTCTTTCTTCGTCTTCTTTTTTTTGCGAAGGTGTCCAGACGAAATGAAAGTTCGCGAATGGGTTGAGGATGATTTTCGCCATTCGCCGCTTCGATATATATCTCGATCTCGATGGTACTCGTATACGAGTATTAGTGAACACGAGACGAGTCAAGAGTCGAGTCGATAAAGTGAAAGAGAAGAAAGAGGAAATGCGGGCGCGATCTACTGATCCATTCGGGTCAAAGAATCGCGTCGCGAAGGTTAACAAATACTGTGTCTTCCCTGCCCCTCCCCCCCACACCTTCTCATCTTTATCGCTAAAGAGAACACCGAATAATGGCGAACAATACATACACCAGACCCGTGGTATTATTGATTTTTTAACCCAGCGGGTCACAAAAAATCCGTCGTCGCAGTAAAGGCGAAAGACTGACTTTTGGTGCTGATGTGACTATTGACTAACTGATGTACGTGTACGTGTATTCGTATAGTATATGGATAGGATGGATAGTGGATACATTACACGCTAGAATAATACCAATGCGTACTCGTAAATCCGAAAGGCGCCGCCGACGTTTAAGCCGTCTGAACTAGGTAGCCTCGTAAGTGTCGATGTCGATGTCGGTCGCGTTTCTTTTGTTGAAGAAATGCCGTGCCGTGCCGATGCCGCCAGCATACGAGCACAAGATAATGATGACGAGTGGGTGTAGGGGCGCGAGCGTTCAAAGACACAATAAACAACAAGGTTCTCTGCGATGAAATAGGGTCAAAATACGTACATGCGAACATTTACCTTTTTTTTTTCATAGACGTAAAGAAAGGTATACCTACATTGGTAACGTGGAGAAAAATCATATTTTTGGGAGAGCTGATTGAAGCTTGTTTGATATGATGGAAAAAATTGAAGGATATTTTCATCGATATTATGGGGAAAAAAGGAAGATCTCGAAACAAGAGAGTTGGGATAAATCATGGTGCCCAAAATCATCTGCTCAGTCTTTTCGATTGGAACACATCCAATAATAAATTGATTTATGTACTATGAAGTAATGCCTCGAATTATGAAAATTTGAATAAGGAGGGGGCGAGGGGAAGATAAATTTGTACCATGTTCAAGAAATGTGTGGAAAAAATATTGCATACCTATTATGAGTTCAATGAAAATTGTAAATAATTAGGAAGCCTATTCAAAGCATAAAAATTCTAATCAGAATTAATAACGCTTTTTTTTTCTGAAAAATTTGCCTGAAAATTGGATCATTTTGTCAAAATTGCCAGTATGTACCTTTCTTTTTTTTTTTTTTTGCAGAAATTGCAATTGGAAAAATTGTAAAACGATCCCTTATTGAGACCTGGGCCAAATTTAATATGGCCCCATTCCTAGGGACGAACCTGATATAAGGACAAAATACTAATTTTGCCAATTTATATCGTATATTCATATTACGATTTATAAAAATAATATTTTAATTTTCTGTTTTGGATTTTTGGAGACCCAAATGCGAATTTTTAAATTTTAAAACAAAAAATGAATTGACCCCAGCAAATCAAAGGCGAAAGGTTTTAATAATTTGATTTCGGGAGGCCTTAAAACGATGTGTTTTTTAGGAAGCTGAATTTGAAAAAAAAAAATGGTGGGACAGGCCAGAGTGAAGCGAGGGCGAAAATTTCCGAAAATTTGTGTTTTGAGAAGTAAAACAACAGACTTTTCTTTCACCACAGGGCCTTCTTTTGCCGGGCACTTCGAAAAGCGTGGGCCTGGGGCAAACTGTCCCTCATTGTCCTCCCCCCTCGATGGCCCTGTTTGCCAAAAGTGTCAAAAAGTCTCATTTTATCCAAAATTACGGATTTTTCTCTGTTCTTTTTTTTCTTTTTCTTATTCCTTTTTTTTTAACCGAAATCACAATTGGCAAAATTTTAAAATGTCCTTCTGTTTTTCTGAGATTGCAAGTCTTCTTTCGGGAGAAATTGCAATTTCAAAATCACAAAAAAAAATCAGTTTTCCCAAAAATTACCCAATTTTGAAAAAGCTTCTTTTTTGGTCACAATTCCAAAAAACAATTTTAATCACGAAAAATTTATTTTTTTTGCCAAAGTTGTTGAAAAATTATAATAGTCCGGCATATGACAATAGGAGTTATTGCACCCCCCCCCCCGCCGATCCACCGGGACAACCTTTTTTCTTACAGGGGACATCCTAAGGAACAGTTTAAAGCAAACTTGCCCAAAAAAAAGTTGGCCTTACTTACAAAATGGCGGCCATTTTGAAAAGATCATGCAATAATTTATCACCTGTCCAAATTTCAAGTGCTAAAGTGCGTTTTTCGATTTTTGGTGAATTTTTGACAATCAGCCAAAAATGAGAAAAAAAATCAAAATTTTACCAAATTGACCGAGAAAGCTGAAATTTGGGATATACCCTATTTTCGACATGTCAAATCGAATGAAAACCGTTTAAACCCGTTTTGAGCAGTTCTGAAGCCTCCAGCAGATTTTTGAAACTCAAAATTCCCACATAATTCCATCAAATTGGAGTTGTAAAGCTGAAATTTATTCTAAAATCTAATTTCAATACGCTACGAAGTACTGCAGGTGAATTTCGAGTCGTTTTGGAGCAGCAAGCGACTTTTTGAAAATTCCTGAAGCCTCCAGCAGATTTTTGAAACTTTAAATTTTCACAAAATTTCATCAAATGGAGATGGAAAGCTGAAATTTACTCTACAATGTAATTTTAACACCCTCTGAAAACGACTTCAGGTTGGTTCAAGTTATTTTAGAGCCTCCAGCGACTTTTTTGAGAATTACTGGAGCTTCCAGTAGATTTTTGAAATTTGAAATTTCCCCAAAATTTCATCAAACTGAGGTGGAGAGTCGAAATTCATTCTTCAAACTAATTTCAATACGCCACGAAGTGGACTGCTGGTGGATTTCAAGTCGTTTTGGAGCCTCCAGCGACTTTTTGAAAGGTTGTATGACTTTTTTTGGAAAATTGAAATTTCCTAAAAGTAGCTGGAAGCTTCAAAACCATTTGAAACCACCATGTAGTCTGCGAAGTAAATTTCAGCTTGCCAACTCCATTTGATAAATTAATGTTGGGGAAATTTCAAGTTTCAAAAATCTACCGGAGGATCCAGTAATTTTCGAAAAATTCGCTGGAGGCTCTAAAATGACTTGAACCCACCTGAAGTCGTCTTCAGAGGGTGTTAAAATTGTAGTTTAGAGTAAATTTCAGCTTTCCATCTCCATTTGATGAAATTTTGTGAAAATTTAAAGTTTCAAAAATCTGCTGGAGGCTTCTTAATTTTCAAAAAGTCGCTGGAGGCATCAAAACGACTTGAAATTCACCTGCAGTTCTTCGTAGCGTATTTAAATTAGTTTTTAGAATACATTTTAGCTTTACAACTCCAATTTGATGGAATTTTGTGGGAATTTCGAGTTTCAAAAATCGCTGGAGGCTCCAGAACTGCTCAAAACGGGTTGAAACCGTTTCCAATCGATTTGGCATGTCGAAAATAGGGTGTATCCCAAATTTCAGCTTTCTTGGTCAATTTGGTAAAATTTTGATTTTTTCCTCATTTTTGGCCTAAATTCGATTTTCAAAAATTCACCAAAAATCGAAAAACGCACTTTAGCACTTGAAATTTTGACAGGAGATAAATTTTTGCATGAACTTTCGATCTACCTTTGTAAAGTTTGAAAAATTTCGTGCAAGTCCGATGTTGAAACGCAAAATCTGCAATTTCGGCTGACCTGTCAATCAAAATGACCGCCATTTTGTAAGTGAGGCCAACTTCTTTTTGGGCAAGTTTGCTTTATGTAAGAAAAAAGTTGTCCCGGAGGATCGGGGGGGGGGGGGGGGTGCAATTACTCCCATTGTAATATGCCGGACTATAATGTTTATTTACCTGAATATTTCAAGTTGAGTTTTTGCGGAAATCGCAGTTATCGAAATTGTAAAAAAGTTTTTTTTGTAAGGACTATCCAGAGACCCTGTTTTGCCCGAAGTTAGACCAAGCCTTTTTTTCGTCAAAATTTCTGAGAAGTTCTTTTTGTCATGTAGTAAAGAAAAACAGACCTTCATCCTAATATGTCCAAAAAAGGTTTTTTTTTTTGCTGTCAAAATCCTTAAAAAAGTCCTGTTCTGCCAAAATTGCGAACTTTGTTTACAGAAATTGCGATTGTCAAAATAAACTCATTTTAACGAACACAAAAAGTCTTCTTAGCACCAAAAAATTTCAAAGAAGTAATTGTTTTTGTTTGCAGCAAAAATTGCCAAAGTTGCAAAAAAAAATGGTGTTCTGCCAAAATTACTTACGCAAAAGTCCTCTTTTGGACAAAGTTACAAAAAGGTCCTTTTCATCAAAATTAAAAAATACAAAATCACCAAAAAAAAAAATCGTTTTTTTGTAAAAATTATCAACTTTGTTTCACGTAAATTACAATTTTCAAAATTGAGTCATTTTCTGTGAAAATTTCTGAAAATTCCATTTTTGGTTGCCAAAGTTGCAAAAAAATTACCTATACGCAAACGTCCTCTTTTAGACAAAATTACAAAAAAGGTACTTTTCATCAAAACTAAAAAATATTCACCAAAAAAATGGTGTTTTTTTGTCAAAATTATCAACTTTGTTTCACGTCGATTACAATTTTCAAAATTGAGTCATTTTCTACGAAAATTTCTGAAAATTCCCGCTTTTTTGCCGAAGTTGCAAAAAAAAAAAATCTGGAGCCTTATCTCGGATAAAATTACAAAAAAAATCATCAAAATTATCAACTTAATGTGGCAGAAATTTCAATTTCCAAAATGCACCGAAAATTCCCTGCAAAAAAGTCCTTTTTCATCAATATTGCCAAAAAGTCCTTTTTTTGATCTAATTTCATCAGAATAATTTTTTTTTCACCTTTTTATTTGGAAGTTCTGAGTGTACTGATTTTCGGTCCTTGCTTTTTGAAAACAGAAAAATTTCACGACGAAAAAACTTCGACTCGAATGAATGTTGGTGAGATCCCCCGCCCCTCTCCTCCACTAAATAGAATCATTCATTTAAAAAAGAAAATCCTATCATAAAAATCCACATTTGTCTCAAAAATTGTCAAAAAACAGTTCTGCCGCTTTCAATTTTTTTTTTTTTTTTTTTAATAGAAAAAATGTTGGTCTGAAAAATCTTTTTTGATTTGAATGAAGTTGGATCACGTTCCATTTTTACCTAAATTACCAAAAAGTCCCGCTGTTTTCCATTTTTTTTTAACCGAAAAACTGTTGGGCTACCTCGAAAAATTTTTTCAACTCAATAAATTTTGATTCTTACCCCCTCTCCCCCCTTCCTTATTGAAACATCATATTTATACTTTCGCCCTGCTTTTGCATGATCTCCTCCTGCTACTTTTGATTTGGAGTATGAGAGATTTGAAATAAATTAAGGAAGGGATGTTGTTGAAGTAAGGAAAGGGGTAGGGATGAAATTGTTGTAAACGTGAAAAAGTCCAGATTCACGTATTTGGGTGCAATTTACAGGGTGTCCTGAGAAAAGAGCACACATTTTTGGGCTAATTTTACATATTATTTTAGGAGCTGCTTTTCCTGGGATATATGTAGCAAGGGGGGAGGATCTCCCATAAACCCAATAAATTCTTTTCTTTATTTGAAATATAATATTTTCCGTGGAACGATGTCAACCAATCATCTCATCTAGGGTCCTTATAACCAAACCATTGCGTGTTATTTTGCGATGATGCGATGTTGGTGGAATTTCCCTTTGGTAAATTGCGGTGTATGCGAGATACGAGATGCGGAGTCGAGTCGTTCTACCTTGGTCCATTATGCGCGATAATAGCGAGGATAAATTCACACATACTTATTCTGTCGGTCCTTCTCGGTCGCGGGTCGGTCGAAGAAGAGAAAGAGAAGACGACGACGATGGCGATGCGTTTTTTTTTTCGGTACCGGCGGCGGTGAAGGTGGCGACTAACTCAGCACCGCCACTCCTCTTTCCTTTCTATCTGATATATGAAAAATCCGGACCGTGTATAGCCGCCGCCGCTTGGTTCTTGGTGGCGATGATTAGCGAGGCGAAAAAAGTAATTACAGTGGCGGCGGGTCGCAGCTCAGCAGTCAGCAGTCGTATCTCGTATATGTAATATGTCGAGTAAGAGAAGAGAAAAAGAGAAAGAGAGAGTATGGTATAGTACACACACACACGGACCGAAGTTGAAGACTCGGCGAGATAGAGATGGAGAGAGACAGAGACATATACGTAGATAGGGAGTCGTTGTACGCAGGACATGTGCTACGTCTTCTCGAACCGTATACACAGTACACACGGTGCAGCTATGGCTATGGCAATGGCAATAGAGGGACGTGTAATTAAAGAGAGACAAAGACGAAGCGAGAGCCAAAGAGCGAGATGGCGAGATTACAAGGCGCTGTGGCGATGACTGTACACTGAACAGTGCACAGTGTCTTTTTTTTTCATTTTTTTTTTCTTCTTTTTGTAATTGAATATAGCGCGTTCGTCGACGAGCAGGCTCGAGGCTCGACAACGAGAATCGTTATATAGACGAGTTTAATTTACTCGACGACGACGCCGACGACATCGAAGACGATGAAAAAGTGAGAGAGAAAGAAGCGAAGAGAAAGATACACGTATCGTGTACCCGCGCAATGTGCGATCGCTATGGTGCTGGTTGTTGCTGGTGGTGTTTGGCGAAGCATCGGGGCAACAGCAGCCGGTGGCGGTATCGCCTTCACCATCACCGTCATCATCGCGGATCACGCATCGATGAACGAGGAACGAATGTTGTTGTTGTTTTTGTATTTTACTTTACTTCTTCGTGGTCCGCGTTCTGCATCTGCTTGGACTTGAGGGGAAGCTACTCTCTAAATTTGAAACAGTCAATTTCACTGCTTAGCAGTCACGACATTTTGCCTTTTTAAAGCAGTATTTTTTTTTTACTGCAAAACAGTGAAAAATTACTGAGTTGGTCAGTAAAAAATCATTTTGACTGACCAATTCAGTAATTTTTCACTGTTTTGCAGTAAAAAAAAACTACTGCTTTAACCCTTTCGGCTATGAGACAAACTGACGGATAAAATTTGAAGTGCTTTAAACTGAGTGAGGTTGGTTGCTGCCTAGAACTCAAAATTTGCTGGAAATCGCACATTCAGAAAGTATTCATGTCACAAATGGCAATAAACCTTAAATTGACTATTTTTCCATTTATGACACCGGATATCATTATAAATCAAAATCAAGCCTCCTGAGGCATCTGATATTTCAAGATGAAAACATTGATAACAAGCATTTTTGAAGATAGAAAAAAAGATGAGCTAAAATAAAATAAGTTTGTGTAAAAAAAGAAATTTTTGAAGAAAAACAAGGCATGGGACTTCAGATGGTTATTCAAACTGCAAATGTTTGAAGGTGATTGCTTGTGGGAGGATTAAAATTGATGGAAAAATCTTTGTGTTATAGAGAGCATTTTTTGAAATTTTGAAAACTTGTGTCACAATTCAACCTGAAAAGTATGACATCGTTTTCATTTTCTGACATATACATCTCTCTTGAGGTGATTTGCTTTGGTGAGTAAGTTACCTCAGAAGATGACTAGGTGAACTTTTGCGAGCATTTGAATTTTATGATAGATACTGTGTCATAATACAGCCCTCAATCTGTTTGTCATAAGGAGATAATAAAAATAAAATACGTACGTCATGTTGTGGAATTACTGGAATTACTGTTTAGAAGTCATCTTACAGATAATGAATTGATTGAACGCGGTCTTTATGACACAGTATCCATCATAAAATTCAAATGCTTGCAAAAGTTTACCCAGTCATCGTCTGAGGCAACTTACTCACCCAAGCAAATTATCTCAAGAGAGATGTATGTGTCAGAAGATGAAAATGATACATATTTTTCAGAGTTTCATTGAAAATTAGCGTTGAATTGTGACATGAGTTTTCAAAATTTCAAAAAATGCTCTCTATAACACAAAGATTTTTCCATCAATTTTAATCCTCCCACAAGCAATCACCTTCAAACATTTGCAGTTTGAATAACCATCTGAAGTCCCATGACTTGTTTTTCTTCAAAAATTCATTTTTTTACCCAGACTTATTTTATTTTAGCTCATCCTTTTTTCTATTTTCAAAAATGCTTGTTATCAATATTTTCATCTTGAAATATCAGTTGCCTCAGAAGGCTTGATTTTGATTTATAATGATATCCGGTGTCATGAATGGAATAATAGACAATTTAAGGTTTATTGCCATTTGTGACATGAATACTTTCTGAATGTGCGATTTCCAGCAAATTTTGAGTTCTAGGCAGCAACACGCCTTACTCAGTTTAAAGCACTTCGAATTTTATCCGTCAGTTTGTCTCGTAGCCGAAAGGGTTAAAAAGGCAAAATGTCGTGACTGCTAAGCAGTGAAATTGACTGTTTCAAATTTAGAGAGTATAATGGTGTGAAGAAATTCGAACAAATTGCTGCAGATGGAATTTTAGGTCTGGACTGTTGTAGAGTAGTATTTTTATTTTTTTTTTGGGATGTCATGTCTTACTCCCCTCTTAAAATGATTCGATAATGATTTAATTTGGTTTCAAGTTTATGGTTCGTACCTGGAATTTTCACATTTCACTTTTACTTTCATTGGACTTTGCTTTTGGGTCATTCCACGTCAATTGGACCAAGAAGTGGTAGGGGGATCGGCGATTTTTTTGAAATTTTTCCTGTGGAAAGACCTTTCGAAGGGATGACCAATGGCGCAAATCGCAGCCCTCTAGCCCATTTTTAAAGGCAGCCAAGGGGTGTCAAAGTTTTCGAAGTGATCCTAAATATCATCCATTTTAGCAGTGGATTACTCGATAACCGCGATACCTATCAAAATGGAACATTTTCCCATAGTTAGGGGTTTTGAAAGGATTTTTGGTGATATCATAAAAATCAGTGTTGCCACTTTTTTTCG
This sequence comes from Planococcus citri, assembly GCF_950023065.1. Classification (NCBI taxonomy): domain Eukaryota; kingdom Metazoa; phylum Arthropoda; class Insecta; order Hemiptera; family Pseudococcidae; genus Planococcus; species Planococcus citri. The sequence goes on along the minus strand of NC_088681.1, from coordinate 5,372,351 downwards.
TACAAAAAATTAGCTCAAAAAGTTTCGAAACGTAGTTTTCATATTGTTCCGACTCTCAAAAATTCTGAAAAAAATATATTATGGACAACTTTTCATGCTGAACAACATATTAAAAAATTGGGATGGTAACACGTTACAAAGTTGATTTAAAAAAATTTAAAGTTTGCAAAAAATGCGATTTTTTGATTTAGAACATGAAACAAAGTTTTGATAGCTGAAGTTGACCTGTGTGACCTCTATTTTTACGTATCTGTTGAAAAAGTTGAAAAAACACTTTCACTCGATGAAATGAACTCCTCACAAAAAATCAAAATTCAAAAAATAGACGAATTTTCATTTTTTCTTATGAGTGTGACTTTTATCAACTTTTTCATGGAATGCGTCAGAAAGAGGTCAAAATAAGACAACTGAATAAATTCAAACTTTTTTTAATGTTTGGAATTGAAATTTGAATTTTTTCGAATTTTGATGTTTTTGTGATAAGTTAATTTCAATTTTTTTAGCCTTTTGAACTTTGAAAATCAAATTTAAAAAAGGTTCCATGCATGTATACTACTGAAGAGCTGTTTCTCAATTTCAATTTTTGCGCTTCCTCCCCCCCCCTCCTTGTTGGATTTCACGAGAAAATAATTCCTTTTTTCTGGATTTCCCTTAACCCTTAAAGACCCAGGCTAATCCTGAGATGTTGGGTGAAAATGCTTTCAATTTCCTGAATTAGATCATCACAAGCATCACTTTAACCCACAGTTTGCCCCCCAGCCCCTTAAAGCCGTCTCGTAAAAGCCGTACCAATTTATTTAATTTTCCTTGAAAACCGAGAAAGCAAAAACCCCAATGAGGTCAATCATGGAACTGAATGATATAGTATCATTAGGTGTACTGAATGAGTGAAAGCATATCCCCAAAGAACACCCCACCCCTTTTTGGGGGGCAAATTTTCAAAAAAGTTGGGATAAAAAAATTGGACCCATGCTCCATTTTTGGATAAACATATTGATGGTAGACCCTTCACAAAATGAAATCATGAAAGGTGTGAAAATGGTGGACCAGAGCGATTTTTTGAAAATTTGATTCTTGTCTCGATAAAAACCTGAAAAAACAGAGCATGAATACGCAAAGTACATAATATGGGAAATATTATCAAGTAGGCTTGAAATGACAGAAACAAGAATTGAAAGGTACACAGATGCTTTTAACAGCACATAAGTTCAGATAATCTACAATCCACCCATCAAATCTGTTTATCACTCCGTGGATATTCTTTCTCGATATTTGTCACCAAATAGTTACATCCTACAAAGGTTAGCAGTACAATTGTTTTTCTGCAGAAATATCGAAATAGGTTTATCTACCACTTTGAAAAGCTTTACACAGTCAAATTGCAGCACTCCCTGGCATTTCATAATGTTCAAGCATTCATGAAGAAGTCACTATCCCTTCTCGACCATAGATAATGTAGTTCTACATCATGAAAATTGCACGAGCAGAAGTCGTCGTTTACAATCATGAGATTGTGTCTAGCTTATGACTACAGGATTCAGGGGATTTGAGATTCAGTAAAAAGCTTTCAACTGTTGTTCAACCACAACTCTGAACTTTTGAATGTTTTGAGAAATTCCTGCTGAAGTTGATATTCTTTCTCGGTATTTGTCAACGAATAGTTACATCTCACAAAAGGTTAGTGGTACGATTGTTTTTCTGCAGAAGTATCGAAATAGGCTTATCTACCACTTTGAAAAGCTTTACACTGTCAAATTGCAGCTGTCTCTGGCATTTCATAATGTTGAAGCATTCATGAAGAAGTCACTATCCCTCCTCAATCATTGATAGTGAAGTTCTACATCTTGAAAATTGCTTGAGCAGAATTCGTTGTTTCCAATCATGATATTTCATGATGTTGAACTACACTATCAATGATCGAGGAGGGATAGTGACTTCTTCATGAATGCTTCAACATTATGAAATGCCAGAGACAGCTGCAATTTGACAGTGTAAAGCTTTTCAAAGTGGTAGATAAGCCTATTTCGATATTTCTGCAGAAAAACAATCGTACTGCTAACCTTTGTAGGATGTAACTATTTGGTGACAAATATCGAGAAAGAATATCCACGGAGTGATAAACAGATTTGATGGGTGGATTGTAGATTATCTGAACTTATGTGCTGTTCAAAGCATCTGTGTTCCTTTCAATTCTTGTTTTTGTCATTTCAAGCCTACTTGATAATATTTCCCATATTATGTACTTTGCGTATTCATGCTCTGTTTTTTCGGGTTTTTATCCAGACAAGCGAATCAAATTTTCAAAAAATCGCTCTGGTCCACCATTTTCACACCTTTCATGATTTCATTTTGTGAAGGGTCTACCATCAATATGTTTATCCAAAAATGGAGCATGGGTCCAATTTTTTTATCCTAACTTTTTTGAAAATTTGCCCCCCAAAAAGGGGTGGGGTGTTCTTTGGGGATATGCTTTCACTCATTCAGTACACCTAATGATACTATATCATTCAGTTCCATGATTGACCTCATTGCAGTTTTTGCTCTCTCGGTTTTCAAGGAAAATTGAATAAATCGGTACAGCTTTTACGAGACGGCTTTAAGGGTCTGAGGGGCAAACTGTGGGTTAAAGTGATGCTTGTGATGATCTAATTCAGGAAATTGAAAGCATTTTCACACAACATCTCAGGATTAGCCTGGGTCTTTAAGGGTTAAAATGATTCGATAATGATTTAATTTGGTTTCTTTATGGTTCGTACCTGGAATTTTCACATTTCACTTTTACTTTCATTGGACTTTGCATTTGGGTCATTCCACGTCAATTGGACCAAGAAGGGGTGGGGGGTTCGGCGATTTTTTTGAAATTTTTCCTGTGGAAAGACCTTCCGAAGGGATGACCAATGGCGCAAATCGCAGCCGTCTAGCCCATTTTTAAAGGCAGCCAGGGGGTGTCAAAGTTTTCAGTGAACCTAAAATATCCTCCATTTCAGCAGTGGATTACTCGATAACCGCGATACCTACCAAAATGGAACTTTTTCCCATAGTTAGGGGTTTTGAAAGGCTTTTTGGTGATATCATAAAAATCAGTGTTGCCACTTTTTTTCGTACAAAAAATTAGCTCAAAAAGTTTCGAAACGTAGTTTTCATATTGTTCCGACTCTCAAAAATTCTGAAAAAAATATATTATGGACAACTTTTCATGCTGAACAACATATTAAAAAATTGGGATGGTAACACGTTACAAAGTTGATTTAAAAAAATTTAAAGTTTGCGAAAAAATGCAATTTTTTGATTTAAAAGATGAAAAAAAGTTTTGATAGGTGAAGTTGACCCGTGTGACCTCTATTTTTACGTATCTGTTGAAAAAGTTGAAAAAACACTTTCACTCGATGAAATGAACTCCTCACAAAAAATCAAAATTCAAAAAATAGACGAATTTTCATTTTTTCTTATGAGTGTGACTTTTATCAACTTTTTCATGGAATGCGTCAAAAAGAGGTCAAAATAAGACAACTGAATAAATTTGAACTTTTTTTAATGTTTGGAATTGAAAATATAATTTTTTCGAATTTTGATTTTTTTGTGATGAATTAATTTTAATTTTTTTAGCTTTTTGAACTTTGAAAATCAAATTTAAAAAAGGTTCCACGTATACTACTGAAGAGCTGTTTCTCAATTTCAATTTTTGCGCTTCCTTCCCCCCCCCTCCTTGTTGGATTTCACGAGAAAAGAATTCCTTTTTTCTAGATTTCCCTTAAAGCACCAACATTTTCGATTGAAAAAAATTACAAAAATTCACTTCAATTTTCATTTTTACACCAGAATTCTTCAAAATAATAATTCCCTTCTCAAGAAAAAACTACTCCTGGTCAGTGGTCTTCTAATCTATGTTAATTTATAATACTTTTTATATGGAGCCCCCTGCCCTTCTCAAAGTTGAAAACAATCAAGAAAAATAAAAAATTAAAGTTTGCAAAAATGAAAAAAATATGTACCATAAAAAATTGCTAGTAGTAAAGGCGTGAACTCGCACCCAGCTTTTTTGGTACCTCTGCACCCAGTACCTATAAACCCAGTTAGTATAGGGTTATATGGAACGTGTTTCGCGAGGCGGGATGCGGGGAGGAGGGATGGTCCGCGTGCAGGTAGTTTGCAGGTACGATGCGTGTTATCTGTTCTAGCCCTCCCACCCCTGCAGGCACCGACAACGGGTATTTCCTATATGTGGAGTGCGGGAACCCCCTACCAATACACTTGTCGCATTCGTTTTCTGCACTATGTGTGTATGTATTCGAGCGTTGAAAATCAGTATGTTTGGCTTATGCGATATGCACGATTTTTTTTGGGGGGTAGGTACGTACGTGTATATAAATAGGTAGGTACCTATACTTTTTTTTCCTCGGACGTGGGTAGGAACAACACAGTGAGTTTCAATTTTGCTTTGGGAAGTAAAATTGGAACTTTTGCATAACCTTAACCTATAAAGGGTGGAGGGTACTGGAACACAAGTGGAAGGACCCGTAACCCCCCCCCTTCCCCCAATCATTCCTTTTAATTTGATAAGTAGGTTTTAATTATTTATTCATTTAATTCGTTTGTTTAATGGGTATACATTAGTGTTTGAACATAATATAAGTAGGTACCTACCTATAAAAAAGAATACAGTGAAAATTTTCCATCATTGATAAGAAGTGTATCGTTTAGTGAAGTTGTTTTTTTTCAAAACTGAGTTATGGATATCGAATGGAAACACCCCTTTTCTGCAATTGTAGCAGGACCTTCAGGGTGTGGTAAAACCCAGTTTGTAATAAAATTTTTAAAGTACTTAGATGTAATATGTGATACAAAATTTCATGAAATTATATGGTGTTATGCTGAGTGGCAACCTTGGTATTCGGAACATCCTGAGATTCATTTTGAAGAAGGCTTACCAAATGCTGCGTTTCCAGATAATAAACCTCGTTTAGTAATTATTGACGATTTAATGCGTGAAGCGGATAACAAAGTGGTTGATTTGTTCACAAAAGGATGTCACCATAAGAATATAAGTGTGTTTTACATAACGCAGAACCTTTTTCATCAGGGTAAAGGACAACGTGATATTTCTCTCAATGCTCACTACATTGTATACTTTAAGAATCCTAGAGATAAGGCACAAATCCAACATCTAGCTAGGCAAATAAGTCCAGAGGACCCAAGATTTTTACAAGAAGCCTATAATGATGCCACATCTCAACCTCATGGATATCTGTTACTGGATTTGAAACAAAGTACCCCAGATGAAATTCGGTATCGTACCAACATTTTCCCATCTGATAAAGGCTGCTATGCTTATGTTCGCAGGAAATGAATAAATACTTTTGTTTTCTTAATAAAAAAGTCAGTTTTGCAAAATGTCTCTTAATGTGAAGAACAACATTGAGCTCCTTAAGGCTCTACCCAAAGTAAATAGTACGCAACGTGTGAATATATTGAAAAATGCGGATGTAAAATTAATTAATGCCATTTGTGAGTGTGCATTGAATACTTTAAAAGGAACAGTACCATTAAGTTCACATCAGAAGAAGAATTTAGCTCGTTACAAGCGGTTATTGCGTATGCTTGTTCAAAGAAGAGCATCGTGGAAACATAAGAGAAAGCAATTGGTTCAAACTGGGAAAGGGGTATTCTTACCAATCCTTCTTGGAGCAGCCTTGAACACTTTATTGAATTATATTACATCACATTAAAATGGATTCTAAAATCAAGAAAATGATGTTGGTACCAGCGGATGCTTGGAATGCCGAGCGTTTAATTAATCATGTACCACCAGCTCCTCCTCCTGTCCATACTGTACCTACTTATACAAACGATCCAGTAATAGCCGGCCCAGCCAAACTCACTATTCATGAGTTGGAAAAAGAAATGTCCAGAGTATTGAGTGATAACCAGCTAGATGATCGAGATAAGTGGAATATGTACTATCAGACTCTTCAAAAATATTTCCATAGGACTAATAATGTTAGAAAACCTTTGGTTTTACCAATTGTGGACCGTGCAGATGTTGAAAAGGCAAATATATCCAGAGCAATTATACCATCCCGCCAACACCCTGACTTTGAGAAATCATTACAAGATGGTACAAGAAGTTTATCTGAACATCATATTTTGGCACCATTACCCAAAACATTTAGACAGAAGGCTATAAGATTTCTTAACTGGATAAGGGATACTAATGTAATAACATGGGATGATGCTGGTACCGTGTATGTTCATGGAGAAAGAATACCTAGATCTAACATTGCAGACCTGGTGAGTGATTTTATGCGCAATAGAACAACAGTTGGACCTGCTAACGGATGGTATGCTTTTGGACATGCGTTGAAAAATTTGAATGTACCTAGAGACTTTATAGGAAACACATTTAGGTGGAAAGCTTTATCACAAGTTGCACCCATTTATGAAGAAGAAGACTTTGAAGGTGTGGAGCTAGTTGATAAATATTCACCACTTTTAAAACCTATGACTCGTGCCAGTAAACAACAGGCAATATTAGAAAGTAATCGTTTAATGAAGAAAAGACATTCTTGGTTAACTTTTAAGTAAACATGGACAGCATAAATGAAGATAAAAATCTAAAAATCTTGGAAAACTTGTATTATAACAAAGCTGAAGCAACATCCTTTTCTGGAGCAGCTCCTTTGGTGAAACGTGTAAAAAATGAAATACATTCTCAAAGAGTAAATGATTGGCTAAGAGGACAAGACACATATACATTATTCAAGCCAGCACTAAGAACATGTAAAAGGAATTGCTACATAACTAATAATATTAATGATCTTTGGCAAGCTGATCTGGTTGATTTACAAAATTTAAGTAAAAATAATGACGGTATGAAGTACCTGTTGACAGTGATCGATGTGTTCAGTAAAAAAGCTTATGTGGAGCCATTAAAAACTAAATCATCAACAGATATCATTTCAGCATTTGGAAAAATTATCAGTTCTCAAAAACCCCGTGATTTACAAACAGATAAAGGTAGTGAATTCATTGCCCAAAATGTACAAAAATTTTTCAAGGATAACAACATCAACCATTACACTACACAAAACCCAGATGTAAAAGCAGCAGTAATTGAACGCTTCAACAGAACCCTGAAAACAAAGATGTGGCGGTATTTACACTATATGAACACCCAACGTTACATTGATGTATTGCAAGACTTGGTAAATGGTTACAATAATTCCTATCATCGCACCATTCGTATGTCACCAAATAGTGTAAGTGAGAATAATATTTTACAAGTTTACAAAAATACCTATGGTAACATGGATTTACTGGATAAGACTATTTATAAGAAGCCAAAACTTCAAGTAAATGACTATGTAAGATTACGCAAAGAAAAGGGAACATTTGAAAAAGGATATGAAACTAATTTTACAGAAGAAGTTTTCAAAGTAAAGAGAGTGATAGGACATGTATTACCTGTGTATGAAGTTGAAGATTTAAATGGGGAAGTGCTTGAAGGTAAATTTTACGAAGCAGAGTTGCAAAAAATTAATTTTGATCTGAATGTTGATTTTAAAATAGATAAAATACTGCGCACTAAAGGTAAAGGGACCAGTAAACAATTGCTTGTTAAGTGGAGAGGTTATCCGGACTCGTTCAATTCTTGGATTTCTGAAAAAGATTTGGTAGATGTTTGAAGTTGAAAATATTTTAAAATGTTTAACAGTTCTTTTTATATTACCTTACCGAGCAATGCTTCGATGAAACTGTATCCTGAAAATACTTTGGCATCTTACACCAACAAACTTGCAAACAGAATTACATTGAAAGAAGATGACTGGGAAGTAGCATTGGTAGAGATTCAATACCCTGCTGTGTTCACTAATATTAAAAGTAAAGATATTTGGATGAAAATTGAACATGAAGTAAAAGATGATTCCTCTACTACTGTGATCAATGTTGCTGATGGTATTTATGACAACATCGAAAGTCTTCTACTGCTTTTAAATGAAAAATTGAAAGGTCCACCATCTATGGGTTTTGAATTTGATTACTTCAGCATAACAAACAGAGTAAAATTAGAGATTTCAGCAGCAAGATTGACAGAAATTCATTCCATTCTTCTTAGCCCCCTTCTGGCAATAGTTTTAGGGTTTGCATTACCAGAGGAATTGGAAAATTCAGTCACATTCACATTATACACAGTTTTAGTTAAGGAAATGAGTTCCAGTGCAATTTTACATGACCAGATTGAAGAGAGTTTAGCAGACTCTAGAACCTCATCACTTGCAGTACAATCCCCTTTCCCTCCTAGCTTACAGTTTGATGTTCCTCCACATATGTACATTTACAGTGATGTTGTAGCACCTAACTTTATTGGTGATACTTTGGCGCCTTTGCTAAGAATTGTCAAAACTGGAGAAGTTGGAAAAAATATTAGTCACACATTCACAGAACCTTACTATATACCAGTATTGAAGCGAGATTTTGAAACAGTTGAAGTAAATATAAGGAAGGACAGTGGCGAACTTGTTCCATTCTTGTGTGGGAAGTTGAACGTGCGGCTGCATTTTAGACGAAATGGCTCGTTATCGCAGAAATCCAACTAATGTTTTTGATGAGTATTACGAGTTACAAGCTGGTGGCAATGGTATGGCATACTTTCAAGGCTCTCCTTATCAAAGGGGGCATGGCATCGGTAGTTTTCTTGGTGGACTTTTTAGAGGCGCTTTACCATTGCTTAAATCTGGTGCAAGAGCTGTTGGAAAAGAATTATTACAGTGTGGTATTAATGTTCTTGATGATCTACCTGAGGCAACGTTGAAAGATTCAGTCAATACCCGCACTGGTAAGGCTGTTCAAAAAGGATACCAATTGAAGCAAATCTATGAAGTGTGGTCATACAAGAGTACACAGTATGATAAAAACACCAAAAAAGGTGGATTATTTTCTGAATACATAGATTTATTCTCTACCATAAAGCAGAAATCGTCGGGATACCCGCCCAATGTAAGAACAGACGAGGATAAGAAGAAGTTTGTAAAGGAATTATATGACAGGGAGGGTATAACTCTTAAAGTGGATGAAATCCAGTCTAACCCGGGACTGCGATCACTAAGTAAACTGTGCCTGAATAGGTGAGCTTCTATTTTTTTTCTTATCAATAGGTTAAGCGTATTCAAGTAGAGAATTCAAATACTTATCTCGTTTTTTTTCTGTTTCACAGTTTATGGGGAAAGTTTGGCCAGCGTAATAATGTGGGCTCAACAACAATTATAGACTCCCAAGCCACCTTGTTTCAATACTTGGAGGACCCATCTAAAGAGATTTCAAGCATCATGTTTATGCCAGGTAGAGATGGAAACGATATTGCCTACGTAAATTGGAAAGTGATTGAAGAATGCGCGGAAGATTCCAACTTCATAAATCCTATAATATGTGCACATGTAACTGCTGAGGCACGTCTGGTGTTATATGAGTACCTGGAAAAGTTGGGTAATCGCGTGTTATACTGTGACACTGACTCCATAATTTACACCGAGTTACCACATGACCTTAAAATTGAAACTGGACCATTCCTTGGTCAAATGGGAGATGAGCTGGCTACAGAATATGGCGAGGGGGCCTATATAACTGAGTTTATATGTGGTATGTTTTTTTTCTCCATTATTATTGCTCTTATTAATTGTTTACAATCAATAAATTAACTGTTCTTTTGGTGTATGTATGTGTTTCAGGTGGACCAAAGAATTATGGATATTGCGTCAAAACAGCGAAAAATGAATATAAATATGTTGTTAAGATTCGAGGGATCACATTAAATCATCAAGTCTCCAAATCATTAAATTTTGAAAATATGAAAGAATTTATCCTGAACCCTCCTCCAAATCCTGTACAGGTAAAATATGAAAATAAAATTCAACGAAAAAGGCCGTTCATGGTAATAAACTACGAAGCAACTAAAAAATATGGAGAAGTTTCATCCAAGAGACGAAAAGTGGGACTACGTACTCTACCTTACGGATACATTGACCCAGATATTGATATGGATGATCAAGATTAAAAGTTATGTCAATATTTTTTTTTTTTCAATACACTACTGCTCCTCTTTTTTTTTTTTAATACTCTGTATTTTTGTAATTAGGTATAGTTAGGTACTATTACTTGGTTCATATAAGTACTCTTACCTTATACATACGTTTTTTTTTCTTCTTTGCATTAATCTGTACATACTCATACTTTGTATTATTACTATTATTATTTTTTTCTTCTTCTTTTTCTATGGTAATATAGAAAAATATATGTTCTTTTAAACAAATGAAATCATTTTTTTTTCGTGAATTAGTACAGGTAATGAAAAATATTTTTATTGCTTAAGAATTTTTTTTGAATAATTTCCTTCTGAATCAGAAACCGCCTAGGGTCTTTCAAGTTATTTTGATACCTCTGCACATAACCAGCCAAAGTACATTTTAAAAAAAAAATGGAATAATTTTTGAAAATTCTCTATTTTTTAGTCTAAATCCCTTTCAAAAAAAAAACATCCTTCTCTCTCTAAAAAAAACAACGTACTTTTCATTACATAAAGACCCGCAGCAAAATTGAAAAAAAAAAACAAAAAAATAATAAATAGAAAAAATTTTCTGTTTTTTTGATCAAATAATTTCTCTTTTCAAGAAATTACTTTCCTCAGTTTTCCGAGCAAAATTAATCTTTATTATTATTATCCTCGTAAAAGTTCTAAAACAGAAGTAGGCAATTTTCAAAAAAAATCATGATTTTTTTTTGCTTTACCCCCCCCCCTACCCGACCCGTTTTGGTAAAAAATGGCCCAGTCCCATAAGATAATTTTTGAGATTCTACGACGTCCTAAACCATTACCATAAAAATCCAAGACCACTTTTAGGGTTCTACCATGCAGTTGAAAATTCGCCAATCGCCAATTTTTGTGTAAATTTGTGCTTTTAAAATGCTTACTTCTGAAATATTTCGCATGCTTAAATCGGGCCAAAGCATGGAAAGAAATAATTTTTGAAACGGGGGAAATATTTTAGAGCGCAGTTCTGTCGAATGTCACTCGAGATCCAACACGAGTTGGGAATTAATTCAAACATTTTTTATCTTTTGGGAATTCAACTCACCAAACCCAAAATTTTCATAGAATTTTTTCTTTCGATAAAATGGGGGTTTAAATATTTAAAAATTCGCCACAAGAAAAATCAAAAACATTTTTTCACGAGTACCTATCAAAATAAGAGCCATCTTACAGAATCGCCATTTCAAAAATTCAAAAATTCTGAGTGAACTGAATCAACTTTTCTAAGAGGTAAAAAAAACCTACGCATAAAAAAAAACTAAAAAATAAGGGGTTGTCTTGATTTTGACATTTGTACAGCATTTCCATGTTTAATAAATCCCAATTACCTACCTAACTACTCTAGAATGTTCTCGTACTAATCCCAAGTTGGCCTGCCTGAATTTCCTAACCTCTTCATTACTTCCCAAACACCACAACAAAAAAAACTGATCAAAGGAAGAATCATTAATCGCTGTCCTGAAAGGATACGAACACATACATTGCCTCAGATAATCAATTACACGCGTCTTCATCTCGTGCATCATTTGTTCCGATGAAAGAAATGTTTGAAAAAATTTTATAAATTCGTTCGACATGCTCATTAATACAAGAAAAAGCCATCGTGATAAATTTTCTGGATTCATAAGAGACAACAACAGTTGATTTTTGAAATTTGTAGCAAGATCAACGTTATTATAAGCATCGCAGATGAACTCGTTGAATTAAGTATGTAGTGTGACTAAGATGATGAGACTGGAAAACAGATCTTCCATCGAGAAAATTTGACCGTAGCAACTGCTGCTTGGAAAGTTTCGCTGTATCTTCATTAAGGTAACAAAAATTCACAAAATTATTCAATTCTTCAAAATTAGGTTCCTTTATCAACTTGACAAAGAGATTCTGTACGTGTTGGCTTGTTACCATGACTTTCTGTTTGAACTGGATAATTGTATCAGCGTTCTCAAAATACATTTCCATTATTTGTTGCAAATCATATGCACTTTTGCCAAGGATCAAATGATGCCAAGAGTTGGTTCAAAATGAGCTTCTCGTTTCGAAAGTTGCACTCCTCAGAACTACCAATAGGACCTCCAACGAAGTGTTCATGAAATTTTCAAGACGATAGGAATTGAACAGATGTAATTGGGTTGATATTTGGTTAATCGCCGATTGTTTCAAATCACTTGGAGCATTGTACCATATCTTACAACATAGCCATAACCTTTGTAGATCATGATTCTCCACACTTTTGTGGCGCGTACCTACACTCCATTTCTAACATACCCACGACTAGGGCGATAAAATTTCGCTTGTTTATTTTGTTTCTCATGCTCATCCATGTTCGAAGTATGATCCTTTCATCAGCATATCGATTTTTCAACAAATCACAGATCAGATAACAGCCTTTCCCATCGAAAAAATGAATTTAACTGGTGCTTGTGGAACTTTGGAAAAAAAATGAATCTAACAAATGTATCTCCATCACGCTCTTGGAGTTTCCCAGCGTTTCGAAATTGGTCTTGGTAGGGTATCCGATTCCAAAAATATTCCACTGATGGCCCATTACAAGGCATGCGATTACTGAACATTAATTCATCGACAGTCCCAGTCTGTAGGGTTATCCTATGTAGTTCATTTCTAAGATGGCAAATCCAATAATTGAGGGTATTCACGAAAATTAATATTATTCAAACCTATCTTCTTGCGTATAGATGGCAAAATTTGTCTGATATCGTCTTCGAAAAAATACGTACACGCTATTTTAAATTTCTCGTAAAGTATAGGTACCTACCTATTTATATACACGTGCGTGCCTACCCAAAAAAAAATTCGTGCATAAGCCAAATATACTGATTTTCAACGCTCGAATACATACACACATAGTGTAGAAAACGAACGCAACGAGTGTATAGGTATTGGGTTCCAAGGTACAGGGCAGTGAATGCATCGGACGCACTCCACGTAGGTATGTATACAAAATACCCATTGCCGGTGGTGGTAGCGGTGGGAGGGGTAGAACAGATAACACGCATCGTATACCTGCAAACTACCTGTACGCGGACCATCCCTCCTCCCCGCATCCCGCCTCGCGAAACACGTTCCATATAACCCTATACTAACTGGGTTTATAGGTACTGGGTGCAGAGGTACCAAAAAAGCTGGGTGCGAGTTCACGCCTTTACTACTATTGCTTTCAAAACATTTTTTGAAAATGGGAACCAATGATGACGATTTGAGGAACTTGAGAAAAAAGCCGATTTAAAAAAATTCAAAGTTTGCGAAAAAATGCGATTTTTTGATTTAAAACATGAAAAAAGTTTTGATCGGCGAAGTTGACCCTTTTGACCCCTACTTTTACGTAGGTATCTGTTGAAAAATTTAAAAAAACACTTTCACTCGATGAAATGAACTTCTCACAAAAGAAATCAAAATTCGAAAAGATTCAAAAAATGAACGAGTTTTTATTTTTTTGTGTGAGTGTACTTTTTATCAACTTTTTCATGAAATACGTTACTGAATAAATTTAAACTTTTTTTGATGTTTGAAATTGAAAATTGAATTTTTTCGAATTTGATTTTTTTGTGAAGCTTTGTTCATTTCATCGAGTGAAAGGGGGTTTTCAACTTTTTCAACAGATACGTAAAAATAGGGGTCAAATGGGTCAACTTCACCTATCAAAACATTTTTTCATCTTTTAAATCAAAAAATCGCATTTTTTCGCAAACTTTGAATTTTTTTAAATCGACCTTGGAACATGGTACCATCCCAATTTTTTAATTATGTTGTTTAGCATGAAAAGTTGTCCATAATTTATTTTTTTCAAAATTTTTGAGAGTTGGAACGATACGAAAACTACGTTTCAAAACTTTTTGAGCTAATTTTTTGTACGAAAAAAAGTGGCAATACTGATTTTTATGATATCACCAAAAAGCCTTTCAAAAACCCTAACTATGGGAAAACGTTCCATTTTGGTAGGTATCGCGGTTATCGAGTAATTCACTGCTGAAATGGATGATATTTTAGGTTCACTGAAAACTTTGACACCCCCTGGCTGCCTTTAAAAATGGGCTAGAGGGCTGCGATATGCGCCATTGGTCATCCCTTCGGAAGGTCTTTCCACAGGAGAAATTTCAAAAAAATCGCCGAACCCCCCTCCATCACTTCTTGGTCCAATTGACGTGGAATGACCCCCCCCCTCCCCACCTTACCATATCCAAGAAAAGAAACTTCCAAAATTTGTAAAATCAGCCCGAAATGTATGGTCTTTTCACAGGACATCCTGTAGATTGCACCCTAATACATAAATCCGTACTTCAACAACACCCCCCCCCCCCGCCTTAACTTATTTAAAATCGCTCATACCCTCGAATCAAAACCAGTAGGGGGTGTCCAAAAATTCGGGCATTATGCAAAAGCAGTACGAAAGTATAACTTATGACGATGTTTCAGTAAGGGATGAAGGAGGGGGGAGAGGTAGAATCGAAATTTATTCAGCTCGAAGCAGTTTTTCAAGGTAGCCCAAAGCATTTTTCTGGTGAATCAAAAAATGAAAAACAGTGGGACTTTTCGATAATTTTGGTCAAAATTACCGGTGATTTTTTTTCAAAATGTTTTAATAAGATGTGAAGGGGGGATGGGTCAAGTCCAACTATTCAAATCAGAGATTTTTCAGCCCACAGTCCAAAGCAGCAGGACTTTTTGGCGGTTTTTGAGAAAAATGTGGATTTTTATGACAGGATTTTAAAAAAATCAATGATTTGAATAGGAGGATGAGAGGGAGGATCCCACCAACATTTTCTGTTTTTCAAAAAGTCAGCACAGAATAATACGTGTGAGACACTCAGAATTTCCAATTTAAAAAAAAAATGAAAATAAATATGAAGAATTTCTGATGAAGTTCGATTGAAAAAAATGCAAAAATAACAAGACTTTTTTGGCAATTCTGATGAAAAAAAATGAATTTTTTGGTGCATTTTGGAAATTGAAATTTCTGCGAGACAAAGTTGATAATTTTGATGACTTTTCTGATTTTTTTCTAAGTGAAGACTTCAGATTTTTTGGCAACTTTGGCAAACAAGTTGGAATTCTACTTTGAAATTTTGTCCAAAAGAAGTCTTCTGTGTAATTTTGGCAAATCACGACTTTTTTGCAACTTTGGCAACGAAAATGGAATTTAAAAAAATTTCGGTAGAGTAAGTCTTGTTTTATAATTTCAGTTAAAAGAAGTTTTTTAGTCATATTAACAAAAAAGGAAGTTTTGTTAATTTGACAGATTATTTTTAATTTTGACAAGGACTTTTTTTTGAAAATTTACGAGTAGGTGGAAAAAATAAATCTTTTTGTGATTTTGACGAAAAAATTGGCCTGAAAGAGACATTCGTGTTTGGTAAAATGTTTTTTTTTTTCTTGCAAATCTTGACAATTGCAATTTCTGCAAACAAAGTTTGCAACTTTGGCAAGAAAAGACTTTTTTGTGATTTAAAAAAAAAGTGTTTTTTTTTGTAATTTTGACACCAAAAAAAAAACATTTTGGAATTCTGAGGGTATAGATCTGGTTTTTTGATTTTTACAAAAATAACTCGAAAAGAATTTCTTGAAGATTTTAACGAAGGAATGCTTGTGTTTAATTTCGGGCAAAACAGGGCCTCTTCGCAATTCTGGCAAAAAGGACCTTTTTTTGACGAAAAAGTAAATGGTAATTTTTTTAAAAAAAGAACCCAACTTGTGTAACTTAAATTTTTTTTGGAATTATTTTGAGCAAAAAAGAGGTTTTTTCAAAATTTAGGTCGATAGGGGACTTTTGGATAGTTTTTGAGAAAACTGATTTTTTTTGAAACTTTATTTTGACAATTATTGCAATTTTGGCGAAACAGCTAAGAATCGTTTTAAAATTTTGCCAATTGCAATTTCTGTAAAAAAAAAGAAGAAGAAGAAAGAATTCTACAGTTTTGGAAAAAATTAAGACTTTTTGACACTTCTGTCAAACCGGGATGTCGATAGAGAGGGGGCAAAGAGGGCAGTTTGCCCCAAGCCCACGCTTTCTGAGGGGGCCCGACAAAAGAAGGGTTCAGAAAAGTAAGGTTAGTGTCTTTTTCAGGACATTTGTGAAGTTATAAATATTATTTCGGGTTCATTTGTGTACACTCTTAGTTACAATTTGCTTGATTTAGTCATTTTGAAAATTATTTTTATTCGTTTTCTAATGTTTTTGTTTCATTTTGTTACGATTACAGGCCTCAGATTATAAATGCCGCTTTGCAATATGATGGCCATGCAGCACCGGAAGAATAAGCGTGGCCTGCAGCAACTATCGGACGCCCAAAAGCTCGAAGCGATTACCAAAGTGCAAAAAGGCGAAACGAAAGCGGCCGTTGCCCGAGAATTCGGCGTCCCCGAGTCTACCTTGAGAGGATGGTGCAAGAAAGCCAAACTGAACGGACATTGTCACTCGGTTATGAATAAATCGCTTCAAGTTACGTCCACAATGTCGCCAGTCTTGTTAACGTCAGAGGTAAGCACTAAGCCGAGAGTTATAGTACATGTTAATCGCCCCAAAGGGTATACCGACCTAGCTTCTGATACCACGACGACGTATAAAACACAGATCCGATATACCTACGAGTTACGAGTATGTAGGTGTCGTAGGTAGTTTTTAATGTAGGATTACGTTACAAAGATATACCGAAAGCGTCATTTCGTGCGTATTTTCTCCTTTCTTTTTTTCTAACATTTTTTCCTTTTTCTATTTTATCGAATTATTTTTTTTTCACGAGGAAAGAAAATGAAAAGGAAAAGGGTTCTTTCTTTATTTTTTTCTCTTTTTAAGGAAGGATTCAACGACGACGTAGATACTCCCACTCGCTCGAATTTATATATCGAGATACAACGAATTATCTACTAAGAGAAAGGACCAGCAGTATGATAAAATGTCAAGTATATGTGAGTTTTTGAAATGGGTTGAAAATATTATCGAGTATATTCGTTCCTTATGTTGGTTGTTCCTGATTCGGTGACTCCACTTTTTTCCCGAAAATTGCTCAAGACCATGCCTTTTGCTGGAATTGTCAGCATCTTGCATTCTGCCAAAAATTAAGAAGTCGTACTTACTTTTTACAAAAATCGCCCAGAAAATTGCAAAAAATTCTCAATTTTTTTTGTTGCTAAAAACAGTCATAAATATTTACCTTTTAGTTTTTCACCTAAAATGTTGAGAAATAATCCAACTTTTTTTTTTTTTGCTAGAGATTGGGTTCATTTTTGGTCAAGAATTTCCAAAAAGACTTGCCTTTTTCAAAAATTGTCTAGTCTGAAAGGTGAACCCCTATCTTTTTTTTCGCCGAAAGTTGGAAAAGAACAACCGAAAAAAAACGTGAAATAACCCAGCAAAGAGGTCTCAAAACTTTTCAACACATTTTTAAAAATGTTCAAAAATTTTTAAAAGTTGAACTTTTGAAAAAAAGGTTTCAGAAGTATTGTAAAACAATTGGTCTAGAACGTTTCACTTCAAAGTATAGTTTTTTTGGTGGGTGGAGGGGGAATAGAGGTGGGAACCTTACTAGTCATCTGAAAAAATGACGAACAAAATTTTTGAAAACTCGATTGACCCCTCCCCCCTCGCTCTCTTTAAAAGTGTCTTGAAAAATGAATATTATGTTGTTGTTGTTTTTTTTTTTTGTATCCTCCGCTGTTCACAATTCTGAGGAAAAATGATGAAATATTTTCATCAAATATATTTTTAGGAATCAATTTTTTATTGTATTTTTCATTTTTACAAGTGGTGGGGGGGGGAATCTAAAGTCATGACCCTTTATCACTTGTCAAAATTTCAAGTGCTAAAGTGCCTTTTTCGATTTTTGGTGAATTTTTGACAATCAGCCAAAAATGAGAAAAAAAATCAAAATTTTACCAAATTGACCGAGAAAGCTGAAATTTGGGATATACCCTATTTTCGACATGTCAAATCAATTGGAAACGGTTTCAACCCGTTTTGAGCAGTTCTGGAGCCTCCAGCAGATTTTTGAAACTCGAAATTCCCACAAAATTCCATCAAATTGGAGTTGTAAAGCTGAAATTTATTCTAAAAACTAAATTCAATACGCTACGAAGTAGTGCAGGTGAATTTCAAGTCGTTTTGGAGCCTTTAGCGACTTTTTGAAAATTCCTGAAGCCTCTAGCAGATTTTTGAAACTTTAAATTTTCACAAAATTTCATCAAAATGGAGATGGAAAGCTGAAATTTACTCTACACTCAAATTTTAACACCCTCTGAAGATGACTTCAGGTGAGTTCAAGTCATTTTAGAGCCTCCAGCGACTTTTTTGAAAATTACTGGAGCCTCCAGTAGATTTTTGAAACTTGAAATTTCCCCACAATCTCATAAAACTGAGATGGAGAGTCGAAATTCATTCTGCAAACTAATTTCAATACGCTACGAAGTTGACTGCTGGTGGATTTCAAGTCGCTTTGGAGCCTCCAGGGACTTTTTGAACGGTTGCATGGCGTTTTACTGGAAAATTGAAATTTCCTAAAAGTAGGTGGAAGCTTCAAAACCATTTGAAACCACCATGTAGTCTGCGAAGTAAACAGCTTGCCAACTCCATTTGATAAATTAAAAGTTTGGGGAAATTTCAAGTTTCAAAAATCTACTGGAGGCTCCAGTAATTTTCAAAAAAGTCGCTGGAGGCTCTAAAATGACTTTAACCCACCTGAAGTCGTCTTCAGAGGGTGTTAAAATTAGAGTGTAGAGTAAATTTCAGCTTTCCATCTCCATTTGATGAAATTTTGGGGAAATTTAAAGTTTCAAAAATCTGCTGGAGGCTTTAGGAATTTTCAAAAAGTTGCTGGAGGCTCCAAAACGACTTGAAATTCACCTGCAGTACTTCGTAGCGTATTGAATGTATTTTTTAAAATAAATTTTAGCTTTAGAACTCCAATTTGATGGAATTTTGTGGGAATTTCGAATTTCAAAAATCTGCTGGAGGCTCCAGAACGCTCAAAACGGGTTGAAACCGTTTTCAATTGATTTGGCATGTCGAAAATAGGGTACATCCCAAATTTCAGCTTTCTCGGTCCATTTGGTAAAATTTTGATTTTTTCCCTCATTTTTGGCCTAAATTCGATTTTCAAAAATTCACTAAAAATCGAAAAACGCACTTTAGCACTTGAAATTTTGACAGATGAATAATTTTTGCATGATCTTTCGATCTACCTTTGTAAGGTTTGAAAAATATCATGCAAGTAAGTCCTATGTTGAAAGTTGAAACGCAAAATCTGCGATTTCGGTTGACCTGTCAATCAAAATGGCCGCCATTTTGTAAGTAAGCCCAACTTTTTTCTGGGGCAAGAATGCTTTGAAATGTTTCTTAGGATGTCCCCTTTAAGAAAAAAGTTGTCCCGGAGGATCGGCGGGGGGGGGGGGGTGCAATTACTCCTATTGTCATATCGCACCTCGGGAGTAATAAGGTCACATCTCAAAAAAGTGAAATTTTTAAAGGAGAGTGATTTTCTTTTTTTTGAAAACTTGATTCATTATTTTTATCAACTTATAATTAATTGTGAGGAATGAATAGCACCTCATTTTAAAGATCTGGTATCCTACCTTCATTTAGCATAAGAACACATTGAAAAATAAAATCTTAAAGAGGATATATTTCAGTGTTTGGAAAACATTTTGAGTTAGAACCTTTCATTAAAGTTGATGTGGAGGCGAAAGGAAGCGTCCAAAAAAATTTCATTTTAACAAAGTTGTAGAGAATTAAATTTCCAATCGACATAATGTCGTTAGTTTTTTTCTAGAGTGCTTAGTTTTTGAGTTTTTCTCAAACAACTAAAATTTCGTGATATGTGCAAATTCATTTTTCTGAAAAGTGATCAATTTAAAAAAATTTTTCCATTTGGTACAAACCAATAAAAAATGCACTCTTTGTGACTATTTCTAACTGACAAACATTCAAAACAATCAAAACTGTTTGTTAACACTTTGCATGTACAAAATTTGCTCAAAAAAGGTGGAGTTTTTTGAGATGTCACCTTATAACTCCAAACAACTTGCAATGTTGTTGGGATTTTGAGTTAGGTCATTTGGGTTTTTTACATGATCTAGGTAATGTACCCAACTCAAAGTGTTATTTTTGGTTGAGGGGGGTCATACAAGCCCCAAAAATGCAAAAACATCAAAATCAATTTTTTTTGAGATGTGACCTTATTACTCCCGAGGTGCGATATGCCGGACTATAAGGAATCCTCTATCACACCCTCACCAACCTCAAGCGAATTCGATCAATTACGAATTCCACCTCCTAACCCCTTTGGTAATTGTCAGTTATTTTCGATGAAAAATTTGCAACGAAATGGCCATCTTTCTAGAGCAGTTTTTCGTTGTGCACATTCTGTTGGACACGGTTGCCAATGTCATGCCGGATCCACAGTCCACACATACGAGTACACCTTTACTTACGAGTATTGGACTATGGGTGCGTGTATGTGACCGGATGTCGCTGTCGCGGCGCGTAACGGCGTGGCGACGACGACTATACGATGGTGGACGGTGCCTTCGACCGGTTTATAGCCTTCGAGTGAAATTCAAGCAGAGTAGCGACGCGGTGGCCGTATAATTTCTCGTATAGGTACTTCTGGCTTCTGGCCTGACAGGCTAAAAACGCTGGCTGGCTTCGACAACACCGTCACCGTCACCGTCATCATCGCGATCCCGATCCCGATCCGGTGCTCGACAGATGGGCGAAATCGCCAACTGAGACCACTCTTCTCGCCTCCTTCGCTGTGTGTCACGCCGTAGTAGTAATAATAACAATAATAATGATAATGATAATAACAACGAGGAGAACGGTGGCTATGACGATGGCGATGGCGCTGGCAACTCATACCCATTTATCACCATCATGCTAGCCTACTCCAACTAGTCATGATGAGGTATCGCGGATAGGATACCTCTCTGGTTCACGTTCACGTACCTTTTTTTCTTTTTCTTATAGCATATATGGTATGCCATGCTAGAGCCCACCGACCACCGACCTGGGACCAATATGTACGAAGAGTCTCTTTGCACCACCGACCCCGACCGCAGCTCCACTTCTCGCTCTACGTATATTTTTTTTCTTCTCTCCAATTCCGAACGACGATACGATGATATTTATCGTTCGCCCATCGACGGACGGATATCCCGCCGCCGCTGCCGACGGCCATAGGCACCGCCATACCATCACCGCGACCACCATCACATAAACTTGCAAGTCGTACTCATGAGTATTATGCCGGTCGATTAATGCACGTACGAGTAGGTACACGAATATGCCAGAGTACCATACGACGACAGCAGGAAGGCCCCGTCGCGCCAACGGCCCAGCGGCCAGCAGCATTTCAATTCGCGAAAAAACCGGGTTTGGCTGTTTGGTGTTTACTGTCCAGTGTCCACGGCCATGTCCATCGCTGTCTATCTCTCTCGCCCTCTTTCTCTTACCCTATCATAATTATCGTAGAATGGACAGCATTCAGCTCAGCACTCGACAGAATGGATTTGTCAACAGTCCTAGCACAACAAGGTTATATGGTTCTACTTTTTTCTCACTCGGAAGGAGCTGACTGACATTTTTATGGACCATAATATGGATGTGATTGGCTCGTCTCGTCTTTAAAAATCAACAGGTTGCGTGGTTCGTCTATTCGATGAATTGGAAAACTTTTTGCAAACTTTGAAGATGAATACATTAATCTTCGGGTGGACTTTTTAGTCGTTACAGGAGGCTGAGCCATCAATGACCATAAAAACAGTAATTTTGAAAAACGAGATTTTTTGCCACTTTTTGATCCTTTGGAATTGTGAAAATCGTATTATGGATGAAATTCTACGTTCGTATAAAATAATGAATTAGGCCAGTTTGATCGGTATTATCGTAAAAAGTGTTGGTTTTCGGGATATTTTCACCTGCTGAACACGAATCTAGCGTTAGTGTTTTGTGAAAGGAATTCTTAATGCTGAAAAAATGCTGTATAGTTGATAAGTTATTTTTGCAATTCGCAATCTTTCGAAGTTCAAGTGCTTCGTAGAGAACTAAAAGTGATCTTGAATTTCGGTGGAGGGGGAGGGAGGAGATTGAAGGACTACATAACTTACATAAGCTACGCTTCCTACAAAATGGCGAAAGATAAGTTCTTGTCCGGGAGCCCACTTGAGGATAAATTGCACCCCCCTACCGATCCTCCGGGACAACTTTTTTCTTAAAGGGAGAGTCCTAAGGAACATTTCTAGCCCTTGTACTCAGAAAAAAGTGGCCCTACTTACAAAATGGCGGCCATTTTGTTGTTTTTTGGAAAATTGAAATTTCCAAAAAGTAGCTGGAAACTTCAAAACCATTTAAACCCATTTGAAACCACCATGTAGTCGACTTCATATCGTATTGAAATTAGTTTGCGAAGTAAATTTCAGCTTACCAACTCCATTTGATAAAATGTTACGGGAATTTCAAGTTTCAAAAATCTACTGGAGGCTCCAATAATTTTTAAAAAGTCACTGGAGGCTCCAAAATGATTTGAAACCACCTGAAGTCGTCTTCAGAGAGTGTTAAAATTGGAGTGTAGAGTAAATTTTCGCTTTCCATCTCAATTTTTTGATGAAATTTTTAGGAAATTTAAAGTTTCAAAAATCCACTGGAGGCTCCAGGAATTTTCAAAAAGTCGCTGGAGGCTCCAAAACGACTTGAAATCTCCCTGCAGTTGACTACGTTGCGTATTGAAACTAGTTTGCAGAATAAATTTCAGCTTTCCAACTCCATTCTGGTGAAATTTTGTGGGAATTTCGAGTTTCAAAAATCTGCTGGAAGCTCCAGAACTGCTCGAAACGGTTTGAAACAGTTTCCAATCGATTTGGCATGTCGAAAATAGAGTGTATCCCGAATTTCAGTTTTCTTGGTCAATTTGGTAACATTTTGATTTTTTCCCCTCATTTTTGGCCTAAATTTGATTTTCAAAAATTCATCAAAAATCGAAAAACGCACTTTAGCACTTGAAATTTTGACAGGTGATAAATTTTTGCATGATCTTTCGATCTACTTTTCAAAAGTTTGAAATATTTCGTGCAAGTCCTATGTTGAAACGCAAAATCTGCGACTTTCGGCTGACCTGTCAATCAAAATGGCCGCCATTTTCTAAGTAGGGCCACTTTTTTTTAGTACAAGAGCTAGAAATGTTCCTTAGGACTCCCCCTTTAAGAAAAAAGTTGCCCCGGAAGATCGACGGGGGGGGGGTGCAATTTATCCTCAAGTGAGCTCCCCGACTGTCAGTGGCACAAAAAAATTCAGGGTTAAAGGAGTTCATTTTTCGTTCATTGAATCAAAGTTTGAGAAAAATGGCTTCATGGCTTGTAAGGTCGAATTTTAGGTTCGTAGCACTCCCCCCCCCCTTTCAATTAAAAATGAACTGTTGCAGAATGATTCAAAAATAACTTTGTAAACTATCAAAATTGATTAAAATTTCGTCAAAAATGTTTTTTTGAGCATTTTTGAAAAATTTCAGCCCCGAAATTGGGTCGTGATTTTTGGTATTTTTGGATTGTCTTGTGACTTACTTACATTAAAATGAGTCAAAATTTCGCGATAAATTCAAATGTGTATTGAGACGAAAATGCTATTTGAGCATTTTTTAAAAATTTCACGCCCAAAATTGGCTCACGATTTTTAGTATTTTTGTGAAAGTGCATTGCAATTTATTAAAATGGGTCAAAATTTTGCGAACAATTCAAATACCTATTGGGGTGAAAATGGGTTTTGAGAAATTTTGAAGAATTTCAAGTTCGAATTGGCCATGATTTTTGGCATTTTTTTTTCAAGTAGTGTCTCGTGACCTATTCAAATGGATCAAAATTTCGCGAAGAATTCAAATACTGGGGCGAAAATAGGATTTTAAGAAATTTCGAAGAATTTTAATTCCAAAATTGGGTCATGACTTTCTGCATTTTTTAACAAGGTGTAACTCGACCTTTTAAAATGATACAACATTTTTCGGGGAAATCAAATACGTATAACTAATCCGATACCAATGATCATTTTTTAAAAAACATTTTTGAACAGTTTTCAGCTCAAAATTGGTTTAAAATTTTTGGGACTTTTTAAAATTTGATATGCTTGTCTCAATAAAAACCCGAAAAAACAGAGCATGAATACGCAGAGTACATAATATGGGAAATATTATCAAGTAGGCTTGAAATGACAGAAACAAGAATTGA
Source organism: Planococcus citri (assembly GCF_950023065.1). Classification (NCBI taxonomy): domain Eukaryota; kingdom Metazoa; phylum Arthropoda; class Insecta; order Hemiptera; family Pseudococcidae; genus Planococcus; species Planococcus citri. The sequence goes on along the minus strand of NC_088681.1, from coordinate 5,348,053 downwards.
AAGGAACACAGATGCTCTTAACGGCACATAAATTCAGATAATCTACAATCCACCCATCAAATCTGTTTATCACTCGGTGAATATTCTTTCTCGATATTTGTCACCAAATAGTTACATCCTACAAAGGTTAGCAGTACGATTGTTTTTCTGCAGAAATATTGAAATAGGTTTATCTACCACTTTGAAAAGCTTTACACAGTCAAGTGGCCACTATCCCTCCTCGATCATAGATAGTGAAGTTCTACATCATGAAATATCATGATTGGAAACAACAAATTCTGCTCAAGCAATTTTCACCTATTTCGATATTTCTGCAGAAAAACAATCGTACTGCTAACCTTTGTAGGATGTAACTATTTGGTGACAAATATCGAGAAAGAATATCCATGGAGTGATAAACAGATTTGATGGGTGGATTGTAGATTATCTGAACTTATGTGCCATTAAGAGCATCTGTGTTCCTTTCAATTCTTGTTTCTGTCATTTCAAGCCTACTTGATAATATTTCCCATATTATGTACTCTGCGTATTGATGCTCTGTTTTTTCGGGGTTTTGTCGAGACAAGCATATCAAATTTTTTAAAAATCGCTCTGGTCCACCATCCACACACCTTTCTCAATTTCATTTTGTGAAAGCTCAACCATCAACATGTTCATCCAAAAATTGGACATGGGTCCCTGTATTTTATACCAACTTTTATCAATGTTTGCCCCCCAAAAAGGGGTGAGGTGTTCTTTGGAATTATGCTTTCACTCATTCATTACATCTAATGAAACTATATCATTCAGTTCCAAGATTGACCCAATTGGGTTTTTTGCTTCCTCGATTTTTGACAATAATCAAAAATTATATCATTCAGTTCCAAGATTGACCCAATTGGGTTTTTTGCTTCCTCGATTTTTGACAATAATCAAAAATAAATGAGTCCATCATTATCGAGGTGGCTTCAAGGGGCTGGGGGGTGAACTGTGAGTAAAAGTGATACTGGTGATGATCTTATTCAGGAAATTGAAAGCATTTTTTCATAACATCTCAGGATTTGCTTGGGCGTTTAAGGGTTAATTAAGCCAAAAAGACCGATAAATATCATTCTCTGAAACTGCAAGGGAAATATTCTGAAGCTCAATGGTGCCCAGTTTTTGTTCATTATTGCCAATTTCACAAAAAAAAAAAAAAAAAAAAAAAAAAACGAAAAAAATTAGTCAAGTACGTTTTCTGCCATTTTTTATAAATTTTTTGAAAAATGCCCTCGACCAAAAAATTGTCACCGCTGCTTTCCAAAATAGTTTCCCTTCTAAATGAGCACTTTTTCGAGAAAAACCTCCCTTCCGTCCTACTAATGATGTTAGTCCCCTAATCCCAATAAACCCCCTCAAAAGTCGAATAAAATCAAAAAAAAAATGAAAATTCATCTGCACAAATTTAAAAGTAAGTACTTTCAAATAAGTAATCACATTTTTAAGAAAATTCCTCATATTTGATCCTCTTGTGTGAAGCCCTTCAAAGTTGAAAAATATGAAAAAATTGATGTCTGTAGGTAGTTACAAATTATTTGAAAATTTTTCATCTCCGAGTAGAATTCTTCCAGACTTCCAGAAAATTCTATTTTCAAGAAAAACCTTCTCCCAGCCCCCCCCCCCATCCCACAATGTTGGCACCAACATAGAAGCCGCCGGAGGTTGAATAACAAATAATCCGAAAAATTGAACCAATCGATTTTTTTTCCTCGAAAATAAAATCTCCTTTCAGAGTTTTTTCAGATTATTTCTTCCCGAGAAAAATCCTGCATACTTGTTGATGTTTCATTTTAATTAAGGCGATTGTTTTTCTTCGAATTATTCCAATTTACACGCATTGCGTACGAGTCGCAACCCTCGAAAATTATCATATGCTTTAGACGATGTCGATATCACTATCAGTGTGCTGTGTGGGCGGGGGAGGGTGCATTGACAGCCGGGACGTGAAGACGATGATGATCGACGTGTATTTCTAGGAAACAGAGGAGTCTTTGTCGGCGACGTCGTCGTCGGGTCGACCAGGGCAGGCCAGTCGGAGGCGCGAATACATCGACCATATCGTTTTCAATTCCAATTGTTTGCCAAACGATGCGATAAAAAGAGAGAGAAACGTTTGTACATGCAGCTTGCACCACGTCTTGTTGTCTGTCGGCTGATCCGATACGATATACCATTCGATGGCCAGGGCATGGTAAGCACTCGAGCAGACAGGGAGAACGTTTTACGCGAAACCAGTTTCGATTAACTGGTATTGCGCGTTAATTACACACACACAACTACAGTCGTCGTCGTCGCGTCGCTCGTCGTGTGTACCCGGTTGTGGCGAAATTTTCTCCGTCTGTCTGTCTGTCTCTCTATTTTGGCGGTCGCTGGTCGCGGTTTCGATCAAGAAGTAACAAGAGGAGGTGCAGTGGTCATGACGAAACATGGATTGTACGTAGAGAGAGAGATAGTCTTTTTGCAACGTGAAGTGAAGCAAAGGGTGATAGAAAGACGACGACGACCACTTATTGCTCGTATAAAGAAAGAGTTAAAGACACCTGCCTGTCCACTGTCCAGTATGTCCATGTTGTGTGTACCTGCTGGTGCTGGTGGCTGGTGGGTCATTCCTCCTCCCTTCTTTGTTACCATTTTATTGGTTGATCGACGGATCGACTGATCGCGACTGCTAATCGATGACGAGACACTCCGCGTAATACGTGGAAAGATATTATAGATGAAATTATTGACTGCATGATTCATATATACCTTCCACCTTCCTCTATACTGTACTTATATTATAGCTATCTACTCGTAATAAAGTAATAATAATGATATGTTTTGTGGACGGTTACAGATGGCTTATCGTGATTGTAGTTATTCGAAAGGCAGCGGCAGCGACGAAGGCAGCACGACGCATCCGTTCAGCGACGAACAAGAAGACGACGACACGGAACGCGAAGCTAAACCGCCGGTAGTCGCTATACCCATACCGGAAGAACAGCGCAGAGTATTAGATTGGTTGAATTACGGACACTATCCTCAATTACCAGTAACGCAGCAGACGCCGCCACCTCCGCCGCCGCAGATGATCGATACGACGACCACGACGACGACGACGACGGCGGCCAAGCCAGCTCAACCAGTTGTTACCAGTTCGACTTGTGATGATGTGAGAAACGTGGTCGCCAAAGTGGCGAAAGTCTCGTCCACGAAGAAGGATAAGGCGCAGTGAGTATTCGAGAGTAAAGTTACCCCCTTCCCCCTCGTCCCCCTTCCCTTGCCATCAGCCCTCAGTCTTCAGTTTGCCCTTTACTATGGTCCAGACTCCAGAATGGAGCAATCTGATTGTGTGGAATCGAGTTGGAGGGTTTCGAGTATTCTGGTTTCGTGTTTTCAGAAGGGTTCGAGCGTTCTGAGACGAAGTTTCATCCCAAAATTTCTCATGAGTAAAATCTAGCGAATAAATTAGGAAATTAAGTTTTCGAATATAATAATCTTGAAAAATTACCTTCAAGAAGCTCACATTTCGTTCTGAATTTATCGTTATAATATTTGACCCCACTCCCCCTCCCCCCACAAGCTCGTACTCGGTTACTTTTTGAATAACCGAATGACTGCAATTACTAAAATCAACTTTTGGTTACTTTTTTTGTAAAATTTTGGTCACTGGAGTTACTTTTTCCGAAATTTAAGTTTCTCTAATTTCGGTCTTGATTCGTGAAGAAAACAATAAAAAATTTCTTGATTTTTGTTAGAAATACTAAAAAACAAAAGCTTTGCCAAAAAGCCTCGTTTCTTGATAAAAATTTCTAAAAATTGTGGTTTCTCGCAAAAAATTCCAAAAAGTCTCATTTTTGCCTCCAAAAAATCCCAAGTCTCGTTTTTTTGACTGACATTATCATGTCGAAGATTATTTACCAAAAATCGAAAAAATGAACACTTTTTCAATAAAAATTATCAAAAGTATTGCTTTTTACAAAAAACATCTTGCTTTTTAGCGAAATTTCTGAAAAATTACCCTTTTTTTTCAAAAAAATTGAGCATCCCAAAGTAGAAATTTTTTTTCCAAAAATTACCAAAACGTTGCGCTTTTTTGCAAAAATTTACCGAAAAGTATCACTTTTCGCCAATAATTCCCAAAAAGTTCAGCTTTCTGCAAAAATTGTAAAAATTTTTCGTTTTTTCAAATTTATCGTCAAAATTTTCCATTGTTTGGTAGAATTTTTAAAAAATTGCCAACAAGTCCTGCCTTTTGCTAAAAAATGTTGTCGAAGGCTTCGTTTCTTGCCAAAAGTAGCAAAAAAGTCTCGCCTTTTGCCTCAATTGCCAAGAAAAGTCTCATTTTTTACCAAAAATTGGGAATGTTTTTTTTTCACTGTTTTTCAAAAACTTGTTCTAATGTGTCACTTTTTTTTACCAGAAATTATTAAAAAGCCCTTTCTTTTGCTAGAAGTGTCAGAAGTTTCGCTTTTTGCCAGAAATTGCCAAATTCTCACTTTGTTGCCCCGAACTGCCAAAAAAATCATTGACCTTTTTAAATCAAAAAGTTGCAAAATCGGCTTTTTTGCCAAAAATTCCAAAAAAAAAGGTCACTTTTTTGGCTCTAATTGTCAAGAAATCTTGATTTTTGCTAAAATTGTTCAAGTTTCTATCCAGTTTAATTTTTAGAGCTTATAAAAATAAAAAGGTTTGGTTTTTTGGTGATTTTTTTTCTGCGTTAAAATAGGTACTCGTATGTACAATTTTTTCCGTATTTTGTCATTTTTTTTTTTTTTTGGTTACTTTTTCAAGTTTTTTTGGTTACTAAAATTACCTTTTTTTTTAAATTTATTTTTTTACCTAATGCAATGAAAAATGAAAAGTTTTGTTATGAAAAAAAAAAAATCAGTATGAGTCTTGACGTCTTCACCTTTGCTATGAAAAAGTAGAACCTGGTCCCTCCCTTAGTTTCTAAAAATTATTTGATTTGTGATCTGATTAATCTATTTCTTGAAAAGGTGAGATTCTGCCCATAAATGAAAAATTTTTAAAAAATTTCTGTAGACATCAATTTTTTATTTTTCCCAAAATGGGGGAGTGAGATATTTTCAAAAATGTTCCCTGAGTTTGATTTACTATCATTTTTTCTGAATTTTTCTACTTGAGGGGCTCCTTACTTAGGGGCCAATATAATTAGAAAGGTAGGGAAAAAAATTTTCTCAAAAAGGGGATTATTTGAAAATATTTGACTCAAAAACAAAACATTTTGATGAATTGAACTTCTTTTGCATTTTTATAATTTTTTCATTTGTGGGGGGGGGGGACTAACAGCGCCACTTTTTTTACAGATAGGGAATGAATAAAAAATATGGAATTATTTTCTCATCCCAGGTAACAACTTAGGGGGTGGGAGGTGGAAAATTCGAATTTAGCACAATATGGGGTAAGTTTGGTGGGAAATGTCATCAAATTCGAAGGAATATTACGAAATACTCGAATTTCAGTTGGCAAATGGTCGAAATTTGTGGGAATTTTGAGGGGTGAGAACTGACATCAGTTAAATACTACAGTTCTTGGTTTTTTTTTCTCAATTATTTTGGAAATACATAGATATAAATCAATCTGTCGAGCATGTGGATGAAGGGATGGTCTAATGAACGCATTGTACGTAAACACGTTGTATTGAGAAGCCATGTGAATCATTTTTTTTTTTTTGGCGGTGACTTATGAGGTTGCTGGAGAATGGTCACCAGCTGTGTAAAGATATTTTTTATTGTCCCATTTCCGAACTTTACCGTTAATGATGTGATGTAATGTGTTACGTTTTGCTGTTTGTTATTATAATCATCGACGATGTTAGTCGTAGACATACAAATGTGTACTGAGGAATTGTATAGAAAAATGTCGGGTTGGAGGGGGAGGGGGGCGTTTTTGTTTTGAAATGGGCTGAAAAAAATATTAAAAATCGAAAATTAACCAAGTCGAAGAAAATAATTAACATTTTTGTCGATTTTCGAATTTTATAAAAATTGAGTCGTGATTTAAAATGAGCGCCTCTAAAAACCTAGCAAACCATAATTTGCATAGTATTTTAAATTTTTTATAATTTTATGGGCTTATTGTGAAGTTTAGGGGGTTCGTTCAGAGATTCAAAATTTGTAATCTTCACCTTTAAAAATCTGAAAAACCACGCGTCACTCGAATTTTTCAATTTTTTTTTTTTTTTTTTTTGAATTAGGATGCTTGTTGTGAGATTTAGGAAGCTCGTACTGGAAAATTGAGTTGAAATTCGTAATCAGCACTTCTTAAAACCTAGCAAACGATGGGTCACACGAATTTTTCAATTTTTTCGAAATTGGAACATTTGTTGTATGGTCTGTGAAGGAGGGAGGGCGGAGGGAGCTCGTATTAAAAAATTCGAGTTGAAATTCGAAATCAACTGCTCTAAACACCAAGCAAAGCATAGGTCGCATAATATTTCAATTTTTTCGATTTTATTTTAGGGGCTGATCATGAAATGGGGGGGGGGGGAGCTAGGATCAAAAAATTAAGTTCAAATTTGGTATAAATATCATGAAAAATGTCACAAACTATGTGTCACGTGATTTTCAATTTTTTTCCCACCAATCTCGACGAACAATTTTCAAGACAGAACCAAAATTTTCTCAGAATAAGCGAAAGTATTGAAAGTGTCACAAAATATGGTCTAAATTTTCATGGAAATTTGCAAAAATACAAAAAAAAAACTGCGAAATCACATAGTTTTAAAAAAATGAAAAATTTGTGTGAAATTTTGAAAAAAGTTATTAAAACGTAACTGAAATTTTGTGAATTCGAAAGAAATCATCCAAAAATCAGTAGAATTATAATTTGTGCAGAATTTAGACTAAAAAAAAAACTTGAAATTTTTTAAAAAACCAAAAAAAAAAGTAAAAACGTGAAAATTGTTTGAAATTTTTAAGGAGTAGAATTAAAATTTGTTCGAAATTTAAACTGAGAAAAAAACAGAAATTGTCGAATAAAAAAATTTCAAATAGCCAAAATTGATAAAAACGTCGACATTGCTTAAAATTTTTAAAAAATTGCTGAAAAATCACCAAAAAGTTGTATAAAAAAAATTGCCAAAAAAAAAGATCACTTTGTTCAAATTGTACAAAAATAACGTTCAAAAAAAGAATTAAAAATAACCAAAAATTGTAAAAATTACCGGAAAAAGGTCATAAATAACGATCATAAAAGTTTTCTATAACTAATTGAAAGTATGATAAAGTTCGATCAGAATTTTTCAAAATATACAAAAACGTGGTCGAATTTGTTGAAATGTTGCCGAAAATCCGAAAAATATGAGCTAATTTGGCAACTCTGTTTACAAATGCGCCAAAAATGAGTAAAATTGAAAATAAATTTGATTACAATTGTAGAATAAAGATAAAGAGTTCAAAAATTGAGAAATAATCGCCAAAAAATCGTTTTTTTTAATGATTTTTTTTTGTTTTTTTTTTTCAAAGTTTCAGAATTTACGAAAATTTGATGAAATTTTCTCGAAAATCTGGGATTATTTTCATAAATTTGGTGAAATATTGTGAGAATAATGTAAAATTAGTGAAAAAAAATAGTAGGTAAGTAGGTAATAATTCTGATGAAAATTGTTCAAAATTTTTTAAAATTTGCAAGACATGACTCAATTTGGAGAAATCTTGCTTATAAATGTATTAAAAATCAGCAAAACTGAAGAACATTTTTTAAAACCTGAAATACGTAAGAATTTTGTAAAATTTTGTAAAAACCTCAATTTTTTTCCAAAGTTCAAAAATTCAAAAAATTTACGAAAAGTTGGCTCCGAATTCTTCAAAATTGACTGAAAAGTTGATGAAATATCAAAAAAATTGTGTTAAAGAAGGGGGTTCTAAAATCTTGAAAATTTAGCACAATTTTGTATATTTTTTCAAAATTGGTTAAATAAATTGAAATGTAATCAAAATTAGGTCGAATGAAGCATTATAAAAAGTTGGTTGAAAGTGCCCAAAAATTCGGAAAATCATTCTGTTACCTAACGAAAAAAAAAAAAAATCATGGTTAGACTTTTACTTAATTTTTTCTTGAAAATCATCAGGATTAATGAGAGAATATTGTCAAAATTTGAAGAAAAAAATAAGTCCTGAGGTGTGAAAAAAATTCGTTTAAATTACGAATAAATACAAGAAAAGACACGAGTATCTTCTTAATTGACATAAAAATTGAAAAAACTTTACCAAACTTGTGCAAAATTCAGCAAAAATAGGCTGAAAATTAATCAAACAACGACGAGCTTGAATAAAAACTCATCAAAGAACATTCGAAGGTATCAATACATCAATGCTCCGGTGATTTTTTGCATCATTGGATGAAAAATAAAATAATTGTTATTCAACACCTTCTCCCTGCTCCTTATTTGATGATATTTCAGCTCCTCCCCCCCCCCCCCCTCTGTCCAATAAACTACCTCAATTTTGATCAGTCCGTTTCTAACACACGATTTTTGAATTTCCAGATCAATCAAAGGACCGAACAGCATCAGTGGCAGCATCGGCGGTGGTGGTGGAGGAGGTGGTAATACCAATCACCACCACACCAATAATCACACCATCATCAACCACATCAACAACAATAACCACAACAACAACAACAATCATCATAATCATCATCACCACAACAACAATAACAACAGCATCACCAGCAACAACAACAACAACATCATAATCAACAACAACAATCTTCAGCAAAACCATCAAAACGGCGTAAATGGTTTCGGCTTCTACAACTGGTGCAAATCGAATACCTCGTGCGGCGGATACTCATCGCCAGTCTCGCCTGTCTCGTCAGATAAGAACGATTCGTACGACGACGAACCTCTAGCTTTGATCGTGCCGAGCAAAAGACGTATCTCAGACCTTGAGTCTGCGCTGAAAAACCAACTCAGCAAAATGTACCAAGAACAGCAGCAACAGCAGCAGCAGCAGCAGCAGACCAACGGCAAACAAACGTTATCGGTCGAAGAAGCCCTACAGCACGGTGAAGTATTCCTCGATTGGCTGCGAGCCTGTTCCGATCCGAATGTTACCGTTTTGCAAGCCATGCAAATCGGCACCTTGATTAAAAACATACGCTCTAGTCTGGAAAGGAATCAAAATCGACGATAACGAGGTTCCCCCCAACCTCAATTCTTTTACCCACCCTTTGTATCTCTCTATTTGCGCTCCTTATGTTATGTCGATTCTTATAATCCTCGGTCGAGTTTGTTGCGATTTTGTTTTTTGTTTTGGTTTTCATCCCTCGTGTGATGATGAGTTTTCCTACCTATACGTCTTATTCCCGTTTACGATCACCCTGTTTTTATCGAGCTAAAAATTACCTACTTATTGATTGTGAGGATTTCCTTTTTCGTTTTTCGTTTTTTTTTTTTTTTTTTTCGTTATTTTGCTAGTCTTTTTAATTATTTTTCGTTATAATTACGTTGTTATGATTACGATTTCCCTCTCGGTTTGTTTCGTTTCGTTTTTTTTTTTCACTTTCGTGTGTGTGTTTTTCTTTTCTTTATTTGGAAACTCATCCCCCTCGTCCCTCAATCGGAGCGTATTTTTATTTTTGTCTGACCTCACTTAAAAGTTACTATTTATTTTAAGGTGTTTTTTTTTCTTTTGTGCGTAGCTGTCGCGTTTTTATTCCAATGTTATTCCACTTGGCATTTTTTTTCCTCCTTTATATCGTATAAGATTTGTACATTTTCGTGTTATACTTGTAAAAAGTCTCCCTGACCCCCATTGACCTTTCCTTTTTTCCTTACCTCGAACGTTTCAGTTTTAGATGAAGGACCCCCCCCCACTCTCCTTGAAGACGTGCTATATGATTATAGTGGTACTGTTGTGTTGATAGGGCAAGTATTTTAATATTCTGATGTGTTTTATAAATTTTTAATGACGTTTTGAAAATTCTAAAATTTATGATTTGGAAAAATTGATAATTTTTTTTTAATTAAAAAAATTACTGTATGTTTGGAAAATATGGAATTTTTGAAAAATTTAAAAAAAATGAACTGTTCTTGTAATATTAAAATTTTTTTATTCAAAAAAAAAAAAGAATAAAAATTATTTGAATGCAACTTTTGCAAAAATTTGAAAAAGAACTCATATTTTTTGTAAAAATGAAAAAATTGCACATTTTTTTGAAAAATAAATGAAAAAATTGCACACTTTTTTGAAAAATAAATAAAAAAATTGCACATTTTTCTGAAAAAAAATTTTTTTTAAATTTATTTTTTTGTCAACTTATGAAAAATTGTACTTTACAATGAAAGCATTTGAAAACACACCTATTTTTGTAATATTGAATTTATTCAAGAAAATTATGAAAATTTTTAAAAATGCAATTCTTCCAAAAATCTTAAAAACGACAATTTTTTGTTAAATATAAAAACTTGCATATTTTTTTGTAAAATTTGAAACCCAAAGTCCATTTTTTTTGTAAAATTGAAAAAAAAAATGTTTATTTTTTGTAAAATTTGAAAAAACAGCTGTTTTTATTGTACCAAATTATTTTTATTGATTGAAAAAAAGTGAAAAAATGCTTTTTGGATGCAATTTTTACCAACATTTAAAAAGACAGTCATTTTTTTATAAAATTAAAAAAAACTAAATCATTTTTAAATCACTTTGAAAAATATTTTTTTAAAAAACCTCCCTTAAATTTATTTTTAATTGCAATTTATCCAAAAATCTGAAAAAATCCACCCCTCCTATTTTTTTGTAAAATTAAAAAAAAATTGTTCATTTTCTGTGAAATCTGAAAGAAATTGCTGATCACGTACTTTTTGCAAATTATTGTTATTTAAAAATGAAATTTTTGTAAATTTTTTTTTTGTGAAATTGAAAACAACGTTTTTTTTGAGAATCTGAAAAAATCCCTACTTTTTTGTAAAATTGAGAAAAATTGTTTATTTTGTGCGAAATCTGAAAGAAATTGCTGATCATGTACTTTTTGCAAAATTATTTCTATTTGAAAACGAAAGTTTTGTAAAATTTATAAAAAATTATCTTTTTTTTTGTGAAATTGAAAACGTTGCATTTTTATTTGCTAAATTTGAAGAAATTGCAGATTTTTTGTAATTTTCTTTTGAATATATGATTTTTGTTAAATTAAAAAAAAATTGCATGTAGGTAAAAGTTAACGTTTTGTAAAAATTGAAAAAAAATCATATTTTTTATAAGTAGGTAATTTCTTTATACATAGAATTGCAATTTTTGTGAAATTTGAAAAAAAAACGTACTTTTCGTAGAATTGAAAAAATTGCATTTTTTTTGTAAAATTTGAAAAAGTTTTATTTTTTTTTAATGAGAAAAAATGACAATTTTTTTGTAAATCAATTTTTTTTAATATTGAAAAAAAACAAATTTTCAGTAAAATTTGAAAAAGTTGCCATTTTTTTGTACTTATACTTAATGTTGAAAAAAATAGCAGTTTTTTTTGTGAAATTTTGAAGAAAAAAATATCAAAATTGAAGAACATTTTTTAATAAATAAAAATAAGTACTTGCCCTTTTAAAGCAAATTTCATCTATACCTTTTTTTAAATGGCAGAAATTATGCGAAAAATGTGAAGTTCAGAAGGATTTTTTTTACCACAAATTTTGGATTTAATTTTTTTTTGTTTTTTGAAGAAAAAAACAGGCTGTATCAAAAAGCACGCGAGTACGCTTATCTCTCTCTCTCTCTCTCTCATTCTCTCTCCTGTTTCTGTTTTTTTTTTTTTTTTTTTTTTTTTTTTTGGTTTGTTTGAAGAAATTTTATATTTTGTATACAGTATTTAGTGATATTTATTTTATCGAATTTATCATTTAAGGATAGAAATTCGATGTTGGCATTTATCACGTGTTTTTGTTTCTCCTCTTACTTTTTTTTTGTGTACATAAATGTGCAATCGATGACAAAGAAAGAAAAATGATTTGTCAGATCTGGATTAGAAAGGTGTTATAGTTTGGATTTTTTTTTGTTGAAAATTTAGAGATCTTTTTTTATTTTTATTTTCATTTGTTCAGTTTTGTTCTTGATGGGTTCAGCATCTAAGACTGACATGATCAATATGTAACTAGTCTAGTATTTGATTGCCTATTTTTTTTTCAATATTTTTTTTTTGTTTCGAAGTCAACTTTGTGTAAATGAGAGTTTTGATTTATTTACCTACAGTTTTTCCTCTTTTTTTTTTTACATAAGTAATGTATACCGTTTGACAGAAGATGAAAATTAATTTCAGGTGTGAAAACCTTTCTACCTGATTACCTACCTAATTACTTTTAAAAAAGGTAAATAAGACGTGTATTAATTGAGTAAGAGATACGAGTATGTTGTTGGAGTATTACGTGTAGAGATATTACATTTTACGTATTGTTTAGGATGCTTTTTTATTCCCCAGCCTTGTGTATTTTCTTCTCCCTCTCTTCCTCCCTTATTTCCAATTTAATGTGTAATTTATACCGAAGAAATGTACGTTTTTTTATTGGATTTTTTTTCGTTTGTTTTTTAAGTACCTATAGTGTTTATATAGAGGATGATTTGTTTTTTCATTTTTCAGTTTCTTTTTTTTTTTGTTTTTTCTTTAAAGTACTACTACCTGTACCTATGTTTAAAATAATGTGTTACGAAGTTCTCGTTGTTATTATTTCTTTTTTCCTTTTTTTTCTTTCTTTTTGGCCTGAATTATGATCGGATTTTTTTTCTCGATGTAATTAGGTTAACTGATTATTTTTTTTCCATATTTGCCTTAATGACAATCCAGTTATCTGGTGATTGAATTGTGCTGGAGTATGGCGATTGTAATTTTTTTCGTTTTTGAATGTTTACTTACGTTCTATTGTATACTCTTTTCGAATATATTTTCATTGCAAAGTTGTACGCGAGTTTTATTTTTGTGTTGCAAATTAGATTGGCTCATTAATCAAGATTTTTTTCGAATTGTTTTTGAGAAGTGGACGTATGTATTATTTTATGGATTATTTTTGCATGTTTTAACTGTCTTTTTGAAGCTGTTATTTCAAATATTCGATTAATTTTTATAAAAACCATATTGAGCATCAGAATTGTTCGCGAATAATATGATTGCTTTCTGTTACTTGAGTAATGAAAAATAAATAAATTAAAAAAAATAAAAACTGAAAAAACAGAACCTCCAATTTGAAAAAAAATGTACAAAGCTTGAAACAAATTTTAAAAAATTAAAAAGCAAAAAAAATGAAAAAATGACTTGATAACTGAAGTTAATTTTGAGCAAAATGAAAAAGTGAAGACAAAACTGAACAGTAAAAGAGAAAAAAATAAAAAGAAAGATGAATTAAAACATTGAAAAACTGATGAATAAAAAAAATTGAAAAATAAATGAAACAAAAAATTTGATGAAATAAGAAAACTGTGAATGTAAAAAAAAAAAATTGAAAAAATAATGAATCAAAGAAAAGTAACTAAATGAGAATAGAAAATTAAACGATGAAAGAAAAGAATCGACAATTGGAAAGAAATATACAAACATTAAAAAATTGATGAATAAAAAAAGTTCAAAAAATAAAATATGTTGGGAAAAAAATGAAAAATTTATAAATCCAAAAAACGGAGAAAAAAAATAAAAAATGGTAAAAAATGTTCAAAAATTTAAAAATTGGCAAAAGTGAATTTCCTAACCTAGAATGAAACTTTTTGTTGGAAAAAGAAAAAGAAAAGAGAATAAATAAAAAAGTTGTAAAAGATGAAAAAAGCAGAAAATCTAAAAAATTTATAAAAGAAGAAAACAGTATGAAAAAAAAATAGAAAGAAAAAAAATTAGAAAACATGAAGAATTGAAAAAAAAGAAGAAAGAAGAACAAAAAGTTGAAATAAACATGGAAAATTGAACATGTGAAAGAAGAAAAAAATGAAAAATTTGTATAGAAAGATGCAAAGTAAGTGAAAAAAGGTAAAAAATTCACCAAGAATACTTTTCGACAAAAGTAGAATAAATAAAACTGCAAAAAGAACTAAAACTGGAAGATATAAAAGTTGAAAAAAATGAGGAATTTAAAAACTACAAACAATTATTAAGATAAAAGAACAGAAAAGGAAGAATTAAAATGAATAAACAAAACACTGAAATAAATTATAAAGAAAATTCATAAGAAAAAACATCTGGAAAAATGAAAAAATAAAAAATTTAACAAAATAGAAAAAACATGTAGAAGGGAAAATCACTAAAAATTGAAAGAAAAGTATTAGATGCAAAAAAATCGAATTATGGAAGAGTCAGGAAAAAATTGGAATAAAAGGTAAAAAATTATAAAAAATAAAAAATTGAAAAAAACGCAGAAAGATTTTATGCAACTTTGAGAAACCAATGAATTAAAAAAAATGAAAAAGAAAACATTTTGAGAAGGTAAAAAAGAAGTAGAAAGGAAAGCATAATGAAAATGCAAAAAAAAATTTAAAATTCAAACAAAACTAAAAAATATAAAAAGAGAAAAAATTTCAAGCAAAAGTACATAGAAAGTTGAAAAAAGAAACATTTAATCAATTACAAGACTTTGAAAACACAGAAAGTTGGAAAAATGAAAAATCGGAAAAAAAAAGAAAGTAAAACATTAGAATGAAAATCCTTTTAAAATTTAATTTAAAAACAATTGAATGAAAAGAATAAATAAGAAGAGAAATTGGAAAGAGAAGTTCAAAACATTGAAAAACATGTAAAAAACAATTCAAGATTTTGAAAAAAGGATAAGAACTAAAAAATTTATAAAATCATAAACGTTAAAAAAATTAAAACAGTATTAAAATATTTGAAAAAATAAAAAACAAAGTATTTTGAGAAATGCAAAAAATTACCAATTAAAAGAAATGAAAAAGAGGATTTGAAAAAATTTGAAAATAAACAAAATGAAAAAACAAAAAAGAATGAAAAACTTTTAAAAACTGAGAAAAAAGTGAAAATTACAAAAAAATGAATAGAAAAAAAAGACCAAAAATTCGGGGGAAATGAAAAATCAAAGGAAAATAAAGAAAAGTCTACAGAAAAAAGAATTTAAAAAGGATTTAAAAAATGAACAATTGTAAGAAAAAATAGAAAAAAGAAAAAAAGAAAATTGAAAAAAATTGAAAAAATATCAAGTTGAAAGGAAAGTGAAGAACTGCCGAAAATATGAAATTGAAAGAAGAGTAAGAAATTGGAAAAAAACAAGAAAACTTTGAACATTTTTTGAAAAAAAGAAAAAATGAACATTAAAAAAAATAAAATAATGAAAAAGAGAGAAGTAGAAAAGTAATGCAAAACATTGAAAACCCATAAACCAAAAAAAAAACAAAAAAAAACTGAAAAAAACAAAAACATTTGAATACAATTGAAAGAAAATAAAAAAAATTTCCAAGAATGTAAATTGAAATCGAACGATTGAAAGAAAATAAAAATGAAAACATTGAAAAGAAAGATACAGAACACCGCAGAGTAACCAATGAATGAAAAAAATCATAAGGAAATCCATTTGGAAACAGTAAAAAAATAATAAAAAAAACTGTCAAATATAAAAACTGTGAAAAATGAAAAAAAAAAAATGAAAATATTAAAAGAAAAGAGAAAAATTATAAAAAATCAAAAATTTCAAAAAAATAAACGACTACAAAAAAATGATTTTTTTTGAAAAAATGGAAAAAATTAACAATTTAATAGAAAATAATGAAAATTAAAAAGTTTAAAAATAAAAAATATTGATGAAAATAATGGTAAACTAATGTATAATAGTGATTAAATAAGAAAACACTATAATAAAAAAAAAAGAAATAACGGGGAAATTTATAAAATAAAAAACTGTAAAAAGAATCATAAGATGAAAACAAATTAAAAAATTGTAAGAGCATTACAAAATTTACAAAAAAAAAAAAAAAAATGGAAAAATCGACCCATTGAATAAAAAGAAAAAATCCAAACGTAAGGATTACACCCGAAGTGAATCGTATACGAACTGAACTGAATTATTGCATACTTGTTTATGCACTTATTCATTCGCAATTCAATCAAATCCACGAATCATCTCGATCATCTGCACCATTTTAACCTACTCGAATAAACTGTCTACAAAGCAAAGCCAAGTTGCAGCTTTCGTATAACCTAATTTTCTCGCTAAACAAGACGAAGCATTTCTAAAGTTCGGCTCGATTTGATCCCATTCGAGCGATAATTGTGTCAGGTTGGGCGTACATAAGACTCGGTCTCGTATTTAACCTATTGTTTATCGTTATCTGATACCTTCCTCAATGAATAAGATGTCAACGGCAACGTTTACATCATTCAATATACTCAGTTTATACGACTCGAGTCTAATAAGTACGTTAAATTTAATCCGATAAACTTCGTGAACGTATACAGTACATAAATATTCGAGTGACGAGAGAACAAAAGTACGAATATGTTGGTAAGTTGAGTAGGTATATATAAATAGGTAAATTTCACTCACCAATATCAATGGATTCGATAGCTGTTGATAAGTAACATAGTCGGCGACAAATTTAGCGCATTTGTCCACGTGGAATAATTGCGAGTATATGCTCTTGGTTGGTTTGATAGTCGTGCATACCATTTTCTATAAGTTCACATGGAAATCGTTGGTACAACAAATTATTTTTGGGTAAGTGATTTTTTTCTATTTAATACGAGGATTTGGCTTTACAGCTGATCTTGATCTTACTTGGACGTTGTGTTCATTTTGAGCGAATAGAAGAAGTTCTCGTCTTCGAGGGAATTTGGCACGATACTGGCTGTTGAAGTTTTCCACTAAATGAAACAATAATTGTTCTCGTTTTCGATAACGTTCGGTCGGTGGATCGTAATTCATGATCGAGCACGTACGATAACTCGCCGGTAAGTACATACATACTGTATGCAGGTGTAAATGTAGATGAGGTGAGCCTCTGTTTCATTGTGATTTGTGTTGCTATGGTATTTTTGGGTGTTTATCGAGGGATATGGATCGATGTACCAAGTGTTAACTATTTTATCCTATAAATAGAGCTCGGATTTTTATGCACTTAAAAAAATCATTTTATGCGCATAAAATATGCATTTATTTTGATCAAATTATGACAAAATATGCCCTTATTCATCAAAATATGCACTTTTATGCAACATCAATATGGGTATCTATAGAAAGGATTTTTCATTTTAAAGGTGAAGAGAAGGCTAGAAAATTGAGAAAAATTCAAAAAAAGGAGGTTAAAGTCTTCAATTTTACTTTCAATAATCAATTTTAGGTTAACTGTAAATCAATTTAAAAAATCGTTTTTTCAAGTTTTTCAATTTTTAATGAAAAATACTACCAAAAATGGAAATGGAAAAAATGGCCAAAATATGACGAATAGGTATGCGCTTAAAATGTCTAAAATATGAATTTATTTGCATTTATACCGAAAATATGCAGAATATGCGCTAACAAGTTGGGCTCATTTTACTCAGAATAGTATGATTCACAAAAATCCATAGGATATGCACGATCTTCTGCGAAGAATGAAATTATGACAAATCATAAAAATCCGAGCTCTAATTATCAGATTGACTCACCCTTACGCCTTGTTTTTAATTTTTGAAAATTAAGGTATTCAGCATCGCCGTTTTTAAAGGGAATTTGCAATTAGGTGGAGAGTACCTTGCACAAGGGATTCATTGCATTGCACAATGACACGTCGCGTGCCCTCCAAATGTATGTAGTAGCGCTAGAAGCCATTGCTGCGAGAATGTAATGAATCCCTCATGCGAAGATCTCACTACATTGATTCCGTCGTATCCCAAATTTCTTGTGAAACAGGCATTGAATACCTTCTTTTTTTCATTTTTTTCAGTGTAGCAGGTTTGATGCTCCTAATACTTGAACCTTGGAATTCATTTTGCGAGCTTTAGAGAGCTTTTTAGACTGTACGAAGGGCACGAATAGGGGGGTTTTTGGGTACGGCGAATCCGATTCCGGTGTTGGTTCTGCCAAAAAGCTCAAAGTTCCCTCCGAAATGAAGCTTTTTTCATAAAAGTTGAGCATTCAGTTGGAAGAAAGTTCGATCGACTAAAATAAACGAGCTTGACGTGATCAGCGATGCCGAATTACTGATAATCGACTATTCGTACACGCTATTTGGCGTTTAATCGGCTGAAAAGCTCATTTTTGAAAAGCACACATTTTTCAATTTGGATCATTTTCGATTATATTAAGTAGATGCAATGAGACCAATTTCATTAGGAGATTATAGAGTATTAAGAGGTTCGATACTCCTAATACTTGAACTTTCGAATCGAGTTACCGAGCTTTAGAGAGCTTCTCAGACTGTACGAACTGTACGAATAGGGGGGGGGGGGGGGGAGGGTTCGGGTATGGCGAATCCGATTCCGATGTTGTTTCTTCCAAAAAGCTCAAAGTTCCGTCGAAAATGAAGCTTTTTTTCATAAAAGTCGAACTTTCAGGTAGATAAAAGCTCTATCGAGTAAAATAAACGAGCTTGACGCGATCAGTGATGCTGAAATAGTAGTATTCGACATTTCTTATACATTAACCTTTCAACCCGATGTTCATTAAATGTGAAACATACGTGTTAATAAAATTGCATAACCAGTTTGCCGTAAATACGATATACTCTTGAATCTTATGGTCGAATCGAATCGATTGTTTGGCTATGGGTTTTTTTGGGACGGCAAATTTGTTTCCGACGTCAGATTCTCACTGCCGAGCTCCCTTCTACTAAAATTAGCCAATTTTTGGGTTTAAATTTGATCTGAAAATTGATTTTCGAGTGGTGCACTTTTGCCTATTACATACACGACCGTTTCCAATTAATTTGAGATCGTTGAACATGGTGTTGAAAAATTTAATTCACGAATGACAAATATTTCTAGCAAGTAGTTAGGTAAGTACTTTAAGTAACATCTTCGTCAGCAATGTTATTATTTTAACAGCGCCGTTATTTAAATAAATCCTTCGAATAATATTTCCTGATCTTTAGAAAATCTGTAGGTACATACAGCTCTGAACTGGTAGTTGGAAAATGATCGATTCACAGGTGTCCTTGAAGTAGGCACTATCTGCGATGTGTTAATTTGGTTTAGACTTCATAAACATCCTATAAAACATTGAAATATGTAGGTATCAATAATATATCGTGTGATGTAAAAATTCTAAACAATTTCAAGCTTATATGAAAAAGGATACAGGAGAAATATAAACATACTCACTTCGAAAATTGTTTTTTAACTAATATTCTCAAGTTCATAATCGGAGCTTCGACAAATAAATGTAAAGCCTATCCGATCAAGTAGCTCCACACAACATCGCCTAAGAACCACCATACCTAAAAAAATATGCGAAAATTCACATCAACGAAAACACAAGCAGACAAATTTCATCAATCTTTTCACTCGGATTACTCACCAAAGTTATTCTACCAGCTAAATTGAACGGCTGTTTTTGAGAAGAAACGTGGTACAATTGAATTATCGTGTTTATCAAGTAAACCGAGTACGTTAGACGTCCAAAGGGTATCCATACCTTCCACTCGATAAGTTTATTTAAAACACCTATGAAAGATATACGATAATATTATGTGTATTTCTAACTTTAAAATTCTTGGTTTTCTTTTTGCAGTACACTCGTATGGAATTATGTAAAGGGGGTACAATACTGCTCTATGTCAATGCAGGATTTAATAAAAATATTCGTCTGATACGAGTATTTATACCTACCTAATCCTGTAGTGAAATAAAAACTACACAGTACAGCATATGGCAATATGATTATCACATGACTTAAAGCCGCATACAAAGCGTTTTCAAATCTATCGTATGGTCTGTCGATTACATGAAACAGAAGTCCGTAATATGTGGGTAATTCTCAAAAAAAGGTAAAAATCGTGTACACATGGCAAATTTTTCAAAGGTTTTAGCATGAAATTTTTTATTTATTTTTTGATCCATTCAAGGATCATCCCCCACACATTTCACATATGGTATTGAGATTTTTAGCCCCTCCTTTCATTGGTGTACATTCGATTTTATACCCCAAATGTCCTTCGACTTGGCTGTCACACGCCATGTTTTTGAAAATGAGTGTTATAAAGTGTCATAAACTTCATTTTTTTTGGGAAAAATTGACACATTCTCATTATCATAGAACACGAAGGTCCATTATTGTGCAAATTGCAATTGCAATAAGTCCATAGGAAGCTCACATTTCACATTTGAAAACTCGTCACACACTTTTTGCGCAAATTTTAAAGCAATTTTCAATTATTTTTGCTAGCTTCCCAATCCAACATTTTTTTCTGGTGAGAGGCTGCACTGGTTCACTGTTCTCATAGAAATGTTACCCCGCGCCGTTTTTTTCAAAAACTACATTACAGCTCATTCTGATCGTACTTATCTGTGAAGTTTTGATATTTCGCAAAATCTGTGTCCTTCGGCTTGCGTTTTTATTTACCCTAATGAACCCGCCAAAAACGATAATTGAGAAAGGGAATTTATTCTACATGATAAGTAAACATTTATTACGTGTTTAAAATCAAATAATGTCCAGTAAGTAAGGCTAGAAACGAAAAAACGTTGAGATTGTCCTTCGGCTTGTCCAGCGCCCATTTGTCGTTCGACTTGGCCAAATTTCAGACAGCTGTACTTTTATCGCGCTAGTCGACATATTACACGATAATACAGGGTGGCCCAAATCAACCGATCACACTTTGGTAACCACTGGTTTACGTTGAAGCGCGTTTCAAGGATCCATGAACACGTTTGTAGGTAGCCGAGGGTTGCCGAATTGTGTTTCAGTAGAACCATTGTCGCGATGAAGTGGTGGTCGGCTGTGCAACGCGCGTTTATCGTGAAGGCATATTACGACTCTTACTGTTTGGCTATTCGCTCTTTTCGAAAACATTTTAATCTTCATGGAAAAAATTCAGTGCCTTTGCAAAAAACAGTGAGATTATGGGTTAAAAACTTCGAGGAATCATATTTTGGTGGTAAAAAAAATGATGGGACGAGAAAAAAGAAAAAATTATGTGACAGAACTCGAGCGAGACGCTAGACAGTCCGTACAGATTATCCCCACCACATCAACGCAAATGAGAAGGATGCTGCGCAGTGTGCTGCGCGATATCAACCCACTAACTTGTTCCCAAACTGAAGTGAAGACATAAGAACGAGTGTTCGACCACTGCAACGTGTAATTTACGGACGGATATGATAACTTTGCTTACCTATACCTACTGCATAAACATTTTCACAACAAAATAATCTCTCGATGCACAGAATTTCCTTTGCTACCGCAATCACCGGATTTATCAGTTTGCGATTTTTTTCTGGGAACATCTGAAGTCTATAGGGTTTATAATAATAAACCAATGAACCCTAGCAGACCTTTAAAAGAATTTATTATTGCTGATTTAGCAGATTCCTCGAAGTAATGCTGATGAAAATATTCAGTAATTTTCAAAAATGGTTCAAAAACATGGAAAACTTCCAAGTGGAATTACATCTTAACAAATTGTTTAAGCATCAAATCAAATATACAGTCTGAATTTGGCACATTTTTACTTTGTTTTGATTTTTTAATCCAATTTTTAGGTACATTTTTCTTTCTCCCATTGAGAAAACAAGTGTGATCGGTTGATTTGGGCCACCCTGTACAAGCAAAATTTGACATTTTCTCCTTCTCCACACCTCACCTCTACCCCTACCAAAAAAATAAGTCCAGATTCGAACTCTGCGGCTTGAAAAACATAAATCGACATATTACACGATAATATAAACAAAATTTGACATTTCCCCCCTCCCCCCTCCCCACGCCTCCCCCTCCACCTCTACTAAAAAAATAACTCCAGATTCGAATTCTACGACCTCGAAAACATATTAATCGACATATTATACATCGATGAGGGTCGAATCCTAATTAACACCGTTTTAGGGTGGCCGGGGTCCACAGTGGGGGGATTGAATTGAGGCCAACACTAGAAAATGGGATCTGGGACACCTATACTAATGATTCCCACTTGAAATTTTCCAAAAAAATGATTTTTGTTTTTCAAAATTATGCACATCAAAATTGACCTTTTTTTTTTGAGAATTACCCACGTGCATGCTTCACTAATCAACATGGCTAGAAGTGAATATAAACACATTCGTTTCTAAAGAAGATAAACATGAAAGTAAAATCAAATTTTAATGTTCATAGTAATCACTTTAATAATAGGTAATTTCAAAAATTATCAGCTCAACTGTGGTAAAATGGGTATTACCTCGTAATTCCTCATTTTTACTAACAAGATGATTCTTCTTTGGATGAGAAAAATGGAGGAGATAACGGAAATTGTACAGGTAGGTCGAGATTATTCTATGCTCGATGCTCCGAGATAGTCGTGTTCGTTTGGTGTTCTTATTTTTCCTATTTTGTTATGTTTTTGAAGTATGTTTTTTGAAGAAGATTAAACTTTTTATTATGATTTGAATTCGAGAATTAATTGTGTCGGAGTTCGTGATTACTGAAAATATTTCGAGTTGCTCATCAGGCTAATAATGGAAGCCTAAGTCGCTGCACCGAGGGTGCTGGTGTAGGCATGGCTCTGCCATGACCTAGGTAGGTGAGCAAATAATGTCCCTTCAGATATACCATGATTAAATGGTTTTGTATATAATTGTAACATATTGAAATAGTCAAATTACGACTTACACTAGCTTTTATTTGCTTTTTATAATGATATGATTCCATAATGAATCGAGAGTTTTGAGTTAGTTAGATGATATATCTCGATTGATGAGATTTTAGATTTAGCCAACATGAAATACCAAGATTATTTGGTTCGGCGAGATTTGAATTTTTAGTTATTTGAGTTTGGAAAATTTGGATTTTTTGAATAAATTTGTCCGATGGGATCTTAAATCTCATCGCCCTCTTGGCTTTGCTCTAAATTAGTTTAAGGAGAAGTTTCTTTTTATTTTATTTTCGAGAATGAATTTTGAATCTTCGAGAAGCTTATGTGGTGTGTTAGGGTTTTATAGTTAGTCTATTCCTACTTCAATGATCCTACCTACCTGCGTAGAATGTTCTCCTTAAATGATACCTATTTCCTAAAATACCTAATTTGAATTTTGCTCAGAATTGAAGCTGACAACCTCGTGTCAAAAATTAGTAGCATTTTTTAATTGTAACACACCACACAACTTATGTACTTTGGTGAATTTTATTTTGTATTTAATGGTAACAGGAAAATTCATTGCGCGAAATTCACTGCGCGAAACTCACCGCGCGAAATTCATTGCGCGAAACTCATCGCAGGGTAAAATTAATCGCGAGGGAAAATTCATCGCGAAGGAAAATTCACAGTTGTATAAAATTGATCGCGAGGGAAAATTCATCGCGGAGGAAAATTCATCGTTGTATTAAATTAATCTCAAGGGAAAATTCATCATTGTATTTTGGGTACCTATTAGGATACATCACAATTCACAACATATCCTATTAAAAGGTACCTAGGTATTGAATGTGACGAAAACTTTTGTACAGTGTAGATTTCCTGAATACCTAATTAATTTCAATCGTTTAAAATAAAGATGAATTTCATACAGTGATGAATTTTTTGGCTCATTTTAATGTGTATTATGCTCATTTGATTGTTGTGATCATCAGAATGTACCCTTTCTTTTCTTTTTCAGATGAAGAGAATTTTTGTTTTTTTTAAATTTTAGCTCATGTTAATTTTGACTAAATTTGCAGGGATTTAAATTAACACTCAGACTTCTTTTTAAAAATAATTAAATTCAAATGAATTATGTAAAGTGGTTAACAGTTAATTCTGAAACACCGTCTTTTTAACATTATTTTTAATCAAAATAAGATTTCAATTATCAATATAAAACTATTAAGTGTGTAGGTTCAACAACATAAATAAAAAAAAATAAAAATAGGACAGACACAGAGTTCGAAGAAGCTTGGTAATCTAATCTGAATGTTGAACTGTGTCTACCCCAATTTTTTTGGAAATTTTTTTGTTGTTGAACCCACACACTTGATAATTTTGTACTAATAATTGGTCTAAAAAAATTTGGGCGGACCCCGTTCAACGTTCATGTTAGATTAACCAGCTTCTTCAAACTCTGTGTCCGCCCAAATTTTTTTAGACCAATTATTAGTACAAAATTATCAAGTGTGTAGGTTCAACAACATAAATAAAAAAAAATAAAAATAGGACAGACACAGAGTTCGAAGAAGCTTGGTAATCTAATCTGAATGTTGAACTGTGTCTACCCCAATTTTTTTGGAAATTTTTTTGTTGTTGAACCCACACACTTGATAATTTTGTACTAATAATTGGTCTAAAAAAATTTGGGCGGACCCCGTTCAACGTTCATGTTAGATTAACCAGCTTCTTCAAACTCTGTGTCCGCCCAAATTTTTTTAGACCAATTATTAGTACAAAATTATCAAGTGTGTAGGTTCAACAACATAAATAAAAAAAAAAAAAAAATAGGACAGACACAGAGTTCGAAGAAGCTTGGTAATCTAATCTGAATGTTGAACTGTGTCTACCCCAATTTTTTTGGAAATTTTTTTGTTGTTGAACCCACACACTTGATAATTTTGTACTAATAATTGGTCTAAAAAAATTTGGGCGGACCCCGTTCAACGTTCATGTTAGATTAACCAGCTTCTTCAAACTCTGTGTCCGCCCAAATTTTTTTAGACCAATTATTAGTACAAAATTATCAAGTGTGTGGGTTCAACAACAAAAAAATTTCTAAAAAAATTGGGGTAGACACAGTTCAACATTCAGATTAGATTACCAAGCTTCTTCGAACTCTGTGTCTGTCCTATTTTTTTTTTTTTTTTTATTTATGTTGTTGAACCTACACACTTAATAGTTTTATATTGATAATTGAAATCTTATTTTGATTAAAAATTATGTTAAAAAGACGGTGTTTCAGAATTAACTTATAATCTTGACTTCAGAGGAAAAGCCTTAAAAATTTGGTTGAACTTTGGGGGGTGGTTTTCAAAATGATATCACAACATTTTATTACTAAAATATTTACATTCTTTACCCTGATAAGGGCGGGGTGTACGATTCTTTTTCGGAGAATTTTTTGGGGGATATCAGTTGTTTTTCTTACGTAGTGTGTGCAAACTTTTTTTTCAACTTTTAAAAATGTTGACAGAATTTTGACAATTTATGATTTTTTTTTGTTTCCAAAAGACAGACGAGTTCAATATCTCGAAATACCAAGAAGTTGTCATTTTTTTCAAAATATTGACATGTTAGAAATTAGTTACATTTTTTTCTTAATTCATAAAAGTTAGACAAAATATTGGCAATAGGTATTGAAAAATTTCAAATTCATTAAACTTTAAAATACATACTTCAGAATAAAAATGTTGCTGTAGTGCAGACTTTGATTAAATTTTCATCAAAAAAATCATCCAATTTTTAAACACTCAGATAGGTACTGAAACTTGAAATTCTTTCAACATTTCAACAAATGCAGCTAGTTGGAAAGTCGAAATTGATTCTGCAAACTAATTTGAGCACACTATTAAGTCGACTGCTGGTGGATTTCTAGCCGTTTTGGAGCCTCAAGCGACTTTTTGAAAATTACTGGAGCCATCCACGCATTTTCAATGCTCGAAATTTTCATAAAATTTTATCAATTAAGAGTAGGAAATTCGAAATTCAGGCTCAATTCCAACTTCAGCACGACATTAAGTTGGCTGATAGTGGGTTCAAGTTATTTTGAAGCCTCCAGGGACTTTTTGAAAATTCTTGGAGCCTCCAGCAGATTTTTAAAACATGAAATTGCAACAGAATTCCACCTTTCTCACTCCATTCAATAGAGTGTTATACAAATTTATGTTTCAAAAATCTCCTGGAGGCTCCAGGTATTTTCAAAAAGTCGCTAGAGGCTCCAAAATCACTTGAATCCACCTGAAGCCGACTTGATAGAGGAGTGCAGATTTAATTTCGACTTTCAAACTCCACTTGATGAAATTTAGAGGGAATTTCAAGTTTCAAAAATCTGCTGGGGGCTTCAGTAATTTTCAAAAAGTCGCTGGAGGGTCCAAAACGACTTGAAATCCAACTGCAGTCAACTTCATAGGGTATTTCAAATTGGCTTGCAAAATAAATTTCGGCTTTCCAACTGCATTTTCAAGTTTCAAAAATGTGCTGGAAGCTCCAAGAATGTTTAAAAATTCGCTGGATATTACTCAAACAATTTTGCAGGAAATTAATTGTATTTAATGAAATCATGAAACGAATAAATTAGGTTTTTTGTAGGCTAAATTTGAATTAAGATTACGCAAAATTTTGAGTGAACGAATAGGTATTTTAATGAACCAAAATTTTCAGAGTTTTATCCATTGTTTTATCTCCTTTCGGATTGTTTTTTTTTTTCGAAAGCACCACCGCTAGCATTTATTGTTCAAATCTTATCGAAGCCCAAAGTTGTGAAAAAGTGCCATGCGCAGTAAAAATTCAACTTCAAACTAAAATTGCACAACATTTTCAGTGAATGCGTCGTATTTTAATAAAACCAAAATATTCAGAATTGTATCCTCTTCAAAATGGGTTTTCATCCATTTCGCTAGTGTTTACCATTCAAATAATACTTACTAAAGCTTTGGTAGGTACTAACTTCACTATAGTAATTCTACTTCAATGAGTATTGAGTTGTGATTTTTACCACACATGGCTACTTTTCACCACTCTGAGTCTTAGTAACTTTCGAACAGTAAACGCTATTGTTTTGGGTAAAAAACTATCTGAAAGAAGATGAAATTTTTAAATTTTAGTTCAATAAAATACGCATTTATTCACTGAAAATGTTGAGAAATTTAGTTTGAAGTTGAATTTTTACCGAGCACAACAATTTTTTACAACTTGGAGTTTGAAGTTTTGAACAGAAATGCTAGTGCTTTTGGAAAAAAAAATAAATAAATAAAAGGATAAAATTCCGAACATTTTCTTTTATTAAACTACTTATTATATTACCAATGTTTGCTAAAAATTTTGTGTAATTTCAATTTAAATTTGGCATACAAAAAAAACCGCAATTACTGTATGAAATTGAGAAATGATTGTACCCATTGAAAGGAAATTTCATCCTCTTGAATTTATGACTAGATAAAAATTTCCCCAATCTCCTTCAGTTCCATAAAAAATGAAAAAAAAATGCATTGAGTAATTATTCATTAATAACAGCAATGTGAAAATATGGAAACGTCTATTTGGCCGAAACGTAAATTTGTCTATTAAAAAAATTACTCAAAAGAAAATATTAGGCATTAAAAAAAATTTGAAAAAAATATCAGGGTTGGGCGGGATTCGAACCGGGACCTCTGGCATGGGGATCCGACGCATAACGCACGCAGCCACGCGGCTGCTTTGTAATTCAGCCACTACAACACATTACCTACTGCTGCGCTAGATGGCAAAACTGTATGGGAATACACATTGCATTCAAATGTAACGGTCCTTTCTTTTTGCACAAATTTAGCCAAAGCTACAGAACTTAATCGGAAACTAAATGAGTTGAAATTTTAAATATACATTGTTTAAACCTGAGAATAGTCGCTTTTACTAATTCGAAAGTTCAACTGGTTGCCATTATTTCACATTTGATACTTGAAAAGTGATGAAATTGATAAAACATCAAAATTTTCGAAAGCTCTACAACCCTTAAAAATCATCCGATTAAATTGAAATTTTCACAACTTATGCATTTCGACCCATAGATTCCATTTTCAATATCAATTTTCATTTTTTCGAAATTTTGGGGTCCCAAATGGGGGGGGGGGGGTGAAGGGTCAAATTTCAAAATTTTCAAAATTTGATTCCAAAAGGTCAGAGCATTCAACGAGTAGAACTCAATTCCAAAATTTCATCAAAATTGGTTCAGCCGTTTTTTCAGTAGCCCTCTTGGAGATTAGGAAGAATTTTAAAAAAATGACAAAAAACTGCTTAACTCCAAGTCCGCGAATTTTTATCGTACAAACTTCGCTATGGTCTCAAAAGAAAGCGCTTAAAAAATTAGAAAGAATGGTACTTTCAATTTTTCAATTTGACAAACGCTTTCTCAGTAAAATGAGTTTGCGGCACACGCCGTAACAAAGAGGAGTTCCTTTCAGAAATATGTGTGCATCCGCCCTCAGTAGGTCGGATAATCCGGAGGGAAGGGCGGATGAAATTGGGTCGGATAAGCCGAAGGGCGGATAATCGAATGGCGGATAATCGGGAGTCTACTGTAGTTCTGTTCTGTTCAGAAAAAGTGAAAAATTTATTTGCATTTTTTGTACACCTACTTACAAGTGGGTCATTCCATGTCAACTCGACCAAAAAACGGCGATTTTGAAAGTCATGTCTTTCGATTTCGCTCAATTTTTTTTTACAATATCTACCCACCCAGTAAGTAAAAAAGCCGCAATCAGTTTGGCCCCAGCCCCCTCAGGGAGCGGGTGGGGAGGGGCTTCCATTATTTTCACATTGTCTCGAGGTACTCAACTTCAGCAGCCCATTCCTCCAAAACTATGATACTTTGATCAAAACTGATTTCACAGTTCGAAAGGGCATTGAATTTTGAACTTTTTAAGTATTTTGAAATTTTTAATGTTGAAAGTTGAACTTTCAATTCGAAAGTTTAAATTTCAAAATGATGCTGTAAGTGGGAGCTACCATTTAAAATTTTGAAAAAATGTCCATAGATGTACATTTTGATACTTTTTCGAAATATTCAAGTTTCGAGATGGCACTCGTTGACGGAGGGGGAGCACCCCCACCCCCAATTATGGGTGAAACGTTCGAAAGAAAATCTGGGGCATGTGATATATCGAATTGTATGTTTTTGGCAACGCTGAACACGAATATGACGTTAGATTTTTGATAGGACCCCATCCACGGTCCCCAGCACTTCCCCAAAGGGGGTAAAAGTTCAAAAAAGTGTTTTGTTCATGCGACACATGGAATAATATGTTTTTGGTGACGCTGAACACGAATATGACGTCAGATTTTTGATTGGGCCTCATCCACGGCTCCCAACAATTTTTTTGGACTTTTACCTATTGGGGAGGTTGTGGGGGCCATAGGTGAGGTCGATTTAAAAAACTATGGCTATATTCGTGTTCAGCGATATCGAAAACATACTATTTCAAGTGTCACACGAATGTTACCATTTTTTTTGGGGTTACCCGCTTTGGGAAGGTGCAGGGGGCCGTGGAAATCAAAAATCTGATGTCATATTCGTGTTCAGCGTCCCCGAAAACATACAATTCGATATATCACATGCCCCAGATTTTCTTTCGAACGTTTCACCCATAATTGGGGGTGGGGATGCTCCCTCTCCGTCAACGAGTGCCATCTCGAAACCTAAATATTTCGAAAAAGTATCAAAATGTACATCTATGGAAATCTTTTCAAAATTTTAAATGGTATAGCTCCCACTTACAGCGCCATTTTGAAATTTGAAAGTTCAACTTTCAACTTTTGAAAATTTCAAACATACTTAAAAAGTTCAAAATTCAATGCTCTTTCGAACTGTGAAATCAGTTTTGATCAAAGTATCATAGTTTTGGAGGAATGGGTGCTGAAGTTGAGTACCTCGAGACAATGTGAAAATAATAGAAGCCCCCCCATCCGCCCCCTGAGGGGGCTGGGACCAAACTGATTGCGGCTTTCTTACTTACTGGGTGGGTAGATATTGTAAAAAAAATTTGAGCGAAATCGAAGGACGGACATGATCCAAAAACGTTGGTTGAGTTGACATGGAATGACCCAAGTAGCATCTTGAATGGCCTCAGCGAAGCGAGGGCAAAAGTTTTCAGCTTTGGAAAATTCCGAAAATTTGTGATTTAAAAAGTAGAACGACATCAATCGATTTTAATGAAAAAAAAAAAAAAAAATAGGTTTTTCTTTTTGGTTTTTCTGATCTCAACATTTTTCAAATTCAATAGGTTTCTTGAAATTGTAACTCTGACTTCTGAGAAGAGTATCAAATTGACCCATGCAAAGCAAGGGCAAAAGATTGGATAATTTGTAGTTCAAAAAGTAGAACAATATCAATTTTAATGAGAGAATTCGCAATTCTGTTTTTCTGATTTCAACTTTTTCTAAATTTCATTTTCATCAATGTTTTTTTTTTTTAAAACTCTGACTGTTAGCGGAAACTTGGAAAGAAAAGACTCAAATTGGCCCGAGCGAAGCGAGGGGGAAAATTTTTGAAAAGAATAAGAATTTTGAAAATAGATTAATGATTTTGTCAACAAAATTCAGTGAATGGCAAAACTTTTACATTTCAGTTCAAGTTTTTAGTTTTTAGTTTCAGTTTCATTTTTTTCAGTTCAAGTTTTCAGTTTTCAGTTTAAGTTTTTCTCATTTCAGTTCTAGTTTCAGTTTTAGTTTCAGTTTCTCCATTTCAGTTCAAGTTTTTAACCAGTTTCAGTTTTAGTTTCAGTTTCAGTTTTCCATCACTGACTACATTCGAAAAGGAATAAAGAGAGAACAATTTTCTATCACCTAAGCGATAGAAAATGGCGCAATTCCTCCCTTTACAGAACCTTCTGTACAAATTTCAATATTCTAGCTCCTTTTCATAAAAAGTAGTGACTGTTTGAAAATTAGGTGCGCAAACTTAGGCACATTTACCCTATGAGCCAATTTTAGAAAATTTTAAAATTTTGAAAATTATTTTTAATTTTTGTTCTAATCAACAAATTACAATTCTAATTGCACAGTCATTGAAATTTATAATTTATCTCTATCAAGGAGAATAATAATAATTTTTTGGAGAAAATTTTGTCAAAAAAATGAAAAAATTTTTTGAACTAAATTAAATTTTGTGAAAATTGTTTTACTTATTACAAAAAAGTCTGAACCGCATCAAAATTTTGGTATCAACAGTATTCCTATAGAGCAATAAAATACAGAAAAATCATTAGTCAAATTTAGTATCATGCATACCCAATTTTAATAGGGCTTTGTGTAGCGCCAACCAGTGCTTTCTATTCTATAGGCCTCGCGTTAGTGCTACATCTAGCAAACATCTCTGGGGAACAATTACTGAACGCAGTAAACATTGACAAAACTAGTTTGAAACGGGTGGCTGACTTGTTATGTAAGATTAAGCTTTACCAAAAAGAGCCACCCAGTTGGGTAAAATTTCGCTCATAGAAGCCAATAAATTCGCCGGTGTTAACTTGGGACTAAACACCAAATATTTCGCTAATATAACTGCGCGGATAATTTCACCTGTAATATCGCACCTGCGCGAATGCCGCGTCCTTCGGATTATCAGCGTTTGTCTCGTATTTTATTTTTTTTATCAGGGTTTTCTCTCATGAATTCGTTGGTTTTTCACTCAAGAAAATTTTTGAATCAATTACCTAAATGAAAAAAAGCACGAAAAAAAATTATAAATTTTTATTTTCTGTAAGCTGAATCAGGGGTGCAACCAAAAAAAAAATTGGTCAATTTACATTTTATTTCCTTATTACTTATTTTCTATCCATTTTCTAAAACATCCCCATCCTCCAAAACAGGTCATCTTACAGGTCATGTAAAGCCCAGCAAAAAAGTTACTTACCTACATATTTTGAAGTGACTGATATGAAATCCTCAAAAAGTAGTTCAAAAGACGTACAGTGAGCTCAAAGGTCCTGTAAAAAATAATATTTTCATCGAAATCTATGAAATTATGCTTCTGGAAGCACTGCCTCTTAACAAATTTGACATTAAGGATATTTCAGATTTCAGTTATTTTCTGTTGAAAATTTGCATATTTTCATGTACCCTATTGATGTATGACAAATTGACGATGATTTGAAAAATTTAATTTAATTTTATAGAAGTCTCATTCTCATTCACCGAAATCTCATCATTAACCTTTCGTATGACGTCACACAAATATCAACCAAGGTTTCATTGTTCCAAGGTTTCAAAATGATTGAGGTACTGCGGATCTATTTTCGTGATCCAAAACAATCTCCCGATCCCAAACATTTTTTAGTTACAATTTTTTTGGAAAAATGTAAATTTTCAAAAAGATTCGAAGGCATTCGCACAGCAACGGAGGTGTCTAAATGTCAAAATTAATTCGCAAAAACCAAAAACGGCCGTACAATCGGCGCAAAAGGGAGCAATGGTTCAAATTTTTGTGTATTAATAGTTAGATACTACTTCCACCAATGCAAAAAATGAAAAAGTAATTCGCATTATACGACGCTAGAAAGCGTTGTTGCAGAATTCTGAAAATAATGACTCGTCAACTAGAAAGGTATCTTATGCGTAAACCACACATAAGACACCTTTCTATATCCGGTCACAACACTGAATTCTTCTTGGCGATTTTAATAGGGTTTCCCGAGGCGGGGCTCGGGGAACCCTAAAAATCGCGGAGTTGGCACGATAATGAATAGAACAGCGATCAAGATTAATTTACAAATGAGAATGATTCATGATTCAGTCACGATTCAACGTTCATTCGCTGATGTTCCGCGTTAGACGTCAATATAACGTATCCCGCGATTACACATGCAATGTTTTCAATCAAAAAACCCAAATTGTAAGATCTCTTTTTTATTTAGAGGTTTTTTCGACCTTACTCATTTTAAATGGCTTCATCACGCACTTCCGACGACTTTACTGGTCCGACACCACTCTTATTCAAATTCTGAAGAAATTATTTTACATAGATTTCAAAAAAAAAAAAAAAATAGCCCAGACTACCCTTCCTAATATCGCACCTCCGGAGTAATAAGATTACATCTTTTTTTTTTTTTTTTTTTATTTAACAAGGTTTATTACAATCTTAAGGAGACCTTAAATAAGTAATATTTCTGACTTTGAACAAGTTAGTTACATGACATGTGCAGGGTTCTCTCCAGTGAGAGTATACTCTGCTATTTTATAAAGTAGGTATCTCTCCAGTGAGAGTACTCTATTTATTTTTTATAATATCTATGACTAAGTCGTGAGGTTTTAACTGATGGATGTTTCTTTGCTTTGATCTTGTTTTGTGTGTTTTAAACTTGAGAAATTCTTTTATCCATTTTTTTAAGCAGTTCCCAAATGTCTTTTAAGCTCGCCTGCTCTTCTAGTTCCACTGGTTCATCCGATTCATCCGTGTTATTCTTTGGAAGGTTTCTTTTGACAATTTTGGCTTGTTCAGGTTTCTGAGTTGTTATCTGCTCCTGGCTTTGAGTGGTCCTTTGCTTGACACGATCAAATCTCAAAAAAAAAAAAAAAAATAGATTTTGACGTTTTTGAATTTTTGGGATATGTATGACCCCCCTTAACCAAAAATAACACTTTGATTTGGGTACATTATCTAGATCTTGTAAAAAACGAAAATGGCCCAACTCAAAATTCCAACAACATTGCAAGTTGTTTGGAGTTATAAGGGTACATCTCAAAGAATTCCAACTTTTTTGAGCATAGCCTATTTTGTACATACAAAGTGTTAACAAACAGTTTTGGCTGTTTTGAATTTTTGTCAGTTAGAAATAGTCCCAAGGAGTGCATTTTTTATTGGTTTATACCAAATGGAATTTTTTTTTTAAATTGATCACTTTTCAGAAAAATGAATTTGCACATAAATAATGAAATTCTAGTTTTTTGAGAAAAACTCAAAAACTAAGCACTCTAGAAAAAAACTAACGACATTACGTCGATTGGAAATTTTATTCTCTACAACTTCGTTACCGTGAAATTTTTTTTGAACGCTTCCTTTCGCCTCCATATCAACTTTCATGAAAGGTTATAACTCAAAATGTTTTCCAAACGTTGAAATATTTCCTCTTTAAGATTTCATTTTTCAAAGTGTTCTTATGCTAAATGAAGGTTGGATACCAGATCTTTGAAATGAGGTGCTATTCATTCCTCACAATTAATTATTAGTTGATAAAAATAATGAATCAAGTTGAAAAAAAAGAAAGAAAATCACGCTCCTGTAAAATTTCACTTTTTTGAGATGTAACCTTATTACTCCCGAGGTGCGATATGTACATAATATTTACTTATATTTTTTTCAAATTTTCAAGTCAGACAAAATAAGTCAAGTGTTGTGAAATGAGATACGTACCTATACTAACTTGAAATAATGTAGTATGTATTGATAATCGATCAGTGGTTTTGACTACAGTTTTTTGCTAGTTGAACCTTAAGCGTAACTTCACTTATTGAAATACGATTTCAAACTAACTAGCTTCGATACCTAGATAGGTAGATACTTCATTTCGGACACCTCTTTCCCCGTCCATATCAACGATTAAGGCACATCAATAAAATAAACAACAGTGAAGAACAGATGTAGCCTACTTCAGTTAGTTTCACTGGCGACAAACGTGTGACATGATTCGTAAGTTCTCGACTTTTTATTGACATAATTCCTAAAACATCATGACTTACACGTACAATCGACGTTTCCTATGTAGTACCTGTGTAGCCTACCATACGTGAAGCGCTATTAAAGACATAAAGGGAACCCTATTTGGTTGTTCGCGGGTTTAATCAATTTTTTTCCAATCTAATACGCATAAATGTGCCGATATTTCGTGTTTTTCAATTTAATAGGTACTGATGTTTAATTTTGGTCACAAAAGGTAAGTACCTACTTGCAATCTATGCATATTCTTACAGTAGTGGTGTGAAAATTATTAGACTAGCGCAATTTTTTGCTACTACATCATAAACTGATTTTTGGGTAAATACGTACTATTTAATGAAATAAACTGATTTTGAATTTTTTATATCATATCATTGAGCACAAGGAATACTTTTTTTTGGTTTGGAAGCGTTCATTTACTTTATAAAAAATTTTTCGAGTTGTAAAATGAAATTTCACCAATGAGGAAAAAATCAGTTTTTCAGTAATAAATAGGTAATTATAAATTTGTAAATCTGGGAGTAATTAAACATGGATTCCGATTAAATGGGCATCTATGGACCTTAGCCGATGCTGATTGGCCATTGGTTTTCAAAATGAAGCAGTTATTTTCGAAATGCGCCATCATTCATACTGGAATTTAGAGTTACAAAAAAGTGAAAAAACCACGTTTTTCTATTGCTGATTTCTCAATTTCAACCAAAATTCAATAAATGGGACACCAACATGACCGGAATTTAGTTGCGGATCTCTTCCCGTTAACAGAATTTTGATATCTCATTTTGCTCTCGCGAAATTCGCAAAAGAATCTTGAAAAATGAGATTGAAAAAATGCACAAAAAACAACGTTTTTCAAGCTACTTCTGCTCATGGAAGGAAAACGCGAATACCAATCGTTTCGCTCTAACCACCATTCGATTCCTCATAAAATTTACCTTTAGAATCGACTCTTGAAAACATTTTTTGAAAAATCTATCGCGATAATTTGCGAGGTTTTAATAATTTTTTTTTTTCACAAAATCGCTCATGCAGCAAAAATCGCACAATAAGGCGATCTTGAGAAAAAAGAAATGACAAAAACCTCCAAATTATCGCGATAGATTTTTCAAAAAATTTTTCAAGAGTCGATTCTGAAGGTAAATTTTATGAGGAATCGAATGGCGGTTAGAGCGAAACGATTGATATTCGCGTTTTCCTTCCATGAGCAGAAGTAGCTTGAAAAACGTTGTTTTTTGTGCATTTTTTCAATCTCATTTTTCAAGATTCTTTTGCGAGTTTCGCGAGAGCAAAATGAGATATAAAAATTCTGTTAACGGGAAGAGATCCGCAACTAAATTCCGGTCATGTTGGTGTCCCATTTATTGAATTTTGGTTGAAATTGAGGAATCAGCAATAGAAAAACGTGGTTTTTTCACTTTTTTGTAACTCTAAATTCCAGTATGAATGATGGCGCATTTCGAAAATAACAGCTTCATTTTGAAAACCAATGGCCAATCAGCATGGGCTAAGGTCCATAGATGTCCATTTAATCGGAATCCATGTTTAATTACTCTCAGATTTACAAATTTATAATTATTTATTACTGTAAAACTGATTTTTTCCTAATAGGTGAAATTTCATTTTACAATCTTGAAATTTTTTTTATAAAGTAAATGAACGCTTCCAAACCAAAAAAAAAGTATTCCTTGTGGTCAATGATATGATATAAAAAATTCAAAATCAGTTTATTTCATTGAATAGTAAGTACGTATTTCCCCAAAAATCTTTTTATGTAGTGACAATAAAAAATTGCGCTAGTGGACTTAATCGATAGCTTAGACCCTAAAACAAAAATCATAGTGAGGTTCTTCAATTTGAGTTGTTTTTGTAGTCAGGAGAGATGATCAAAGTTGCAAAAATGGCCGTTTTTGACCTATTTCACGAGTTTGTGGCGACATCAGTATCATGTTTCAAAAAAAAAAAAAAAAAGGTCATATTCGGATTCTACGCACTTTTTTAAGTAAATATCTTTACCGGATTTTTGATTTTGGAACATTCAAGCGCATACCGAAGATTTTTGTTTGTAACATAATTTTAAAACTCGGAGCGCGACGACGCTGGCGTTACTCCACCATGTAATCGTGGCGCGGAACCGTGTTCGCGCGGGCGAGGTTCTCGTGCAGTAAAAATCTCGTGTTACAAATGAAAATCTTCGGTATGCGCTTGAATGTTCCAAAATCAAAAATCCGGTAAAGATATTTACTTAAAAAGGTGCGTAGAATCCGAATATGACCTTGTTTTTTTTTTGAAAAAAAATCATGTAAATTTTTTTTTGTTTTTTAAATTAACACAAGGGGGTTGTACATTGCAGTTTTGAGTATGTTTTAGTGCAATCAGCAGTTGAAAATATGCAGTAGGTCCGGAGAAATTCTGGTTTTAGAGAAAGGTTCCCATATTAGGGCAGTTTGCCTTATATTATCATGGTAATAATCCAACCAATTAATTTTTCTACCTTATAGTGTAAATCGTTGAAATTTCTCCACAGTTCCTACCGAAGAAGAAATCGAGACTCGTAACCGTTTAACCCTTTATTACATATGTAGATGTACTATCTCACTACAAAGGTTTTTGTGTATTATCACAAAAAGCCAGCATAACCGAAAAAGACCAAGAACAGGAATATTTTTACGAAAAAGTGAACGATTCGCGTGATCTTTGCTCAAACGAAGAAGACACTGAGGAAGAAAACGCCAGCAAAGAAATCACCAAACCTGACGAAAGCTTGGTAAAAGTCAACAAAAGGTCGAACAAAGCACCACAACACAAGCAGCAGAATCAACGACCAAGATTTAAATATCATACTGTTTATTGGAGAAAAAATTTGACAAGAAAGAAGTACACACGTGCACGAAGTGACTCCCTAATCGTCAAAACCAAAAATGGAAATTATGCTCCAGAATACTGCAGATCAGAGTCACGTCGAATGCATAAATTCGTTTACGAAGTAGGTTAGATACCATACTTACAGCTTGGTCCTTTTAATCTCAAAATTATAATCCGACCAATATGTTACTTGTTACATGAATTTTACTAATTTTAGGTTTGCATCAAAAAATCATTATTCAAGAAACTCAAGAAATTCGGAAAACCTTCAAAAACGGGTAAGTTTTTAGTTGGAATTTAAAATCAGTATGAAATACCCACCCCCGCCATTCCCCTCAATTATACATACACTCATATTTTTTTTTTTTTTTTTTTGGAAACCGTAAGAATTATGATCCAATTTTGAATTCAAAATTTTTCAAAGGTACTCAAAAAATAGTTTCGTTGAAACATTTGAATTATTCACAGATTTTGAACCCATTTTGATAGGTTGCAGGGTTACTTATGAGTAATTCTACAATAATTCTTTTTTTTTATTTTCTTACTCGAAATTAGAATTGCGCAAACTTTTTTTTCGCGAGTTTTGGCTCAATAGTCATAAAACGAACTTCTTAATGCTTCGGATATAAATTTTCTTGGGCCTTCGACTTGAAAATGTCTGCTTATACCCATTTTTTTACTACCTGTAGGTAAGCTAAAAAATCACACCTGAAAGAAAGACATTTTGAGTTGTAACATTTCATCAGAATCGATCTACAGGCGTAACGAAGCGTCCTACATACAAAACAATTTTACGTAGAATAAAACTCGTAGATAATTAAATTTCCAATCGCCATGGTATATTGCCGTTAGTTTTTTTCTAAAATGTGTAGTTTTTTGAGTTTTCCTCAAAAAAACTGAAAATTTCATGATAATGTGCAAATTCCATTTTTCTGAAAAAATTTACCTACTTAGGTACCTACATTTCTTTGTTCTGGTTACAAACCGATGAAAAATACATTTCTGGATTGTTTTGAAAAATGTTTGCTCTCGTTTTGCTCGATCTGTAATTTCTTCCTCCATTCTCGTACATTATGAAGGGTTTCTAGACAATCACCTCAAATTGTGATTTTTCATACCTTCAAAGTCTGGATGCCCCCCCCTTCTTTGGAGAAATCCCCCACTGTAGATATTCAAATATAAAATTTCATCATCATGCTCTATCTTACATACAATGAAAATCAGCTCCAAATTTATGGAACGCTTGAATGATGTATTTCTAATAAAAAGATCATTTTAGCTGAAATTTTCTCCAACCTCCTCCCCCTCACTTCCCATTGCATCGCAAAATGAGTATTTTAGAGAAAAACGTATTCTAACAAGGGAAGTCCCGCACATGAGAATCTCCGATTTGAATGAAACTTGGACTGTTGGAAAGAGGACCTCAAAAAACACCCATCCCCCAATTTTCAGCTGCTCAAGTTGATTTTTCGGTTTTTGGCGAATTTTTGAAGTTTTGTGTACACAGGAAAAGCTGTTCAACTCACAAAATGGGAAAAAACTACAAATATCCATCTCTCCCGCGTATCAACAGGCCAAAGGTAGTCTTCTAGATACCTGATCGACTCATACCACCAATGGCCGGATCCGGCCTTCCGGTCAGAAAATACAATTTTTTACTTTTTTTCTCATATTTTCGGCGAATTCGAAAAATGACCGTTTCTCCCCACCACATGAACTTGAGCAGCTAAAATTTTGGCCGAAGGGTTTATGCTTGATACCTAATCGATTAATACTACCGTCGGCCGGATCTGGAATTTACATCAGAAAGCATATTTTTTGCACATCTTGTTGACCTTGGCATAAAAAACCAGATGGACAAAAAATATGCTTTCTGATGTAAATTCCAGATCCGGCCGACGGTAGTATTAATCGATTAGGTATCAAGCATAAACCCCTCGGCCAAAATTTTAGCTGCTCAAATTCATGTGGTGGGGATAAACGGCCATTTTTAGAATTCATCTAAAATAATGAGAAAAAATGTAAAAAATTCTGTTTTCTGACCGGAAGGCCGGATCCGGCCAATGGTTGTATGAGTCGATCAGGTATCTAGAAGACTACCTTTGGCCTGTTGATACGCGGGAGAGATGGATATTTGTAGTTTTTTCCCATTTTGTGAGTTGAACAGCTTTTCCTGTGTACACAAAACTTCAAAAATTCGCCAAAAACCGAAAAATCAACTTGAGCAGCTGAAAATTGGAAGATGGTTGTTTTTTGAGGTCCTCTTTCCAACAGTCTAAGTTTCATTCAAATCGGAGATTCTCATGTGGGGGGCTTCCCTTGTAAGCACAAGATCTTTTGCGAGCCCAATATTGAAAAAAACGTCCGAAATTGACGAATAAAGAATAATCGAAAAATCACCTATAGCTGCTAGACCCATGAATTTGAGGGCTTTTGGACATTTTTTTCATTTCGACTAGCATTTTATGTACCTACCTACATCAAAATTTGAGCGTACCACTTCTGAAGGTTGCTCCAATAAGTTAGAAATTGGATTCAAATATAGAGTGGTGTTTGTGCGTGTCACACGTTCCGGTTGGTGCAAAAAATATTCCTCCCATACCTTTGCGGATACAAAATTTTTTCTCGCAAAAAACACGTCTTTTTTTTGCTTAGCTACACTTGTCAAATGAGGTGGGGTAGAGGCGGATTTTCAGGTAGATATTTTTTTTTAGAGGTAGGTACCCAACAATAATCCATCATACACATAATTTCTCACAGCGGCATTTCATCTATCTTGCGCAAGAATAACTCTTCTTACCCATAAGTACATTAAAAAAAAAAAAAAACATTTTCATGTCCACGAATTACTCTTGGTAAGTATCTACCCTACAAGTTTGAAAAAATTCAGTTGGGAATTAGGTACCAATTACCAAAGATGGAAATTTCTAACAGAAATGTTAATTTCACCCTTCATGAAGAGGTTAGAGGTGAACTAGCGATCTGAAAATTTTGTCACGGAGGTTTTGAACCACAAGGACTAACTTCCACTGATTAATTTCTAAATCCCAGCCAAATCTTAGCCGCCTATGCTCTTTCTGTAAATCCATTTAAATGGATGGAAAAATTTTGTTTCTTCAAATTTTGTCGCAGCATGCATAAATGAAAAAGAATGTTTCTCGGCCGTAAAAGAAAAATTTGAATAATTTTTAGTTCTGAGTACGTTTCTTGATTAGGTACCTATACATTTTTGTAAAAACGTTAAAAAACCTGATTTCGACCTTCTTTTTTTTGGAAATAGTTTTTGCGAATTTGGGGCCTCAGTGAGGAACCAAATGAAATTTTTGTAAGAGCCAAAATATGTATAGTTTGTCAAAAAACAACTTTTATCTCATGATTTTTCTTGTAGGAACGATATTCAAGATGGTAAGGGAGATTTCGAATGTGGGAGGGGGTGCCCTCCGGAAAGGGGTGGAAGTAAAAATTCTAATACGAGCTAAATTCACTTGTTTCAATGTGAAAAGTAAGAATCAGTCATAGAGTCGCGTTCAAAGTCTAAATCGACTGTATTTTCAATTAAATAGCAAAAAAACGCCGATTCGCGACTTTTCGAGGGTTTATTGGTGGGGTTAGCGGGAGTCAACTCAAAAAATCAATTACGCCATTCGATTCGTCATGTCAAATACATAATTGCACCTTTTGAGAGCTACTCGTTTTTGGAAAAAAAGGGGATCGGTAGGCTACTTTTAAATTCAAAAAACAGCGTTTTCTTTTCAAAATGGCCCTATTTTGGGTGGCTACAGTTCCACCGCAAGTGCATGTGGGGGGGGCAGAAAATTTTTTGGGGGGTCATTTTAACTAATAATCTCCAACATACTTCAATTTCAGCGAAATCGAAGATTATACATTTTTTCCGCTCTACGATAGTAGGTACTACATAGGTATACCTACATCGAGGATGTACCTACCTACCTCT
This sequence comes from Planococcus citri, assembly GCF_950023065.1. Classification (NCBI taxonomy): domain Eukaryota; kingdom Metazoa; phylum Arthropoda; class Insecta; order Hemiptera; family Pseudococcidae; genus Planococcus; species Planococcus citri. The sequence continues at coordinate 5,306,835 of NC_088681.1, read as the reverse complement.
ACGATACCTACCTATTTCGAGGAAGGGAGAAACATCTGTTTTTGAAAAACAGGTGTTTTTTTCAAAGACTTATGAACATGTTTTCCGACATATTCAAACTTCATGTATCAACAAAACGTCAAAAAATCAATAATTTATAGTTCTCTTCATTGCTCAACGCGATCACGAGTACACGAAAACCCCACAAAGTATACATTTAAGCAATCATGCTTTGTAGTTTGCATTATGAAATAAAGCATCAACCACACAGGGAATCACAAGTAATTTGAAAATCCTCTGAGTTGCATACCTGTTGGCTAATTTCCAATTTTCCATTGAACATTTGTCGAGAAACAGAAACGTTGCGCGTAAGAATGGTGTTTTTCAGCTGTTTCACGTCGCTGCTATTCGCGATGATTTTCGCCTTCGACATGGTATCGTTTTTCGCTGCTCACGACGGCTAGGGATTGATACGTATCTACCGCTGTAAAAGAGTTACCTTAACTATACTACCCCAGACACGGGAAACACCTATTCATTAACGTATTTTCAAGTAACAACCTGGAACCTGTACTAATTAGTTATTAAGGCAATACCATCCAATAATAAGTACGCTTTTCATGGCCGTATGTAGAGAATAGAGATCTGCGCCGAAAGAAAAACAGCGGCGGCGGCGTGTAGAGTAAAATTGGTTGGCAACGGCGCACAGTGGCCAAAAGTCGAATCTTAAAGCAAAATCTGCAAAAGGGTACCCCCGATAAGATAGGCAAAATGCCCTTAACCTCGGATTTCGATGAAACTCACAGGGTATATGTTTATAATACCCCCAAAAAATAATTTTGGGCCCATAGCCCGCTCCTCACTCACCCCACCACCCTCAGCCTGAGGGGCCAAAAAACGCATTTTTCAGGGGGAAAATTCTGCATCAGCGCGTGTTTGAAAAAAATTTATTCTGTAAACGAATATACATAAGAGGATACATGGGGGTACCTCTCTGAATTTTTCCAGAATTTCTCATCGTTTCTTCGCTATTGTGAGCAAGAGAGGTGGGGTGAGGGAAATTTGTTTTGCTCCGACATTTGTTTCAAAGCTACCCAACAATGTTTCATCAAAATTTCAGAAATCCGAGGACAGGGGCATTTCACCTATTTTACCCAGGAATATCCTTTCTGCTAACTTGATATAAGCAAAAATACTTCTGCGCGTGTAATTTTACGATCACGCGGTATAAATGAATTTTCAATTACACATTCCGAAGTAAAATTTCACGCTGAACAACTTGGTTCTCTTCAATTTCCACCATTTGTGCATATTTTTGGAGAAAAAAGTAAAAAACGTGTTTTTGAGCTTTTGAGCTTTGAGCTTGACCCACCACTCCAAACGGCCGGGTGATGATTTCTATATAGAAAGTAGACCTAAGGATACATATTTGATTTGATGAAAAAATCGTTTTGGTATGTTTTTTCGTTCCAGAGTAGGTAATGTTGATTTAAAGTGTTCTTTTGTCCCTCCTTCTCTCCCTATGCGATGAAAAATTCTAAAAAAATTAAGAGAGGTACCCGCCATGTATCCTCTAACTGTATTCGTTTACAGAATTTTATTTCGAACAGAATTTCCCCCCTGAAAAACGCTTGTTTTGGCCCCCGGGCTGAGGGTGGTGGGGTGAGGAGCGGGCTGTGGGCCCAAAATTATTTTTTGGGGTACTATACATACCTATCTACATTAGGGTGAAGCGGAAAAAATTTATAGTCTTCAATATTCTTCAATTTCGCTAAAATTGAAGTATGTTGGAGATTATTAGTTAAAATGACCCCCAAAAAATTTTCTGCCCCCCCCACATGCACTTGCGGTGGAACTGTAGCCACCCAAAATAGGGCCATTTTGAAAAGAAAACGCTGTTTTTTGAATTTAAAAGTAGCCTACCGATCCCCTTTTTTTCCAAAAACGAGTAGCTCTCAAAAGGTGCAATTATGTATTTGACATGACGAATCGAATGGCGTAATTGATTTTTTGAGTTGACTCCCGCTAACCCCACCAATAAACCCTCGAAAAGTCGCGAATCGGCGTTTTTTTGCTATTTAATTGAAAATACAGTCGATTTAGACTTTGAACGCGACTCTATGACTGATTCTTACTTTTCACATTGAAACAAGTGAATTTAGCTCGTATTAGAATTTTTACTTCCACCCCTTTCCGGAGGGCACCCCCTCCCACATTCGAAATCTCCCTTACCATCTTGAATATCGTTCCTACAAGAAAAATCATGAGATAAAAGTTGTTTTTTGACAAACTATACATATTTTGGCTCTTACAAAAATTTCATTTGGTTCCTCACTGAGGCCCCAAATTCGCAAAAACTATTTCCAAAAAAAAGAAGGTCGAAATCGGGTTTTTTAACGTTTTTACAAAAATGTATAGGTACCTAATCAAGAAACGTACTCAGAACTAAAAATTATTCAAATTTTTCTTTTACGTCCGAGAAACATTCTTTTTCATTTATGCATGCTGCGACAAAATTTGAAGAAACAAAATTTTTCCATCCATTTAAATGGATTTACAGAAAGAGCATAGGCGGCTAAGATTTGGCTGGGATTTAGAAATTAATCAGTGGAAGTTAGTCCTTGTGGTTCAAAACCTCCGTGACAAAATTTTCAGATCGCTAGTTCACCTCCAACCTCTTCATGAAGGGTGAAATTAACATTTCTGTTAGAAATTTCCATCTTTGGTAATTGGTACCTAATTCCCAACTGAATTTTTTCAAACTTGTAGGGGGAAGTCGATTTTGGCATTTATTTTACTATTAACCTCAAAATGATCCCTCCGAAGGGGGAGAGGGTGATGCAAAACATGAAATTTCGATAAATTCGAGGCGGGTATCGAAATGATGTATTTTTTCTGGATCGCCATTGGATATGTGGGTTTTTATGTCGCTGAAGTCGATTTTGGCGTTTATTTCAGCGCAAACCTCGAAATGAGCCCTCGGAGCGGGGAGGGGATGGTGCCAAACATGAAATTTTGATAAATTCAAGATGGGTATCGAAATAATGTATTTTATTGGATTGCTTTTGAATACGGTTTTCTTTTTAGGACACTGAAATTGATTTTGATATTTTTTTACCCCTCACTTCAAAATAAGCTCTCAAAGGGGGGGGGGGGAATGTGCAACACATGAAATTTTGAAAATTTGAGATGGTTATCAAAACACGTTTTTACCGGCTTTTTGCAGAAAAGTCAGGTACTGTATTTGTCTCAACTGTGACAGTTTAGGTCCGGACTAAATTTTCTTTGCATTTTGGGGTGTTGGGATCATTGTGGGACCATTAGTTTTTTTTTCAGCTTTCCTTAAACTTTATATGTAGCCGCATACACGTGAAATAAATAAATAAGTCATATTCGCGAAGTCTGTATTACTGAATCAATACATCTACGATCTACCACAACACCACTGTAGGAGCTCGCCTACGTAAATCTAACCTAGCGTATAGGGATGGTAGCAGGGCTACCATCATATGAAACGTAAATATATTTACTACATTCGGCCTTCCTGCAATTTGGACGACCTCGTCCACAGAATAATTTTACGTAATCTATTACAGTCATTATACTTAATAAGAAATCATATTTATTTTAAATTTAAACAATCAAACGTAATGTAATACGTACATCTAATTAGTTGTCATCCAAAATATAATTACGCCATGGCTTAAGCTGAGACACATGGGCCGTTGTGACATATAAATTTTTACCGTTAGAATGCAATTGGCGAATCTTATAAGAATCACTGGGTAAAATTTCTACTACAACAAGCGGACCTCTAAAAGGGGGGTCAGTTTTCTTTTTGCCAGGAGCAGATTTGAAGAAAACAATTTCCCCTTTCTCATACTTCACACCACGCCACTTTCTCGCATTGAAATGACTCGCCATTTTGGCTTGAGCTTTTGAAATTTCTTCCCTAATATGAGTTTGGAGCTCTTTCGAAGGAGTCCATTTTTTATTTCCTGACATTTCAATTACCTATGTTTTTCGTGACAACATCATTATATGTTGGTATATAACCATGCAAAGCTTCGAAGGGACTGACACCTGTAGTTTTATTTATAAAAATATTCAAATTTCGTTCCACATTGAGAATTTCGACATCTGTGTGTGATTGGCCATGAACCAGCTTTTGGCAGCTTTTACGCAATGCCTTTTAGCAGCTTCAATTTTAACGAGATCAGTCCATTGGTGCAATGCAGCAATAGACTCTAAACCTTCGAGCCAATCAACCGCTTCAATGGCACTTTGTTCGCCATCAAAATCTGGTATATCAAGAATTATTTCGGGGATTATTGGTTGAGGCAGACTTACTGGAGCGACATTAGGTCCTAAGGACATCCTCTCAAGCACAGCAAGAAAGCGTTCTTCTCGTCGATTCATCATTTCCATAAGGTTTGCCATGAGGGGATTGACCACTGGAGGCGGAGTTGGGTCTGGTTGACGATTTCTTCTGACCACTGGAGACGGAGTTGGATTTAGTTGGCGATTTCTTCTTGTTTTAATAACCATGATGATGATTGAATAGCGAATGGTCAAAAACGGTGACCCAACACAAACAGGGTTGAGAAACGGCAACCCAAAATTACGGCGATCGAAACGGCGATCGAAAATCACTGTTGAGGTCGAAAATGGCGACCACCACGTAAACTTCGATTCAAAATAAAATTATCGATTGTTATTCAAAATTGATTTTTTTTTTATTCGAAAAAAAAAATCACCCCATGGGTATTTGGGGGTGAATCCCACTTCTGATTGAAATAAATAAATAAGTCATATTCGCAAAGTCTGTATTACTGAATCAATATATCTACGATCTACCACAACACCACTGTAGGAGTTCGCCTACGTAAATCTTAATCTAACCTAGCGTATAGGGATGGTAGCAGGGCTACCATCATATGAAACGTAAATATATTTACTACACACGTAAACTCATAATCATAACGTTTTGTATAAAATACAAACTCATGCCCATCTGTAACTTCGTTACTGTGCATACGCTTGACACGTCACCCTATAGGCCTGATAGTACTCGATGTTAGGCCGCGTTATATTCATTAACTTGATTTTTGGTAGCCCTGTGGAAAAGTTGCTAATTGCCGAAACATCAATGTTTCAGGAAAGCTTTTTTTTTCAACTCCTAAGTATGCATTATAGGGTTATTCTAAACGTAATACCGTAAAGAGCAACGAGAAGACCAAACTGTATGTGGTTTTGTTTAAAACGTAATACCGTAAAGGGCGACCCGCTATATGCGTGTGTGTGTGTGTGTGTGTGTGTGTGTACTGTGTATTTAGTCACATTTAGTCACGGTCATAAAAATATTGTCGCGACCGTTTTACTGCTCCCTATTCGAGCAAACAAAATTATTATAAAACCACCTTACGGTTGGCCTTCTCGTTGCTCATTGGTTCATTAGTTTTTAACAAATCAGCCCGCTCACACTGCCATGCGAAGTTAACTCACTTATATCACAGACGTACGACGTACTACGTTTGACGTGACAATTATAACTCACCTCGTGTAAGCCCGCCTTTTCTCCATAGCCGAAACGTGGCACAGACAAAAATATTGAGAAAAGAAACAAAAAATTCACATTGAAAAAATGCATCGGGAGGAAGGCGATTCTGAAACTACGTAAAATTCTGAACAAAATGGCTCTTTGAACATTTTTCCGCGACCCCCCACTTCCGCTCCCATTGACACTTGAAAAATCAATTTTCTCTGATTTCTTGAAAATATGAAAAAATTGAACGGAGGAAGAGGATATTTGATGTACTCGATTAGGCAAGAAAAATGGTGTATTTGGAATTTTTCCACCCCCTACCCTTTTTGCTCCCACCATTTAACATTTTTTGGAGTGGGGAGGGAAATGAGGAAGATATGAAACAATTGAACGGGAGGAAGGGGATATTTGATGTACTTGATCAGGCGAGAAAAATTGCGTATTTGGCATTTTTCCACCCCCACCCTTTTTGCTCCCACCATTCAACATTTTTCGGAGTGGGGAGGAAAATGAGGAAAATACTCCTATGAAAAAATCGAATGGGACGAAGGGAGTATTTAATGTACTTAATTATCAGAGTAAAATTACGCTTTCAAAATTTTTCCATCCCCTACCCTTTTTTTTCATATTTCCCACTATAAGTAGGTATATTTGAAATTTTTTATGGGGGGAGCAAAAAAGGTGGGTGATGGAAAAATTTTGAAAGCGTAATTTTACTCGGATAATTAAGTACATTAAATACCCCCTTCGTCCCATTCGATTTTTTCATATTTTCCTCATTTTCCTCCCCACTCCAAAAACTTTTGAATGGTTGGAGCAAAAAGGGTGGGGGGTGGAAAAATTCCAAATTCGCAATTTTTCTCGCCTAATCGAGTACATCAAATATCCCCTTCCTCCCGTTCAATTTTTTCATATCTTCCTCATTTCCCTCCCCACTCCAAAAAATGTTAAATGGTGGGAGCAAAAAGGGTAGGGGGTGGAAAAATTCCAAATACACCATTTTTCTTGCCTAATCAAGTAAATCAAATATCCTCTTCCTCCGTTCAATTTTTTCATATTTTCAAGAAATCAGAGAAAATTGATTTTTCAAGTGTCAATGGGAGCGGAAGTGGGGGGTCGCGGAAAAATGTTCAAAGAGCCATTTTGTTCAGAATTTTATGTAGTTTCAGAATCGCCTTCCTCCTGATGCATTTTTTTAATGTGAATTTTTTGTTTCTTTTCTCAATATTTTTGTCTCTGCCACGTTTCAGCTATGGAGAAAAGGTGGGTTTACACGAGGTGAGTTATAATTGTCACGTCAAACGTAGTACGTCGTACGTCTGTGATATAAGTGAGTTAACTGCGCATGACAGTGTGCGCGGGAAATATAAGCTGTATTCGCATTCGCTTACATTTATGCATTCGTGTCCAGCTTCTTGAATACATATACGCTTCTCTCTACTGCTTAGTTCACTCTTGCTTCTTTCATCTTTTCTCTCTCTCTTGCAGTGTGATCTTTCACGCCCCAAAACCAGTAGGCAGGCACACTCACTCACCAATCAACGTCTTCCACTTTCAGACAAACTAGACCATGTTCACATTAACATTGTTGGACCATTAGTAGAAAGTAACATTGACGTTTTAGTTAACATAGAGGACTACTCATACGCAATGTTAGGCCACTGGTTATGTCGCCAACTCTGTGGATTTCAAACTGTAAACAAATGTGACGGTTCAGGGAAAAAGGGACCTAGTCAAGAAAAACAAAATTCCGAGAAAAACGCATTCAAAGTTATCAGCGGCGACTATGGCGTTTCAACACAATTTGGTGTGTGGGCATGGGGGGATAGTTTTTGTTGTTGTTTGACAAGTTGTATACTGTTGAAAAACAAGATTTGTTTAGGTGTTGGGGTAGCTCTGTGACGAAGGAACTGGATTACCATGTCGGAGGTATGCAGTTCAAATTGCTTATGCGGCAATTTTTCCAAAAAATTTTTTTTCAATTTCAATTTTTACAAGTTGATTTTTGACAAAAAATGTAATTTGAATGTTTTTTTTTGCTATACTATTGAAAATGAATAATGAATTTTTGTGCAAAAATTAAATTATTAAAAATGACTGATTTTTTAAAATTTTTTCAAATTCAAAAATGAGCTTGAAGATCTGCCGATCTCAAAGTTATTAACCCTTAAAGACCCAGGCTAATCCTGAGATGTTGTGTGAAAATGCTTTCAATTTCCTGAATTAGATCATCACAAGCATCACTTTAACCCACAGTTTGCCCCCAGCCCCTTAAAGCCGTCTCGTAAAAGCCGTACCGATTTATTTAATTTTTCTTGAAAACCGAGAAAGCAAAAACCCCAATGAGGTCAATCATGGAACTGAATGATATAGTATCATTAGGTGTACTGAATGAGTGAAAGCATATCCCCAAAGAACACCCCACCCCTTTTTGGGGGGCAAATTTTCAAAAAAGTTGGGATAAAAAAATTGGACCCATGCTCCATTTTTGGATAAACATATTGATGGTAGACCCTTCACAAAATGAAATCATGAAAGGTGTGAAAATGGTGGACCAGAGCGATTTTTTGAAAATTTGATTCCCTTGTCTCGATAAAAACCCGAAAAAACAGAGCATGAATACGCAAAGTACATAATATGGGAAATATTATCAAGTAGGCTTGAAATGACAGAAACAAGAATTGAAAGGAACACAGATGCTTTTAACAGCACATAAGTTCAGATAATCTACAATCCACCCACCAAATCTGTTTATCACTCCGTGGATATTCTTTCTCGATATTTGTCACCAAATAGTTACATCCTACAAAGGTTAGCAGTACGATTGTTTTTCTGCAGAAATATCGAAATAGGTTTATCAACCACTTTGAAAAGCTTTACACAGTCAAATTGCAGCACTCCCTGGCATTTCATAATGTTCAAGCATTCATGAAGAAGTCACTATCCCTTCTCGATCATAGATAATGTAGTTCTACATCATGAAAATTGCACGAGCAGAAGTCGTCGTTTACAATCATGAGATTGTGTCTAGCTTATGACTACAGGATTCAGGGGATTTGAGATTCAGTAAAAAGCTTTCAACTGTTGTTCAACCACAACTCTGAACTTTTGAATGTTTTGAGAAATTCCTGCTGAAGTTGATATTCTTTCTCGATATTTGTCAACAAATAGTTACATCCCGCAAAAGGTTAGTGGTACGATTGTTTTTCTGCAGAAGTATCGAAATAGGCTTATCTACCACTTTGAAAAGCTTTACACTGTCAAATTGCAGCTGTCTCTGGCATTTCATAATGTTGAAGCATTCATGAAGAAGTCACTATCCCTCCTCGATCATTGATAGTGTAGTTCAACATCATGAAATATTATGATTGGAAACAACGAATTCTGCTCAAGCAATTTTCAAGATGTACAACTTCACTATCAATGATCGAGGAGGGATAGTGACTTCTGGGGGCTGATCACATCACCACAACTGCTTATCACCCCTCAGCAAATGGCATCATAGAAAGTGTTGAAAATAATGTAAAATTTGAGTCATTATTTTTAATTATTTATTTCATTGTAAATACGCGTAATTCATCGTATTATCGAGATACATTGTATCGTTTATGTTTTCATCAAGTCAACAAACATCAATCGTGACTTTTAGATTTCTCTACTCGAATATCCGCGATTCTGTTCGAGTATTACTACCGTTTTGCGTTTTCTGTTCGCATTACGGCGATTTTATTTTGTTCGAATTAATGTACATAGTTTTTATATTATGTATTTGTGTAAATACATCTTTTATTTCGAATGTGCGCATCATATTTCAATAGGTTATGGGCTACAGATGCGCTAAACTGTGCCTATTTGAGATGAAATGCTAATTGAGATGTATTTTGTTTGTAACTTTATCTGAAATCGTAATCGAAGGTTCATGTGCGGTTGTATTATTCGAAAATTAGATCGCAGTCGTTAGCTGTTGATATCTAATCGCGCGTTATCATTTGATGTACAGATTGTGGATCGCAGTTGTGAGCTGCTGATATCCATATTCGCCTAATTGTATCAGGGATTATATCAAGGGTATAAAGCCTCTGTCCTGTTCCAGTGATTGGCCGTCATGGAAAGATAAAGTGCTCGACGTACTCACCTTATTTAATGCCGTGGACATCGTTGAAGGTAAATCAACCTGCCTCAAAGAACCAAAATCGACAGATACCGCCACCGACGCCGCCGAAACATGTAAGTTGATTGCAACATGGCAAAAATCTTTTCATCAAGAGAAAATAATTATTTCACAAACCATTTCCAAAGAGCTACACAGTCGAATTGCTGGTAGGCTCTCTGCCCGCGAAGCATGGCAAGTGCTTACGAAGGAATTCGATGACAAGGCAGAAGACCAAATATTCCGCGAATGCCTGAATTTCTTAAGTACCGAGTGGAATGATTACAAAGATGCGCCCTCTGTTGTTTCAAGAATCAAAAATCAACACTGCGAATTTCGAGCTGGTCTGGAAAATTGTAAAATTGAGACAGTCAATAAGCTGTTGGAAATTTTATTCATTTCGAAAGTATTACACATTCTTCTGAGTCGTTTCGAAGCTTTTAAATCGAGCTACCTTCTTCTCAATGCTCAAGCTGATAAGTCACTAAGCAATTTGTCCGATTCGCTTATCATGCACGAGCATAACGTCGCACCAGTACATAGTTCAACTTTGTCATCATCATCAAAAGCTATGTTTGCTAAATCTGGTCAGAAGAGTGGTTCGAATGTCATCGCAAAAACGTCTGGTGATCAATCCGTTCAAAATCATCAGAGAAACGCCCAGGTGTGTAAATACTGTTCTGGGAAAGGGCACTGGCTCAAAAAGTGCTCGCAGTGGATCAACGACAGTAAACCACCCTTTCCTGCTTGAGCTAACGATACTTCAGGTTGTTCGCCTCAAGTCAACGTTTCTGGTTGTTCGCCAAAACTCAACGATACCAATTCAGAACCTAAAAGTGCTCTACTCGCCGATTGTGAGCAACTGAACCTGGTTATGTCATCGTCGGATCAATCTTGGTGGATTGACAACGGTACAACGAAGCACATTACGTCGAATCGAGAATGGTTTCACACGTACGAGCCATTTTCAAAACCAAATTACGTCAAAGCTGCTGGCAGTCACGTCATAGCAGTTGGTCATGGATTGATCGAAGTTGCTAGCTTCGTTAATGGTCAACTTGTCAAGTTCGATTTGACTGATGTATGGCACGTTCCTGGTATTTTGAAGAATTTGTTCTCAGTCGTCGCGGCTCACGATTAAAAGCCAGAGAGCAGATTTTATTCGAATCCTACGTTCTGCAAATTTGAAGCAGATAATCGCGTTATGTTCACCGGTACCAGATTGAAAAATGGTTCTCTATTCAAAGCGTCGTTTGAGACCATTTTCCCAGAACCTCAGGTGAATGTTGTTGAGAGCAGCGAAATCGTGCAACTTTATCTCGAACAATGGGGCCATATCGATAAAAATCACGTTCGAGCTAAACTTGCTGAATTGGGCCTGAAGAATCGACCAAAGGAAACTAAAACCAATTTAAGCAAACCCTGTCAGTTCGATAAAGTTCATTGCAAAATGTTTGAACAATGTTTATTGACCAGAGCAGTTGGTGAGCTGCTTTCTGGTGATATTTGCAGGCCATTCGATTGTTCCTTTGGTGGTCGCAAATATCTCATTGTTATCAAAGATGATTATTCGAATTATCATCATACGTTCGTCGAGAAGGAGAAAACCGCCACAGTAGTATCTCGTTGCGTTCGAGAGGTACTATTCAAAGCTCGCGCCCTTGGTCATCGAGTGTTAGAATTCCAGTCTAGCAGCCAAGGTGAGTTCGATAACAAAGCGGTACGTTCAGTATTACGAGAGTTCGATGTTCGTCATCGTTTTACCCCACACGCAACTGTTTAACGCAGTAGCAGTGCAATTGTCGAGTTGGCGCGAACATTGAAATATTCAAATCCAGAGATTACATATCCGATCAAAATCTGGGCTGAACTTGTTACCACCGCTTCGTATTTGCTGAATCGAGTAGGCAAATCATCAATCAATGGTTCAACTCCTTACGAGATGTGGTTTGGTATACCACCGCGAATAAAACATCTTCGAATTGTTAGTTCGAAATGTTACGTTAACGTTCCAATCCAGTCACATCAAAACCTGGATAAAAAGGTACTCGAAGGTTGCCTCGTCGGATATAATGGTGATGAGCAGTATCGAGTTTACATTCCAGAGAAACGTGACATTCTTATTTCGAAAGATGTCACTTTCAACAAGAAACTTCGAGATTGCGACCAACGAGTTACCTTACTGATCAATTGAGATTTGTTAGATCCGATTGATAACGATACCGATACCGAAATAAGCGATGAGAAGAAAAGTGCACCTTCTACGTCGAAGTCATCGCTTGTTATGCCGAAATCTTCGACCAAATCGACTCCGAAAAGTTTGCCGAAAAGTTTGCCGAAAAGCTCACCGAAATCAACGAATAGTTCTTTGCTCGAGAATGACAAATTCAATGATGCTAATGATATTATCAATGACGATCTAGAAGAAACCGAGCTTCTTTCTAGATGGAGAAATTTACGCGATAAAAATCGTTCGAAATCTCAAGACGTCAATGATCACGCTAATTGCGTTGAGATTGAGATTTTCTCGGCTGAAATAGAAGCTTCAACAAAACCTTATGCGGAAGCTGTTCAAGGCCAACCTCGTTCCAATTCGAAAGACCCTATGGACACTGCAATCCATTCCATAGCCGCTAACGATTCTCCGGATTTGCATTCAGGATCTCCGGGAAAGCGATCAGACATCGATAAGTCTGATATTTCCATTTGATCATCAATTAGCAGCAAACGAGCTGCTCTACCAACGAAAACGCCAGCTGTCTACATCACATAATTGGAGACAGCTCTAGTGTTCCAGCTCGCCGGATGTCTGAGTATGATTCACTCGACAACTGGCGTATCTTATGCGAATATGCTGACGCGGCGATTTGTGGATCCAGGTAGCTGATCGAGTTACTTATCCAAGTTCATCGCCGCTATCGAAGCATCTTTAACATCGACCGAATTTGAGGATACATGATCGTTTTTTTTTATTTTTGCTCGATAATTCTCGAATTAGGGAAAGTGTTGAAAATAATGTAAAATTTGAGTCATTATTTTTAATTATTTATTTCATCGTAAATACACGTAATTCGTCGTATTATCGAGATACATTGTATCGTTTACGTTTTCGTCAAGTCAACAAACATCAATTGTGACTTTTAGATTTTTCTACTCGAATATCCGCGATTCTGTTCGAGTATTACTACCGTTTTGCGTTTTCCGTTCGCATTATGGCGATTTTATTTTGTTCAAATTAATGTACATAGTTTTTATATTATGTATTCGTGTAAATACATCTTTTATTTCGAATGTGCGCATCATATTTCAATAGAAAGAACTCATCGCAGCCTCAAACAAGCATTAAGATGCCATAAAAAAACATGGACTGAAGCTCTTCCTGTTGTCTTACTGGGATTTTGTTCTGTGTGTAGAGAAAATTTTTCTTATTCACCTGCAGAAGCTCTATTTGGCCAATCTCTTAGATTACCTGGTGAATTTTTCAAAACTCATTTAAAAACTAGCACTCTACCTCTTCCTGCATACATAGACCAACTTAAATTATGGTTTAAAACATTTTGTCCATGCCTAGCAGAGCATAAAACCTCAAGATCATTTTTTGTACATAAAGATTTAAACACATGTACTAAAGTATACATTTGTGTTGACAAAGCAAGGAAACCTCTGGATTGTGTATATGAAGGACCCTATCCAGTTATCCAGCGGCATAATAAATACTTTGTACTTGATGTAAATGGCAAGCAAAATACAGTTTCAATTGACTGTTTAAAGCCAGCATATTTTTTTATGGCGTCACCAAATGAAACAGAGGATATTAAAAATATTCCCCTACACAATAATGAAGCCGCTAATATACCTTGGTCTACACTACCATATGTGACGCGACGCGACAAAATCGACCTTCGAGCCGAAAACAAGTTTTTGAGTTGTGGGGGGTTAAAGTTTTCAGTCCAGTTCTGCTCATTTAGCGGAAGCGCTTGCATTCTAATCACGTTCTCCGGCTAAACTGAGCTAAACATAGTCTTGGATAACGTTTCTTGTCTGTTTTGTGTGAACATCATTGGGTAAAATGGTTATTTACATTGAAACAGAAGGCTCAGTCGTAATTGCGCTCATTTTTTTAAGTTTTTTAAAATTTTGTTCATTATTTCAATTTTGAAATCGATCTGGAGGCAAAAAAAAGCGTTCTATGAGAAATATACATCGAGTAAAGTTGTAGAGAATTAAATTTCCAAAAACCTATAAGAGGTTTATTTTTCTCAAAAATGCATAGTTTTTCCGTTTTTCTCAAAAAACAGAAATTTTATGGTAATCATCATGAGGTTTTTGTTTTTTGAGAAAAACGGAAAAACTATGCATTTTTGAGAAAAATGAACCTCTTATAGGTTTTTGGAAATTTAATTCTCTACAACTTTGCTCGACGTATTTTTCTCGTAGAACGCTTTGTTTCGCCTCCAGATCGATTTAAAAGTTAAAATAATGAAAAAATCAAAAAAAAATCCAAAAAATCCAAAAAATTAGCTCACTTCTGACTGGATTACCATGTATTTGGAGCTATGCAAATCATAGGGACTTCTGGGTGGTTTTAAATAATTTTTGAATGTCCGAGTACCAAAAATCCGTCAAAAAGTGAAAAATGATTTTTTCGGCCCGAAGGTCGATTTTGTCGCGTCGCGTCACATATGAAGTTGACAATTCTGTTTTAACACAAAGCGTTGCCGACAAGGGTAATAAAACACCTATTAATATTTCTTCTAACTCTACATGTACTCATGCTGGAAGATTGGTGCAGGTACCCTCTCACCTTAGCTACCTAAATAGTTTGACAAAAAATCATGTGCGACATGTATCTTGGGCTACCACTCTTGTCACCATATACAAATACAATAAAAACTAAACCATTTTTTCAGGATGTACCTTTTTTCCCCAAATCTATTTCTTCCATTCATTCAGTCATTCATCTCCTTGCAACCAGTGGTGTTTAACTGTTCTCTGTTAATTTTTTTTACATATGTACCTACCTCTTTAAAAATGTGTAAGTCAAAAACACAAAAATGCAACAAACAGTAGATGACTAATTTCTCTTTCAAACCTGTGGGACTTTAGACCCAGCTTTCTATGAGAAATTGGCCTCAGACTACTGGGATGACATCTTAGATTTGGACACTGACAAATCAATTCTTAATTCGCCTCAATCTTCACCAAGACCACCAACTCCCAGCATAAACTTGGAGAAAAAAGAGGTACCTGTTCCATACCAACCCAACAGACTGGAATCTCCACCTCCGAGGGTGAAAAGGCAGCCACCACCTCCAGATACTTACCCTTCATCCGAGCCAAAAATGATCAGATTAAAAACTATACTATCTGCACCTCCACAGCAACCAACTACAACCTCCAAGAAGAATCGCCGCGGCCTTCTTGCTAGAAAAAGGTCATGTATGTCACGTAAACGTCAACATACTTCATGTAAGATGTAAATTTGCCTATTTCTTACAAATTCTTCTTACCTAATTTTTTGCTCTTATTTTTTACCCATTTTTTCAATTGGGTAATGCACTTTTGTTATGTTTAAATTTTGCACTTTTTCCCAAATTTTTTAAGTAAAACCCATTTTTCAATTTTTTTCTTCAAATTTTAGTTGGCTCCGCCTCTAGGGGGGGAGTCTTGTAGGGTTATTCTAAACGTAATTCCGTAAAGAGCAACGAGAAGACCAAATGGTATGTGGTTTTGTTCAGGGCTTCAAACCCGAATGTTTTCGGGTACTGGTATCGGGTACGGGTACAGATTTATTTCTCAGAGAATTGGGTACGGGTATCGGGTACGGGTATACAAATTTTAACGTTCGGGTACAGGTACGGGTTCGGGTATTTTAGGTGAAATACCCGAACTGTACCCGATCTATCGGGTATTTTCGGGTATTTGGGTTCAAAATAGTCTCTATCGGGTACGGGTACAGGTTCGGGTATTCCTCATTTCATTTTTCGGGTACGGGTACGGGTACGGGTTCGGGTACAGAAATTGTTGGATTTTCGTTCGGGTATTCGGGTATTCGGGTATGGGTACGGGTACGGGTTTGAAGCCCTGGTTTTGTTTAAAACATAATACTGTAAAGGGTGACCCGCTATATGCGTGTGTGAGTGTGTGTACCGTGTATTTAGTCACATTTAGTCACGGTCATAAAAATATTGTCGAGACCGTTTTACTGCTCCCTATTCGATCATATAAATATAAGCTGTATTCGCTTACATTTATGCATTCGTGTCCAGCTTCTTCAATATAAGCTTCTCTCTACTGCTTAGTTCACTCTTGCTTCTTTCATCTTTTCTCTCTCTCTTGCAGTGTGATCTTTCGCGCCCACCTAAGGCAGTGCAAACTATAGCGCAGGCAACCAGTATCCCTGCAGTGTGAACTTTTGCGCCAGCAATAGCAGTGCGTATTTTCGCGCGCGCTGCGGCAGTGCGAATCTCCGCGCCCGCTCCCCCCTAGCAGTGCGAATTATCGCGCCAGCACGTAGGGTACATAGGTTAGGTACACAATTGGTGTATGTAGGTTGATATTACCGTGATCCGCGAACCATCAGTCCTACAGCATCTATGTTTTTCGCAAATACCTTTCGAACAAAGCATCCTACACAAAAAAATAACCAGATCTGAGCAGAAAGGAAATTTTAATGCATACTTTCCCCATAAAATCGATGTTAATGTTGAAAAACACTAAAATTCGGACCAGTATAATCAACTTTAAATTAAAATCAAGCAGTCAAAAATTCATTTTAGATGATTTTTGACCACGCCATGTGAAAGAGGAGATCTTCAACCACCAAAATCACCAAAAAGAACGTAAAAAATGATTTGTGGCAAATTGGCAATAAGCACCTTTTCCTCATGTCCTGGCACATATTAATTAGGCGCTATGTACTCAATTAAAAATTGAGTAAAATGTGAAAGTGTATAAACAGCAATCTCACGTCCCTGCTCAAACTTTGCCAGTAGACTCCCCATCACCTCGTAGATTCATATAGCACCTCATCGAAAAGTCACGTCCTAAAAAGGTTACGCGTTTGTCAAAACGTTATGAGTTTGCTGTTTAATCAAGGAAAAGGTTACGAGTTTGCCCCCTAGAATATTTATATATGTTGCCGTTAGGGAATTTACTCCAGTTCGCACCTCGGGAGTAATAAGGTGACATCTCAAAAAAGTGAAATTTTACAGGAGAGTGATTTTCTTTTTTTCGAAAACTTGATTCATTATTTTTATCAACTTATAATTAATTGTGAGGAATGAATAGCACCTCATTTTAAAGATCTGGTATCCTACCTTCATTTAGCATAAGAACACTTTGAAAAATAAAATCTTAAACAGGAAATATTTCAATGTTTGGAAAACATTTTGAGTTAGAACCTTTCATTAAAGTTGATGTGGAGGCGAAAGGAAGCGTCCAAAAAAAATTTCATGTTAACAAAGTTGTAGAGAATTAAATTTCCAATCGACATAATGTCGTTAGTTTTTTTCAAGAGTGCTTAGTTTTTGAGTTTTTCTCAAAAAACTAAAATTTCATTATACATATGAGCAAATTCATTTTTCTGAAAAGTGATTAATTTAAAAAAAATTTTCCTTCTGGTACAAACCAATAAAAAATGCACTTCTTGTGACTATTTCTAACTGACAAACATTCAAAACAATCAAAACTATTTGCTAACACTTTGTATGTACAAAATTTGCTCAAAAAAGGTGAAGTTTTTTGAGATGTCACCTTATTGTTAATGTATGTTATATGTATCGAATAGGTACCTAGCGAATATTCGTTCGATTATCTGTAACCGGTTCGGTTGTATTCGGTTCACTACGTTTTTCTTTTTTTCTTATCTTTTTCGTACGTACGAGAGCGTAATTTTCAGTTGTAATTTTATTATTGTTATTGACGTTGGAATTATACAGTCCACAATTATGCGTTTATGTGTTGTTTATTTTTCGAAGTCATTTTAGTCGAAGACGAGTCGAATATTTTCGTTATAATGATAAACAATTTGGTCCTTCGGGCCGGATATAATACTCCGGTTTGATCGGCTCGTCGATGTAATTTTGCGAAGTTCGAATGGTTTTTGATCGCGAGTTACTCGTGAATGATTAGTTTTGTTGGTTTCGGATTTTTCGATCGTGTTTATCGCGAAAGTTTTGGTGTATGATGGTGGAGACTGCAGCAGAAAAGGCTACTCGTCTCGCCAAAGAGAAAGCAGCGCGAATTAAATCGGCGAAGAATTCAAAGCGCCGTCTAATTACTGTGATCAAAAAGGATCAAGCTGATGTTAGTCGATTGTTCAAGCAAGTGCCTTCCAAAGCTTTGGCGTGCCAGATAGATGTTTTTATCGGATCATGGAGGGAATCGTTGAAGGAGTTGGCGGAGTTAGATGAAATATTGTTAAACGAGTTGGATGAAGATGACGACGATTTTCTCACTCAAGAAGCTGCAATTTTGTCGGATCGTGATGAATTAAGAAAGGATCTTCACATAGCTACAGCCAAATTGATCTCGATAAAGGAAACCTTGGAAACACCTACAGCTACCTCGACCCCAAGACGCTCTGTGGGAGCGAATACGTCAATATTTGAATCAGGTCCAGGTGCTTGTATTAGGTTAAACGATGTACCATTACCAAAGTTTGACGGTACCTACGCAGATTTCCCTGACTGGTACAATGAATTTGTATCGTCAGTAGATCGCAATGAAGCGTACAATGGTACCCAAAAGTTGTATTTGTTGAAACGCTGTATGGTAGGAAAGATGCAAGAAGCAATGAAAGACGTTGGTACGGATCCTGAGTTGTATAAGCCGACATTGGATGGGCTTCATAAGACGTATTTTAATCGGCGTAGAATTTTGGCTGAACATTTCGCGACTATCGTAGATATGCCGGTAATCAAGATAAATACGATTCGGGAGAGTGTGGATAAAGTTAAGCGAGCGATGCGCGGTATCAAGGTCGCAGGAATTGATACTCCGATGATGTCTCCGTTAATTGCATTTTTGGTAGCTCGGAAAATACCCGAGAAAGTACGGTTGGATTGGGATACAAGTAACCATGATTTTTCGACGTATCCTACCTTTGAAAGTATGGCTACCTTCCTGATAAATCGAAGTTTTGCGTTCGAGTCCGGTTCCACTGGTCCAATTCAAAACCAAGTGTCATCTCAACTGAAGAACGAACCACCCAAGTCGGTTAGTAAAGGTAAAACGATGGAAAGGAAAGTCTCTGCGGCTGCATCGAATGGTACGTCCTCAGAATCGGGTAATAGAATGTGTTTATTATGTGATGAGAATCATTTTTTAGACCAATGTAATGTTTTTCTTAAAAAATCGGTCATTGATCGTTATAATTTTGTTAAAAGTAATTCGTTGTGTTTAAAATGCCTAAAAAAGGGGCATATTGTATCAGTTTGTAAACGTAACGTTAAATGTAGTCAGTGTGAAAAACCTCATCATCGATTGTTACATCGCGAACTCGTTCGTGATAATGGTAGTAATACTAGTAGTAATGATAATAACGGTTCTGGTTCGAGCACCCAGTCAGGTACTGGCCAGGGTGGTACTACTTCAAGTGTAGTTAGTAGTGGTATGACTGATTCTGGAAGGGTTGTTTTTTTGGCTACTGCAGTAGTAGACGTTGTAGGGGGCAATAGTACGGAGAAAGCAAGGGTCTTTATTGACCAAGGCTCCGAAATGACGTTAGTATCGAAGGAATTTTGCAAACGTGCAAAATTAGTATTGTGTAAAAATGATGCGCCAATTAGTTTGATAGGTATAACGAGTAATTCAATTGACGTTACTCAGTCAGTGAAATGTGTGATCAAGTCTCGTTTTACAGATTTTAGTTTGGCCATTTCAGCTGATGTTATCAATAAAATTCCGTACAAAGTGAATAGATCAAATGTTTCGAAGGCCGTTGAAGGTTTGAAATATGATTTTGGAGAAACGTGTGAATTGCCGTATGATACAGCGGATATTTTATTAGGTAGCGAGTATGCGGAATTTATATTTCTCGATAAACGTCATTTTATTGAAGGTTTGGTTTTACGTGAGTCGCAATTTGGTTATTTGATTACTGGATCGTCGACTAAATGTTCGTTTTTTGGTCAGAAAATGTCTTCGTTTTGTGGTTTAAGTAACCTTGAATTGTCTAATCAATTTCGTAAGTTTGTTGAAGTAGAAGAGATTCCGGATGGTAAGAAAGAGAAAATTGTTGAACATGAGCTAATTGATCATCATTTTGAATCGACTTATTCGATTGATCGAGAGACAAATAGATTTGTAGTTAGGTTACCTTTGAAGGATAGTGTAGGTATTTTAAATGGTTCGTTCGGTAAGGTATGTTCGATGTTGGTTAAATCTGAAAAACGCCGATCTGTGATTGTTCAAAAGGCTTATGAAGATATTTTTAATGAATATCTTTCGCTTGGTCATATGACCAAAATTTCTAGTATACCAGATCAGCGTGCATATTATATGCCGCATCATGTTGTATCAAAAGGTGAAGATTCGCATCGTATTGTTTTTAATGCATCGTTCATGGATAATTCAGGTACATCGCTGAATTCACATTTTTTAGCTGGTCCGAAAGTTCAACCTGATTTAGTGGTAAATTTAATTCGTTTTCGTTGGAATTTGATTGGTTTCATTTGTGTTATTTTTCGCATGTATCGAGATATATTAATCCACCCTGAAGATCGCATTTATCAACGTATTGTTTTTCGGTTCAATTTCGACGATGAAATTGATACCTATGAGTTGAATACTTTAGCGAATGGTATAGGTCCGGCATCCTACATTGCGCCAAAGTGTTTAGAAAAGATCGCAACGTTCATTAAAGATTCTGATGAAATTGTTAGTAACATTTTATTGCGCGATCTTTATATGGATAATTTAGCTACTGGTAGTGATACAGTTGCTGATGCTGTGGCGATTAATCATCGAATTTATGAGGTTTTGTTGAAGTATGGGTTTCCTTTACGGAAATATCAGTCCAATTCACCTGATTTTTTAGCGCAAATTTCAAGTGAATTAATTGATACGGTGAAGGTTCGTAATGGTAAAAAATTTGTCATGTTGTTAGGTTTATTGTGGTATTTGGATGCTAATGAAATAGGTGTCAATATTCGTGAGGAAGTGCTACCTTCCATTGTAACAAAAAGGGTAATGTTATCTGTGATTTCGAAGACTTTTGATATTATGGGTATTTTGATGCCTATTACGGTTCGTGCGAAGATTTTACTTCAAGAATTATGGAAAGAAGGTCGTGATTGGGATGAGGAAATTTCAATTGAGTTGAGAGAAGAATTCGAGGCATATTGCAGGGATTTAGTTGAGGTTCAGTCTTATACCGTTCCAAGGTGTTATTTTTCGAGTAGTTCGTCGACCAGTACCCAGCTCATTGGCTATTGCGATGCGTCAATGAGAGCGGCGTGTGCTGTAGTGTATCTAAGATCAATTGATATTGATGGTAATGTTCGTGTCACGTTTATTTGTTCAAAATCGAGATTAGCACCGATGAAATCTACAGATATTCATCGCATGGAATTGATCGCAACTGTTCTGTTAGCAAAATTAATTGCTAGCATTCGTTTAGAGCTTGGTGTTGAGAAAGTGTACTGTTTTACAGATTCGCAAGTAGCGCTCAGTTGGATCAATATTGATCCTATTAAGCTGAAATTGTTTGTTTCAACCAGAGTAAAGTTAGTCAATTTGTTGGTAAATAAGGAACACTGGTTCCATATTGATGGAAAACTGAACCCTGCTGATTTGGGTACACGAGGTGTGTCTGCCTCAAAATTCATGTCGTTAGAGTGTTGGAAAAATGGGCCTGAAATTTTGCTTAGCGAGGATGAATTTAGCAGGTATGTTTCGGATGGATTTCAGGTAGTAGGTAAGGTACCGGAGTTGGAAGTTGAGCGAACTGTGTCGTTGCTGACTTATAAAAATCATCATGTTTTAGCGTTGTTGGTTCGAAGATCGTCTCTGTCAATATGTGTTGCAGGTTTAGCCTATGCAATACGGTTTATTCGTATTCTGAAAGATAAGGTTAGAAATAGAATTGTAGGTACGAACCGTGTTGTGATAGAAAAACAACCAATAAAAGAATTGATTGCATTGGTACCGTTGGTTCGAATGGAAGAGAGAGAAGATGCGTTTAATAATATTATTCGAGCTTCTCAGCATGAGAGCTTTCCGAACGAGTGTGATATGTTGTCGAAAGGTATGGCGATAGGTAAAGAGAGTGGTTTGTTATCAATCGATGTGTTTATGGATTCAAATGGTATTTTACGCTCGAGAGGACGTACGGTAAATTCTAGTTTCTCATATGAGACTAAGTTTCCAATTGTTCTTCATGCAAAATCTCGCCTGTTGGAGTTGTATCTCGAAATGATACATGATAAGTATTTTCATGCAAATGTTTCATTCATGCTGAAT
Organism: Planococcus citri; assembly: GCF_950023065.1. NCBI lineage: Eukaryota > Metazoa > Arthropoda > Insecta > Hemiptera > Pseudococcidae > Planococcus > Planococcus citri. Next base: position 5,284,696 of record NC_088681.1, on the reverse strand, counting down.
TTAGTTCGATCTAGTTCTTGGGTAGTAGGAAATTTACTCTCACAAATCAAGAAGATAATTCGTCGTTGTATTGGTTGTATTCGGATAAAGGCAAAACGTAATGCTCAATTAATGGGTGATTTGCCAAAAGATCGTTTTGTAATTTCACGTCCGTTTACTGTTGTAGGTGTAGATTTGACTGGTCATTTTATGCTTAAATGTACGAATCACAGGTCAGTTAAAAATTACAAGGTTTATCTGGCATTTTTTGTTTGCATGTGTACGCGTGCTGTACACATCGAAGTAGTTGGTGATTTGTCTACGGAAGGTTTTATTAATGCATTCGATCGGTTTTCGGCTCGTAGAGGTTTGCCTAATGTCATGTACAGTGATAACGCTTCGAATTTTGTAGCTACGAAGAAGGTTTTCGATAGTAGTTCATTCGATAGTAACTACAGCAAGATAAAGTGGAACTTTATCGCTCCGTACTCTCCGCATCAAGGTGGTGCATGGGAGGCGGCGGTGAAGGCGGGAAAAGCGTGTTTAAAGAAAGCAATAGGTGATCAAAGGTTGAATTTACTCGAATTGTTCAATATTGCGACAAAGGTCGAGGCAATATTGAATGCACGGCCGATTTCTTATCGTAAGAGTAATGCATTCGTGGAGCCGTTGACTCCCGGACATTTTTTGATAGGTACAGGTATGTTTGAGCCACCGGTTGACGAAAATGCCGATAATTTGAAGATCAAATCGCGGTACTTTCTGTGGAGAAGGATCGTCGATTCGTTCTGGTCATCTTGGCGACATGATTATTTGAATCAGTTAAGAATTAGGTCAAAGTGGAAAACTGAAGAGAGGAGTTTGAAAGTAGGTGATGTTGTTTTGATCGTGTCGAAGGATGAGAGCGTTTTTGAATGGCCAATGGGCATAGTTGAGCAGGTCTACCCGGATGATCGTGGGTTAGTTCGTAATGTGTTAGTTAAGTCAAAGGGGGGCGGGCTCAAGAAATCATCTGTTCAAAATCTCGTTTTGTTATTGGAAAATGAGTAATATATGATACAATGTATTTATAATTCGCTGCATTTTGGTATGTAATCGTAATATTTATCGATAATGTAATTTTGATACTTAAATGTACTTCGTTTTTGTAATTTTGGAAGTTATATGATGTTATTTTGTTAAGTTTTTTTTTAGTTTTGTATTTTTTAAATTTTTTTTGTTTTGGAAAAGGAGATATTTTTGTTTGAACTCCTTTTCGGGGGGAGAATTGTTAATGTATGTTATATGTATCGAATAGGTACCTAGCGAATATTCGTTCGATTATCTGTAACCGGTTCGGTTGTATTCGGTTCACTACGTTTTTCTTTTTTTCTTATCTTTTTCGTACGTACGAGAGCGTAATTTTCAGTTGTAATTTTATTATTGTTATTGACGTTGGAATTATACAGTCCACAATTATGCGTTTATGTGTTGTTTATTTTTCGAAGTCATTTTAGTCGAAGACGAGTCGAATATTTTCGTTATAATGATAAACACTTATAACTCCAAACAACTTGCAATGTTGTTGGGATTTTGAGTTAGCCCATTTGGGTTTTTTACATGATCTAGACTAGATAATGTACCCAACTCAAAGTGTTATTTTTGGTTGAGGGGGGTCATACAAGCCCCAAAAATGCAAAAACATCAAAATCTATTTTTTTTGAGATGTCACCTTATTACTCCCGAGGTGCGAGTTAATGTATGAAATAACTGAAACAACTAGTTATTTCATACATTAACGATTTAATGCAAGTAAATTGTTCAGTTTACCTAGGTAATGTATGAAGAATCTAGTTTCATGAAATAACTAGATGTGATCAGTTGAATCATGAAATGAGCTATTAAAAATTATTTCATTAAAAAAATATGGTGTTGAGCATAATAAAAAACATTGGTGACAAAAAAAGCTTCCAAAAATTGAAAAAAATCATTTATTACAGTACCTATGTTGTGCTCCCATGGCATTTTGAGTTGCACTTCATTCCATTTCTTACACATTGGCAACGTTTATTTGTGCACTTCGTCGAGCATTGACAGCAAACAAAGCCTTGACCATTGCCTGTGGCCTGTGCAGAAGCAACTGATCGCAGCAAAACAGTGTGGTGGAGGCAGTTGGCACATCATTGAAATTAACAAATCGTTCGTGACTTACAATTAGACAAGACGGGGAGCGGGCATACAATGACTTCAAAATTCCTTCTCCTGTTCCCAGATTGTAAGACCCTTCCTCCGTTTTCTCCATCACACAAGCTAAAATACTTCTGGCATCTGTTTTTCCCCTGTCAAATTCAGGAACTTGAACATGTATGGTATCTCCAACATCTGGGTTCGGAAAATTGAAATCAGGTTTTTTCTCATTTTCAGAGCTTGTTTCTCCAAATTTTCCTCGCAATCGTCTCTTTTTCTCTTCAAACTTTCTGTTTTACGGCACAATTCACAAACAAGTTCCTTCATTTCTTACTTTATCACTGTTTATTCATTGAATGCACACTTCAATTGAACACACCTCGTGTATGTATGAAATAACTAGAGTGTAGAAAAAATTCAATTTCATACTTTTTCATTAATATACTTTAATGGTAACATATCGCACCTCGGGAGTAATGAGGTTACATCTCAAAAAAGTGAAATTTTACAGGAGAGTGATTTTCTTTTTTTTCTAAAACTTGATTCATTATTTTTATCAACTTATAATTAATTGTGAGGAGTGAATAGCACCTCATTTTAAAGATCTGGTATCCTACCTTCATTTAGCATAAGAACACTTTGAAAAATAAAATCTTAAACAGGAAATATTTCAATGTTTGGAAAACATTTGGAGTTATAACCTTTCATTAAAGTTGATGTGAAGGCGAAAGGAAGCGTCCAAAAAAAATTTCATGGCGACAGAGTTGTAGAGAATTAAATTTCCAATCGACATAATGTCGTTAGTTTTTTTCTAGAGTGCTTAGTTTTTGAGTTTTTTTCAAAAAACTAAAATTTCATTATATGTACATAGGTATAAGCAAATTCATTTTTCTGAAAAGTGATTAATTTAAAAAAAATTTTCCTTCTGGTACAAACCAATAAAAAATGCACTTCTTGTGACTATTTCTAACTGACAAACATTCAAAACAATCAAAACTATTTGCTAACACTTTGTATGTACAAAATTTGCTCAAAAAAGGTGAAGTTTTTTGAGATGTACTTACCCTTATAACTCCAAACAACTTGCCACGTTGAGATTTTGAGTTAGGCCATTTGCGTTTTTCACAAGATCTAGATAATGTACCCAACTCAAAGTGTAATTTTTGGTTGGGGGGGGGGGGTCATACAAACCCCAAAAATGCAAAAACATCAAAATCTATTTTTTTTTAGATGTGACCTTATTACTCCCAAGGTGCGATATATACCTACAATAGTTAACCATGGAGTTGATCAGTTCTCAATTTTTCTTCAATGGATAAAATTTAGCTCTTAGGCCTGTTGTTGGATTAACAAAATCATGTGATTTTAAGCCTGTAATCCACATTGGTGACCTTGAAATGGATTTCACTACATTAGAAAAAATCATTACAGACCAACGAACTTGGAAATTTTCACATACTGAGTTTTAGGTGGGAGAAATTGTAATAAAAATCAATAATAAAACCAAAAAGGAAGTGAAAATTCAGGAAAAATTTCTTTGGGTCACAATGACCTTATAACACTGTTTAAACAATTTGATTCAATTAAAAATACTCACAACATGATGGTGTGGTTTTCACTTTTAGCTCAAGACATATTGGAAATTATAACAGATTTAGGGGCTAGAGAGAAAGTTGATGATTTTTAAAAAAATATTCACACTATAGACGATTTCAATGAAACGTCACAATGACGTCACTTGACGGACAGCTGCAACTAGCTGCAACGTGATTGGCTAATGGTGTAGCGACAATTGTTCGAAAGCGCTTTTGACGACGTTTTTGGCCCTCGATTAACATTACATTAAATGGGGAATTTAAAATCTATAAAGAAATTATGAGAAAGGTTGTATGATATCAGGGTCTTTTTCAACGCAGAATCCGAATTTAACAAGCGTTTTCCTCATTTCTTTATAGATTTCAAATTCCCCATTTAACGTAATGCTAATCGAGGGCCAAATTTGTTTGTTGATAATGAAACCGACCAATCACAGCACAGCTGTCCGTCAAGTGACGTCACTGTGACGTTTCATTGAAATAGTCTATACAAAATGTAATATTAAGCTCAAGTGATAATGAAATTATCACATAGAAACTGTTTCTCAATATTGTTGATAGTTGTTCTACTCTTCTTACTTTGGGAATAATTATAAAGAAAAAAATGTTGATAAACAAAAATGTCCTCCTGTTGCTAATTAAATCTTTCAAAAAAAAAAAAAGTAATAATTTAACTAGGTAGTTCAAAGCTTGTAACTACCACCCAGATAAATGAATGAAAATAGGTAAGTATGGCTACCTTCATTAAGATAAGTCTGTAGGAGTATGAGAGGCAGCTAAATAATGGTTGCTGACCAATGAAAAAATTATCATTTATCATCAATGGCTGCCTATCAGAAAATAATATAATTTGTGAAATTTATTTTCAAATAGTGAGAGATTTCAACCAGTCCTTATCATCACAAACTGTTATTAAGATTGTCAGGTCATAGCTGTTTATAAACCCATGATAAGTGACCACTCGCATTCATTTAAATAAATTCACATAATTAAGAAAAAAATCATTGTATTCCTTATCTATACCCCTCTGTACTCCATGTTCATACCAGGCAGTGGCCCTGCCGCCATGCGGCGCATGCAGATAGCGAAGTGTTCCCAATATCCCCCATTACTACTCATTTTTATTTTTTTTAAATATCCAAATACTTTGAATACTTATGAAAATAAAAAATATATACTTTCACTTTTCGGTCCACAATTCCTTTTTTGTGTTGCCTAGCAAAATAGAAATGAAATTACAAGGACAAGGAGTACTTAGTTACCTATATATCGCACCTCAGGAGTTATAAGGTCACATCTCAAAAAAGTGAAATTTTACAGGAGGGTGATTTTCTTTTTTTTTAAAACTTGATTCATTATTTTTATCAACTTATAATTAATTGTGAGGAATCAATAGCACCTCATTTTAAAGATCTGGTATCCTACCTTCATTTAGCATAAGAACATTTTGAAAAATAAAATCTTAAAGAGGAAATATTTCAATGTTTGGAAAACATTTTGAGTTAGAACCTTTCATTAAAGTTGATGTGGAGGCGAAAGGAAGCGTCCAAAAAATATTTCACGATAACAAAGTTGTAGAGAATTAAATTTCCAATCGACATAATGTCGTTAGTTTTTTTCTAAAGTGCTTAGTTTTTAAGTTTTTCTCAAAAAACTAAAATTTCATGATATGTGCAAATTCATTTTTCTGAAAAGTGATCAATTTAAAAAAATTTTTCCATTTGGTACAAACCAATAAAAAATGCACTGCTTGTGACTATTTCTAACTGACAAACATTTAAAACAATCAAAACTATTTGTTAACACTTTGTATGTACATTGCTCAAAAAAGGTGGAGTTTTTTGAGATGTGCCCTTATAACTCCAAACAACTTGCAATGTTGTTGAGATTTTGAGTTAGGCCATTTGCGTTTTTTACAAGATCTAGATGATGTACCCAACTCAAAGTGTAATTTTTGGTTGAGGGGGGTCATACAAACCCCAAAACTGCAAAAACATCAAAATCAATTTTTTTTGAGATGTGACCTTATTACTCCCGAGGTGCGATATGTAGAAGCAAAAAATTCTTTTATTGTGGATTTAAAAAAAAAACGATCAAAACCAGAAAAGGTATTAAAGGGCGTCTATTTTCATTTTCAATAGAAAAAAATCAAAACAGTTTTCTAAAGCTTCAAAAAATCTATCTATCAATTCTATATACCTTAAAAATCGCTTAATGTTAAAACGTTTGTCCCAGCCCATTTTAATAACATTTAGCGACTTGAAACACAAACTGATTGAACAAAAAAGTGATTTTTTCCAAAAAATTTTATATGGTCAATTTTTTACTAAATAATTATGTAGTCATCGAACTAAAATTTCGCAAAAATTGTGAGAAAAAGTGTTAAAAATAGGTTGAAACTTCAAAAAGTAATGAAAAAAGTATCAAAAAATGATGTCAATTAGAAAAAATCTGAAATTTCAGAAAAATTAGGCAAAAACTGGGTGAAAAAATGTTAAAAACATTTTAAAATTACATAAAAATGCGAAAAACGCTAAAAAAAATTACTTAAAAGTTATAACATTATTTGATGCTGTAATTACAATAACCGATGGAATTTCAATGTAATGAGATACTATAAAAGATCAGGACCAGACGATTTTAATAACATGAAGCGATTTATAACATTAACCTTTATAATAATAAGCAATTTTTACTGTATATCAAGAGAATCTTGACCCAATCCGTGAGCCTCTCCCACTTGACCAATTTTGCTCATTTCTGTTTTAAAATGTTCCTTATGGCTTGTAGATATGTCATGAAACATTTAGAATTTAAATTTGTTTAGTTTGAGCTTAAAAAATTAAAAATGCATAATTGTCATTCCACAGGTAATGGGCCCATTTGGTCGATATTGAGTTATGGGTGGGGGGGGGGGGGGGTGGTGAAGTAGACCTCCAGAGCAATCATATGAGCTGGATAGAAGCCCAAAAAGTGCAAAAAAACTTCCAAAAAAATCCATAATTAAAAATTTGAAAAACTCAACTTTTGAGAAAATCGCCTTCAAAGTTTTTTGTCTGAAAAAAGCTGAAATTTCATATACTTAATCCCAAAAGCTTCATATGTACCTAAAATTGAAGATTATTGTTTTTCTTACTCAATCTTTTGATGTTTATGAGCATTTTAAGCCTGAAAAACAATGATTAATAAATTAAAATTTTGCATAAAAATTCATTACTTTGTCCAAAAGCAAAAAAAAAATTATTAAATTACATTTTCTGTCAAAATTCAACTTAAAAAAATGAAAATTGTAAAAAAAAATTCTAAAAATTTCTACCCCAGCCCTGAGGCGCGATTTGAACCCATACCTCCTATTCCGCAATCCATTACCAATGCCACACCACTAGCGCTGCAGCTGCAGATAGCTTAAAGGTGTTTTTGAATGGTATACCTGTTACCACGGGCATATACAATTTGGGCACAAGATAAGCAAGCACACCAGGGGGTCAGTAATGACACATACAAACTGGGCACATAAGAAAAAAAGAACGAAAGGAACGCATACAAATTGGGCACATTAGAATGAGCGAACGAAATCGAAAGGAACACATACAAATTGGGCACATTAGAAAAAATGAACGAAATCGAAAAGAAGCCATACTATTTCGACACACTAGAAAATAATCAAATAGGTAAAATAGATAGGACATGTATTCACACATTATGTTCTCAATAGATTTCATCCAAAGCAGATATGTATACTTATCAAAAAAGTAGGTAGGTACTCTGGTAATTCATGTACTTCCATACACAGAATTAAACTCACATCCATCCATATTATCTGTATTAGAGTAAGTACCTAATACCTGAACTAGGTACCTACTTGCGTTTTTATGCGTAGGTTAGTTGCGACAATGAACTCACTACCTAGGTAAATCAAGTTTCAGCTGAAATTTTGATAACAAATGCTCATCTGCATTACATTTTTCGTATTCATCACCATATTTACCTATTGTTAGTATGTCAGTATCAATTACGAGAGCTTTGAAGTGTGTTCTGTATTTATTCTTATTCGAAAATTCTTTTAAAATGAGTGAACGTGTCGTTTTATCGAAATCAGTGCGTGAAAAAGACGTTTTGTGGTATGGTAATTTTAAATTTACCAAGGGACGATTGCTGAAATTGACTGGAGAACAGCATTGGCGGTGTGCGAACAGGAAGTGCTCTTCGAATCTGAAAACTATGGAGACCACGTGTGTAATTACCGAACAGCCAAAAATGAGCACAACCATCCTCTTGTTTGAATGGTTCCTACATTTTTTACATTCAAGTTTTTAAATAAAAGTTTTAAATGCGAGGTTCATTCTTTCCTGTGTGCCCAGGGTGTATGTGCTCTTTTCGTTCTTTTTTTTCTAGTGTGCCCAGTTTGTACGTGCCCAATTTGTATGTGTCATTAGAGGGCGATTTCTAGCAGTGTGCCCAGTTTGTATGCCAGGAGTGAGAATGTGCCCAAATTGTATATGCCCGTTACCACTGGGGACTAGGTGTAGTATAATATCAAGGGTATTTTTTCGGAAGTCTTTTTACCGCAAAAAATCAAAATCGACCAAATGGGCCCTTCTTAGAAAAACTTAAGTTCGGGATTTCTCCGCTTGAGGCGCACCTGCGGCCTTGATACGTACTTCAACACGTGATAGTCAGATATGTTCTACATTGAAATCCATCAAAACCTCGATTATCGGTTCTCTCGACTTTTACACTAAAAACATGATTATCTTGATAAATAGAAGCAACCAAATGGGCACATTACCTACGGAATGACACAATTTTGAACAATTCGCACCCCGGGAGTAATAAGGTTACTTACATCTCAAAAAAATTGATTTTGACGTTTTTGCATTTTTGGGGTTTGTATGACCCCCCTCAACCAAAAATAACACTTTGAGTTGTGTACATTATCTAGATCTTGTAAAAAACGCAAATGGCCTAACTCAAAATCTCAACAACATTGCAAGTTGTTCGGAGTTATAAGGGTACATCTCAACGAATTCCAACTTTTTTGAGCAAATTTTGTACATACAAAGTGTTAACAGTTTTGATTGTTTTGAATGTTTGTCAGTTAGAAATAGTCACAAGGAGTGCATTTTTTATTGGTTTGTACCAAATGCAAAAAAAATTTTAAATTGATCACTTTTCAGGAAATGAATTTGCTCATATGTATAATGAAATTTTAGTTTTTTGTGAAAAACTCAAAAACTAAGCACTCTAGAAAAAAACTAATGACATTATGTCAATTGGAAATTTAATTCTCTACAACTTTGTTGTCATGAAATAATTTTAGGACGCTTCTTCTCCACATCAACTTTAATGAAAGGTTCTAACTCAAAATGTTTTCCAAACATTAAGATTTTATTTTTCAAAGTGTTCTTATGCTAAATGAAGGTAGGATACAAGATCTTTAAAATGAGGTGCTATTCATTCCTCACAATTGATTATAAGTTGATAAAAATAATGAATCAAGTTTAAAAAGAAAAAAGAAAATCACTCTCCTGTAAAATTTCACTTTTTTGACATGTAACCTTATTGCTCCGGAGGTGCGAATTGTAACTTTGAGCTTTTATTTTGCGGTCAAATATTTCTCTTTTGCTAAGCATTTCCTTATCATCATCATCATCACATAAAAAAAACGTTGAACAACGTATACCTACTTTGCAGCTCACTATTTCTCTCTCTATAGTCAGTCCCACGCAAGAAGCATAACACTCTAACTGAAAAATTTCTATTTTGTAGCCAAATAATTCTGGTTTTTATTGAAAACCTGAGGTGCTCCACCACTTGCAAATAAATGTAAAACAGATTTTTAAATCATTTTTTATTTTCAAAGCCATTAAATGGATTGGGAAGTGTAGGAGAAAGGAAAAAATGAAGCAATATGTAAGATTGTGAAAGGTTTTTGCCTAAATGAATGTAAAATAGATCAAAAAATTGTTTCAAATTTTCATCTCAAGTAGGTACTTATTGATGCACCCTAAGTTGACAAATAAAATATGAAATTATTTGGCATTGGTTACAAAACAGAAACTTTTCAGTTAGAGCGTTATGCTTCTTACGTGGGACAGACTATAGGTAATTATTACTCATAAGGTTTTTATTTGTTATCATAATGAAAATATGAATGAACGAAATGATTTTGGAAGAAGTGAGAATACTGAATAAAATGAAACAAAGGAAAAATATAGCGTTTGAGACTGAATCATAATTTAAAAATAGAGTAGGTAGGTACCTGTTCTATGAGGATCAGAGTTGACAGAGAGTGAGCTAGCTGGATGAGTTGGAATTCAAAGAATAGCTGAAGAGTGTGAGAATGAGTGAGTAGGACAGTATGATGTGAGTGTAAGTGGGAGTTTAGGACAGAATTACAGTAAGTTAGAGGTTAAGTGAGTACTATGTACTCAGACAGTTGTATTGTGGACTTATAATTGAATACATTGTTTCAAAACCAGACTCAGACCATTGGTTCATACAACAGTACCTATAAGTTGATAAATTGAGAATGTATTTGTAAGTAAACCAGAAAAAATGGGTATTTGAAAACAAAATATATATCTACTTACTTGAAGTGAAATAAAAAGGAATGGAAAATGAATGCACGACGAGTGAGAGAATTGAAAAAAATTGACGAATTATACAAAAAAAATTATGAAATGAAACCAAAAAAATATACCTAAATTAAAACCAAAAAAATAAAATAAAATAAAAATCAATATTGTAAAAAAACTGAATAGAAATTCAAAAAGTAAAAAAAATTGAAATACATAGATTCGAGAAACCAAAAGCAAGAAATATTGCGAAAACACCAAATAGGCTATAGGTATAAAAAGAAACTAACAACAACAACAACAACAACAAAAAACACTGAAAGTTGAAAAAGCTCAAACTGTAAAGGAAGCAAAATTGAACAAAAATTGGTTGAAAAAATGTTGAAATTAATGAAAATTAGCAAGAGATGATGAGATTTTTGTAAAAATTTATATAAATTGAAGGGCGAATTGTGAAAGTCGCCTTAGTCATTTTTTTGTTCACACAACTTTAAACATTTTTTTTCATATTTCATAAATTTTAAAGGGAAAATGAGTATTGTAATGCATTCTTGGATAGGTAGTTGAAGATGTTTTTTTTAATACTTGACCATAAATTTTTTACATTACCATTGAAGTAGGACAACAACGTTTTCATTGATTTGTACAAAAATTGCTTCCAACTAAGGCGACTTTCACAATTAGTCCCTTCAATTGTTAAAAAAAAAGTGTTCAAAGCGCATTAAAAGACTAACTACAACTAAAAACCAGAAACAGTACTGAAATCACCTTTAAAAAACATCAAAAAGTGGTCAAACTTCTACAAAATTTGGAATTTTGCAATTTTTTCCTGCATCAGATATTAGAGTTTTTCACTTAATAGTGTTGAACATGCATTGGACCAATGCACGCACATCAAGTGGAACCCACTGTACCATAGGAATGACAGAAGTTCATTTTTCAATACATAATACATGCAATTCAAAAATGAAAATGAGGAACATGAACTTTCAGTCTTCAATTCCTAATAATTATGAACGATTGTGTTAGTAAAGATTAGTCGTACGCACCTACAACCGACAAGGATGAAGAAGAGCTGAAGACATTCTACAGTGAGCAGACCGACACACTATATTCACTACCCCACAGAGAAATGACCACCATCCTCGGAGATTTCAATGTGAAAATCAGAGACACCACAAATGATCACCACCCACGCGGAATCATAGGAAAATATGCCATCCAAGAGCTTCGATGTATCATCAGCACCCATGAAGACTGGTGACATGGGTTGCTCCAAAGGACCGATTTTGGAACCAAATTGACTACTGCATTGTGATCAACAAACATTGGAGATCCTCTGGCTGAAATGAATAAGCCAAAATGCTACTAGGAGCAGAGTGCGGATCAGATCACTGAATGCTCATGATGGAACTCAATTTGAAGCTGCAGATACCTAGGAAAAAACCGGAATTGCCAGTGATGAGAGTCACAAAGCCAGATGCTCTCTGCAACTCACTCAATCAATCTTTGGAAAGTGCAAAAGATAGTGCAGATTTTGACAGTGCAACAGCCAATCAACAATGGAACAATCTGAAGAAGCATGTTGAGGTGGCATATTCCAGCACCCATTCACCAAATGCCTCAAAAAATGGAAGCACTGGTTCTCTAATGAAACCATTGCAGTGATTGAAGAGTGCAGAAACATTCCACATGATGCAGAGTATCAGCAAAAGAAGAAACTACTGACTCAGCAGATCAATAAGGTCATGCAACGTGATAAGAATACCTTCATTGGCTCCATGTGTGAAGAAATTTAGTCCCATGCTGAAAAAAAAAATGAAACGTGCCTCCTATGCCAGAAGATCCACTCAGTAACAAGAGAATTCAAGGTTAGTAGGTATACTGATAATTCAAGATGAAAACAGGCAGCTGATAACTGATGCAGAGGAAATTGCCGAAGTGTGGCGGCAATACTGCCAAAAATTATATAGTGAAGATAGTGCTTCTGGCAGTGATCCTCGCGCTAGTGCCAGCAATTTAGGCACCAGTGTCAGAGATTTTGGTGGCAGTTCCAGTGAATTTGGTGCCAGTAAAAGTGATCAGCATGCCAGTGCCAAGGATTTTGGTGCCTGTGCCAGTGATCTGCATGCCAGTGCCAGCAACCTGTGAACCAGTGCCAGGAATCCGCATGCCAGTATCAGCAATTTTGGCCCCAGGAACAGGAATTTCAGCGCCAGTAACATCAATTTTGGTGCCAGTACCAGCAATTTTGACACCTGTGCCAGCAATTTTGGTGCTAGTACCAGTGCTAGTGATTTTGGCACCAGTGGCAGAGTACCAGGTGCCAGTGGCAGTGATTCCCATTTTGGTGACGGCAATCCCCATCTTGGTGACAGCGATCCTCATGCTGGTGGCATCAATCCACTGGACAAGATGATCAAAGAAAGAGAGTCTTCAATCCTCTATGAAGAGGTTGTAAAAGCCATGGAATATCTGAAAAACAACAAAGCTCCTGGCCCTGACAACATACACGCCAAAGTCTTAAAAACTGTAAGCACTAAAGTCACCAAAAGAATCCATCTCATCTGCAATCACATGTGGCAAACCTGAGATTGGCCAGACAATTGGACACAGTCAACTTACATCACTCTGTACAAAAAAGGCTCACCAGAGAACTGTGAGAATTATCACACCATATTGCTCATCTCACATGCCAGCAAAGTCCTCCTGAAGATCATCTAGCATCTACAAATGATTGTATCCATTCATGCAGTCTGAAATCCCACAAGAACAGGCCGGATTCACCAAAGGAAGAGGCACCAGAGAGCAAATCCTCAACATCAGAATGTTCACTGAGAAAGCTCATGAGTACAATGTTCCTGCAGTGTTATCCTTCATGGATTACAAAAAAGAATTCAGTTGTGTCAAATGGCAGAAATTACGGCGTATTCTGCTAGAGATAGGTGTTCCAAAGCATCTCGTATGGCTGATCAAACAGCTATATGACAACATTGGGGAAGTTTCACCCTGAAAAAGGAGTTTGCCAAGGCTGCATACTGTCTCCACTTCTCTTCAACATCTACCGAGAATATATCATCCGAGAAACACTACAGAAGATCATAGATGACTCTGATGGAGCCGATGAATGGCCCGCAGGTGTCCTAATTGGTGCCTGATGGAGCACCAACCTCTGGTATGCTGACAACACCACTTTGGTGGCCTCAAGTGTCGAGTACATGTCTGCTCTGCTCAAGTGTCTGGAAGAAGTCAGCGCAAAATATAGGCTACTGATCAACAGAGCAAAAAGCAAAGATAATGGTAATTGACTGGCCATCCAACAACTTGCCAGAGATTCAGGACGTCAAGGGAATCAAAGTCGTGAAACAATTCTTGTGTTCGGCGATCAGCAGGACACTTAAAATTCAACTTGTTTTTTCCACAACAGAAGCCAAACTGTGTTTCAATTATAGAACGCTGTTAGATGATAGGAATCGTATCAGTCGATTATACTACAGACACCCAAAAATCTTTGAGAATACTGGTGTTACAGAGATGGGTCTGTAGCGGTTTAAATTTTATTTTGCTCCTTTCTTATGTACAGTGGTTACAATACTTGATTTCAAGCTGTCTGGAAATTTTCCCTGTTCTATAGAGGCTGAATAACCTAGCCATGTGAGCTGAGTTTGTATATTTGGTGTCTTGGAATGTAATATTTACCAACCTAAACACACAAACGAATCAACAATCAGAATGTTAAATTTTTTTCAGTTTAAAAAATCAACTGGACAAAAAGTGAAATAGGTACTGTACCTACATAGGTAATTTATGAAATACCTATACCTAGTGCATTTACATGCTTAAACAACATATATCTCCGAAAATATTTTCAAAATTTGTAGGTAATGTAGGTAGGTATTTAGCCAAAATACATGCGGCAAGAATCATATTCAATTTTTTCAACAAAAAAAGGTCAAGTGATTGCATTTATTAAGCTGCAAAAAACAGTGGTAAAAAAAATATTTTCAAAATTTGTAATGTAGGTACCTATTTTACCAAAATGCAGGAATCATATTCAATTTTCTCATCAAAACAAGGCTAAGTAATTTCAACTTTCAAGGGAAAGAAAATACAAAAAATACAAAAATTACAAAAAAAAAAACTCTGAGGTGTCTTAAACAAAACGAACGTACAATAGTTTGAGAATTTTCTGCATCAAGCTTAACTGACATACTCACAAAAAAATTTTGAATTCTAAATGTTTCATACAAGTAACACATCTATATGTCAATAAGGAACATTTTAAAAATTAAAACAAAAATGAGTGAAATCGGCTCATTTTCCGAAAATTTGTAGGGGGGCCCAAAAATTGGTTTTCAGAGCATATCTCCCCCCATATGGGACAAATCGGATCAAATTTTTGGATGGCCCCTTTCTCTAAATGTAGGGTCATAAAAATCAAAATTTGGCCTTCACTATATTTTTCGCATCAAGTACTCGTCGAGAGCTTTCTACTGTATTTTTAAAAAATAGCTTCCTAGGTATAATAGGGCCTGAATGAAAACCTACTGAACTTTTTCTGGTTGTAGCTTCATTATAATAATGTGGCGATCACATATCGAATAATAATTATCAGAAATTAATCAAAAACGTTATCTATGTAGTATTGTAGTAGATAAATTGACGATGCCTGAATCATCCAATAGAACCGACAGAAAATCTTTCAATAGTTGTTTCAGATTTCATGTCGATTTTGACTGTTTATATCATCTTCAAAAAATTGAGAATTTATCTTTTTCGATAATGATACTAGGTATAATATTACGGTATGTGTCAATCGCATATCGAATAGAAAATATTAATCATAAGTCAAAATTTCAAGTGCCAAAGTTCATTTTTCGATTTTTGCTGAATTTTTGAAAATTGAATTTAACCCAAAAATGAGGAAAAAAATCAAACACCAAATTGACCCAGAAAGCTGAAGTTATGATTTCGACCTGACAAATCGATAGGAAACTGTTTGAAATCGTTTTGAACAGTTCTGGAGCCCCCCCCCAGCAGATTTTTGAAACTTAAAATTCCCTGTAAATGTCGTCAAATGCAGTTGAAAAGCCATAATTTATTCTGCAAAACCAATTTTCACACGCTATTGAGTCGACTGGTGGTGGGTTTAAGTCATTCCAGCAAGCCAACTTAAATACCTATCCTACGAAGTCGACTGCAATTGGATTTCAACTTGTTTTGGAGCCGCCAGCGACTTTTTGAACCTGTAGCCTCTAGGAGATTTTTGAAACATGAAATTTTCCCAGCATTTTATTTATATGAAATGAGAAAGCTGAAATTCTGTTGCAGAATTTTTGTTGCAATTTCATGTTTCAAAAATTTGCTGCAGGCTCCAGTAATTTTCTAAAAGTCGATGGAGGCTCCAAAACTGCTTAAAATCCCCCAGTAGTCGACTTAATAGCGTGTTGAAATTAGTTTGCAGTATTAATTTTGGCTTTCTAATGGCATTTGATGAAAATGTTGAGGGAATATCAAGTTTCAAGAATCTGCTGGAGGCTCCAGGAGCGTTGAAAACGGTTTGAAACTGTTTTCAATCGATTCGGCAGATCGAAATTGTGGTATATCCCAAATTTCAGCTTTCTAGGTCAATAATGTGGTAAATTTTTGATTTTTTTTCATGCATAGGTATACATGTAAATGCTCTGTTTTGCCTTCCTTTCATAGAGACTATAGGTGGCTTAGTTAGGTTGTAGATTTAGGAGATAGGGGACCCGAGTTCGAACCCCTCTTGGGTCAAAAATTCAAAAGTGGACTTTAAGCAAGACAAGTAGGAGCAGAAATTTTTTACGATTAGGTAGTTTAAAATTTGTGAATTCATTAATCGCGTTAGATTTTCTCCCGATATTTTTCAAGAATTCAAGTTGTCGATTAATTGTAGATAACGTACAGATTTTCTTATGATTCCAGCTTTCAAAATAAAACCAAATAATTATCGGCTAAAAATATAGTATTTATCTGTCTATGCTGCATGACGTAGGTATCGATACCTACTCGTATGTAGACTATTTTTTTTTTTATATTAGATTTTCTGCCGATTCTCCCTTGAGATATTCTTTACAAATTATCGATGAAAAATCTAATTCAAAAAAGTAGGCCCTCATAGAAAATCACTACTAGCGTCATTACTAAAAAAAAAACACTAGTAACTTTTTCGGCAAGTAGCGTCACTACTACTGACAGACGTTACTAATGACTAGTAACGTTTGTCAATAGTAGTGACACGCGCAAATTTGCGCATTTTGCACTGAAAATCATGGCAAAAACATGTTAATGGCAGCTATTTACTCGTAGACCCTCCTAGAACAACGAATTCTCCCCAAAAAAATTTTGAAAATTAAAAAAAAATTCATGCCTGGAGTGGGGTTCGAACCTGCAACCTCTCACTCTGTAGTCACCTGCCTAACCAACTAGGCCACTGGGGAAGTTGGAAGATGAGGTGTTTGAAACATTTATATGCACTTTTTAGCACTCTGGACTTTAAAAAAATTTCAAGTTGAATGATTTTTTACAAAATTAAAACTGAGTTTTTGGTGTGTTGATTTTTCTAGATAAAAATTAAATGGATATCATACACTCGTATTCGATATTTCTTTGCGAAAATGGACCCTTCCTCGTCCCCTTACCCTCGTTCCCCCCTCCGAGGGGGCTGGTACCTCGAAATTTTTTTTTTCATTTTTCGACTGCAATTTCGGCTTTATTTGCAAAAATGGACTTTTTTCCGTTCCTCTCCCCTCCTCTCACCCCCCGAGGGGGCTGGTACCTCGATTTTTTTTTAATTTTCGACTGGAATTTAGGCTTTATTCGCAAAATTCATGAATTTTTTTCCGTTCCTCTCCCCTCCCCTCCCCCTCCGAATATTGAAAATATAAATGGGGCCAGAGCAACTGAGCAAGCCACAACAAAAGTTCTTTATAATTGACAATTCTTCATTTTTTTCAGGATATAATTTCTATATTTTCACAAATAACCAATTTGGCAAAAAATTGAAATGTTAAATGATTATTTCCAGATATTCGGCGAAAAAAAGGGAGTTTTAGATTGAGGATTTCTGGTAGTTTGACTGAAATGCAGCGGAGGATCTTTTTTTGAAAAAATCCTAAAAATATCGCATTATTTTGTGATGTGAGAAGTCAATTTTGCTACTATCTAATTTTGGTCGGAGAAAGAAAAAGGAAAATGATCTGGCCCAAGCGGAAAATTTTCAAAATTATGGTTTTTGGTAATTCTTTAATTTTCACTCGTTACTAGTGTCGGCTCAGTCATTAGTAGCGTTAAATCATTCACTAGTAACGTTGAGACAGTCGCTAGTATCGCCAAACTGATCGCTAGTAGCGTTGAGCTGATCACTAGTAGCGTCAAGTCAGTCGCTAGTAGCGTCGAGCTGGTCGCTAGTAGTGTTGAGCTGGTCGCTAGTAGTGACAAGTTGGTCGCTAGTATTGACGAGTTGGTCACTAGTAGTGACGAGTTGGTCGCTAGTAGTGTCAAGTTGGTCGCTAGTAGCGTCAGTACAAGCGCTAGTAACGTTTTCGGTATCACTAGTAACTTTTTCAGAAACGCTAGTAATTTTTTGAAGTCACTAGTAGTGATTTTCTATGAGGGGGTACATGAAAAAAAAAAAGATTATGGATAATTTTTACTATTTCACAAAGTAACCGGATCCCATTCAAAAATATTGTGATTTTTACTATGAGATTAAGTAGTAAATTTTACTATGAGAATAATAAATGTTACCTAATTCTAGGTAAAATGTATTTTTTTGGCTGAGTAATAATCACTATTATTTTTGAATGGGATTGGGTTACTAAGTTAAGTATACTGAAATAGTCATTTTTATTAAAAAAAAAACTTTTCCTTGTACCCGAATAGTTCCGCAAAAATTGAGTGTTTATTGGTCGATAACATCTGCAAATTTTTGACAAAATATTGTTAACAATACTCTGTCGATAATTTTCCGATATATCTATCGATAAACAGTAAACACTCAATTTTTGTGGAATTATATTATTCGGGTACTTCATCGAATTTGATTTTTCATCGTTTTTCTTTTTCTATAACTTGTCGATTGTGCTACTGGGTGTCACCTTCTTACTGATATAATACGCAAATAAAACGCACGAGACATTTTCCATCTTTATTCCATAACAAATTATTGGTAACCGGACACTTCCCCGAATCCACTTTCCCGAAAGACGTTTTCCCGAATGTCAAAATCCCGATTTTTTTTATCCCGAATCCATTTCCCCGAATCCGTTTCCCCGAAAGACCTACACCCGAAAATTGAAAGAAAATTGAGTTTAAAAAATTTGTTTATTTTTTAATCTCCGAGATTGATGTTATTACCTAAGGAGCAGAGAGGCATAACAATGATACTTTTTATGCGAAAAGTCGAATTTTTCACTTTAAAACCTTTAAAATTGAATATTTTTTTATAAATTTTAATTTTTAAAAAGAAAAGAAATAAGCCCTTGCTTTGCTTGGGCCAAAGCTTTTGAAAATTTCTGT
The DNA here is from genome assembly GCF_950023065.1 of Planococcus citri. Lineage (NCBI taxonomy): Eukaryota > Metazoa > Arthropoda > Insecta > Hemiptera > Pseudococcidae > Planococcus > Planococcus citri. Next base: position 5,265,834 of record NC_088681.1, on the reverse strand, counting down.
TTTGAGAAGTAAAAATAAAAACATGTTTTTCTTTAATCACATGCCTTTTTTTTGCCTGACCCGCGCCCTCCAGAAAGCTTAACTTCGAGGTAAACTGTCCCCTTTGCCCCACTCTCGATGCCGTGAGTAGGTACCTATTGTGATTAGAGAAAAAATTTAAAATTTTGCTAATATACCTACTAATATGATAATTAAGATCATTTTAAATTTGTAGGTACCTACCTACTCGTCTAACCGTAAGTATGAATTTTCACCCAGTCAACTATTTGAAAAGGGGAGAGGTGTCTAGTTTACACGGAGGCATTCGGGATGTAGGCGTTCGGGATATAGGCATTCGGGTTACAGGCATTCGGGATATGGACATTCGGGATTTCGGACGTTCGGGTTACTGGTTCGGGTACACGGCATTCGGGTAAATGGATTCGGGAATACAGAAATCGGGATTTTGTCATTCGGGAAAATGTCTTTCGGGGAAGTGGATTCGGGAAAATGTCCGGTAATCCAAATTATTAACATACTATGTACAAGGACTAGAAACTAAAAGTAAAAAAAGTGACTGGAGAAAAAGTCAACGTCTAGAGAGAGAAAACTTCTAGTACAAAATTGAACAGAAAGAGCGCGTTAAACTATTCATTCCAACACATACAACAGGCTGTCGTATAACGTAAAATAATGTTGCCTATTTGATGACCATATGGGAATTTTTGTATGCTATCTAACAACAACAACACTTCTCTGATAAATCAGGCTTGTTGACCAAAAAAAAAATATTTACATAACAGGGGGAGGTAAGTGGCTCTGGCTCTTTACCGCCCGCTGCGCGGGCGATAAACGCCACTTTCCTCCGCCCCAGTCATGTAAAATCGCGTACACACCACGGGAGCTAATAAAGAATGCCTCAAAGCGCATGTGTAACGCCTTCGCCTTCGGCTCGGGCATTAATTACATGCGCTCTGAGGCATTCTTTATTTTACATCCCTTGATGTGTAATATACTATTCCAGTTAAGGTTACAGTTAAACATTTTATAAGAAATTCAAATTTTAGGTTAAAGGTTACGGTTATTGGTGATCACTTTTTTGGTTAACGGTTACAGTTTTTGGTGGTGATTTTTCCAGTTGAGGTTAAAATTTTTGGTTAATGGTTCAAAATACAGTTGAAATTTTTGAAATTTTTTAAAATATTCCCTGAATTTGAAATTTTGAAGTTTGAAATTGAAAAACTGGTAACATTTCACACCTCGGGAGTAATAAGGTGCCATCTCAAAAAAATTGATTTTAATGTTTTTGCATTTTTGGGGCTTGTATGACCCCCCCCCCCTCAACCAAAAATAACACTTTGAGTTGGGTACATTATCTAGATCATGTAAAAAACCCAAATGGTCTAACTCAAAATCCCAACAACATTGCAAGTTGTTTGGAGTTTATAAGGTGACATCTCAAAAAACTCCACCTTTTTTGAGCTAATTTCGTACATACAAAGTGTTAACAAACAGTTTTGATTGTTTTGAATGTTTGTCAGTTAGAAATAGTCACAAGAAGTGCATTTTTTATCGGTTTGTACCAAATGGAAAACATTTTTTAAATTGATCACTATTCAGAAAAATGAATTTGCACACATAATGAAATTTTAGTTTTTTGAGAAAAACTCAAAAACTAAGCACTCTAGAAAAAAACTAACGGCATTACGTCGATTGAAAATTTAATTCTCTACAACTTTGTTATCATGAAATTTTTTTTGGACGCTTCCTTTCGCCTCCACATCAACTTTAATGAAAGGTTCTAACTCAAAATGTTTTCCAAACATTGAAATATTTCCTCTTTAAGATTTTATTTTTTAAAATGTTCTTATGCTAAGTGAAGGTAGGATACCAGATCTTTAAAATGAGGTGCTATTCATTCCTCACAATTAATTATAAGTTGATAAAAATAATGAATCAAGTTTTTAAAAAAAAGAAAATCACTCTCCTGTAAAATTTCACTTTTTTGAGATATCACCTTATTACTCCCGAGGCAGCGTTGTGAAAACGAAATGATTTCGTTTTCGTTTTTCGTTTTCGTTTTCAATTTTAAAAAAATTTTGTTTTCGTTATATAACGTTTCGTTTGGTTTTTTAAAAAAACGTTTTTTTTCGTTACCTAATAACGTTTTTTTCGTTATTTTTTTTACAGTACTCGCCAGTTTTTTTCACTCATATACTCGGCGAAATGTACCTCTCATGGCTATCATTCCAACCCACTTTTTGTTCCTTTTTTTGACAGTTATCATTGCTGTGCAGCCACATAGAAAAAAAAATGAAAACGAAAAAAAAAACGAAAAATTCATTTCGTTTAACGTTAAATATCGTTATAAAAAATGAATCGTTTTCGTTTAACGTTATGTTGTTTTTCACTACAAAAATTTCGTTTTTTTTCGTTTTTGATAAAATAACGTTTTCACAACGCTGTCCCGAGGTGCGATTTGAATTCAAAATTTAACAATTTTTTCAAGAAACAATTCTTTATCATCTCTTATCATTAATAATCTATATATTCATTTAAGACCGAGCCTCAATAGTTTAATGGCTAATGAGTATGATGCAACTATATAGTTTCAAATTTGTTGAACTTTCTATTCACGTTTTTCAATTTCATCTTTTAATCCTTTTTTTGATTAAAATTTCAAATCACTACAAATTACATTTAAAAAAAAAACCACTGATTATAAAGCAATGAAAAAACAGCACTTTTCAATTTTTTTTTTGATTTCTAACAAGTTTTTTTCCTGAAAAATTTCGGTTATGGTTATGGTTACAGTTCGTTTTTATCTCAGAATACAATCACGGTTATGATTATGGTTAGTACTCGTAATATTTCAAACTGTGATAAATAACAAAATGGAAGGTTTCTCCCAAGATAGATTAAACGAGAGGAATTGTAGTCCACTCGAGTTGTTGAGCATACTTGTACATATTTTGGTTGTATTCATGTTATAGTATTATTTTTGTAAACTGATTTTTTCAGAGCTACATAACGTATTTTTACATATACCTACATATTTCCAACGGTAATTACGTATTTACAAGTAATTACTGTGCTGAGGAGCTTTGCGATTTCGAACTGGTCCCTGCTGTATCCGAATTGTTACATTGAACACTTCTGTTCTTAGGCCTACAAAAGGCTTTTGGTTTGCGAATTCCACTGAACCGATAAAAGTTAAATTAATTTCAAGCGGACCAATCACAACTGCTGCTTCTATAAAATAACACGTAGACACATTTTTTTAAAAGTTCATAAGTACTTAATAAATAGGTAGGACCGTATAATATTTTCTAATTGAAAAAAAATAGCATGCAAAATTTAAAAATTCGAGAACCAAGTATAGCCTAAGTTATTAGGTTCCATTACAGTTTATAACATTGTTTCTTACAAGCGATGAACCACAGGAGTAGTCGGTCTCAATTGAAATAATCAATTTATTCAAGTATGTAGTTGGCACATACATATAAACCAATTCGGAGAATATTGAGGGCGAAAACTTGTTCCGCTAGCCCTGACTCTCCTAACCAACCAATTTCGCTAATTTTTTTTAAATGTGTGTTTCGACCCGCAGTTATTGTGTCATCAAAAAATAAAAAACCAAAATTTTGAAATTTAAGGCCCAAAATATAAATAAGACGCTGTTTGTGGAACATTTTAACTGAACACGCGTTTTCAATTTGTTTCGATGAGGGGCAACAGGCGAGCAGCGAAGGCGCGAGCCATGGGCTGGGGCTGCGGAGCTCTCTATTTACAAGGGAACCTCTAGAGGTATCACGCTCCGATTTGAACGGGACCATCATTTTTGGAAAGAGCATAGTCTAAAACCCCAAAAACAAAATTTTCAGCTGCGCAAGTTCATTTTTCGATTTCTGGCGAGCGTTTAAAAATTCAAAATTGACTATTTTTGGCGATTTACCTATGCTTTTTTAAAAAAAGTACATACGTACTTGATCAGTAAAAATGGTCAAAATAAGTTCCAAAACTAATATCAATTAACCAAATCCAAATTTCACATTTTCCAGCCGTTCTGGAGCCTCCAGCGCGATTTTCAATTTTTCCAGAATTTTGAATTTATTCCAGAAGGCGGATGAATATATGAAGTTGGACAGCTAAAAATCGAGTTGTGTATTGTACTCGACCTGTTTACCGAGTTTATCCACATTAGAGCAGATTTTGAGAGTGACACCTCAAAAGTGGTTTTTTGACCAGCTTTTTTCAAAATTAAAAAACAAAAAGTCGAAAGGTTGCCGTATGCGTGGAAATTTTCGAAATTCGCGCGAATCGCTGTATTTTTGTCCCAAAACGAACCCCCCAAGTCTAAATTTCATCATTTCCATAGTCAATTTTGAATTTTTAAACGCTCGCCAAAAATCGAAAAATGAACTTGGGCAGCTGAAAATTTGGTTTTGGGGGTTTTAGACTATGTTCTTTCCAAAAATCGCGGTCCCGTTCAAATCGGAGTGTAACACCTCAAGAGCTATGGCGATGAAAAAAAAAACTCATCACGCATTTAGCTCGAGAAGACCGATTTTTCTTCAAATAAAAATCTTTTTCATTATACATGCTACGAAAATGTAGCATTTTACCCCCGTTTACACACCGCGAAAATACACTTTTTCCTACTTTGATTGAAAAAATTCCTCTTTCCATCCAGGGATGGAAAAGAAATTCTTTTCCGTCACAGTGTGATGGAAAAGAATTTACGATACATAAGTCAATTTGAATTCTTTTCCATCTCTAGGGATGGAAAAGAAGTTCTTTTCCATCCCTAGGGATGGAAAGAGGAATTTTTTCACTCACAGTAGGAAAAAATTTTCACGGTGAGTAAACGGGAGTAAATATGCTCTATTTTTTCGTAGCATTTATAATGAAATAATATCTTACAAGATAGTAGTCAAAAATGAATGAATTCACTTTCGTCTACTGTGTTGTAATATACTATTACGAGCAAATTGATTCACTTTTTTCATTGTACAGTAATATTGATCTGTTTCTAATCGAATCGAATCATTTACGAACGATTGGCGATTAAATAAATTGATTGATTTCTTGGTGAATCATTCGCAAACGGATCAATTAATTTACAATTGATTCGGTTTTTGTCAGTGTTGCAAGAGTGCTGGTTTCAACATTTTGATGTAGGTAATTATTCACAAAATTAGAAAAAAAAGAGGAGTAAACTCCATTCTAACTCCTTTCAAAAAATCTCACTCCTTGCACTCCTCACTCCTACTCTTACTCCACTCATGCAACACTGGTTTTGTGAAAATATTGTATAGAAATTGATCTCTTTTCAAGCGAAGTGAATGAAATCGCATCATCATTGACTACGGATTGCTGATTGAACAAACTGATTGATTTCTAGGGGAATCATTCGCGAACGAGTCGATCAATAGTTACTGAATCATTCGCGAACGAATCGATTCATTCACTCATTTTTTTTGATGAATTATTCGCGAACGAATCGATTCATTTACGCAAATTTTGGTGAATCATTCACGAACGAATTGATACGTAAGTATAAGTGACTCATTCGCGAACGAATTGATTCATAAATTAAAGAATTGATCGATTCGTTGGCGAATTGTTCTTTCAAAAAATTGATCAATTCGTTCATGAATGATTCACCAAAAATTGAGGGTCGTATTAGTTTTTTGTAGGAAAGTAAGATTTCAAGTTAGGTGCCTAATGATTTACCGACTTAAAAAGTTCTTACTTACCAGCTTCAACAGACAAACTTCCATGAAATGAAAAGTAGTATGTTTTATCTACTTGCGGCAAAAAGAAAAATAACGACAAAAATAATAAATGAACGCGGTTCATTGTAAGAAATTAATCGATTTACGAGAAGTCCCTGAACGAACGTAACTACGTCGAATGAATGAAGACGGAGTATGATAACAAAACCCACAATTTTTGAATTATTTTACAGCGATGAAACCACTAGTGTATGTGTGTGTGTACATACATGTTTTCAAGTTCCTATCGATGTTTTAAGTACATATTATTGACGGATTGTTTTTGGGAATTTATGACATGCCTACCATATTTCGGTACAAAAGGGTTTCTAAAGCTTACGGTACGAGTATACCTACCTAGGTTACATGTTTTGATTGAAGAATCGCGTCATAAATGCATCTGTGTAATATACAGTACCTATAATGTGCTCACCAAATGATACTCCCCGGTGGCGTGTGCATTTTACTTAGACACCTACCTACTTACCTACCAAATTTTAATATCGTATAGGTACCTCATTTTCAGATAAATTTTCCATCTACAGCGACAACATTGTTCATCGAAACAAATGGGTGCCTACATATTATACAACTTTCCTATAAGGAATCAATCAGAAGTGATAAAATCCAAACAAGTTGACCTTATTTTACACCAAATTGGATCAAATGAATGATCGGATCTGACCACATTTGATCTAACTTGTCTGAACAGACCTGATCTGATCTGATCTCATCTAATAAAAGTAAACATGTGTGATCGGATCGATTCGATACACTGAATATGATAAAGTACCTATAGGGTCACGGGTGGTTAGTTGTCAATAATTGTTAGTTGTCAAATTGCGTTTTTAAAAGGATACATGAACGCTATCTCCACGAAACCTTCATAATAACTTCATGCTATACCTACTAATGTTCCAACATGCAAAATTGGCTACATAGCTTTTTATTTGGGGATACAGTTTTGAAAAAAGTGATTTTACAGGTGCGAAGTTACACAATGTTAAATTGGAACTTTTCGTTTTTAAACATCAAAAATACATATGTCAAAAGTAAATAAATTATACATCAATTTAAAGGAAATTTTATCACGGATTCAGTAATCACATGTTCAATTACAAAAAATTTTGAAATGAATAAAATTTTTTGGTACAAAGATGAAAAACGAGAAGTTGTTAGTTGTCAAAAAAGGGAATATTGTTAGTTGTCAATGAGATAGTTTACCAAAATATGCATCAAAGTGGGAAAATATTTTTAGAAAATTATCTATTGCATTATTGAATCATTTTTTTTCTGCCTTTCATTCTATAAAACGAATAAAAAGTTGCATTGATCGATTTACCTACGCAAAAAAAAATCAAAGAATGACCAGTCAATTTTTAAGTCGTTTATGGATATTTTTTCAAGTTTTTGGGTTTATCTAAACGTTTAGTCCTTCTCACGTGTTATCTTTTTGAAAATTTTCGAAAATTGAATTGTAAGTTTTTTTAAAATCAATAGTGAATGCGTGTTTGAGAACTTACAACAGGGGTGGTTGTTAGTTGTCACAAAAAAGTATCTCACTAAATCCACCATTAACTATTCATCACATGAACCAAAATTCAATTAAAATAAAATAAAACATGCGCAAAGAATCAAGCTTATAAGTTGATAAAAATAATGAATCAAGTTTTAAAAAAAAAGAAAATCACCCTCCTGTAAAATTTCACTTTTTTGAGATGTGACCTTATAACTCCTGAGGTGCGATATAATCCATGATACAATTAGGCGAATATGGATATCAACAGCTCACAACTGCGATCCACACTCTGTACATCAAATGATAACGCGCGATTAGATATCAACAGCTAATAACTGCGATCGAATTTTCGGATAATACAACCGCACATGAACCTTCGAATACAAATTCAGATAAAGTTACGAACAAAACACATCTTGATTAGCGTTTTATCTCGAACAGGCACAGTTCAGCGCGTCTGTAGCCCATAACCTAATAAAATATGATGCGCACATTCGAAATAAAAATGTATTCGAACATATTAACACTAATACAAAGATATATACACGAAAATAAAACGGAATAAAATCGCCATAATGCGAACGGAAACCGTAAAACGGTAATAATCTCGATCAGAAACTCGGATATTCGAGTAGAAAATCTAAAAGTCACGATTGATGTTTGTTGACTTCTCGGAAATGTAAATGATACAATGTATCTCGATAATACAACAAATTACGAGTAATTACGAAGTAAATAAATGATTACAATGTATACGCGAATTTTACATTATTTTCAACAAAACAAGATAACATCGCATCTTTCTCATCACAGGTGAGTAAAATTTCTTGAAGAAGACTTTTTCTATAAAGACGTTTGAATGGTACACACAATGATTCCTTGGTCCATCCGTTAGATTAAACTTATTGTATTTGGAGGTAAGAGGTAAATATTTCGAAACAATTCCATCACAATATTACTGATTTTGAGTTGGACTTCTGAACAATTTCAGGGTAATTTACTCATTCTTGGTAACTTTTTGTATACTAGCGTGCAAATTACTTTGGTACACCAGTAAAAGCATAACATTACACTGTGTTTCAAACCCTCGCTACAACAACCATTATAGAAAAAAACACGTTGCAGCAACTTGGTGTAAATTGGGACATTGTAGTACAACATGTTCTACAACTTGTACTACATGCAGTAACCATTGAATTTCATTTTTTGTAGAACAAACTAGTAAATGTTCAAGTACTAGGATATTTACTAGCATTTGTGGCTACTGGTATCTCTAGTGATGTGAAAATCGAAAAAAAAATTCAAAAAACCTAAAAAAAATTTCTGCTTGGGGTGGGACTCGAACCCAGGACCTCGCGCACACCACACATTGTACCACCTGTCTTACCAACTAGACTACCGGGGCTGTTGTGAGAATGGGCATTGAAAGCTTCTATATGCACCTCTCAATGCTCTGGACTTGAAAAAATTTCAAGGAAGATGATTTTAATATGTAGACAACACCAAAATCATCCGGTTTTTTTTTTTTTTTTTTTTTTTATTCTAAGGAAGACGATTTTAATACTTAAGTAGACAAAACCAAAATTATCTGTTTTTTTTTTTTTTACTCAATTAAATTTCAAGAAAGATAATAAAAAATACCGAATTTGATTATTTTTTATTTTTATTTATGAAAATAAAGATCTATTTAAATGAATTCATTAAATGAGGAAAACTGATTTATTGCTTTTGAGATGGGTGAAGCTGGTTAGATCTGACTTACAGCTTATTCAAGAATCCAAGTTTCTGATTGGCCCAAAAGAGAAAAAATGTATCCCTATCAAAATGCAAAAATTGAATGGGTAGTTTTTAGGTGCACTACTTATTAAATTAGCGGTTTAGTAGAAAAACCACCAGTTTCACAAGTAACTGAAATAACTACTAGTTCGTTTTACACAAGGGATGTGTACGTGTACATACTATGAAATTTTTCGCTCACTTCATAAAAAAAATTGAATAAAATGGTTTTTGCTATTTGATGAATTTATTATTAGCTTTTTTCAAAATCTGTATGAGTAAACTTTCACGTTGTTCAAGTTTTAAAAATAAGTACATCCAGAACAAGTTGTACCTACAAGTAGTTTTACCACAAAACATCATGTAAAGATGTTTTTGCTGATTGTACAACAAGTAATATCAAGAGTACAAGTAGTTTTCATCGTAGTACACCTAGTTACTTGTTGTAGAACAACAAGTTTTGTGTTTTCACCTGAAAACTTGCTGTTGTACAACAGGTACATCGTGTTTTTACCTGAAAACTTGCTGTTGTACAACATGTACATCGTGTTTTTTTCTATAAGGGAATACTTACCGCTAACGATTTTGAAAAAAAAAATATTGAGGGTGACAGCCCAATGCTTTACTAAAATTTAGATGTGTTTGAACCAAAAAAAAAAAAATCCAAAATAAACAATGACATGAGAAAATTGTCAGTCTTTCAGCTCAGTTTCAAAACTGTACTTCTTTAATGTTTGAGTAAAAATAAGATGATTTTTCTTTTTTCTAGTTTGAGTACTGTGGTGACAGATTTAACGATTCAGTTTAAAGAGAAAATGTTCTATTCACTTTGTTTAACACAACATAGGTACTTACTTTAAAACACTTTGAAATATTTTTATACCTAACACTTTTAAATATAAAAAACAGAAATGTTTCTTATAAGTTATTCCAATAAAGCTTGGAAGAGAACTGAATACTGTTAGTGGGTTTGCATGAGCTTATATACTAAAATACTAGTATCTACATATAATAAACAGTGTCTTATGTAAAATAACATACAGGTAGATATATGATAGGATAAAAGAGTTCTTATGGAAAATAACATACAAGTAGATATATGATAGGATAAGAGAGTTCTCATGGAAAATAACATACAAGTAGATATATGATAGGATAAAAGAGTTCTTATGGAAAATAACATGAAAGAGAATATTTTGGTGAAAATTAATGTAGACTGTGTCATGATGACCTATATTGTTTAACTGGGTAAATTTTATAATGTAGGTTATATAATCTGTCACTACAAGTACATACCTAATTACAAAGCTGCAGCAACGTTTTTTTTTACTCAATTTTCAAAGGCTTACAGTTTTGAAACCGAGCATCCTACGAAAATTTCATATGTATAACCAAAATTGTAGAGAATGAAGTTCTCCTTATTGAGATTACATTCATCAGATTTTTGCTAGGACCTACGGTTCGTCCAGTAAATGCGGAAAACTGAAAAACTGACAATTTTTTCAAGTTTATTTCAGTGAGCTTTTATGAGCTTTTGGAATTTTTTTTGTTTGGTTCAAACACATTAGAATTTTTGTAAATGATAGGGCTTTCACTCCCAATATATATATATATTTTTTCAAAATTGTTAGCGGTATTGTCGTAGCATGGTTTTGAAAAACTGTGTATTGTTGTGATTTTGTTGGTGTACCACCAAAGTGATTTGTATGCTACTGTAACGTTAACTCGCCATATTTTCATTTTGAAGGATTTTTTTTCACCAAGCATTGTGGAAACATGTTTAAATTGAAAAGAATGTGAGACTTGTAACTGAATTGCTCTGACCTCAATTTGAATTATTTTGGCGTTTTTTTTAATCACAGAGCTCATGACTACAATCCTTGCTAACTTCAGTGGATGAGTATTTTGATAACCTTTTGAACACGTTTTCTAGGGTAACATTTGATGCTCAACATGTTTTGTTCTGTACATTTTTCGCATACCTATTTCAAAAAAAAAAGAAGAAACGTGAAAAACGCGTATTTTTCAGTTTTTTTTTTTGCAAATATGAGCCTTTTGCAAACAAAATTTTAGTTGCATGAATTGGTAGGAAGAAAGTATACTTACTTAAATCGATGAGAGCAGAAAGGGACCAAGTCACAATATCGGAATTTTTTTCACGGATATGGGGGTTTCAAAGTACGGCGCGGCGGATCGACTGATGATGTCAGATTTCCGCAAAACTGCCGGGAAAGTGGTACATATTTGGGTGCAGAAAAGGGTCGGGTCCGCATTGACGACTTTTCTGCTAAATTTTTTGAATTCATTGAAAAATAACTAACATTTTCGAGAAGACCATTTTTTGAAATTCAAGTTAATTTCTGTACTGAAAAAAGAGACGAAAATATTAACAACTTCGGCAAAAAGTCTTACACCTCAAGGGGTTTTGGTCAATTTAAACGAGATAGCGGTCCAAGTGATGTTCTTAGATGTAGAATCAAGCCCCATTCGTGCCCGAGCAATTTCAAAAGAAATTTTGTCGCGATTGGGTGCAGAAAGGGTCTAAGTCCCATTTCTTTAGGAAGCAACAGCCCCGGCGCATATGATTTTTTTTTTGAAACTGTGCTAAAAATTATGTCTTGGGGTTCTCTTTTAATGACCTTCAGCATGTTTACCAAAATTTTTTGATTTTCAAATTAATCAGTTTTTTGTCATTCCTGAAAAATGCGAAAATGTGACTTAGCCCATTTCGGTTCTCACCGATTCACTTGTAAAAAGACACATTTTTCATGATAAACCATTCAACCCGGAGCTGTGGTGGTTCAAAGAATTCTTTTGTCAATTTGACCCCCCACCACTAAGTAAGTATAATGAAAATTTTTGAAATAAATCATGTTGAAAGGCCCATGCTTCCCCTACACATTTCGCGTGGTAACAGAATTTTCTTTCCACTACTCGTGAATATCGATTTTTGGTTATGCTGTCCAAAGGTGGAGGGTGGGTTGAGGGGCGGAAATTCCACTCGAAAATTTTTTAAAAGGTACCCAACAATGATCCATCATAATTTTCCAAATCTGGGAACAGGACCATTTCACGTATTTCACCTGGGAATACCATTTAACAGAAAAGCAGAAAAACCAGCATAGAATTTATTGAATTAATAGATATTGAAAAATCAAAATATCCTTAAAGTTAATCGAAATCATTGGGAAAATGGTTAAACTATGTACTTATCCACTACATTATGTAGTCAATCATGAAAATGTGAATTTCTCCTGTGTCATCGTTCAAAAACTTACTCTACACGTGAGAGACTTGTACAAACATTATTGTATAACCTACTCGTATGTACGAGATAACCATATTATATGTACAAACTACACATAAAAAAGGGCTCGTTTTCTAATCCTTTCAAACTAAAAGTAATGTTACTTGAACAATAAAACAATTACTTACCTAATTAAATTACACAAATAAACTGGCAACTTGGCTTACTTCAATGAAATAAGGACAGGGTGAGGGTAAAAATTTCAAATGTTCACCAAATCTGGTCAACATTTACAAAAGATTATGTGTGAAAAGCTTACACTAGGCAACTTTTTTTGACCTTTTTTTTTTGTGTTCGGGTTGAAAATGGGCTTAATTGATACTAATTCAGACCCTAAAACAACAAACAGAGTTGGGTTTTTCAATTCAAGTTGTTTTTGTGGTCAAGAGAGACTGTCAAAGTTGCAAAAATGGTGGTTTTTGCAACTTTGACAGTCTCTCTTGACCACAAAAACAACTTGAATTGAAAAACCCCACTCTGTTTGTTGTTTTAGGGTCTGAAGTATCAATTAAGCCCATTTTCAACCCGAACACAAATATGAGGTTGCCTAAGTGCCAACAATTAGCCTCAGCAAACTAATCATGCTTGCATGTTTAATCAAACGATTCCCTCATTCATTTTCACATCCACTGATCACTGATCAAATCTATGTACAGTAGACTCCCGATTATCCGACCTCCGATTATCCGAATTATCGATTATCCGATCAAAAAAGTGCATCCGAAGTCTTCCGATTAATCGACCAGAAAAAATCGGATAGTGTTTTTTATCCGACTTGTGCTGAATTTTTGATCAAATTTATGTCAAATTACAGTTTTGGTCTCACATAGCCTAATACTCTTTTTGATAAAAAAATTGACGAATCTGATGTGTTGAGTTCTTTATTTTTTCATACCTGACATGAGAATCAACTTTTTCTGTTACTTAGGTAAATAATTTCAAAGTTTTTAATTATACTAATTTTGGTGTCCCAACCTTTATTCATTGAATTTCTATAAAAAAATTAAAAATCGATTATCCGACTTTTTCAGTTATCCGATGTCTCTCTGCCCCAATTGACATCGGATAATCGGGAGTCTACTGTACTTCATAAATACGACCTTCGATAAATTCAATTTGCTCTATAATTTCATCCATTTTTGATGAAGCGTTATATGTAGTAGCAGCATGCTTCGTTTAATGCTGCAGAGTGCAGAAGCATCGTTAAAGGCAAACAGATTCTGAAGCGAATTACCGCGCTACAGATGTACAAAATGAATAAAATCCACTGTAGAGACAGATTTTCATCATCAAAATTCACATAACGCAAGAGTCTAGTCACGGAGCTTACATCCATAACGTGCCAAATACACCACAGTTTGGGTATTCTGGGGTAAAATAGGTGAAATGCCCCTGTCCTCGGATTTTTGAAATTTTGACGAAACATTGTTGGGTGTATTTAAAAAAAATGTTGGAGCTAAAAAAATTTCCCCACCCCACCCCCTTGCCCACTATGACCAAAAAACTTTCTTTTTTTCGGGGAAAAAATCATACTTCAACGAGTTTTGAATACAAAATTACAAATTCACCCAAAATATAATATGGAAAAAACATGAGTCTATCAACTGTAAGGTTGCATTATGGCCTCACTATCTTGGCAGTGCATTACGTAATGATTCTTAAGTTGGTGAAGATCCTATAGAACTTGGTTAATTCCATCCTTTAGGTCTTGACAACATTAGGGATCGTTTGATTTATCAAGGTAAGATGTAAGTACTCGCAAATTCGAAGTATTATTGAATCCCAGCGGGCGTCCGCGCGAATGTTATTATATCAGCGGGGGGGGGGGGGGTTGCATCGTAACATCGTAATATTATAGGTTATTATATTTCCCCCACTTTTTGGTAAAAGTATAGCGCTAGCCTATCAGCTTTCGAGATCGATTCCACAGCTTTTAGGTATAACTTTAGCTAGGTTTGATCTCAAAATCACTTCTTGTTTGTCCGTTGTGGTATAGATACGTGAGTTTGTCCAGACCAGGACTTTGGCAATCTATGAATCGTAGGACCTTGAGTAGTTAGTCCGCTTTCACATGGCTTAATCGTGAGAAAGTGTATTTTTCCATCTCGTTTGCCCTCAAAAGGGGCAGGTAAATTTGTATCTTACATGTGATAGGTGGTCGAGCACAGTGTCTCTTTTCTATTTACGTTTTATGGTGAATTTATACATTTGAGAAAACCTTATCATTAAGAGACTAATATAACCTGACTACAACGATTACATTGGAGAAACAAACCTATGTGTTATTATTTCACAAAAGTGAGCCTAATTTATACATTGGTTGGTTAATTATGTTGACGTATACGACATTAAAGTGGTATCCGCTAAGCTAGCAAGGGGTAAGTAAATAGTTCCTTCTTGATATCGCGAGTATCTGTATAAAGAGACTTGTAATCTTTCTCTCGCTAAGGAGTATTTCTCATCCTCAATCCTATCACGATAGTGCTTGTATACAGTCTAACACAACGTGAATTTTTTCAAAATTTTTTGGAATCCCAAGGGGGAGATAGGTATTGACAAAAAAAATTGAAACCACCGTATCTCCGAACCTATTAATTCTTGTACACAAATTTTTTTTACTTTCAAAAATGTATCTTCATGAGTAGGTACCTACTATAATTGGCATTTTTTTCAAATTTGTTCTCCAGGTTGGTCATCCTCAAAAACTCAAAATACACTCAAAAATGCGTTTTTTGTGTCACGAGTCACGGCACTACCAAAAAAAGCGATACCACCGGTGATATAATTCTGAAATTTTGCATGCGGGCCTCTAAAAACAATGTAAAACCAACCAACTTCTTGAAACCCCCAATTTTGGGGCCATAGGCACCCCTCCTCACCCATTTTTGGAAGATCGACAATATGGTATCGTCTTCATATGAATCGAACTCGCTGAACATGAATATGAAGTTAGATATGCAGTTAGGCCCCCCCCCCTAAGGGTCACATTGGGGGAGGGGGTTTCCCAAAACTGAGTTTTTTCGTGAAACATGCTTAAAAATAAGAAGATGGATTTTTACCAAATTCAGCAGAACCTGTCATTTTGAGTTGAAAGGTATCCTAAAGGGAGGATATGGGCCCTCAAAGATGGGGAATTTCTGAAAAAATTGTGTTATTCCACTGCAACTCATACCCAATTTGTTTTGAAAAAAAAGCCCAGTCCCAAATGAAAGTATTTGAAATTCTGCGTTGATCTATGCTATTGCCGTCAAAATCCAAGACCTTCTTTAGCTTTCCCAATTTTGGGGTGAAAGAAGATCGACAATATGGGTATCATTTTCATATCGCACCTCGGGAGTAATGAGGTTACATCTCAAAAAACTCTGCCTTTTTTGAGTAAATTTTGTACATAAAGTTAAAAAACGGTTTTGATTGTTTTGAATGTTTGTCAGATAGAAATAGTCACAAGAAATGTGTTTTTTATTGGTTTGTACCAAATGGAAAAAACATTTAAATTGACAATTTTTCAGAAAAATGAATTTGCACATATAATGAAATTTTAGTTTTTTGAGAAAAACTCAAAAATAAGCACTATTGAAAAAAACTATGTTAGATGGATATGCCTTAATGGTAACAACAATAATGTAAAAGAGTAGTTTAACCCTTCCAGCACCGTGTGGTGATGTGGTTGGTAACAATGACGTGGTCAAGGTGCCAAATGAGCCTTCCAGCTTCTTTGGCAACTGGACCAACGTGTAGTTTGTTTTCGCAAGTCATCGGATTGCCAAGTTAATGTGTACTTAAATATCGTGAGCTCCGGCCTGCAGTTTAAGAGTTTTTGTATAATTTAAGCTAAAATTAGTTAAAAGTTAAGTTAAATCACCCCAAGTTAATGTTTTGTAATTCCCTAAACTCCGAGTCAGCTTGATAACTTGTGTTGTTTTATGACAATATATTCGTTTCCACGATTTGGCATGATAAATTTATTGTGTTTGTGAGTGTACAAGTGAAATCCCATAGCCGGGGTGAGTAATTCGTATTATTGCATTAACAGTTGTGCAGTATGCACCCTATTAAACCAGCAGAGGATACGATCGTACATATGTTTGGACTGACAGCACCTTATTATTTTATCAACTAAAGACAGTAGGTATGTCGATTGGACATGTAATTCTCTACAACTTTGTTAACATGAAATTTTTTTTGGGCACTTCCTTTCGCCTCCAGATCAATTTTAATGAAAGGTTATTACTCAAAATATTTTCCAAACATTGAAATATGTATTTCCTCTTTAGGATTTTATTTTTCAAAATGTTCTTATACTAAATGAAGGTATGATACCGGATCTTTAAAATGAGCTGCTATTCATTCCTCACAATTAATTATAAGTTGATGAAAATACTGAATCAAGTTTTTCAAAAAAAGAATATCAAATTCAAATTCAAATTCAAATTCAAATTGTATATTTGAGATACATGCGGCAGCAATGCTGCCATTATATCACGTTGAGCATTACATAATTGAAAACTGTAAAAATTTTTGATTACTTATCTACGTATAAGATACAATTTTCAGATTTAAATAAAATAAAAGACATGATTAAAACATAAAAAGATGAAGATTTGAAACTATACATACAAAATCAAAATTCAAGCAATTATTGATCAGAGTAGCTAAGATATTCCTCCAGGGTGTAAAAAGCACTATTGATCAGCCATTCTTTGAGAGCAATTTTAAATTGTTTTGCAGTTGGCTGGTTTTTAACACTCCCTGGAATCCGATTGTATACTTTTGCTGCAGATGATACAGCACTACACTGGAGAAGTTTTGTACAGTGGTGGGGAGTTCTAAGGTTACCTAGTGATCTTGTGCTGTATGGATGGGTAATTTTTGGAAAGGTTATAACCTTAGTATAAACCATGAGAGATATGTCCAAAATATATTGTGATATTGTAGTGAGGATTTTATTATCAACAAAGATGGGCCTGCATGTTTGTCTTAGAGGTATTTTATAAATTGTTCTTATCGCACGTTTTTGTAGTGTGAGAATTTGCTTGACATATGATGCATTACCTCCCCAAAAAACCACCCCATAGGCCAATGTAGAGTGGAATAGTCCAAAATATGCAAGTCTGAGAGTTTTTTGATTTGTAATTTGTCTTAGCTGAAAGAGTAGAAAGTTTATAGATGACAAATGACAGGTTAATTTATTAATGTATACATCCCATTTTAAATTGCATTGAACATCAACCCCTAAAAATTTTGCAACACTAGAAACATTTGGTAGAGGCGAGAAAGTTTCTGCTACCAGGTTGGCCTCCTTGGGGGTTACATTAAAAGGCACTGTCACTGTTTTTTCCAAGTTCAAGCTCATGCCATTTGCATTAAACCAAGAAATTAAGTTTTGGAGAACATGTTGTGTTGTTTTTAGTAGTGAGTCCCAGCTACCTACCTTCAACAACATAGTTGTGTCATCTGCAAACTGAGTTAGGAGTGCATTAATGTAGGATGACAAATCATTAACATAGAGAATAAACAGTAAAGGTCCAAGTATGGAGCCTTAGGGGACCCCTATGTCTATTATTTTCTCTTCAGAAAAGGTGCAAGTCTCACCATTTAGGATTTTTATTATTTGTACCCTTTTTTCAAGGAAGGATTTTAGCCAACTGTGGACTGTACCCCTTATCCCATATTTCTCCAGCTTTCTCAACAGTATTTTGTGGTTCATTGTATCAAACGCTTTTGATAAATCACAAAACACTGCCAAAGAATTTTCACCATCTTGGCCAGCTTGAAGAATTTTGTTAAGTAAATGAAATATTGCTTGGGTAGTGTTTTTTCCACGACGGAAGCCAAACTGAGTTTCACTTAGAATGCTATGAGATGATAGAAATCTGAGTAGTCTATTATATAGCAGCCGTTCAAAAATTTTTGAGAATACTGGCGTTACAGAAATGGGCCTATAGTTGCCTAAGTTTGATTTTTCCCCTTTCTTGTGAACAGGTGTTACAATACTTACTTTCAAGCAGTCTGGAAATGTTCCCTGATCTATAGAGTCATTAAAAAGATCAGCAAGTATATGGGATATATACTGGTCAGATTGTTTGATAAGGCCTACATCTAGATCATATTTATCCCTTGAATTAGAATTTTTGAGACCTTGTATTATATTGGATACTTCAGCAGCAGTAGCTGGTAATACAAATATTGAAGAATCATTTACTGGAATAAGGGATAGTGGGTCCTGTGTTTGAGAAGAGCATACTCCATTTTTTCCAACTGTTGCAAAATGTTGGCTGAATAGTTTTGCTATATCAGCTGAGTTAGTGTATCATTCTCCTGTAAAATTTCACTTTTTTGAGATGTAACCTTATTACTCCCAAGGTGCGATATGAATAGTACTCTTGCTGAACACGATGTCAGATTTCTGCAAAACTGCCGGAAAATTGGTATTTGGGCACAGAAAAGGGCCGGATCCGCATTTATGACTTTTTTGTAAAAATTTTTAAATTCCTTGAAAAATAACTAACATTTTTGAGAAGACCATTTTTTGAAATTTAAGTTAATCTCTAAACTGAAAAATGATGAAAAAATTAACAACTTCGGCAAAAAGTCGTATACCTCAAGGGGGTTTTTGGTCAATTTAAACGAGATAGCAGTCTAAATGATGAACTTGGATGTAGAATCAAGCCCCATTCGTGCCCGAGCAATTTCAAAAGAAATTTTGTCGCGATTGGGTGCAGAAAGGGTCCCATTTGTTTAGGCAGCAACACACCACATGAACTTGAGCAATTGAAATTTTGGCCGAAGGGTCTATGCTTTATACCTAATCGACTAATACTACCGCCGGCTGGATCTGGAATTATTGTCAGAAATCATATTTGTTGCCCATCTGATTCTTTATACTTACATAGGTATGTCATTGAAAGAACTGAAAAACCAGTTGAACCAGCTCATCTAATGTACTTCCAGTGCTCAAATTTTGGTCAAACAGTCTGTGCTAGATACCAAATTGGCCGGATCCGGCCTTCTGGCCAGAAAACAGAATTTTTTATTTTTTTTTCTCATTTTCGTTGAATTTGAAAAATGACCGTTTCTCCCCACCACATGAACTTGAGCAGTTAAAATTTTTATATTTGGTGGGGAGAAACGGTCATTTTTCAAATTCACCGAAAATAGGAGAAAACAAGTAAGAAATCCTGTTTTCTGACCAGAAAGCCGGATCCGGCTAATGGTGTATGGGTCGATTTGGTATCTACCACAGACTTTTTAACCAAAATTTGAGCTCCTGAAGTTCATTACAAGAGCTGATTTTACTGAATTTTCAAATTTTCCAAAAGCATTTATAAACTACCGGATGGACAGAAAATTCGATTTCTGATGATAATTCCAGATCTGGCCGGCGGTAGTATTAGTCGATTAGGTATCAAGCATAGATCCTTCGGCCAAAATTTCAGCTGCTTATAAGTTCAAGTGGTCGGGAGAAACAGTCATTTTTCGAATTCACCAAAAATAAGAGAAAAAATTGAATCGGTGAGTATGGAAAGGAAACAAGTCACATTTTCAAAAACAATTTTTTTTGCGGAAATGGGGGTTTCAAAGTACGGCGGATCGACTGGTGATGTCAGATTTCCGCAAAACTGCCGGAAAATTGGTATGGGCGCAGAAAAAGGGCGGATCCGCATTTATGACTTTTTTGTAAAATGTTTTAAATTCCTTGAAAAATAACTAACATTTTTGAGAAGACCAATTTTTGAAATTTAAGTTAATCTCTGAACTGAAAAATGATGAAAAAATTAACACTTCGGCAAAAAGTCTTAGAACTCAAGGGGTTTTTGGTCAATTTAAACGAGATAGCAGTCTAAATGATGTACTTAGATGTAGAATCAAGTCCCATTCGTGCCCGAGAAATTTCAAAAGTTTGTCGATTGGGTGCAGAAAGGGTCTAAGTCTCATTTGTTTAGGCAGCAACAGCACCGGCGCACGTGAATATGTTTTTTTGGAAACTGCGCTAAAAGTTGTGTCTTGGGGTCCTCTTTCAATGACCTTAAGCATGTTTACTAAAATTTTTTGATTTTTGAATGAATCAGTTTTTTGTTATTCCTGAAAAACGCAAAAATGGACTTATCCCCTTTCCGTACTCACCGATTCAATTGTAAAAAATCCTGTTTTCTGACTTGAAGGCCGGATCCGGCCAATGGTGGTATGTGTCGATCAGGTATCTAGAAAACTGCATTTGGCCAACATTTGAGCTCCGGAAATTGATACGCGGGAGAGATGGATATTTGTAATTTTTTCTCGTTTTCTGTGTTTAACAGCTGTAGCTGTGTACACAAAATTTCAAATGCTCGCCAAAAATCTAAAAATCAACTTGAGCAGCTGAAAATTGAGGGGATGGGTGTTTTTTGAGGTCCTCTTTCTAGCAGTTCAAGTTTCATTCAAATCGAAGATTATCACCCGGGGGGGGGGGTCACCTTGTAAGTAAATGATTAAATGCAGCAAAAATTCTGTAAATCATCGCCAAAATTACCTAAACACATTAAAATCGCCAAAAAATGTTGAATATTCATTAAAATTTGACAAAAATGTGTGAAGATTTGCTGACAAAATTATATGAAAACACTCGAAAAAGCATTAAAATCAGTAGGTAGGTATCTACTACCTACCCAATCATTAAGAATCATAAAAATTAGATGAAATTTCAGTAAAATTTGACAAAATGCAATCAAATCAAAATCAATTAAAACCAGGGAAAGTTTACAAAATAGTAAATTTTCAAAACCATGATACTATTTCAAGTAGAAATACATCATCTTGAGATTTTAGTTTGGTCAAAATTCGAAAATTTACTCACTTACTCTGAATATGAAAGTTGGTAGGTAACTAAGCACCCCGCATACGAACTTGAAAGAATAAAATGTAAGTAGGTACATGGTTTATTAGTTGTTGGAAGGGTACCTATGAGATGTATTTTGGTACATATTGATGAGAATTATTAATTATGTATATTGAGAACGAAAGCATTTTTTTCCACTTCAAAATGATAATTGATAACTTTTTCGGTTATCTATGACTTTTTCGTAAGGTAACCTACCCTAATATGGGAACCTTTTTGTAGAACCTGTATTACTCCAAACCTATTGCATATTTTTTAATTCTGTTTCCATTAAAACGTACTCAATACTCCAATCTACAACCCCCTTGTGTTGATTTAAATAAAAAATAAAAAATTATATGATTTTTTTTCGATCAAAAAAAATTGCAATTTTGACAAAACAAAAAAAGTGGTCCTAATATGAGACCCTATGTTTTTTTTTTTTAATATAGGAAAAAAATGGAAATAGGATGGGAAAACATTATATTTTGGTTAATAAACAATACAAATCGTTTTTGTAGGGTATGTATGCCATTTTTATCAGTTCTGGTGCGCATTGAGCACATAAAGTCTAAATCTTCAGCTGTACATAGTTCACAGGCCTATTATTCAAATTTCATCCAATTTTAATATTTTGAAATGATTTTATTGCATTTTGAAGTGCTTTATGACCATTTTCAACCTGTTCCAAAAAAGCTCAATGTAATTTGTACTATGAGATGGGGTCTCATTTTAGGAAATCAGTGTGTGTTTTTTTTTTGATTTCCTCTAAATCCATAAAATCATAAAATAAATCACCAAACTTGCCAGAATCACATCAACTCAAAATAGAAAAATTGCTTATTTTGGGATATTCCAATCCATTGTAACCTATAATTTGGCTTTTTGGAGAGGTAACCCCATCCTATTAAAAAGAATATTCCTAATACAAAAACGAATTCTACGGAAAATTTATGGCCTAACTTGTACTGAATCATGTAAAGATCTATTCGTCTCGGAAAAATCCTAACCCTTCCCTCATTATACATTCTTGAAATCGGAGTTATGGTAAAGAAAAAAACAATAAAAACACTCACAACAAGCCATCAGTACCCAACACGTAATAGAAACCAACTTGTAATAAACTTTTTCAAAACAACAACTTTACAATCCAACATTGACACTATGGCAGCAAAAATCTATAATGCTTTACCCTCTGATCTAAAAAACATTAACTCCACAAAAACGTTTAAAAAATATTTGAAAAAATGGTTAGAGGTAAAGGCTTTCTACACAGTGCAGGACTTTCTAAATACTTGAACTATGTGAACACTAGGATTATAAGTTTAAGATATGTTCCAACCAATGTTCCATAATTATAATTATGTTAACTTGTACAAAGCGAAAAGGCGCACACGTACGAAATAAAGAATTGAATTGAATTGAATTGAATCGAATTGAATCATAAAATATAACATGTTGGCTGCACATTTATGTAAAGATATTAAAATTACCTTGCCTAGTTCCGAAATAATGCGTCCCCAAATACCTACACCTCTAAAAATATTTCACAAGTTCAAAAACATGTTATCGGCAATGTAATGAAAACACTTCACAGAAACTCGCCAGTTGAAAGGTGCAGCCTAGTTATTGACAAATACCTGCCAGTACATGCAATCAACGGTACAGTGCACTAATAAACAGCTGAGATATTGAAGGGTCTCATATTAGGCAGGGTCTCATAATAGGGCAGCTTACCTTAATTGTTTTTGCTTTTGAAGTTTTGAATAACTAGGGGGCTCTGCCCCCTGGCCGCTTCGCGTCCCAACCCCCGGCTCGTTCCTCGGGCTTCGCCCTCGGAACTTCGCTTGAGGGGGCTTCGCCACCCCAAACCCCCCCCTTATGACCCGTCAACCATTCCTTAATTCCCCCCCCCCCATGTACTCTGATCAGCTATGCTCTAAAACACCCGCTCACATTTAGTTTGGCATATGACAATAGGAATAATTCCCCCCCCCCCAGTCGATCCTCCGGGACAACTTTTTTCTTAAAGGGAACATCCTAAGGAACATTTTAAAGCAAACTTGCCCAAAAAAAGTTGGCCTTACTTACAAAATGGCGGCCATTTTGATTGACAGGTCAGCCGAAATTGCAGATTTTGTGTTTCAACATAGGACTTGCACGAAATTTTTCAAACTTTACAAACGTAGATCGAAAGATCATGCAAAAATTTATCACCTGTCAAAATTTCACGTGCTAAAGTGCGTTTTTCGATTTTTGGTGAATTTTTAAAAATCCAATTTAGGCCAAAAATGAGGGAAAAAATCAAAATTTTACCAAATTGACCAAGAAAGCTGAAATTTGGGGTATACCCTATTTTCGACATGCCAAATCGATTGGAAACAGTTTCAACCCGTTTTTAGGAGTTCTGGAGCCTCCGGCAGATTTTTGAAACTCGAAATTCCCACAAAATTCCATCAAATTGAAGTTGTAAAGCTGAAATTTATTCTGGAAACTAATTTCAATATGCTACGAAGTACTGCAGGTGAATTTCAAGTCGTTTTGGAGCCTACAGCGACATTTTGAAAATTACTGGAGCCTCCGGTAGATTTTTGAAACTTCCAAAATTTCATCATACGGTAATGGACAGCCGAAATTTACTTCGCAAACTAATTTCAATACGACATGAATTCGACTACATGGTGGTTTCAATTAATAGTTTTTAAGCTTCTAGCTACTTTTTACATTTAAATTTTCCAAAAAACGCAATACAGCGTTTCAAAAAGTCGCTGGAGGCTCCATAACGACTTGAAATCCACCGAAAGTCGACTTCGTAGCGTATTGAAATTAGTTTGCAGAATGAATTTCGTCTCTCCATCTGCATTTCATGAAATTTTGAGAGATATCAAGCTTAAAAAATCTACTGGAGGCTCCAGTAATTTTCAAAAAGTCGCTAGAGGCTCCGAAATGACTTACACCCACTTGAAGTCGTCTTCAGAGGGTGTCAAACTTGGAGTGCGGAGTAAATTTCGACTTTCCATCTCCGTTTGATGGAATTTTGGAGAAATTTCAAGTTTCAAAAATCTACTGGAGGCTACAGTAATTTTCAAGAAGTTGCTGGAGGCTCCTAAACGACTTGAAATCCACCTGCAGTTGACTTTGTAGTGTATTGGAATTAGTTTGCACAGTAAATTTCGGCTTTCCATCTCCGTTTGATGAAATTTTGTGGGAATTTTGAGTTTCAAAAACCTGCTGGAGGCTCCAGAACTGCTCAAAACGGATTGAAACAGTTTCCAGTCGATTTGGCATGTTGAAAATAGGGTATATCCCAAATTTCAGCATTCTAGGTCAATTTGATAAAATTTTGATTTTTCCCCTCATTTTTGGCCTAAATTGGATTTTCAAAAATTCACCAAAAATCGAAAAACGCACTTTAGCACTTGAAATTTTGACAGGTGATAAATTTTGACATGATGTTTCGATCTACGTATGTAAAGTTTGAAAAATTTCATGGAAGTCCGTTGAAACGCAAAATCTGCGATTTCGGTTCGGCTGACTGGTCAATCAAAATGGCCGCCATTTTGTAAGTGAGGCCAACTTTTTTTGGGCAAGTTTGCTTTAAAATGTTCCTTAGGATGTCCCCTTCAAGAAAAAAGTTGTACCGGAGGATCGGCGGGGGGGGGTGCAATTACTCCTATTGTCATATGCCGGACTAATTCTCATTTTTTTTTTCAGCACAACACAACATACACCTAACAGCCTAACATGCTTGAATGTAAGGCTCACCACTACAAACACAGTACCTACTATGTTAATACACGTCACGTTGCAATTCCACCACTCGAACATTTTCAGTGTATTTCAACCCTCACTACCACAAACATACAACGTCGTGTAAATGTCTTGTAAACGCCTTACTAACACTTCTCCGACTTCCGAGTCTGTTTGCTCGTTCCACTACCTGCGAATCCGCGATTTATAGATAGGAGGGTGGGTAGAAGCACTACCACAAACACGGATTTCTGTGTAAATACAACACTAACATTTCCTTGCACTTGAGAACCGTCTTCCAGAAGTTGTTTGACGGGTTTTGATTTTTTAATATAGAGAGTTTTGTGATAAACGAAAGTGGCCAGAGGGGTTTATGATGAAAAGAACGAATTTTCTCATTCTTAAGTACGCGTACCAACGAAAACTATTGATACGCACCCTACATTTAAAATGCTTCAACTAAAATTTGTAAACAAAACAATTTTTAGGTCCGCCATTGTTAATTATCAACTAATAAAATTGAATTTTTCGTTACAAAACTACGCAGTGAATAATGAACGGATCTATTTAGGATTCGGAACATAACCGCTCAAGATTACAATGATGGATGCTACGAAGCCCTTTTTTTGAAGTTTTCGTTTCCAAGCGTTATATTTTCAAGTGAAAATAGCTCATTTTACAATTATTTAAAATCATTATAATTAATGTACTGAAGTAAATTTCTTAAAAAAGGGTTCGTAGCACCTATGATTTTATCCATCTAAACAACATGCCTATCCAAAAATGAAAGTTATCCGAACAGTAGTTTTTCCGTAGTTTTGTAACTAAAATTGAAGGTTTTCACCTACTCATTTTACCTACTAAAATACACCCTTAAGTTTTCAAAGTCTTGCTTTTTGACTTAAATTCTCGTTACCTTGCACGTCTTCGAAAAATTGATATATCGATTTTTAATTTTCAATATAAACCCTCAAAAAAGTGATTCTGTAAATCAAATCGGGGGAGTGAAATGTTTTGCGCGGACAGTAGGCTTACGGACGAGCTCTTGCTAAAAACCCAATGTCCCCAGCGCTGGACCCGCTTTTTTTCGAGATTGGGGCCCAAATGGGGCTGATTTTGGGTCCGTAAATCATTTGAGGGGAGTGTGGGAACATTGCATTTTTGGATAGTGTTGGTATCGTAGATGAAAAATATGCAATGTCCCCAACCCCCCACCCGCTTAATTTAGGCTCACCCCCCCTTTCAAAATTTTGACTTTCCAATAAAAATTCATTAAAATACGAGAAATCAACATTTTTGGATGAAATTTTGTATACTAACTAATGAAGGCATGAAGAAATCATATCCGCTGAGTTTTGGTTTTTGCAAGCCCCAGTTGGGGCTGCAGGAGCACCCCCACCCCCAATTTTGAAGTTGGGGCAAATCGTCGATGTTGGTGTCGTTTTCATGTGAAACGACCATGCTGATGACGAATATCAAGTCAGATGTAAGACTACACCACTCAGTATTTGGAATGAGAAGATAATACATGTGAAAATGCAATGAAAAACTGAAGAAATTGTTAGGTGGGTAATTCTCAGAAAAAGGTAAAAATCGTGTACATGGCAAATTTCTCAAAGGTTATACCATGAATTTTTTTTTTTTTTTTTTTGGTCCATTCAAGGATCATCCCCCACACATTTCACATATGGTATTGAAATTTTTAGCCCCTCCTTTCATTGGTGTACATTCGATTTTATATCCCAAATGTCCTTCGACTTGGCTGTCACACACCATGTTTTTGAAAATGAATGTTATAAAGTGTCATGAACTTCATTTTTTTGGGGAAAAATTGGCACGTTCTCATTATCATAGAACACGAAGGTCCATTATTGTGCAAATTGCAATTGGAATAAGTCCATAGGAAGCTGACATTTCACATTTGAAAACTGTCACACACTTTTTGCGCAAATTTTCGAGCAATTTTCAATTATTTTTGGTAGCTTCCTAATCCAATATTTTTTTCTGGTGAGTGGCTGCACTGGTTCACTGTCCTCATAAAAATGTTACCCCGCAATGTTATTCCCATAACCTACGCAATGGCTCGTTCTGATCGTACTTGTCTCTGAAAATATGATATTTCGCAAAATTGGTGTCCTTCGGCTTGCCTTTTTATTTACCCTGATGAACCCGTCAAAAACGATAATTGCGAAAGGGAAGTTATTCTACATGATAAGTACACATTAATTACGTGTTAAAAATCGAATAATGTCCAGTAGGTAAGGCTAGAAACGAAAAAACGTTGAGATTGTCCTTCGACTTGGCCAAATTTCAGACAGCTGTACTTTTATCGCGCTAGTCGATATATTACATGATAAAACAAGCAAAATTTGACATTTTCTCCCTCCCCACACCTCACCTCTACCCCTACCATAAAAATAAGTCCAGATTCGAACTTTGCGGCCTGAAAAACATAAATTGACATATTACACTATAATATAAGCAAAATTTGACATTTTCCCCCTCCCCACGCCTCCCCCTCCACCTCTACATAAAAAATAACTCCAGATTCGAATTCTACGACCTCGAAAACATATCAATCGACATATTACACATCGATGAGGGTCGAATCCTAATTATCGCTGTTTTAGGGGGGCCGGGGTCCTATAGTGGGGGGGATTGAATTGAGGCCAACACTAGAACAGGGATCTGGGACACCTATACAAATGATTCCCACTTGAAATTTTCCAAAAAAATGATTTTTATTTTTCAAAATTATGCACAGTAGATTTTCCCAAATATATCTTCAAATCCTCGAAAAATTGAAAAAATGACACGTGGGAACGTCATTTGTTTGGTTTCTGAGGATTTTGAGTTTGAATATTCACTAATTTTTTTTCAAGCTGCAAGCTCTCTCCCATCAATGCCCACCCAGCTCACACATTTTGAAAAATGTGCAAGAAATTGGGAAATGAAAAAAAAATGTCCAAAAGCTCACGAAAGCTCACTGAGATAAAAATGAAAATAATTTTAGTTCTTATAGTGGTGTAAAAATTTTCAAGACTAATGTCGAAACAATTTTTTTCTCGTTGAATTCTCAATCTTTAACCAAAAATAGTTGTGGATCTCCCCCTTTGGACCGAATTTCGCTATCTTATTTTGCTCTCAAAGAATTCGCAAAAGAATCTTGAAAAGTGAGCATCAAAAAATTGCAAAAAACCAATGTTTTTCAAGCTACTTCTGTTCGTAGAAGAGAAACGCGAGTACCAATCGTTTCGATCTAACCGCCATTCGACTCCTGATAAAATTTACTTATAAATCATCTCTTGGAAAAAAAAAACAAAAATCCATTGTGAAAATGTCCGGACTCTGGAAGTTTATTAATTTCTTATTTTTCTCAAAATAACTCATACAGCCAAAATCGCATTCAAGGCGATACTGGCAGAAGTAGCTTGAAAAACGTTGATTATTTTTGGATTTTTTTGATCTCACTTTTAAGATTATTTTGCGAGTTTCTCGGAAGCAAAATGAGATAGCGAAATTCAGTCAAAAAGGGGAGTTCCGCAACTAAATTTCAATTATTTTGATGCCCCATTTATTGAATTTTGATTAAAGATTGAGATATCAGCGAGAAAAAACGTGTTTTTCGGCTTTAGTCTAACAATTTTCACCCCACTGTAGTTTCCGCATGTCCGGGACGAACCGTACGTCCTAGCAAAAATCAGATGACAGTAATGTGATAGAGAATTTGATTCTCCACAATTACGTTGATATGGAATTGAAATCTAATATCGTAAGAAAATTTCACATAGTCAAAATTGTAGAGAATTTAATTCTCTTTCAGATTACTGTCATCAGATTTTTGCTAAGATGCACAATTCGTTTGGTATATACCTAAAACTACAAAACTAAAAAATTTCTCGTTTTAATTTCAGTGAGCTTTTGTAATTTTTTTTTTGGTTCGAACACATCGAAAATTTCTTGAAGGATGGGGCTTTCATCCACTATAATTTTTTGAAAAAATGTTTTCACAGTGTTCTTGTATCGAGGTTTTGAAAAACAGTGTAATGGTGAGATTTTGCCGATTTATGAAACTGACGTTATGTCTTGTTCACTGATTTGTTTTTTTCTTTGTTTTATGTTATCGTTTTTTCGAATTTTGTATTCATTTGTATTTTTTCCATTCGTTGCTTTTTTGTTACCATTCAGCATTGTTCTTATTACAAATTCTACAAAATATTCCGTCATTCGTTTCATTTTTGTTCAGTTTTTCATTGCATTTTCACATGTATTATCTTCTCATTCCAAATACTGAGTGGTGTAGTCTCACATCTGACTTGATATTCGTCATCAGCATGGTCGTTTCACATGAAAACGACACCAACATCGACGATTTGCCTCAACTTCAAAATTGGGGTGGGGGTGCTCCTGCAGCCCCAACTGGGGCTTGCAAAAACCAAAACTCAGCGGATATGATTTCTTCATGCCTTCATTAGTTAGTATACAAAATTTCATCCAAAAATGTTGATTTCTCGTATTTTAATGAATTTTTATTGGAAAGTCAAAATTTTGAAAGGGGGGGGGGTGAGCCTAAATTAAGCGGGTGGGGGGTTGGGGACATTGCATATTTTTCATCTACGATACCAACACTATCCAAAAATGCAATGTCCCCACACTCCCCTCAAATGATTTGCGGACCCAAAATCGGCCCCATTTGGGCCCCAATCTCGGAAAAAAGCGGGTCCAGCGCTGGGGACATTGGGTTTTTAGCAAGAGCTCGTCCGTAAGCCTACTGTCCGCGCAAAACATTTCACTCCCCCGATTTGATTTACAGAATCACTTTTTTGAGGGTTAGAATATAGTCTAGGCGTTGTTTCGTTATTTCGTGGAATCGGCATACGATTACTGATAATATCAAAAATATCAACTCCATACTCACACAAAGCTCGTAAGCAACTTTACGTTTGCAGGATAACGTATCATGCATATCAAGTACTACATTTTCAAAAAAGACAGAAGAAACACATTACGTAGGAACATGTACACTTATACATACATACAGCACATGCTAGACAACAGACATACGCAGATACTACGACGCGATTTTTCTGAACACAATAAATCACAGGAAATCGAAACATCACGCCGAATACCAATTGCGTAGGTAGTACCTACCTGTGTACTTTGAGACGACAAACATATCGCATAAGACAACAGATTAACGCGCAGATATGCGACGTGATTCTTCTATAAACACTCGGGTGCGTTCATGACGTGGGTTATCACGTGTAACACTAGGTTTACAAAGTGTAGAATTTACTCATATCATAGTTTGCACAAATGCCTATAGCCACGAGTCTCACGAAGCAAGGAATATTTGAATGAAATATTGAAATAATGATCAACGTGGTTCAAGTATCCTGCAACTGACGTGAGTCCTGGCATTTTCAACATTATACGAGTAGGTACCAAAAATGAGCAAAAATCGTAGGAACTCTGTTGGATCTGATCTGGTCTGAACAGATCTAAATTGGATACACCGTATGTTCGCATTTAATCCACTCGGATAAGGTTTAATCTGATCTACTTAATTATATCAATCAGATCTGATCATGATCTATTCGGACTTGGTTAAATACAATCAGGTTTTCCCTTTCTGGTCGGATCAGATCTGTACAGATAAGTATCAACCTCCAATCACAAAGAGGTGAAATTTTCGATTTGTTTGTGAAAAACTGCGACCTTTTAATAGCAAATGACCATACTCCTACTTGGCATTGGGTTCACAGTGGCAAAAACTTCTCCGCCGCACCTGACCTAACCACCAGCTTCTACCCTTTAATTAACAATTGGGAAGTAATCGATGACAATTTCTTATCAGACCATAGGTTAATTTCATTCACAGTCGATATCACCGTTAATAAACTATTGAAAGACTCCGCATTCGTGTTGATCATGAGAAACTCTCCGAATTGATAGCTTCAGCCAACTTAGCACCTATTGATGATATTGATAACTCTATTTCCGAAGAAATCGATAATTATTATTTTGGACTTTCAAATAAGCTTGCTGACTTAGCTAAAGAAGCTTCAACGCCTATACCACCAATTCGAGTCATCCATTGGTGGAGTGACGAGTTACAAGAGCTGAAATGCGCTTTTCGGAAAATAGAAAAGCTATCCTGTAAAGAGAAATCACCAGTTTGCCGGACTGTGTTTCTTACCTTCCGCCATCAGTTTCGTAAGTTTTACCGGAATACAATACATGATTCTAAAATCAATGCATGGCGCAATTTTGTGAGTGATCAACGCGAGTGGGGACGAGCGTATAGCATTCTGGTTAAAAACAAGCAACGTCCGTTCATGTCACAGAGTGTCTCTGATCATATTGAAGATTTAATTGACTCAAAATTTCCTGACGATCCGTTTTCTGAGGAAATCCTATATGTATACGCCCGCCTTCGGTTCTCATGGTCCTCCCCCTCTCATCCTACCATCTGATGTTACTGAAGTACTAAAACACAGTAATCGTAGCTCTCCAGGTCCAGATGGCCTGGGTTACAAATGTGATCAAATCTCTTCATTTAGTCAATCCTGTAATTCTTCCCTCTTTGTACAACCAGTGTATATGTAACTCATATTTTCCCAAGATATGGAAAGTAGGCAACATTTCCTTCATCCCTAAACCTGGCAAGGACCCGGAGGCATTTGACGGGTATCGTCACATTACATTGTTGCCAACAACAGGGAAAACGTTCAAGCGCATAAGGTGCACTGGGGGAAGTTGGAATTCGGGGTAAGTTAGAAAACTTGCTCTAGCGCCTAGAGGTTTATATCTGGCGAAGTGCCATTAAAGGTGACTTGAGGGTACTACCCCTACTTCATCATGGCATAAAAATTTTCGCGATTCAGTTTCATTTTAGATGTCTTTGGTTCAATTGTATTTTGTTGTTGTTTTGAACTTGTTCTAAAATACAGACTTTCTATTTCTTAGTTTTTCGCATATAGCGGAGGATCCGTGCGTCCTAGTGAAAATCTGATGAGAGTGATCTCAAAGAGAATTAAATTCTCTACAATTTTGTTTGACTGCAATTTTTCTAGGAAGCTCCGTTTGTGATCTACGCCTCTGCAAAGTTTACCTTGTTCTGACTTCCCCCAATTGGGGGAAGTCAGAACAGTTTATATTTTATTCCACTAAGCGAAAGCTACTGCGTCAATCGCGCTCAAATTTTCACCATAGGTCAAGAACCCTTATGGGAACCTACATAATAAATTTGATCCATATTGGTTCATTAGAAGGGGAGTAACAGCAGGTCAAAGTTGAAATTGCGAAAAATCATTCTGACTTGCCCCGGTGCACCTTAATTAAAGCACAACTAGAGTTATTTTTAGAAACATATTCACCACTTAACAATAATCAATATGGTTTTCGTCGTTTTCGATCCTGTGAACTTGCTTTACACGCTGTACTAGATTGTATTAATAAGTTAGAGAATTATAAATATAGGCCTACAGTGCTGATTAGTTTAGATATTCGCGACGCTTTCGATAATGCTCGTTGGGCAGGTATTATTAATCAATTGAACAAGCCTAATGTTCCTCATTTTTTAATTGCTATTATAAAATCATACTTCTCGGATCGCCGCGTTCATTTTAAAGAGGTGCTCAAAGCAATGAAGAGAGGTTGCCCACAGGGTTCTTGTATTGGCCCGCTGCTTTGGAATATGGTTTTCGACGAAATTATGCTGATAATAGAACGCATTTGGAATTATTCATTTTGCTATGCCGACGACTCACTCGAAGTAATTGCTTCAAATTCGATTAACGTACTACGATATAGAGTTGATAAAGTAATTTGTCCAGTTATCTCATTTCTTAATTCCAGAAATTAAGAATTAAATATGTCGAAGACAGATATTATTGTATTGTTTTTAATCGCGACCCTAAACGTATGCCCAGGGCTGTTAAATTACCGTAATTTATTCGCTGGTAAAATACGGCGATAAAATACGGTAAAATACGGTATTTTACGGTATTTTTGGTATTTTACTAATTTGAATATGAAGAGTTATTTTTTGTAGTTTGACTTTGAAGTTCTGAACTTCGGACCTGCCTCTGAAGTAAATTTTCATCTGTTTTAGAGATTATAGAAAATTTTCCGTGGACATTTTTTGGAAATTCATGGGGAAAATTTTTGGTAACTTTCAAATCATAAATTTCAATGGAAATTTGGAAATTTATGAAGGAAAGATGAAAAAAAAGTGTTAATTTGGCTTTTTGGTAAATTATGGTAAAATACAGTAATAAACTTTTGGTAAAATACCGTAAAATACGGTAAAATACCGCCGTAATTTACCAACATAAATTACCTTACAGCCCTGCGTATGCCTAATGTTGATTATTTTATTATAAATGGTCATAGAATTAAGGTGCACCGGGGGAAGTCCGAATTCGGGGTAAGTCAGAAAAACCGCTCTAGCTCTTAAGAGGCTTATATCTGCCGAAGCGCTACTCAGGGGTAACTTGAGGGTACTACCCCTACTTCATCACAGCATAAAAAATTTCGCTACCCAGTTTCATTTTACAGGCTTTTGATTGGTTCTTTTTTAGTTGCAGTTTTGAATTTGATTTCAAATTGTAACCAGTGTTTTTCAAACTGCTTTTTACCTCAGAAGAAAAGATCAGTAAAAGTGATATTATAAGTGAAAGTATTCCTAAAACAATAATGTAAAACCCCAAGTATTCAATTTTTTTAAATTTTCAATTATTCATTATTTATATCGCTTTTTCTGACTTACCCCCTAAATTAGTGCTATGGGGTAAGTCAGAAAAGTGATCATTGGTAATTAGGATTCGACTTCATCGATGTGTAATATGTAGAATGATACGTTTTCGAGGTCGTAGAATCCGAATCTGGAGTTATTTTTTTTGTAGGAGTGAGGGGTGAGGCGTGGGGAGGGGTAAATTCCAAATTTTTCCTACATTATTGTGTAATATGTCGATTGATATGTTTTCGAGGTCGTAGAATCCGAATCTGCAGTTATTTTTTTTGTAGGAGTGGGGGGTGAGGCGTGGGGAGGAGAAAATTTCAAATTTTTCCTACATTATTGTGTAATATGTCGAATAATATGTTTTCAAGGTCGTAGAATCCAAATTTAGAGTTATTTTTTGGTAGAAGTGGGGGGTGAGGCGTGGGGAGAGGGAATATTTTAAATTTTTCCTACATTATTGTGTAATATGTCAAATAATACGTTTTCGAGGTCCTAGAATTTGAATCCGGAGTCATTTTTTGTGGTGAAGGTGGAAGGTGAGTCGTAGGTTCGTATGGGTGGGGGATTTTAAATTTTGCTTGTAAAAAATTCCAAATTTCTGAATGTTACTTAAGTAACAGATTGAATAAATATTACTACTACTACTACTATTCATCTCAATGTTTTCTTATACCACTAATGTTCAAAGTTGACAGTTTTTTATGTAAAATCAGAATTCAGAACATGTTTTGAAAAAAAAATGTCATACAATCAGGCAATA
The DNA here is from genome assembly GCF_950023065.1 of Planococcus citri. NCBI lineage: Eukaryota > Metazoa > Arthropoda > Insecta > Hemiptera > Pseudococcidae > Planococcus > Planococcus citri. The sequence goes on along the minus strand of NC_088681.1, from coordinate 5,231,363 downwards.
TCATGTGTTCTTTTCTGCAGGATGATGTCAGATGTGTATTTTGGAGTGGTGTTACTATGTTTTGGGGATTTTTTGTTTTGTTTTCTCAGAAGATGATTATTTTTTCTCCTAACACGAGTTTTTCAATTTTTTACCAAGTAATACATTTTTGTACTCTACAATAAATTGTCAGATGAATTGTTTTTCTGAAGTTACCACAATGACAGCCAAAATGCCATAATAGGCAGGAGGGGGAGATTTCTACAAATCGCCATTTTCATACACGTCCGTGTATTTGAGCGGAAGTTATTTCAAATAATCATTAGTTAGCTCATTTCATTACTGTTTCAACTTGCACGGGGCACAGTAGGCCACAACCCCCCTCTCCCCAAACGTACTGGAATAGCACTCAACCCTAAAAACTAGCTCAAGATTTGAATTCTGCGACCTTGAACACATATCAATCAACATGTTACACAATATTATAGGCAAAATTTGAAATTTATCCTCTCCCCTTGCCTCACCTCCTACCCCTGCAAAAAAATTACCCCAGATTCGAATTATACGACCTCAAAAACATATCAATCGACATATTAGGTACACATTAATATAGGCAAAATTTGTAATTTACTCTCTCTCCCCTTGACTCACCTCCCACCCCTACAGAAAAAATAACTCCAGATTCGGATTCTACGACCTCGAAAACACATTACTCGACATATCACATGATAATGTAGGAAAATTTTGAAATTTTCCCTCCCCCCACGCCTCACCCCCCACTCCTACTAAAAAAATAACTCCAGATTCGGATTCTACGACCTCGAAAACATATTATTCGACATATTCCGCATCGATCAGGGTCAAATCCTAAAATCACCAATTAATTTTGTAGATTTTCTGACTTACCCCAAAGCGGGGTAAGTCAGAACAAGTTACATTTTATTCGATTGTGCGAAAGCTACTGTGACAATCGCGCTGAAATTTTTACCATAGGTTAAGAACCCTTATGGAAACCTACATACCAAATTTCAGCCATATTGGTTCATTAGTACGAGAGTAACAGCTGATCAAAGTTGAAATTGTGAAAAAACGTTCTGACTTCCCCTGATGCACCTTAATACTTTTCACTCGTTCATGTATCTTGGCGTAATATTAGATGATAAATTGCGTTGCACTCAGCACATAGATTATATTGTTGAGAAAACCTATAAGTACCTACCACTATTATTACCTCTTTGTAATAATACTTTTGGGTACTCATCTCATGCTTGTAAAATTATGTATTATGGTACAGTTCTAGCACTAATTAAATATTGTTCATCAGCCTTTTATCATAGACTATTTTTACATGATAATGTAATCAAACTTCAACAACTTCGATGTCAAATCAGTCAACGCATCATCCGATCCTATCGTACTGTCGGTGTAGATGCTGCGGGAGTTCTTGCGGGTGTTCCCTCCTGCACCTCCATGTTGCAGAGAGAAGCATACGATAGCTGCTTAAAAATGATATTCCAGTGCAAGACTTCGTTCATTTACCTCAGTTAAAATGGCTAGGTGGCAATGGCGCTTCTTTAAGAAGAAAATTTGCCAATGCTACAACTAGAGAATGGCAAAAACTATGGAGTTCAGCCAAATTTGGTCAATTCACTTACTCGTTAAGTAATAGCCAATGTTTCCGAAACACCCCCCCCCCCCTTGGTCAGATGGATTTTTATTTCACACAAGCTGTCACAGGCCATGTTGTATTTCGCTCGTATCTTTTCAAGAAAAAACGTGTCTTATCTCCGTTATGTAGCTGCGGTAAAGATGAGAATGAGACAGCCGCTCATGTTTTACTAGTTTGTACACCAGATCCTCCAATCTATGTCAGTGACACTGCTCACATCCACTATTGTTGTAAAGAAGTCCAATCACTGTGGACTCTCGAATGTAATCAATCTCATGTAATACCTCCTCCTAGATTATGATTAATTAAATATTGTCCCCTTGTTTATTCCCCATTGTATTATTTTTTCTCTCGCCCTCCACCCTCCTGACCTAGATATAATTTTTGCTTCTTCATCATATTATTATCTATTTTATTGTAGTTAATGCGAATTCTTTACTATTCCTTGTTTGTTTGTGTTGTTTGGTATGGTGTATGATAAGAACCAATAGGTATTCGTAAGTTGTTCCTTATATTGCACAATAAATTCTCCCACACCCTCGTGGGGAATGGGGACACTTGAAAAAAAAAAATATCTGTACAGATATCCGTTGATCTGACCACATCTGATTAGATTTTGTTGGGCTGATCAGGTCAAATTGGATCCAGGAAACGTCTGGATCTAATCAGATTCAACCATTTGCCACTGGGAAGATTGAAGATAGGTATTTTAAGGCCTACTTACGCTAGTCAATCTCAAAAAAGAGCTCTCTGAGAAAGAATTGCCCTAGTCATAGTCCATTGGGGTTAATTCTGATTGTGAAGAGTCATGGCGGCAGTTACAATAATGTTGAGTACTCAGATAGCCCTCTATGTGAATGTGGTGAGAAAGAAACACCATCTCACATTTTCCTTCAGTGCCCAAAATGGGTTTGCAATAGACCTCCAGTACCAATTGATCTACAAAATGCTGAACATCTCAACTACCTCAGAAGTACAATAATTCTTCACCTTAAAGGCAACGGTGTGTGTGTCCAAAAAAGCACTTTTTGAGTTAGAGTAATATGCCTGGACCACTTTTGAGAAAAACAATGTTTATTGTGCAGTAAAATTAACTTTCATTTGTGAAAGATGGACATATACTCGTACTCATATTATTTTGAGTATGTCCATGATGTCAAAAGGTAATTAACGAGTATGTCCATATTTCATGAATGAAAATTAATCAACTGTGCAATAAAACAGTCCCTACTTTAACGAGTAGTTCCACACACACACACACACACACACACACACACACACACACACACACACACACACACACACACACACACACACACACACACACACACACACACACACACACACACACACACACACACACACACACACACACACACACACACACACACACACACACACACACACACACACACACACACACACACACACACACACACACACACACACACACACACACACACACACACACACACACACACACACACACACACACACACACACACACACACACACACGCACGCACGCACGCACGCACGCACGCACGCACGCACGCACGCACGCACGCACGCACGCACGCACGCACGCACGCACGCACGCACGCACGCACGCACGCACGCACGCACGCACGCACGCACGCACGCACGCACGCACGCACGCACGCACGCACGCACGCACGCACGCACGCACGCACGCACGCACGCACGCACGCACGCACGCACGCACACACACACACACACACACACACACACACACACACACACACACACACACACACACACACACACACACACACACATATTGTGTAGTTCCAAAGAATCGAAAAAAAATTGTGCAGTTCCAAATTTAGAAAAAAAATCACTACTATCAACTGAACTCAAAAAAACTAATTTGCAACCAATGTAACGTCAGTCTGAAAGGTGTACCTACCGTAAAAACTACACAATATTGCCTACTTACCTACCTAATACAAAAATACTTGATGTTGAGCCACTTGCGTATCATCTTCATCTGTCTTAATCAGCCTCATCTGTCTTTTCTTGACCCAATTAGTTCTTGGCGCTCCATATGATTGGTTGAAGAGTTCCTCAGTGGCATAGTGGGTAGAACAACAGGCCTTTGTTAACAAGGTAACTGTTTCAAATCCAGTTACAGACAGAGCTATGGGACCAATACAATTTCGGAATTAAATTTTGGTTTTGGGATTGAAATTTTTTCATTTTGGGATTGAATTTGTTTTGGGATTTGTTCTTCAATTTTTTATTTCGGTTTTGAGATTTGTTTTGTGATTGAAAAATTTGTTTCAGTTCCAGGTTGAATCGGTTTCAGTTTTGGGATTTTCATTTCAACCATATTTTAAGCCCAAATTCACTAATGGACCTTGCAGTGGTCTAAAAAATGGGGAGTGATTAGTTTGACGTTTTAAGTGCATATTTTGCTGAATTTGTTGAGTAATTTTTATTGTAATCTGAATGATTTATGATAAATGATGTAAGATGACCATACCAAAACAATTGTTTCGGTTCTAGGATTGTTTCGGGTTCAAAATTATATTGGTTTCGGGATCAAGAAAAATAACGATTTTGGTTTTGGGATCGGATTTGAATCAGGATTTAATCGGTTCTGGTTTCGGTCCCACAGCTCTGGTTACAGAGGCATATGCTTCATTGTGTGATTAAAAATCTTACAAGCATTTTCTTTGTTAACAGAATCAAAAATCTAAAACCGGTTTGAGCATCTTTAGAGGTCAATGCTGAGGATCTCAGGGTCTCTTAAACTACCTGGCTAGCTCTGAGGTGCTTGTGTAGATGTCACTAGTAAGCAACAGGAAATTACTAGTGGAAGCTCAAAAATTAAAATTTCCCAGCAATACATTATCAATGTACGAGGGTCATTCAATAAGTAAGTTTCCCTATATTGGGAAATATTGAAGAAATTATCAAAATGGTGCGGGGAAAAAATATGATAAACTTGAAAAAATTTACAATTTTTCAATGCAATCATCATCACATTCTCCTCAAAATTTGACCTCCAGGTGGCAGAAAAAGTTGAAATGTGATAGGGTGAGATCTGGTGAATGTGTAGGATGTGAAAAAACTTCCCCATTTAATTTTTTGAGGAGGTCTTGAGTGGCACAAGCAGTATGAGAAGCTGTTTTGGCACCCACCTGGCCCAAATCTTACACATTTCAATCTGATTGTGGATAATAGTGAAAAGCTAACCAAATGAAATGTTCTTCATTCCATCAGTGACAACTTAATTACAGCTGTTTGCGCCATCCTCAACGCACATTTCCACATCACTGTGGGTGATATCCAAGGAATATGGAGTCAGATGGGTGGCCAGAGCGCTTCAAATTGTGTCCTCCTTTTCTCCCCTCCTGAAAGAGTTTCACCCATTGATGACCCATCTGGATGCTCATAACGTCTTTACCATACATTTTACTAACATTTCAGTGAATTTCCATCGCATTTTCACCAAGAGTGCACTATAAACAGACCAAACTTCGCACTTCACACTTGGCGGCAAGTTGTAGGGGTAGGTTGATGGTTTTTGTACCACAGCTTCCGCTGTAATGACACCACCAAGTTGAAATTTTTACAGTAGTGCCAAAACACCCTCAGAAACATTTCCCTGAAAACAGAACGAATTTTGTATGATTAGTTTCCGAGAAAAAAATAGGGAAACTTACTTATTGAATGACCCGTAGTATAGGCATAACACTAACAAAAATAGATGTCAGCTGAGTAAGTGCCCAATTTTGCATAGATGGTACATGTTGATCTCTAGATGATACTCCCTTAAGGGATGTTTTGTGACAATGCTGATGGTTATGATTGGTTTTGCATATGCTTCAATCATGTTGGACTGTTTTAGAAAAATTTGAAACTCAATAAAAAGGTTTCTATTTGGATTGCTAGAATTTCTTTAATAATCACCTTATGGTTTCTCTTGCTCAAATGAAAAAAATGATCTGAATCAATGATTGTAGGTGGGTAATTCTCAAAAAAAGGTAAAAATCGTGTACATGGCAAATTTCTCAAAGGTTTTAGCATGAATTTTTTTTTTTTTTGGTCCATTCAAGGATCACCCCCCACACATTTCACATATGGTACTGCGATTTTTAGCCCTTCCTTTCATTGGTGTACATTCGATTTTATACCCCAAATGTCCTTCGACTTGGCTGTCACACGCCATGTTTTTGAAAATAAATGTTATAAAGTGTCATGAACTTCATTTTTTTTTCTATGGAAAAATTGACACATTCTCATTATCATAGAACACGAAGGTCCATTATTGTGCTAATTGCAATCGGAATAAGTCCATAGGAAGCTCACATTTCACATTTGAAAACTGTCACACACTTTTAGAGCAATTTTCAATTATTTTTGGTAGCTTCCCAATCCAACATTTTTTTCTGGCGAGTGGCTGCACTGGTTGACTGTCCTCATAACAATGTTACCCCGCAATGTTATTTTCAAAACCTACGCAATGGCTCGTTCTGATAGTACTTGTCTCTGTAAATATGATATTTCGCAAAATCGGTGTCCTTCGGCTTGCCTTTTTATTTGCCCATAATGTCCAGTAGGTAAGGCTAGAAACGAAAAAACGTTGAGATTGTCCTTCGGCTTGTCCAGCGCCCATTTGTCCTTCGACTTGGCCAAATTTCAGACAGCTGTACTTTTATCGCGCTAGTCGATATATTACACAATAATACAAGGAAAATTTGACAGTTTCTCCCTCCCACACCTCACCTCTACCCCTACAAAAAAAATAAGTCCAGATTCGAACTTTGCGGCCTGAAAAACATAAATTGACGTATTACACGATAATATAAGCAAAATTTGACAGTTTCCCCCTCCCCACGCCTCACCCTCCACCTCCACATAAAAAATAACCCCAGATTCGAATTCTACGACCTCGAAAACATATCAATCGACATATTACACATCGATGAGGGTCGAATCCTAATTATCGCTGTTTTAGGGGGGCCGGGGTCCTATAGTGGGGGGGATTGAATTGAGGCCAACACTAGAACAGGGATCTGGGACACCTATACAAATGATTCCCACTTGAAATTTTCCAAAAAAATGATTTTTATTTTTCAAAATTATGCACATCAAAATTGAAATTTTTTTTGAGAATTACCCAGGTATGATAAACTGATTTCCTTATTATTTTACTATTAAAGTTTGTTCATTCTAATTAGGTCAAAGTTGTCGATGGTAACAATCAATTAGTACCATTTGGCCAGCCGGGAGAAATGTGCTTCAGAGGATACATGTTAAGTAATGAAGGGTACTACAAGGAACCAGAAAAAACAAAGGCAGTATTATCAGAAGATGGATGGTTTCACAGTGGGTAGGTATGAGATATGTATGGGAGGGGGTGAGGGGGATGCTCCAATAAGTCTCACAAATGAAGCAGTGATAAAATAGTGAATCAGGTGACATAATTATTTTGTGAAACTCATCTGATTACAGAGATAGGTTTGCTTTGATGGAAAATGGATATGCTCAGATTGTTGGTCGTATCAAAGATACAAATATAATTATCAGAGGAGGAGAAAATATCCAACCCAGTGAAATAGAAAGAGTAATAAGCAAACATCCAGATGTTATTGATGTCCAAGTATGGCAAATTTTTTCAAGAAGTGATACATTCTCATGTTGTTACCAAATAATTATCTGAAATTTTTTTAGGTATATGGAGTGACTGATGCTCGACTGGGTGAAAAAGTAGCAGCAGCTGTAATTAAAAAGGAAAATTCAAATTTGAGTGAATCGGATGTGAAACAATATTGTGAAGGGAGTGTAAGTCTTTTAGCCAAACTGAATACTTATCAACAGTATTTACATATATATAATCTCAAAACTAAATACTAGATACTCATGTTCCTTCCTATACCTACTTCCAGTTCTAACAAAAAACACATTCAAAAAATTCTACCTTTGATTTCAGATTGCATCATATAAAATTCCAGAATACATATTTTTTTGCGAAAATTATCCAAAAACTGCTTCTGGAAAAATACAAAAAGGCAAACAGAGAGAAATTTCCGAAAAAGAGATCCACGACAGAACATTAAAATAATAAATTACATACAGTATGTACTTATCACTTAGGTATCTGTAAATTTCCTTTTGTTCAAAAATAATTAATTTAATGAAATTATATGTAAGTAAGAAATTTAGATTGATTTGAATGAGTTTTTTTTTAGTTGAATTTTAATAACTACCTAAGTATAATATTGCATTTCTCCTGATGTATTCAACTTTTTTTTTTTATTTTTTTTTTTTTGAATCAAACCAAAATATATTGTGTTGTTTTATAATTAGATGGTGTTCAAAAATTTAATTCATGAAAGACAAATATTTCCAGCGAGTATAGTTAATAGCAATTATTATTTAAACAGTGTTAGGTATTTAAATAATCAACTGGTAACTGGAAAATTATGGTTTCACAGGTGTCCTTGAATCCTATCTGCGATGTTTTTATCTGGTTTAGACTTCATAAACATTCTATAAAACATTGAAATATCTATCAAACATCTACACGACTATGTGAAACTTCTAAACGATTTTCAACCATATAAGTAGGTATAAAAAGCTTGCAGGAGAAATAAAAACATAGGTACTCACTTCGATAATTGTTTTTTCACCAATATTCTCAAGTTCAAAATCGGAGCTTCGACAAGTAAATAAAAAGCTAATCCCATCAAGTAGCACCACATTACATCGCCTAGGAACCACCATACCTTAAAAATGTGAAAATTCGTATCAAGAAAAACCTAAGCAGACAAATTTCTTCATTCTTTATCTCGGATCACTTACCAAATTTATTCTGTCAGGTAACACGAACGGCTGTTTTTGAGAAGAAACGTGGTACAATTGAACTATCGTATTTATCAAGTAAACCGAATATGTTAGACGTCCAAAGGGTATCCATACTTTCCATCCGATAAGATTATTAAAAATACCTATAAAAGATACGATAATATTGTGGTTTTAGAATATTTGATCGGATGATTATAAATATTCGCCTGATAATCTACCTACCTAATCCAGTTGTCATGTAAAATAAAGACATCACAGCATATGGCAACATGATCGCCACATGATTTAAAGCCGCATACAATGCGTTTTCAAATCTACATATTATATGGTCTGTCGATCGCATAAAACGCGAGTCCGTAAAATGAGCATGCTTCACTAATAAAAAGAACTAGAAGTGAATATAAACACGTTTGTTTCTAAAGAAAATGAACATGAAAGGAAAACCACATTACTTGTATAATGTTTAGTACCCACTTGAATTAAGTAATTTCAAAAACCATTTGCTCAACTTACTTTGGTAAATTTGAATTTCTTTTTATTCAATGATTGAACTACATAAGCGGTGAAAAATCCAATTAAATAAGGAGCACATCTGGCAAATGTTGCAATGTACAAATCAGTGAACTCTGGGTTGGTCCTACAATCATCTTTCATCATACTGAAAATTAAAATTGTACATAATTATGAGGTCCGGACATTTGCTGGATTCAATTTGACCTGATCAGACCTGTGGCCAGATCAATGTTTTGATCAGGTTAGCCAACCTGATTACATCTAGTAGAGAAGTCCTGAATGATCAGATCAGACCGGATCAGATTTGATTAAATTCAGAATCCAATATGGAAGACCTGCTTTGATCTGATCAGACCTGATTAGTGGAAATTTTACCTACTTCAAGTATATTCTCATCAGTCCATATGAATGGTTCTTAAACGCAACAATAAATGTCATGATAATGGAAACGACGAACGTCAATCCTACTGAGAAAATGCCAATTTTTGTACTCCTTGACCAAATGTACAATAAGATTCCTCCAATGACAGCCAACTGAATATCCACTGATATGTACCAACTTGGGATTATGCACTGAGAATAACCAAAATAGATAATCATTGCAGGTACAATGATGAATTGATGATCTGTCATTGTATTTCCTCAGTATTGGATACATAGATATTCAGGTGTACTTCTACTAATGGATGGTGTAGCCTTAACAAATAAAATTAACAATGCAAAATCACAATTTACCTACCAGTTGATCAGGTCTGACAATGTTGCTGATGGCAAATAAACTGGCCCACCAGGTCTCCTTGCATTTGTTGACTTCATTCAGGATTTGATAATTCCAAAGTGGACCATCCCCAGTGTATGGAAATATGTATATGATGAATAATATCAAAACGCCAAATACTGGAGCCATTCTGAACATTACATGCAAATAAACGAAATGCACCAATAAATGAAAAGCCCAACGCAGCAGAAAATGATTTGTATCTGAGTGAATCCAGACATCATGAGGATCTTGAAAATTCAAGAGGGGAGGCTTGGTCGGATTCAGATCAGACTTGCTCATTCCCCTGCACTCGATTACATCCAGCTTTCTCCAGGATCCAGTTCAACTCACCCAAATCTAATTTGATCAGATCCTATAGAAAAGGTCTGATTGGAGCGAACCCGATCAGATCTGAAAATTCTCCTGATTCTGATCAAATTCAGGCTTCTCAAGGATCCAATTTGATCAAATCAAGTGTAATCAGATTTAATCTGGTCACCTTCGATAGAAGAAACGTGACTGGATCAGATCACATCAGACCCATACATTCCCCTGATTTTGACAAAATTCAGACCTCTCAAGGACCAAATTTGACCCAACCAAATCTAATCAGATCTGATTTGATCAAATAATACAACATGGGAGGCCCAATTGGAGCACTCCAGATCAGATCAACTCTTTTTTCTCTGATCCTGATCGAATGCAGTCTTCTCGAGGATTCATTAAGAACCAACCAAATCTACTCTGATCCAATCTGATAAAATCCAATACACTTCTCAAGGACCCAATTTAACCCAATCAAATTTAATTAGATCTAATCTGGTGAATTGCAACATGGGAGGCCCAATTGGAGCGCCCCAGATCAGATCAACTCATTTTCCTGATCCTGATTGAGGTCAGTCTTCTCAAGAACCCAATTTGACCCAATCAAATCTAATCAGAAGATGTATTCTGATCAGATGCAACATGGGAGGCCCAGTTGGAGTACATCAGATCAGATCAGATCAATTAATTTTCCTGATCCTGATTAAATCCAGTCTTCTCAAGGATTTAATTTTAGCAAACCCAATCTAATCTGATTCAATCAGATAAAATCAAATATACTTCTCAGAATCCAATTTGACCCAAGTAAATCTAATCAGATCTAATCTGATCGAATGCAACATGGGAGGCACCATTGGAGCACACCAGATCAGATCAACACATTTCCCTGATCCTGCTTAAAGCCAGACTTCTTAAGGATTGAATTTGAACCAACTAAATATAATCTGATCCAATCTGATCAAATCCAATTGATAGAGGAGGAATTATTCGATCAGATCAGATTAGATCAGATCAGATCAAATCAGATCAGACTCACATATTTCACTGGAGAGGCCGAATCAGAGCACACCAGATCATATCAACCAATTCAATTTATTCTGATTAAATCCAGACTTTTCCAAGATCCAATTTAACTCAACTAAATCTAGCCTTATCAAAATGGAAGCCTGATTGAATCAGATCCGATCAAATTAATTTATTCCTCTAATCCTGATCGAGTCCAGACATCTCAAGGGTTCAATTTGATCCAATCAGATCTGATCAATTCAAATCCAACGGGGACGCCCTGATCGGATCAGACCTGATTAGATCCACACATTCCCCTGATCCTGATTAAATTCAGACTTTTCAATGATCTAATTTGTCTGGGTAACTGGAGAGGCCTACTAGGATTATACCAGATCAGATCCACTCATTTCATGATCCTGATTAAATCTGGCTCTCTCAAGAATCCAATATTGACCCAACCAAACCTTATCTGATCAGATTGAAACCTGATTGGATTAGATCATATCACATCAGATTCATTCATTCTTTTGATCCTGTTCCTGATCAAACCATCAGACCTCTCAAGAATGAAGGATCCAATTTGAACTTACCAACTTGATCAGATCTAATCTGATCAAATCCAACTTACATTTTTCACTCCGTGAGAGCTCTGAAAAAAAAATCTGGTTTGATTGGCTTACCTCATCCACCTGAGTAGGATATTAGTAATTAAGGAGAATTTCCCATCTCTCTTCATAGATTGAAGTTCACAATGAAACGTCAAATAACCACTAACGAAGAAAAATGCGTCTACAACGATGTTCATGTGTGTTAGGAGTAAATCAAACCCAGTATAAAACTGAAAAATTGTGTCACTTTGAGAATTATCATCAGCACACCCCAGTAAAGTAAGTGGTACATTAGGTATAGATAGATATGCAGAAATGAAAGCCATTAATAAATTCAATCATCACCAGAGTGTCTAGTGTCTACCTACTTGTTCTTTCACAACAGCATTGGATGAAGGAAAAATGAGAGTGTAAAAAAATCGATGACCATAAATAGTAAACATGACATTCATAATTTTCAAAAAATGCGGTCCTACAAGTTCTTTAGCATCATATTGCTTCAACTTTGTGAAATTTTTGCTGAAGGAGAAAATGTTGGTTACCTCTTCAAAGAAACGCCATTTCTGTTTATCTGTGTAATGAGGTATTGCAAATTATTCATAATAATAATGTATGATAGGTGATAAATTGTTTAATTAGGTAGATGCCGGTTGGTAATGATGCCATCTCATTTTTTGATTGACAATTTTGCCACCCCCACCTGCCCCCTACTGTTGTATAGGTTCTACCTATCTACATACGTTTGTCAGTCTTTATCTGACAAAATTGCCGCTTGTGTGATAATTTATCTGAACATTTCAATATGATGGGTAAATCATCTCACACCTGAAGTGGAATAGCATACCTATATGTGAAGAAAATATGGAAAGTATTGTGTTAACAATCAAGAAACGGACGAGGTCTGGATCAGCTACATACAAGAACTGTATGGAGATGACACATAGTTTCATCCACAGAGGAGGCACCATAAATTGAAATGTGGGAGCTGAGGAACGCGGCGAAGAGTGCCAGAAACCAAGTTGTTTAAACATCTAATACCCCAGTTGGGTGAAAATCTGCTCTTACACGACATAAAAACGTGGGCAGGAGATTTAACACTTTACGCCAATGCTTTTTCTGCCCATTAATCGGCGCATATTTTATTTACACGTAAAAATCTGCCATTGATCAATAATCTTGAAAAAATTTTTGGCACTAGCGGGGATCGAACTCGAGTCCCCAGATCTGTGAGCGGAATCCTTGCCTTGCTACCTACGCCACCAGAGCACTTGGAGGAAGTGACTAAAGATTTATATACTAAGCTGAAACACACGCGCAAAATACCACATTTACGCGCGTTTTTCAGCAAATATGCGAATAAATACGCTACGAAATATTTGTGTAGCGTATTTTTGTGGTTGGTTTTTTCGACGTGCAAAAATACGCCACATAATTTAGAAGCGTAGCGGCTTTACGCGATAAAAATACGCTACGAAATATTCTCATGGCGTATTTATCAGCAGAAATTTTTTTCTGCTGTGCAGAAAATGTGACAACCTAAAAAGTTGCTTCAAATTACGCCCGTGAATTGAAGCGCGATTTTGAAAACTGTAAAATCTGCTGCATGGCAGCAGTTGAAAGTCGCGTTGAAGTATAAAACGCCAATTAAACTGCTCTTTACCGCGTATTTATTGGCAGAAGGGCAGATTTTCGCCCAACTGGGACCAGAGTACAAAAAGGAGCTGCTGAAGATAATAAATGAAATACAAGTAAGTGCACGCTGAAGGTACAAATACTGAACTGAATTGGGAATCAAAGTGTGACATCACAATTACATCACAGCTCATTTTTACCAGATTTCACGTTCTCATTTGGTCCCAAACAAAACTGTGGTCGCATAAGAAACCATGTAAAAATGGTCTGCTTGTCGATCAAATTTCTCAATGAATAAGACACGTGTTGATAAAAAACATTATTTAAAACAAAAATTCAGACTTCCTAACATAGGTATCATAATAAAAAGGGCTTTTTTCAACACAACATTTCAAAGAAAATTGAAACTGAAAAGTAGCAAATTTACATACATGCGATCTTATGGAACGCTTCCACAGGTTGGGACCAAATGAGATTGTTTACTTATGCACACATACATACACTTTACAGCACACAAAGATCTGCTTCAATTCCCAATACTGAAATTTTATTTTATTTCATTTCATTTCAGTTCATGTTTTTATCAATTCATTCTTTCATCCAGTCTTTCTGTCTTTCCATCCTTCCATATTCCATATCTTTCAACCATTCTATTTGTCTGTCTTTTTGTCTTTTTGTCGTTTTGTCCTTTTGTCTTTTTGTCTTTCTGTCTTTTTGTCTTGTTGTCCTGTCAACTTTTCATCTTTTTGTCTTTTTGTCTTTTCATTTTTTTTTATGTCAAATGGCCCAAGCGAAGTGAGGGCAAAACCTCAGGAAAATTTACAATTCCAAAAAAAGGACCACTTCAAGAAGAAACATATTTTTTTAATGTCAACATTACTCAATTTTATTGAATAGTTTTTTGAAATTCCAAGGCTCATACATCCCCCCCCCCAAGTACGTGATTTGAGTAACCTAAAAAACTCAAAAAAGTAACCAAAAAGTAACCAAAAAAACGACAAAACATAAGCAATAGGTACATTTCTAATGCCAAAAAATATATATATATATATATATATAGGTTCACAACAGCACACTTATGAACCCATGTTTGGGTTAATCTTGCATAAGAAGTGAACCAGTAGGTTTACCAGCCTTGCTCACTTTGTAACCAACCAGCAAAAAATTGGCTGAGCAAAGCAAAGGTGAATTTCCTCATAATGAGAAATGGAAAAATCTGTTTGAAGTAACCTTTCACAAGATTCCCTGACTTTTGAATAAAAAATGCTGTAAATTTCCAAAATTCCCTGACTTTTCCAGGTTTTCCAGGCTTGTGAACACCCTGTACCCTACCCATATAAATTTCAGGCACATGACGTGGCGTTATTACCCGCGAGTATCTTATATCCAAGTAAAAGTAAATAGGGTGCTCAGATGAATGAGGGAATTTTCTTTGAGTACACTGTACTAACAAAACACTAATTATGTACTACATACACAATTAGCATACATACCATCACAATCCGTTTCAGCACCATTAGAAGTTACATAATCGTATAAAGTCGTACAAATCACAAATGTAATATACGCTAAAAACGACCATCTGAAAATGAAGATGAATTTTGTTCGGTTGTAATTCCACGAAAATTTATTTTATACAATGAACTAAAAGCTTAACCTACTTACAAGTTACCCGTCTGCTTTTGACTTACTTGGCAATATAAAATCCTGATGAATAAACAATATTGTCCTGCGTTTTGCAAAATATAGGATCCACATCAATCGTCACATAGAGTCCGTTATTTTTGAATATCGGATACAACTGGTTATTCAGAGAAGCATTTAAATCGGTTGGCGTGCAAGACGATGGTACGCACAAAGCGAATGTCAGTCTTTTTCTATTCACTCGACCTGGATTTTTTTCATACTATGAACATGAAATGAAAACATGAAGGTATGCAGTGAATTATTCGGCTAAAATCCCCACTTCTGTAAATTTATTCACCATAGACAAAGCATTCCAAGCTGAAATTCTTTGGTCAAGTTCTTCGAGTGCTTCACTTTGCGCAGTATCCGAATAGTTGAATGCTACTTTTGCCAAACAGTATCGTCCCTTGATGCTGTACGACGAAATGGCCAAACACTGGTCATAATTTCCGAGATGATCGACCTTTCCAGAGAAAATCCCAGCTAATGGCCATTCTGATGATTCCATCACTGAAAAAAAAACGCATCCGAGTGTATTTTGTCTATTATTAATAAGTACGTATATGTAGATAAGATTAGATCTCAAATTCTAGTGTATCTTACTATTAATACAGTGATAATCTCATTAGAAGTAGGTACCTACTTTTTTTTTTGAAATTCAAGGAGAATATTTTTCTAATTTTCATAATAAATTAATAGAGTACAACTTTCATTTTTCGTCTATTTATTTGCCAACCTATTTTTAAGCGAGAAAATTATGCAAACGGTGTCGACACGTTTAAGTAACTTTGAACAACTTTTTCAGTTTTTAAGGATACGTATGTACTATGTACTTACCTAAATAATTTATTCATTATTCACTTTTTACGTATGTAGTACATCGCATAACTAGGGCTCTACGCATAACTTGCGCACAAGTGTTTGAAGTGTTCGATGGTAATTACCTATGTCAATTGCACGCGCATATTGCACATCCATACCAACCCAAACCAAAAAGGTATTTCATCGTTTTTTTAAAACAGGTTTTGCTCGATAGTCTAATCACTAATCAAACAATTACCGTCATATCCGTCCAAATATGTTCGAGAAGGTGAGGGGCAGTGACGTTGGAGCGAGCCTTGTAATTCTCACGTACTTATTGGAATTGATTTTTTCCATATGACGCGGAAATTGATCAAGAGGTGGGCCGAAATAGCAAAGGGTGTTCCCTCCTCCAACATTTTTTTAAAGGAATTTTTGGGAAAAATTGAAGTTGGAAACAGTTGGTAAATATCTGGCTAATTAGCATGAAAAATACTGTTGGAGGAGGGATTGCCAAAATTGTAGCTGCCTAATCAGATTTTTTGACCATCTTAAAGCAATTTTTTTGAAATTTTTTGGGATCAAAAAATTAGGCAGGCATCAAAAATACAAAAAAAATTATTAAAATTACTAATTACAACGAAAATTAATTATGTTGTTTGAAAACCTACAAAACAATTGAAAAATGAGAAATAAAAAATCATGAAAATTAAGTAAAACGCTGAGAAAATAAAAATAATATGTATGTACCTATCTACGTGCATAATGAAAAAAAAAACAAATTCGTTCAAAAAATTAAAAAATTAAAAATACATAAGTAGGTACATACTTGCCTACAAATTTGAAACAAATCCTCGCAGTTTCAAGTTATTCAATTGTGAGGGAGAGGGGGTTAGTAACTTGAGAAAAAAAATTAAAAACCCATAAAAAAAGTGAAAAAAACAAAAAAAAAGTAGAAAATTAAGTTGAAAAATGAGAAATTAAGATATGAAAACCGAAATATCCCCGACCCCAAGTTTTGATGTGAAATAAAACAATGATTAAACACCCGAAAAAATACCAAAAAAATTAAGAAAAAAATAAAAAACTGTAAGAAATGAAGAAAACAAAAAAAAGTTTAAAATCACGTTGAAAAATGAGAAATTAACATATGAAAACCGAAATATCCCCTCCCACCCCCTCCCCAAAAAATTTGTAATGTGAAATAAAACAAAGAATAGAAATTGAATTTGAAATGAGTATAATATAAATGATTAAAAAATGGAAAAAAATAGAAAAAAAAACAATAAAAAAATAAAATGTTGTAGAATCACTGAAATTGTTGAAATTAAGAAAAATAAAAACAAATGAAAAAAATGAAAAATTTCGTTGTAGAAATAAAACCAAAATAAAAACGGAAACGAAAAAAAAAACACTTGAAAACAAACACTGAAACACGAAAGACTATAAAGTGAAATGAAAAATCATCCACACTGCTTACTAGAATCTGGAAATGAGATTGATTGTGAAAAAACTAAATCAAAAAACAATAAAAATATCAAAAAATTTTAAAAAAATGAAATATTCCCCACCCCGCCACTCAAAAAAAAGATAGGTAATCAAATGAAATAATTATTTCATTTGACATATTATTATTTTTTTTCTTCGTGTTAACACGAAGAAAAAAAATAATATGAATGAATTAATCATAAATAAATGGAAATATAGCCCAAAAAAGAATAAATAAGGAAAAATTGAAATAAAAAGAAAAAAAAATCATAAATAAAATGAAAAAATAATAAAATGGAGAAAATCTGATACTTGACAAAAATTAAAAATAAATGAAAAAACAAAGAAATTCTATGTAGAAATAAATGCGATCAAAATAAAAACGTAAAGTGAAAGCTAAAAAAAAATAAACTAAAAACAAACACTGAAAGTTAAGTAAAAAAAACTTCAAAAGGAAAATAAAAATTAATCCTCACAATTTAGAATTTCGAAATGAAATTGATCGTAAAAAATTGACTCTGAATTAAGTAAAAACAATAAAATAATAAAAATGAAAAACAAAATTAAATGAAGAACTTTTTGATTCCAATTCTTGAAATTTAGTATGTACCTGATTTTACAAAAATTGAGTTATTGCGATTAACAACAAATAAATAAATAAATAAATAAACAGAAGAATGAAATGAGGTTGGTTATAATGGAAAAAAAATGCTCACTTCTGACTGCCCACGCAGAATGATTTCTAAGATGCAACTTGAACAAATCGAAATCATTTTTACAAGCAGTATTTTCCGTAGGATCCATTTCAAACTTTGTCTGTGCCTCGAAGAATAACTCCGAAATCCACTTTTTTCGAAAAAAGGCTGATTCGGCGTAATCGAAATCATTTGAAAACCTTTCGTTTTCACTTCTTACATAATCATTATGTTTAGCGGAAATTCCACAAAACAAAATGATCGTCACGAAGTAGCTTACGATCACTCTACGTATCATTATTTTATTACACACTTTCGAAATAGCCTTGTCAACGAGTAAGTACGGTAGAAAAACATGGAATCAGGCTACATGTTAGAAATAGGTAGGTATAGGCTGAAGACCTACTTTTGATTTTTTTCCAACGCAGTAGATTACTTTGTACGAGGTGATTAAAAATAAATGGCGAAATAGTACCGCGTGTTGATAATTTAATTAGTGCACTGGTACAACACATTTTTTCGTAAATTTATTCAATATTTGTTAGAGAGGAAGCCTTGACCCCTACAGTAGCATAGGTAGGTACTTGAACCGAACTTGAACATGAGAAACGTTAGGAGTACCTATATTCAATCGGTAGCCTTTGTCTTCGGCGTATTGTGCAACAAACATTACCACAAGTTTCCTGACGACGTTGTTTGTTTTCAAATTGCAGATTGGCGTCATGTTATTGAAATTTTTGACTCACTTGAAGGTTCCAACATGTTTAAACCGCTGTCCTGTGTGAGTTGATGCGTACCTACTTAGTTTTGTAGTACCCGAATACGAAAGTGTATTTCTCCATCAAAACAAGTCGCGTAGTGTGTATTCTTTTGTATAGTTTTTAAAGGTCAGATAAAAGAAGCAGTTATTCAGTGTCTTCTTCAATTTTCCTATCAGTTGTTTTGTATTTTTAAAATTTCTATCGTCTCAGCGATTTTACCAGTGCGTAATTAGTGTTTCGACTAACGGTAAGTACAAGTTGTATGTGCATATCGCACCTTGGGAGTAATAATGTTACATCTCAAAAAACTGAAATTTTACAGGATAGTGACTTTCTTTTTTTTAAAAAAGGAACTTGATTCATTATTTTCACCAACTTAAGGTATTTATAATTGATTGTGAGGAATGAATAGCATCTCATTTTAAAGATCGGCTATCGTACCTTCATTTAGCATAAGAACACTTTGAAAAATAAAATCGTAAGGAGGAAATATGTATTTCAATGTTTGGAAAACATTTTGAATTATAACCATTCATCAAAATTTATCTTGAGTTTTTCTCAAAAAACTAAAATTTCATTAAGTACATATTGTTCAAATTCATTTTTCTGAAAAGTGATCAATTTTTGATTTTTTTTACATTTGGTAAAAACCAATAGAAAATACACTTCTTGTGACTATTTCTAATGTTGTTTGGAATTTTGAGTAATACCATGTAGAGACAGATTGTGCTGTATTTTCAGTCGCGTAAGCAAGAGAAATTCGTTCTGCCTCTAGTCAACATTAGAAATAGAAATATCTAACTATTCGCAATTTTTGCAATTTTTTTTTTGAAAATGTTGCAAAATTGCCAGAAATGTGGCGAGGGAACAGAATTTTTGCGGTTCCCTCAATTTTGAGGAAAATACTCAGGTAGTTAGATACTGTGATGCTAACTATAGGTACGCGTCACAATATCTAACTACCTTTTTTTTTCGCTGTAACCCGCGGGAGGATGTGTGCGGTGGTTCTCCACTGCGACGAGGAACATTCTCGTGATGTTAAGAATGCCAAATCAACGAATCGATGCCTTTTACATATAATTTTGGGGAATATTCGAGCAGAGTGTCAACACTAGATTTGGAGCAATTTATAACAGCTTTCGAATGTTATACTTGGTATTTTATAGCATATTGTAGCTGCTTGTACAAAAAAAAAAAAAAAAAGGAAGTAAAACATGAATTCATACTTACAACACATACCTGCAAATTTTTTCATAATTTTTCAAAATAAAATGGATCGATTCGTTGATTTGGCATTCTTAACATCACGAGAATGTTCCTCGTCGTAGTGGAGAACCACCGCACACATCCTCCCTCGATTTACAACGAAAAAAAAAGGTAGTTAGATATTGTGACGCGTACCAATGGTTAGCATCACAGTATCTAACTACCTGAATATTTTCTTCAAAATTGAGTAAATCACCAAAATTCTTATTTGTGTAATCATTTAGTGGTATTTCCAGGTGGTTTTTTAAAAAAAAACCATTAAATTACAAGGTAGTTAGATTTTGTGACGGTACCTAGAAATGGTTCCGTAAAACGACCTCTAGTGGATTAATTCTCTTAGGACTTCGTGCTGAAAAATAAACGCTAGAGAAACCAGTCATTTGGCGACTCAGTGTAAGCATTGGTTATCAGTGTTCCGGAGATGAGATTGTTTATCTATATCATATTTGCGTAAATCTTATTACCCAAAATAAGTTGTGTAAGTCCAGTCTTATTTCGAAATATGAACTGGTGAAGATTCTCAAGTGATCTATTTCGAAATAGATTTGTTCCAGTTATTCTGATAGAGTTGTCCAGATAGACTCGGGTCCAGGAGTTATTACGTAAAACGACTGTTGATCCTTATTTAAAATTTCTTCTTAAAGAGGAACGTAGATGGACCTTTCCACATCCTTTATTGTTCCCATTCCCCGTGGTGATGTGCTTTAGCACTCCTCTAGCCATCTCTTTCGTAATGCTGTACAGGCTCAGTATAATTAGCTTGAGTAAGTTATTACTTTGTAAATGATGAATAAACAATACAAATAATAACTGAAGGAATTCTTATTTCATAAGGTAATTATCTTTAAGATGAATGTCTGTGTTGTGTTACGTAAAAACACTCAGTGCCCGAAAAGTACATAGGTACCGAGGTGGTAAGTCGACAGGTACCCACAAAGCTCATAGAAGCTAGGTACTGCTAGACCTAATAGGTAGCTAGCATCTGTGACGAATCCTGCACCTGGAGATGTGCATAAAATATACATTGAGTAATATGTGCAGGTAAATTCTATCTCCACAACCATTTGCGTTTTTACAAGATTTAGATAGGATACCAAACTCTTAAGTGTCATTTTTGGTTGCGGGGGGTCATACAAACCCCAAAAATGCAAAAATATCAGAATCGTTTTTTTAAAAAATGTAACCTTATTACTCCCAAGGTGGGATATGATGTCCATTCTTCGATTAGAGGGTCCTAAGTCAAATGATCCTCGGATTGGTCACTGCAATTTGTCCCCCCTGGTTTTCTCCCAATTAGACTTGCGCAGGACACTTGAAAGATTACACGTGTTGATTTGTCCAAAGAAGATGGCCATATAGCCTAGAAAGTTCTGGACCCTAAGAAGTAAGAGAAGGAGGGGCTACAGTGCCCAAGCCCAGGCTCATTTGACTTGAGACCCTCTAATCGTAGAATTGACATCATATTATTCCTGCTCAGCAGGTTCGAATCTTGTGAACATGACGTTCATATTGCCTTGACCAATTTGTCCCCCACTCAACCTGAAAAAAGAGCGGATAGGGGTTACAGCAGCTCATCAATCGAGAGCCCAAAAGTCTAGTCTCGGTACCTCTAATGACTTCTCACTTTTTTACAGATACAAACACGAATCCATGAAAGAACAAAAGAAAAGTTACTACAGAGGTGATTTTTCCGAACCTCTGAAATTGGTGACAATTGGCCAAACCATCGAACAAGCTGCCCATGAACATGCCAATGAGATGGCCATACTAATACACGGAGGACAAAAATTAACCTATGCACAAGTCTTGGAAAAGGTTTCACTAAATATAATTAAAATACAATCTTCGGTATACTAGTCAATGGGATAGAATATCATTATTCATTTACAGATTGACACTTTGGCCGCAGCCTTCATGAATTTGGGCTTGAAGCGAGGCGACCATGTGGCCATTTGGGGATTCAATACTATCGAGTGGTATTTATCTTTTTTGGCTGCGTTTAGAGCTGGCATTGTTGTGGTATGATTTAATTTCCTTTTTTTTTTTTGAAGATATTCGTCTCTTGGGACACCTTTTTTACAATGTAGATTTGGACTATGATTTGTTCAAATAAACAGGTGAATTTGAATCCACTATTTGAAGCTCCGGAGGTTTTAGCTTGTTTAAATATAGGTGATGTGAAAGCTATACTCATGGATGAACAGAATAATGATCGTAATTTCTACGATATTTTGAAAAACGCCATACCAGACATTCAAGAACACGATTGTAATACCCATATTATCACCAAACATGCTCCGTTACTCAAAACTGTGGTGATGTTCAGTGAAACAGCCTATAAGTAAGAAAATTTATGACATATAATTTGCATTAATGCTGCAACCATGATTATTATTTTTTTAATAACTCCTTTTCATTCATTCATAATTGACCCTAATGATCAATAAATTTTTGTTTCAGAGGTGTCTTCAGATGGAAAGATTTATTCACCACAGTGACCAAAGAGCAAATAAAAAATATCAGAAATACTCAACAGGAAATCGACCCTTTTGATATTTGCAATATTCAGTTCACTTCGGTATTGAAACCTTTGAAAAAATTTTCTTCACAAATTCGTATCCTATCTACAGGCTGGATCTTTCGATCATGTTCTTATAGGGAACCACAAGTAAACCAAAGGGGGTTTCACTAAGGCATCACAGTATTGTAAATAATGCCAGGTCTATAGGAAACCGCTTAGAACTGTTCAAAAAAGTAAGTACTAATTACTTCACATTGAAGAAGTCAAAAATGAACAACCTCAGAAAGTCAATTTCATCTTCACTTCTCAATTTTTTTGTAGAAAGCACGAATTTTATGCCAAGTTCCATTTTTTCACTCATTAGGAATGCTTGCTGGAGTTTTTGCATCCATTATAACAGGATCTACAATTGTTGTTCCAAGTGTCAAATTTAGCCCGAATAAATCTATAGACTCAATAATTACAGACAAGTAATGATACATTCACATTGATCACACCATTCTGTTCTCAATAAATTTACTGGTTTGTTGGTGTTACAGATGCACTGTGGTTCATGGTACTCCAACAATGTACATTGATCTTATCAGGGTAGTGAAAAATAGAGCTCAGAGTGATCCCAAAGTATACGAAAAAATATCCTCAGTTGAGCGATTCTTCAGTGCAGGAGCATTAATTTTGCCAGACACAATCATGCAATTGAAAACATTATTCAAAAACTCTAAATTTTCGGTAATGATGATTTTTTTCTGTTTCGTTCTATGAGTCTCTTTTTTAAACTATGAGCTTTCAGGCTGTGTTCAATCAATGATTACTTGGCTATTGTTTCATGGGTTGGAAACAACTCAATTTTTTTTCAATTAAGTAAATGCTTGATAATATATTTAATTCAGTCAACTTTACAGTGTGGTTATGGTATGACAGAAGCTACTGGGGGTATATTTATATCATTACCAGATGATTCTGAGGAAGTTCTTCACACTACTGTTGGCCATACTTTGGATCACATAGAAGTAATTAATGAAAATTGAGTGCGTACTAGTGATGTTAACATCAATATTGCGTATTGGTATTATTGAAATCTCTGCAAAATTCTGTGTCATCATCATCATTGTCATAATCATCAACATCATTATGATCATCATTATCATCAACAACATCATGATTTCAACAACATCATGATTGTCATCATCACCGTCATAATCATCATCATCATCACCAGGTAAGTAAGTATACCACATTATCATCAAATGTTGACCCTGTAGACAGTTCAGACTGCGTTAAAATTCCTGCGCTATGTTTTTGTTGGATATGTACTATTGGCATACCCCCCCCCCCCAAACAAGTTCACCATATGTTTATGCTATTGCTGGATTCTATTCCTTACATTTTTCACAAGAATGGTGCAAAGGTGACCATGAACAGGGGCTTTTGGAATAATTACTATCATTCATGTTTTTTTTTCAACTTATATACCTAATTCTTAGACTGTTGTGGAAAATTTTGAAACCCGGTAAAAAGGGTCTATTTGGGTTGCTGAAATTTCATCCTTATCTCACTATTCAAGTTCATTCATTTTAATTAGGTCAAAGTTGTTGATGATAACAGTCAATTAGTACCGTTTGGCCAGCCAGGAGAAATGTGCTTCAGAGGTTACATGTTGATGAAGGAGTACTACAAAGAACCAGAAAAAACAAAGGCAGTATTATCAGAAGATGGGTGGTTTCACAGTGGGTAAGTACATACAAAACAGTTTTTTTTAAAAATATATTTTTGAGAAAATGTTGTATTAACCTTCAAGCTTTATAAATGAAACAGTGCATAATATTTTGAAAAACTAAATCTGATAACAGAGATAGGCTTGCTTTGATGGAAAATGGATATGCTCAAATTGTTGGTCGTATCAAAGATATAATCATCAGAGGAGGAGAAAATATCGCACCCAGTGAAATAGAAAAAGTTATAATGAACCATCAAGATGTTGTTGATGTCCAAGTAAGACTATTTTTTTTTCAAAATGTGATACCTCCACTTTTTTTTTCAAATAAATAACTATAATTGTCTTTTTTTTTAGGTTTATGGAGTAAGTGATGCTAGATTGGGTGAGAAAGTAGCAGCATCTATAATTAAAACAAAAAATTCAAATTTGAGTGAATATGATGTGAAACAATACTGTGAAGGGAAGGTAAGTCTTTTAGCTAAACTGAATATTTATCAACTGTATTTGCAAATAATCCCAAATTAAATACCTAATACCTAGAGATGTACCTATACCCACTTCCACGTCCAAAAAAAAAAAAAAAAAACACATTCAAACAAATTCTACCTTTGATTTCAGATTACATCGTATAAAATTCCAGAATACGTATTTTTTTGTGAAAAATATCCGAAAACTGCTTCTGGGAAAATACAAAAGGTCAAACTGAGAGAAATTACTGAAAAAGAGCTTCAGAACAGAAATAAATATTAAAATAATAAATTAAAATACTTACAGTAGTTATGTAAGTACCCAGACCCACTCATTTCTAATATGCAATTTTTCTTTTACGTTCACAAATAAAATTAGTTTTTTTTTAAAATGTTGAATTGTAATAAATTCTCTCCTCGTGGATTCATTTTTTTTTTCGGAATAACTCAAATCAATTGTAGGTAATTTTATTTTTTCAATGGAGATTACAATAAATTTTATTTTAGAAGCAGTTCAGGATATTGGATGAGCAACAGACGTGTTAATAAAATTGAAGAGTGATATTCCAAAACTCGCTTTGTCCATTTTCACAACTTTTCAGGAGAGAGGAAAAACAGTTTCCCTTTAAACGGGTAAATTGGCTTTTCAGGCGAGTTTAGCACTTTATTTGGGTGGATTTATGATGTAGGAGTGTAGGTATACACTTCATCCACTAAATACTGCTGAAAAAAACTTCAATAAAAATGGACAAAGCACCTTTTGGAACATTATTTTTTTTTAAATTTTTAGTGAATTGGCTATTTAGGTGAGTTTAACACCTCATTTTGGTAGGTTGATGATGTAGGAATGTGAGTTAATACTTCATCTACCAGGTACCACTGAAAACCCAACTTTGATAAAAATGGACAAAGCGAGTTTTGGAATATCACTCTTCAATTGCATAACCAGTTTGCCGTAAATACGAAACACACATAGGTATTTTGATAGGTAAAACCCTTGAAATTCAGGGCAAATCGAACCGAAATTTTCGCTGGAGGGGAAGTTTTGCGAGAGTGAATTCATTTCCAGGGTCAGATTCTCACTATAGCGCCTCCTTTTACATGAAATTGCCTATTTTTGGGTTTAAATTTGATCTGAAGATTGGTTTTGAAAAAAGCATTTTTTCAAAATATGTAGATAACTATTTCCAACCAATTTGAGATCGCTGAACACGAGAATCATTTCCAAATTGTATTCAGCTTCCATTAGATCAAAAAATGGTGTCCAAAAATTTAATCCATGAATGACAAATAATTATTACTTTAGGCAGTGTCGCTAATTTAAATTTCCAGCACCAGAGTCTCTCACTACACAGCACTACTTTCTACGGTAATTTTCTGATTTTTTGGTTTGAATATGATCTGAAGGTTGGTTTTAAAAACGTGGATTTTTAAAAAATTGACTGTATCCAACTAATTTGAGATTGTTGAACACCAGAATCGTGTACAAATTGCAGTCAGCGCTGTCATTTTCGAGCAAATCGTTCATTTGGTGTCTTACAATTAGGTCTGAATTCACGAATGACAAATATTTGAATTCTAAGCGAGTATTTACTTCAAGTTATTTGTACATCATTGTCAGCAACTATTATCAGACAGTCTTGTTATTTAAATAAAACCTTTGAAAGTACATGTTTTGTGATTCTTAGAAAATCAGTAGGTAGATATAACTTTACTGACTCTCAACTGGTGAATGAAAAATTATTGCTTCACGAGTGTCTTTGAATCATTATCAGCGATATGTTTATCTGGTTTAGACTGCATGAACATTCTATGAAACATTGAAATATCAAATATATTTTGCAACTGCATGATGTGAAAATTCTAAACTATTTTCAAGTAAGAAAATGCTTGCCACTTGCAGAAGAAATGAAAGCATACCTACTCACTTTGTTAATTGTTTTTTAACTAATATTCTCAAATTCATAATCGGAGCTTCGACAAATAAATGTAAACCCAATCCCATCACGTAGCTCCACACAACATCGCCTAGGAACCACCATACCTTAAAAATGTGAAAATTCGCATCAACGAAAATCTAAGTGAACAATTTTTATCAATCATTATTCTCAGATTACTTACTAAATTAATTCTGTCAGGTACAGTGAATGGCTGCTTTTGAGAAGAAACGTGGTACAATTGAACTATCGTGTTTATCATGTAAACCGAATACGTTAGACGACCAACGGGTATCCATATTTTCCATTCCATAAGTTTATTTAAAACACCTATGAAAGATACAATAATATGTACATAATGTATTTGTAGTTTTAAAATTTTGGGTCTTCTTCCCGCAGGACACTTGTATGACATATAAAGGGGGTACATTACTCCTCGATATGTCAGTGTCTGACTTATCATACATAGGTATTCGCCTGATATTTACTCACCTAAACCTGATGTGAAAGCAAAACAACATAGTACAACATATGGCAATAAGATTATCACATGATTTAAAGCCGCATACAAAGCATTTTCAAATCTATCATATGGTCTGTCGATCGCATAAAACACGAATCCGTAAGATGAACACGTTTCACTAACGAAAATGGCTAGAAGTGAATATAAATACGTTTGTCTCTAAAGAAGATAAACACGAAAGCAAAACCAAATTATAATGTTTAGTAACCACTTGAATAATTTCAAAAACCATCAGCTTAATTTACTTTGGTAAATTTGATTTTGTTTTCATTCAATGATTGAACTACATAAGCGGTCATAAATCCCATTAAATAAGGACCACATCTGGTAACTGTAGCAATGTACAAATCAGTGAATTCCGGGTTGGTCCGTGCATCTCTGGTCATACTGAAATTGAAATCATGCATACATATGAGATCCGGACGTTTCCCGGATTCAATTTGATCTGATCAGACCTCTGGTCAGATCAGACCAGATTAGCTTAAGCAGACAGTAGAAATTTTGCCCACTTCAAACGTATTCTGAACAATCCATATAACTGGTTCTTATAAGCAATCATAAATGTCACCACAATGGAAGCGAGGAACGTCACTCCAACTGAGAAAATGCCAATTTTGGTATTTTTTGACCAAATGTACAATAATATTCCTCCAATTACAGCCAACTGAATATCCACTGATATGTACCAACTTGGGATTATGCACTGGGAATAACCAACATAGATAATCATTGTATAATAGTGATTTGTGATTGTATTTCCTCTGCATTAGGTAGTCTATGACATAGCCTTAGTGAACAAAACTAACTAGGAATGCAAGATCACAAATTACCAGTTGATCGGTTCTAACAATGTTGTTGATGGCAAATAAAGCTGCCCACCAAGTCTCCTTGCAATAGCCGACTTCACTCAGCACTTCGTAATTCCAAAGTGGACCATCTCCAGTGTATGGAAGTATGTAAATGATGTATAACATCAAAACACCAAATGCTGGAGCCATTCTGCACATAACAATCATGAAAATAAACGAAATGCATCAATAATATTGAAAAGCCTACTTAACCCAGTAGAAAATGGTTTGTATCTGATTAAATTCAGAAATCTTGAGGATCTTGAAAATTCGGGAGGGGAGGCCTGATGAAAGTCAGATCAGACACCACTCATTCACTCATTACCAGATCCAGATCAAATCAAGAAAACGGATGGCTCTGCCAGCTTCGCAGTTTAATACTGATGTACAAACTTGTTGCTATTTGTATAACAATAGTGGATGAATGTACTCCTATGATTATGAGAACCCACCAATAAATGATTAGAAGGAAATTTTGTCTTTATTGCGATGGTGTTGTGGAAGAAGGGCCAAACTGAATTTTTAAAGATTTTTTTCTCTCGGAGAAACACTGCTCTAACAACCGGAGATGGAAAGGTAAAAGGGCCAAACTATCTCACAGTTAAACTGAATGATGCAGCTTGGCTCTGAAACAGTTTGGCCCTTTTTATCTGTCCAACTCTGGGCTGTTATAGCCCCTGAGCGAAAAAAATTTTGAAAAATGCAGTTTGGCCCTTCTTCCACAACACCATCGATTGTATAGCCTAGTAGCCATACCTATCCTTTACAGGAGATAGCGTATACTTGCATCTATATTAGCCAGTTTCTAGCATATCTGATAAGTTTCTTTCAGGGTCTCACAGGGAGAGTTCACCCGCGAGTTTGTTGTTAGCAGCTCCAATTGTTTCTTCCCTCTTGTCATTCTTCCTTGAATTTTCCCCAGTAAGGTGCACCAGGGCAAGACAGAATGTTTTTTCACAATTTCAACTTTGACCAGCGGTTACTCCCCTTCTAATGAACCAATATGGATCAAATTTATTATGTAGGTTCCCATAAGGGTTCTCAACCTATGGTGAAAATTTGAGCGCGATTGACACAGTAGCTTTCGCTCAGTGTAATAAAATATAAACTGTTCTGACTTACCCCACATTGGGGGAAGTCAGAACAGGTTAACTTTGCAGAGGCGTAGCTCACAAACAGAGCGTCCTAGAAAAATTGCACCATATCGAAATTGTAGAGAATTTAATTCTCTTTGAGATTACTCACATCAGATTTTCACTAGGACGCACGGTTTGTTCACTATATGTATGAGAATAACTAAGAGATAGAAAGTCTCAAGTCTGTATTTGAAAACAAATTCAAAACAATTTCAAAACAACAAAATACAATTGAACCAAAGACATCTAAAATGAAACTGGATCGCGAAAATTTTTACACCGTGATGAAGTAAGGGTAGTACCCTCAAGTCACCTTTAGTAGCACTTCGCCAGATATAAACCTCTAGGAGCTAGAGCAAGTTTTCTAACTTACCCCAAATTCTGACTTCCCCCAGTGCACCTTGCATGAAAATACCGTTTTCTCATATTTTCTGTGCTAAATACTTTAGCTTTCTCTTCTTGATATCTTCTACTACGACTTTCCACTCCTCTCCCATTCTTGCTAATGTAAGTCCCACTTATTAGAATCGATTTGGGACCCAGTATGTTTGATTCTAGAAACCAGAGTATTCCATAAAGCGGAAGGATTAAAAAAATGCAAAATTCCAAATTTTGTTGAGATTTCATCACTTTTTGATGTGTTTTGAAGTCAATTCTAATCCTGTTTCAGTTTTTTAGTTACGTTTAACTAGATATGTGCAGCCTGAAAAGTGAAAAGTGAAAAGTACTTTTCTTTCAATGAAAAGTTGAAAAGAAAAGTTTCTACTTTTCACTTAACTTTTCAGTTTTCACAAAAAAAAAAAAAAAACCGAGTGACCAATCAATTTACTCATCAGCGATCACTGACCTCATTGATGAAGTCAAATATGTATCAAGTTTCACTCTATCCACTCCTGCACCTTTGCAATTCAACACCCATTTTTGATGTTTTTCAATTTTCATTACATTTTTTTCAAAACTGAAAAACCCAGAAATGTATAAGAGGCTGTAGAAAGGCTCAAAACTACCACTATTCGATTAATTAGGTGGAAAAAAATGATTTTTTTTTTGTTTTAGATAGGCAAAAAATACATCAAATCTCTACCATCGTTGTGAATCAGCGCTCCAAGGTATCTGAATTGGTTTACATTTTCAATTTCTTTCTTGAGTTCTGATGTTGATTTTGACCTCTTTATCATCTCATTTTGTAAATCTCATAACCTTGGTCTTACCTGCGTTTATTTTCATTCCATATTTTAATCCAGTACCGTTAATTTGGCCAATCATTTTCTGCATTTGCGCTTCTGTCCCAGCAAGGATCACTTTGTCGTCTGCGTAACTTATTTCATTTATTCTCTTGCCCTTGATCTTGAATCCCATTTGTTTGACTAGCACTTCTCTAATTATTTCTTCTGCATACCCCTTGAACAACCTTGGTGAGAGGGTGCATCCTGGCCTCACACCTCTCTTTATATCATATCCGTTCTCCGAGTACTGCGTTCCAATCTTGATGTTTGCACTCTGTTCCCAGTACAGGTTCTTGATTATTTGTAGGTCTTTGTCATCAATATTGTATGTATTTCTTCATGATCTCCAACATCCTCCCATGGTTGGCAAGATCAAATGCTTTCTTATAATCGACAAAGCAGCCCAGGGTTGCGGAACGATAAAACAAAACGGTATTGGTACGTGGTATTGGTATTTCAAATGTGGTGGCTAAAACGGTATTGGTTTTTCGGTTTTCATCAATTTCTACCTCAAAATTTCGGTTTTCGGTATCGGTTTTTCCAATTTTTGTGAATTTTATTTCGGTTTTCGGTTTCGGTATTGGTATTTTATCACCCAAAAATCAAGCTAATTACAGAACACTTTGGCTTAAAATTCAGAAATTGAGAGAGTAGTAGTATAAAAGTTGAAATGAGAATGAAATGAGAGGAAAATCAACAAAGAAAAGTGATCATTGAAATGAATAAACTCATTTTGTTTGATGTTGGAATTGTTTCATTTGCAGAAATATGTAAAAATGAGTACCAAAATACAGATTTTAAAATATTTTCGGTATTGGTTTTCGGTATTTTGTACCGATTTTGAAATTATATTGGTATTTACTAAATCGGTTTTTCATTTGTCAACTTATTGGTATCGGTTTTCGGTTTTTTCAATTTTTTTCAAAAATTAGGCGGTTTTGCCGGTATTGGTTTTTTGGTATCTGTATCGTTCCGCAACCCTGAAAGCAGGCAATGATTTCCCTAATCACTTTCAGCAGGGCAATAGCTTCTCTCATCCCTTTTTTCGCTACAAAGTAATATTGTGTTTTCTTTTCAATTCTGGCATTTATGATGGTGAGTAGAAGCTTTGTTGCATGGCTCAACAAAATTTACCACTTTGGAGTCCTTGAGCAGCGTACCTTCATCGTATATTTCATTTATCATCTTCAACAGCTCCTTTTTGTACCCCGGTGTTAAACGTTTAATCAAGTCTACTGGTATGAGATCTTCACCCACTGCTTTGTGGTTTCAGGCTATCTTCACCACATTCCTCACTCCCACATTTTCATTTGTGGTGCCTCCTCTGTGGATGAAACTACCATTTGAGCCAGGCATGTGTCATCTCCATACAGTTCTTGTACATATGTAGCAGTAGCTGATCCAGACCTCTTTATGTTTCTTGATTGTCAACACAATACTTTCCATATTTTCTTTGCATGTATGCTATTCCACTTCTCCTTTTCTTGCGGGCATCCATCATCTGCTTCACTTTGGTGTGCATTTCTGTAGAGTTGTGCCTTTTTTCCAGTTCTTCTATTTCTTGGCACTTCTCATACCATTTATTTTTTGCCATGGGGCCCCAATTCAATCTTATGTGTCATTTTGAATTTTGAACTTGATAGGTTAACTACATAATTTACAATTATTCACAAGTATAGTTATTAGTATTATAATCTTGAAATTTATTACAAACATGCTCACACAATTGGTTCCAACCAGATCCTACCTCTGATGAAAATTAATACGATGTGATGTCGCACCTCGGGAGTAATGAGGTTACATCTCAAAAAAGTGAAATTTTACAGGAGATGAGGAGAGTGATTTTCTTTTTTTTAAAAACTTGATTCATTATTTTTATCAACTTATAATTAATTGTGAGGAATGAATAGCACCTCATTTTAAAGATCTGGTATCCTACCTTCATTTAGCATAAGAACACTTTGAAAAATAATATCTTAAAGAGGAAATATTTCAATGTTTGGAAAACCATTTTGAGTTATAACCTTTCAGTAAAGTTGATGTGGAGGCGAAAGGAAGTGTCCAAAAAAGTTTCATATTAACAAAGTTGTAGAGAATTAAATTTCCAATCGACATAATGTCGTTGGTCTTTTTCTAGAGTGCTTAGTTTTTGAGTTTTTCTCAAAAACATAAAAAATGCACTCCTTGTGACTATTTCCAACTGACAAACATTCAAAACAATCAAAACTGTTCGTTAACACTTTGTATATGTAAACGAAATTTGCTAAAAAAAAAAGGTGGAGTTTTTTGAGATGTACCCTTATAACTTCAAACAACTTGCAATGTTGTTGGGATTTTGAGTTAGGCCATTTGGGTTTTTTACAAGATCTAGATAATGTACCCAACTCAATGTGTTATTTTTGGTTGAGGGGGTCATACAAACCCCAAAAATGCAAAAACATCAAAATCAATTTTTTTTTGAGGTGTAACCTTATTACTCGCGAGGTGCGATGTGATTGGCTTACCTCATCCATCTGAGTAGGATACTAGTAACCAAGAAGAACTTGCCATCTCTCTTCATAGATTGAAATTCACAATGAAACATCAAGAAACCACTAACGGCGAAAAAAAAGTCTACAAACATGTTCATGTGTGTTAGGAGTGGATCAGAATCAGTATAAAACTGAAAAAGTGTGTCATTTTGGGAATTATTATCACAACAGTATTTAGTAAAATCAGTCATTGCCAGATTGTCTACTTACTTGTTCTTTCACAACCGCATTGGATGAAGGAAAACTGAGGGTGTAAAAAAGTC
Source organism: Planococcus citri (assembly GCF_950023065.1). Lineage (NCBI taxonomy): Eukaryota > Metazoa > Arthropoda > Insecta > Hemiptera > Pseudococcidae > Planococcus > Planococcus citri. The sequence goes on along the minus strand of NC_088681.1, from coordinate 5,198,168 downwards.
GATGACCATAGATAGTAATTATGATGTTCAGAATTTTCACAGAATGCAGTATTGCACTTTCTTTAGAATTATATTGCTTCAACTTTGTGAAATTTCTGCTCAGAGAGAAAATTTTAGATACCTCTTTGAAGAAATGCCGTTTCTGTTTATCTGTGTGATGAGGTAGGTATTGCAATTATTTGTAATATCTAAGAATTTAGGTACCTATGTTAGGGAATGATTAGATTTGTTTTTGATCAAATGCTGGAACTATTTCCTGAAACAACATGCATACATACCATTGTTGTCCCCTTCAGTATCACTAGCAGTGGCAGTATCATATAAAGTCGTGCAAATCACAAATGCAAAAAACGCTAAAAACGAAAATCTGAAAATAAAGATGATTTTTGTACGATCGTAATTCCATGAAAATGTATTTTATACAAGATGAAATAACAGCTTACTTACAAGTTACACGTCTGCTTTTGACTTACTTGGCAATATAAAATCCCAATGGATAAACAACATCGTCCTGTGTTTTGCAAAATATAGGATCCACATCAATCTTCACATCGAGTCCGTTATTTTTGAATATCGGATACAGCAGGTTATTCAGAGACACATTCAGATCAGTTGGCGAACAAGACGATGGTACACACAAAGCGAATGTCAGTCTTTTTCGATTCACTCGACAGGGGTTTTTTTCATACTACAAACATGAAACGAAAAGTTCAAAGTTGACATTTTGTACTGTAGGTTGTATGGACTACTGAAATGTCGACATTCATTAGCCTACCTAATATGTATTTTTATTTTTTGTACACCCATGTTCAATGTATTAAAAATTCCAATTAAATCAGTTCTAGAGTTGATTATAAGAAATTGGAGCTTGATACCTATTGATTAAATTTCTTTCCTACTTTTGGTGGGTAACTAGGTACACGTTTCCAAATTGAAAAAATAGGCGAATCAGTTAATCACTTCTGATGAAAATGTGTTGGAAAAAATCAAACGTTTCTATTTTTGCTGAAATTGCAATAAATCCACAATGTAGGTACTTTGAGTTAATATTAAGTCAAGACACGAATTTTAGTCCGGATATTAGTACACCCCAAAAAGGAGTCAAGGGTTCCCAAAACGGCGTATTCCGATTTTTCAAATAAAAAACATTGCACATACATACAACATAGGGAAGCTAACAAATTCCTGAATGGCTTTCAACTCAAAATGAAGGTGTGCAAGGAATTTGCCCAAAACTCTCACTTCTGTAATTTTACTCACTATAGACAAAGCATTCCAAGCTGAAATTCTGTGATCAAGTTCTTCAAGTGCTTCACTTTGTGCAGTATCCGAATAACTGTACGCTACTTTGGCTAGACAGTATCGGCCCTTGATACTGTACGACGAAATTGCCAAACACTGGTCATAATTCCCCAGGTAGTCGACCGTTCCAGAAAAAATTCCAGCCAATGGCCATTCTGAGGATTCCATCACTGAAAAAACCGTCGATATTACATTAAATGGGAATATACTAGGAGCTGAGAATCAAAACTCACATTTGCCACCATAAACGATTTTGAGAAAAACGCGAAAAACTGAGTTAGTAGTGTTGCCAGTTGAAAAAACTGATAATACCAAAATGAATCAGTAGATAGCGCTACTAGCACACGATTCCGTGTGTTTGCTGCTTTTCACCTAGCTCCCTTCTGCTTTAATATCCAGAATCCAGACAAAGAATGGCAAATGTGAGTTTTGACTCCAAGATTTGCGATCAAATTTTTTTTCACTGTTTTAATTACGACGATAGGGAAAAGTTTGATAACAAGCTGAATTTTGGTACTCGGGGGTTTTTTGATACACTGAACACGGATTTGGAGTGTCCAGGTGAATCCGGTGTACGCTTTCCCCTTTTTTGTGGACCTTAAGCCCCCAAATTTGTTTTTTTGCGTTCAAGTCCGAAAATATGCAATTTTATGCAAAATTCATGTTTTTTGGGTCGCAGAATACGAATTTTACAATATTTTTTTTTGTAGGGGTGGGGGATGAGAGGGTGAGGGGGCGAGAAATTCAAAATTTGACTATAATGATGTGTGATATGTTGAAATGTATGTTTTTGAGGGTGTAGATCACGAATTTGACAATATTTTTTTCGTAGGGGTCAATGGTGGGGGCTGAGGGGTGAAAATGGTTGAAAATTCAAAATTTCACTATAATGATGTGTGATATGTCGAAATGTATGTTTTCGAGGCTGTAGATCGCGAATTTGACAATATTTTTTTCGTAAGGGTTAATGGTGGGGGATGAAGAGGGTGAAAAATTCAAAATTTGACCATAATGATGTGTGATACGTCGAAATGTATGTTTTTGAAGGTGTAGATCACGAATTTGACAATATTTTTTTCGTAGGGATGAATTGTGGGGGATGAAGGGGGTGAAAACGATGAAAAATTCAAAATTTGACCATAATGATGTGTGATATGTCAAAATGTATGTTTTTGAAGGTGTAGAAAAGGTGAAGGGTGGGGGATGGAGAGTTTTCGATTGGGGAGCCGTCAAAGTCCCTGGAAGAAAAAATTTGTAACATTTAAACAAAATTCACCATGATTTTTCACTATAATTGACTGTTGTGGTCGCCGGGTCATTCGGGGGCGAAAATGGCAATTGACATCTTGAAATACACTACCTATCTTAAGTATTACTAGCCACTGGAATTTCCCGTGCATCTACGTGCAAAAATTTGTTCTATTCCTATTTATGCAGCAGAGTAGGCAAAAAACGGAGTTTTAACGTAAATTATACCTCTATAATTACCAGGGCTCGGATTTTTATGCTGGAGAATATTTTTTGTATGCATAGAAGATAGGGAATTTTTCAATTATCTCCACGATTCATGAAATTTCAATTAAAATGAGCCTGATTCATTAGAGCATATTTTGGCATATTCCACCATAAAAACATATAAAAGCATATTTTGGCATTTTTTAGGGAATATTTCGCGTTTTTAGAGCATATTTTACGTTTTTGGCGGTTTTTAGGGAATATTTTGATCAATTTCAAATTTTTGCATCATAATAAGTATTTTGCTATTTTTCATTTTTTCCCACAAAATTTAAAAAACTGGCAATAGCTCGCTTGTACCTACTTGATTTTTTTTGTTTATTTTAGTTGTTTTTCATTCCTTTAATACCTAATTCGTAATTTTAAAACGCTCTATTTTGCATTTTGTTCGTGAATTTTTATTATTACACAACAATATTAGTAAAGTCGTACAGGAATTGATTTTCCCTGCAAAACAATACCCATATCGTTAGGGAATATTTTTACTTTTTAGAGCATATTTTGGCATTTTTTAGGGAATATTTAAGCGCATATTTTGGGTTTTTTTAGGGAAAGAATATCCGAGCCCTGATAATTACTTTATAACAACTAAAATCGAGTAAATTGATGAAAATTACTCACTTTCAGTTGAATTCTTCATACTAGGTATATTTCGACATATCACACATCATTTTAGTCAAATTTTGAATTTTTCACCGTTTTCACCCCCTTCATCCCCCACCATTAACCCCTACGAAAAAAATATTGTCAAATTCGTGATCTACAACCTCGAAAACATACATTTTGACATATCACACATCATTATAGTCAAATTTTGAATTTCTCGCCCCCCTCACCCCCTCACCCTCCAACCCCCCCCCCCCCAAAAAAAAAAATATTGTCAAATTCGTATTCTGCGACCCAAAAAACATAAGGGAGGATACCATTGTACCATTTTTTTAGGGTTCATTGTATGTTTTTGAATTACGCCCGTTTTGAGGGTGCTCACAGTCCACTGTGCACCCCTACTTTGAGTGACCATAGGTCAACCCCCTTTGGGTGGGAAACTTCACTGACTCTTCATTCGATGTGGAATAGTGAAACGAAATCGATGAGAAGCATTTTGCATAAAATTGCATATTTTCGGACCTGAACGCTTAAAAACAAATTTGGGGGCTTAAAGTCCACAAAAAAGGGGGAAGCGTACACCGGATTCACCTGGACATCCCAAATTCGTGTTCAGCGTATCAAAAAACCCCCGTGTACCAAAATTCAGCTTGTTATCAAACTTTTCCCTATGGAATTTTGCAAACAAAACTAAGTTTTGATTCTAACCCTTGGTTTTGAAAGTGAATTTCACACCAAAATGACTTTGATCCAAAAAAACCGAATATGTCACATTATAGAGTGTAAAACGGTATATTATCCAAATCTGCCATAAAACGTTTTTTTTTTTTTTGGCAAATGTGAGTTTTGATTCTCAGCTCCTAGACTTATAAAATGATACCTAATTAAACAGAAAAAAATGGAAAAACAGAAAAAAAAAAAGACAACAGGAAAAAATTCAAGAATGACGGAAATTGTTGAAATGAATGAACAATGAAAAAAAAATGAAAAAATTACCTATCAAATAAAATAAGAAAAAATATGCAATGAAATGTCATGAAGAGAATGAATAACAAAAATGAAAAACAAAGTAAATAAAACGCAGAAAAAATTTAAATCAAAATGAATATACTTATCATAAATATCTACATAAACGAAAAAATACACCAAAGAAAGAACAAAACAAGAAAAAATTCAAAAAATAGGAAAGCAATAATAGTAAAATATGAAGAAATAATGAAATGAAGAAAATAGATAACAAAAATTGAAAATAAATGAAAAATGAAGTATTTTTTTTTTTTTAGAAATTAATGTAATTAAAATGAAAACGGAAACTTACCCTCCCCTCCCACACCCCCCAAACTATAAGCAAAAACTGAAAACTGAAAAATCATTCTTATAGCTTATTTAGAATCTGGAAGTGAAATTGATCGTGAAAAAACTGTCTCTGAATCAAAAAACAGTATATTAACAGGTAAAAATGAAAAAAAAAAAAACAAAAAAAAACGGATGGAAAACTTTATGAAAACAATTGAAGAGCTCTATTCCAAAGTAGGTTAAGTCATTTTTTCCTCCAAAAAATGCGTTCAAAGTTTTTGATGCTGAAATTTGTTCTGTTTCCAAAGGTCGCGGTGCACCTTTCCTTTCTTTGGACATAGAACAACGATCACTTGACCCACTTTTGAAGTAAAAATCTCCGTAAAACGTGCCTTTTTTTGAAATGACTTAACCCACTTTGGAATAAAGCTCTTCAATTTCTCTGAATAGGTAGCTGTGTTGTACTGACAGCAGATGCCTAATTGAAAATTTGTATGTAAACGCATTTGAGCAAAAACTACAGATTAGATAAGTAAGTGTTAAATTATTAGATTTCAATTTTGAATTGAAAATTTTTAATAAATTGGAATTTTATTTTAAAGGTTTCTACATAAAATTGGCAGTTTCCGACCAAATCTTACCCACAGGTATGGCCCCAAAAAACAAGCAGCCCAAGGGAAGGAGCAGACTAGAGGGTGGAGCCCCCAGTTATAATGAAAAAAATACTCACTTTTGACCGCCCACGTAGAATGATTTCTAAGATGCAACTTGAACAAATCAAAATCCTTTTTACATTCAGTATTTTCCGTAGGATCCATTTTAAAATCCGCCTGCGCCTCGAAGAATAACTCCGAAATCCATTTTTTTCGAAGAAAGACCGATTCCGCATGATCGACATCATCTGGATACCTTTCGTTTTCGCTTCTTACATAATCATTATGTTTGGCGAAAATTCCACGAAACAAAATAATCGTCACGAAGTAGCTTCCGATCACTGTTCGTATCATTCTTATAAATTTTCGAAGTACCTATATCTAGCGTTGCAAATGAATAGAAAGAAAACGAAGTGAGACTAGGTACTCGTGCAATGGTACATGTTAGAAATTGACAGGGGGGGGGGGTATAGTTACTTTCGATTTTTTTCAACGCAGTAGATAACTCGCTGTAAGAATTCATTAAAAAGAGCAGAATGGCCGCGCGTGGTGCGAATTTAATAAGTGCACTAGTATGTACAACACGAATTTACTGGCAAATTTATTCAGTATTTGGGTATCCGTATGTTTCGGCTAGCTTGTTGTCTTCTTGAGCGGAGATGTACATATTGAATAAATTTGCGTGTGAATGTGTCGGTAGTGCACATGTAAGAGTTACTGACCAACGACAAAATTGTTTTGGTAGGTACCTTGAAATTAACATACTTGCACCGAACTTGAACTTGAGAAGTGTTATGAGTATATTCAACCGGTAGCCTTCGTCTTCTGCATGAACAACAAACATTTCCCAAGTTTTCTAACGAACGAGTGTGCATTGCTCATGAAATGTCGGAACATTGATTCTTAAAAGTCGAATAATAGAATCAGTTATTCAAAGTGTCTTCTTCAGTTTTCCCATCAGTGATATTTATACCATCTCGGCGATTTTACCAGTGCTTAATTTGTGTTTCAATTAACGGTGAGTGAGTACGTCTTGTAGGTTAGGGTGGATCGCCCCAGAAAAAAAGTATTCTGATATTGAAATTGAGTACTCAAAAATTGCACTTTTTTCAAATGACAATTTCCAAATAATTGATTTTGCTGAACACGAGTGTTATTTTCGAATTGCGTTCAGCTTCCTCTTCTTGAAAAAAGTGTTCATTCGTTGTCTTGCAATTACGTCAAAACATGGCGATGAAAAATTTAATTCACAAATGACAAATATTTCTAGCGACTGGTTACTTCAAGTTACATCTTTGTCAGCAATTAGTACATTATTTAAACAGTGTTGTTATTTATAAATAAGATCTTTAAATATTCGTGATTTTTATAAAATCAATAGATATAACTCTGAACTGGTAATTGAAAAATTATCGTTTCACGGGAGTCCTTGAATCCTTATCTGCGATATTTTTATCTGGTTTAGACTTCATAAACATTCTACAAAACATTGAAATATCAAATATCTGCACGATGCAAAAATTTTAAACGATTTTCAAGCATATTATTGTATGAAAAAGCTTGCAGGAGAAATAAAAACATACTCACTTCGATAATTGTTTTTTCACCAATATTCTCAAGTTTAAAATCGGAGCTTCGACTAATAAATAAAAAGCTAATCCCATCAAGTAGCACCACACCACATCGCCTAGGAACCACCATACCTAAAAAATTTGAAAATGCGCATTAACAAAAATCTAAGAAGACAAATAATTTACTCAATCTTTATCTAGAGGTACTTACCAAATTTATTCTGTCAGGTAACACGAACGGCTGCTTTTGAGAAGAAACGTGGTACAATTGAACTATCGTGTTGATCAAGTAAACCGAATACGTTAGACGTCCAAAGGGTATCCATACTTTCCATTCGATAAATTCAGTAATAACAGCTATGAAAGATACAATAATATTTTGTGGTTTTAAGAAATTTGGCCTTCTTCGTGCAGTGCTCTCACATGATGACATGTGTAAGAGAGGTACAATATCCCTCTATGCCAATGTCGGATAATAATTATATTCGTCTGATATCTACCTAGTACCTACCTAATCCTGATGTGAAATGAAAACAATAAATTACAGCATATAGCAACATAATTGCCACATGATTTAAAGCCGCATACAATGCGTTTTCAAATCTATCGTATGGTCTGTCGGTTGCATAAGACTTGAGTCCATAAAATGAACACGCTTCACTAACGAAAATGGCTAGAAGTGAATATAAATACGTTTGTTTCTAAAGAAGATAAACATGAAAGCAAAACCAAATTATAATGTTTAGTAACCACTTGAATAATTTCAAAAACCACCAGCTTAACTTACTTTGGTAAATTTGAATTTATTTTCATTCAGTGACTGAACAACATCGTCGTCGTCGTGGTTCCTTATCCTTTACAGGACATTGGAAATCGCATTTTTGTGGTACCCTATCAGGGTGAGGCGTATGCCTATTGCCACTGCGATTATTCTAGGGAATCGACGTTGTTTCGAGCTTCCACTAGTAGTTTCCCGTTGCTTTCTAGTGACATCTACACAAGCACCTTGGAGCTAGCCGGGTAGTTTAGAGACCCTGAGCTCCTCAGTGTTGACCTCTATAGACGCTCGAACCAGTTTCAGCTTTTTGATTCTGCTAACAGATGGCGTGCATTATCTGTTAGCTCGGCTAAACTGGTAGTCCCACGGTAACTTGGCGTGTAATGTTGATAATTGCACGAAAGATTTTTTAATTACACGCACAAGCTTGCCTCTTAAGCGGTGAAAAATCCAATTAAATAAGGAGCACATCTGGCAAATGTTGCAATGTACAAATCAGTGAACTCAGGGTTGGTCCGTACATCTTTCAACATGCTGAAAATTGAAATTATACATATGAGAGTCCGGACATGAATTATTGGATCCAATTTAACCTGATCAGACCAGTGCCCAGATCAATGTTTTGATCGGGTTAGGTATTATCGTTCTGGCCTGATTACATCCAATAGAGTAATCCTGAATGATCAGATCAGATCAGATGAGATCCCCAATGCAATAGGGAAGACCTGATTTAATCTGATCACGTCTGATCAGACCTGATTACTTTTCCATTTAAAAACTAGAATAAAAAGTGGAAAATTTACCTACTTTAAGTATATTCTCAACAGTCCATATGACTGGTTCTTATAAGCAATCATAAATGTCACCACAATGGAAACGACGAACGTCACTCCAACCGAGAAAATGCCAATTTTTTTATTTTTCGACCAAATGTACAATAAGATTCCTCCAATTATAGCCAAATGAATATCCACTGGTATGTACCAACTTGCGATTATGCACTGCAAATAACCAACGTAGTAGATAAGTACTTATGGCGCGGGTGTACCCTTAACAAACAAAATTAACAATGCAAGATCACAAATTACCAACCAGTTGATCGGTTCTGACAATGTTGCTGACGGCAAATAAACTGGCCCACCAGGTCTCCTTGCATTTGTTGACTTCACTCAGCATTTCATAATTCCAAAGTGGACCATCCCCAGTGTATGGAAGTATGTATATGATGAATAACATCAAAACACCAAATACTGGAGCCATTCTGAACATTACGTGAAAATAAACAAAATGCATTTATACTTAAAATATGAAAAGCCTGACCCAGCTGAAAATGATTTATATCTGAGTAAATCGAGACACCGTGAGGATCTAGAAAATTCAAGAGGGTAGGTTTGGTTGGATTCTGATCAGACTCACTTATTCTCCTGATCTTGATTACATCCAGCTTTCTCTAGGATCCAATTCGACTTACCAAAATTTAATCCGATCACATCCAATAGAAAAGACCTGATTAGAGCAAACCAGATCAGACTCGAAAATTCTCCTGATTTTGATCCAAATTCAGACTTCTCAATGATCCAATTTGATCCAACCAAATACAATCAGATCTAATTCAGACAAATCCCATAGAGGAGGCATGACTGGATCAGATCACATCAGACCCACACATTCCCCTGATTCGGATCGAATCCAGACTTCTCAAAGACCCAATTTAACCCAACCATATCTAATCAGATGTGATCTGATTAAATCCAATATGAGAGGCCCAAATAGGAGCACACCAGATCAGATCAACAGTTTCTCTTGATCCTGATTAAAGCCAACTTCTCAAGGATTTAATTTGAACTAACTAAATCTAATCTGATCCAATCAAATGATTTGAAAAATCTAGTTGTAAAATGCGCAGAACTGGAAATTAAAAAGCTGGCTATACCCAGGTTGGGCTGCGGACGGGATCAACTGGATTGGGCACTGGTAAAACACTCAATCATCGAATTCTTCAAGAGGTCCCCAATTACAGTCCGAGTCTGCACCCAATCGCGAAGATAGTGTAGCCCGTACCAAACAAAGACTTGATTCCCGATAACTATAGACACTGGACCTGCGTATAAGACAACCAACTGCAGGCCGAGGGGAAAGGAAACGGTAAGGAAAACTTGAGTAACACCAATTTATCCCGCTGGGTGATCTTGGCAGCGCTGTACTTCAATTTTGCAGGCAACAGGGAAAAGGGAGGGTTGTGTAGTCCGCGAGGTACTCCTGACTGCGCGCGCAGCCAGGAGTTCCTTCCGGACTACACAACCCTCCCTTTCCCCTGTTGCCTGCAAAATTGAAGTACAGTGCTGCCAAGATCACCCAGCGCGGCGGGATAAATTGGCGTTACTCAGGTTATTTTGCCAAGATGGCTGCCAGTTGGTTGTCTTATACGCAGGTCCAGTGTCTATACCGATAACAGACCTTAGTTTTAAGATGTAAATAAATACCTTTCCTATATTTAATTTGTAAGAGGTGGTTGGTGCCGACAAATTATAAATAGACACCCTCCACCTTATTTATATATATGTAAATGTTTGTAACTAGGGTTTCAGGTGTAATTTAGTCTGTCTAGCAGGGCTTCAAACCCGTACCCGTACCTGTACCCGAATACCCGAATACCTGAACAAAAATCCAACAAGTTCTGTACCCGAACCCGTACCCATACCCGAAAAATGAAATGAGGAATACCCGAACCTGTACCCGTACCCGATAGAGACTATTTTGAACCCAAATACCCGAACCCATACCTGTACCCGAACATTTAAAATTTCCATACCCGTACCCGAAACCCGTACCCGATTCTCTGAGAAATAAATCTGTACCCGTACCCGATACCCATACCCGAAAACGTTCGGGTTTGAAGCCCTGCTGTCTAGATATAGCCTGTCAAACTCAAAATACTTAATGTAAATAACTAAGATAATTGTAAATACTGTTCTTTTTCATTTTTTATATTTTTTCTTTTTAAAACATTTTTCGTTTTTATAATCCCCAAATAATAATACCCGAAAACAAAGAGAAGATATCCAAACATCCAGAAGTCGCGATTTTGAAGACAGTCCTGGATCAAGATATTTAAAATTGTATTTAGTAGCCTTAGATTAGCATAGAAAAACATAACAATCTTCATTGCGGGCGGTTGGTGAGAAGCAAGCAGCAAGTGCGCTGACCGCCCCACAAATATCCCTATGTACTCACGGTCTTTTAACTAGGGGCCCCAACTTGTTGGGATCACCCCTAGGCGAAATCACTCCCCCTTCAAACTTCCCCCAGAGATGGGTCGGGGGCCCGGTCTGCTGTCAGACAGGTACGCGTGAGTAACGACTCCTGGAGCTTGGCAGAGATTGAGCCTTAGGCAACCGCCTAGGGGTCTGGGTCAGGGTGGACGATCTGTCTCACTCTCCCCCCCATTCCCCTTCCCGTCCCTCATCTTAATCTTGGGGTGAAGGTATAGATTATATATAGAATAGTTAATATTAGTAACCCTAAGATTAAGATTGTTTTTTCTTTTTAAATAAATTAAACCCTCGGCGCCTAGTGCGACGGAGGAGTTTACCAAAAAAAAAAAAAAAAAAAAAATCAAATGAAATCCAATACACTTCTCAAGGACCCAATTTGACCCAACTAAATTGAATAAGATCTAATCTGATCAAATGCAACATGGGAGGCACCATTGGAGCACACCAGATCAGATCAACATATTTCCCTGATCCTGCTTAAAGCCAGGCTTCTTAAGGATTGAATTCGAACCAACTAAATCTAATCTGATCCAATCTGATCAAATCCAATTGATAGAGGAGGAATTATTCGATCAGATCAGATCAGATCAGAATCACATATTTCACTGGGGTGGCCAGATCAGAGCACACCAGATCAGATCAACCAATTCAATTTATTCTGATTAAATCCAGACTTTTCCAAGACCCAATTTAACCCAACTATTATTTACTCTTATAAAAATGGAAGCCTGATTGAATCAGATCCGATAAAATTAATTTATTCCTCTAATCCTGATCGAATCCAGACATCTCAAGGGTTCAATCAAATCTAATCAATTTGAATCCAACAGAGGAACCCTGATTGGATCAGACCAGGTTAGATCCACACATTTCCCTTATTCTGATTAAATTCACGCTTTTCAATGATCCAATTTGACCCGACCATCTTATCAGTTCTAATCTGATCAAATCCAATAGGAGAGGTCTGATCGGATCACACTAGGTCAGATCCACTCATTTCCTGATCTTGATTAAATCCGGCCTTCTCAAGCATCCAATTTGACCCAACCAAACCAAACCTAATCTGATCAGATTAAGGCCTGATCAAATCAGATCAGATTCATTCATTCCTCTGATTCTGTTCAAATCCAGACCTCTTACGGATCGACTTTGAACTAACCAATTTTAATCAGATCTAATCTGATAAGATCCAAGATTGAATTGGACCAAATCTTGAACACACTCAGACATTTCCCCAATCCAATTAATCTAACTAGATCCCCTCCCTTTCCACTTACATTTTTTACTCCTTGGAAGCTCTGAAAAAAATTAATCTGATGTGATTGACTTACCTCATCCACCTGAGTAGGATATTAGTCGCTAAGAAGAATTTCCCATCTCTCTTCATAGGTTGAAGTTCACAATGAAACGTTAAATAACCACTGATGAAGAAAAAAGCGTCTACAACAATGTTCATGTGTGTTAGCAGTAAATCAATGCCAGTATAAAACTGAAAACTTGTGCCATTTCAAGAATAATTATCGCAACAGTACCTATACATTAAGTAGGTATGCAGAAACAAAATCCATTGATGAATTCAATCATCGCCAGAGTGTCGACCTACTTGTTCTTTCACAACAGGATTGGATGAAGGAAAACTGAGAGTGTAAAAAAATCGATGGCCATAATGGTAAACATGACATTCAAAATTTTCCCAAAATGCAGTCCTACAATTTCTTTAACATCATATTGCTTCAACTTCGTGAAATTTCGGCTGAAGGAGAAAATTTCGGTTACCTCTTCGAAGAAACACCATTTCTGTTTATCTGTGTAATGAGGCGTTGCAAATTATTTGTAATATAATATGTAAGTATGATAGGTGATGAATTATTTTATTAGGTAGGTAGGTTCTGGTCGGTATTGATGCCACCTTATTTTTCAATTGGAAATTTTGCCACTCCCCATATAAACTTCAGGCATGATGTGGCGTTATCACCAGTGAGTATCTTATATGTAGGCCGAATAGGGTGCTCAAATGAATGTGGGAATACGGTTTTATGTGCTAATCTGAACATAACAAGTGACCCTGTTGCTCGGTTTCTTTGAGCACCCTGTACTAACAGAACACTAATTACTACATTACACAATTTTCATACGTACCATCACCATCCGTTTTAGTACAATTACAAGTGACATAATCGTATAGAGTCGTGCAAATTACAAATGCAATATATGCCAAAAACGACAATCTGAAAATGAAGATGATTTTTGTCCAATTGTAATGCCATGAAAATTCATTTCATACAATGAAATAAAAGCTTACTTACAAGTTGCACATCTGCTTTTGACTTACGTGGCAATATAAAATCCTGATGAATAAACACGATCGTCCTGCGTCTTGCAAAATATAGGATCCACATCAATCGTCACATCGAGTCCGTTATTTTTGAATATCGGATACAACAGGTTATTCAGAGACGCATTTAGATCAGTTGCCGAACAAGACGATGGTACACACAAAGCGAATGTCAGTCTTTTTCTGTTCACTCGACCGGGATTTTTTTCATACTATGAACATGAAACGAAAAAAATGAAGGTGCGCAATGAATTATTCGGCCAAAATCCCCACTTCTGTAAATTTACTCACCATAGACAAAGCATTCCAAGCTGAAATTCTTTGGTCAAGTTCTTCGAGTACTTCACTTTGCGCAGTATCCGAATAGTTGAATGCTACTTTTGCCAAACAGTATCGTCCCTTGATGCTGTTCGACGAAATGGCCAAACACTGGTCATAATTTCCCAGATGATCGACTGTCCCAGAGAAAATCCCAGCTAATGGCCATTCTGATGATTCCATCACTGAAAAAAAAACGCATCCGAAGGTACTTTATTAATTATTCATAAGTACATAAGATTAGATCTCAAATTCTAGTTTACCTATCTTAATACAGTGTTACTCTCATTAAACTGGTAGGTAGGTACCTATTTTTTAAATTTAATTTTGTTTAAAATTCAAGGAGAACATTTTTTTCCAATTTTCGTAATATTAAGTAATAGAGTACAAGTTTCATTTTTCGATTGTTTATTTTGCCTACCTATTTTTAAACGATGAAATTATGCAAACGGTACTTTTTCAATTTGTAAGAATATGTACCTAAATTTATTCACTATTCTTTTTTTTACGCATGTAGTACATCGCATAACTTGAGCTCTACGCATAATTTACATACAAGTCATTGAAGTGTTCGATGCTAATCACCTATGTCAATCGCACGTGCGTATTGCACATCCGTAGGTACCTACCAAGTTACCAACCCAAACCAAAAATTAATTCTGGGTTGTCTTTTTTTTTGTTTTTGTATTTTTCGTCAACTTTTGTCAGTCTTGCTTTTTTCAGGGTATTTTTGAAATTGAAGAAGATCAATCATTGATTTGAATTTTGAAATGAATCAAGATGAAGGTCTATGTTGGATATGGTCGAAATCCACTGATTTTTCTGAGGGGTGAGGGTGGGGGGCTTGGCTTCAGCTTCGAAGAATTCGATTTCATTTCTTACAAAACAGATCCTTCGCACATTTTGCTACCAAGGTTCTTATAAAATTGATGATGAAGATATACCATGGGAAGAAAAGGAGAATATGATCACTGATTAGTATGTGATGTGTACGTGAATTTCGATCAAATTCAACGGAGTCCTTCATTGTCAGTTAAGAGTCACTCAAAAAAAAAAAAAAGTTGAACCAGGAGGTGTCCCTGCAGGGGAAACGTGTGTACTCGAAAGGGGAAAATTTTCCAAAAATCGTGTTTTTTCATTGCTGCTGCTACCTACTTACTCGTAAGCTGATTTGGAAAAAATTACCAACTTTCAAAAAGATACAGAGGTGGGCCGAACGGGCGAAGGGTGCCTCTCCTTCCCCCTCTCCCAATTTTTTTATAGCAAGTTTTGGGAAGAATTTGAAGTTGGTAAATATCTGGCTAATCAGCATGAAAAATACTGGAGGAGGGAGGGGGGAGTCTGTGCTCGCAAAAGAAGATTGCAAAAATTGTTACTGCCCAATCAGATTTTTTGACCATTTTAAAACAATTTTTTGACATTTTTTGGATCAAAAAATTAGGTATAGGCATCCACAATACAAAAAAACTAATTAGGTATCTTTATATATGTTAGGTACCAAGTCCGAAATTGTACAATTCGGGGTTGGTACAGCCAATTTTGTACCATCTCCGAAGTGTCCGGACCAAGCGTGAATATTATTTTTTCGTCGGACTTGGTTTGTACCATCCCCGGAGGGTCCGGACAAAGTGTTCGACTTGGTACAATTTGTGTTGTGCAAAGTCCGAAATGTAGTTTTATAATGAATGAATTCAAATTTTACATCCCTTTATTCCATAAATATTGAACCGAATAAAAAGAAATTTAAAGATGATTCTAAAATACACCTCAGCAAAATTTTCGGGTGCTGAAATTAATTTGTTGATTTTTGGGGAATTTTTAAAGATTCAAATATTGCTATGCTCATTTCTCAAGAAAAAAAAACTCTCACGCATTGAGCGTGAGAAGACCGACTTTTCGTAAAATAAAAATTTCTTACGAACGAATTGATTCACTTTTATTTAAACATTCATTCGCGAACGAACTGATTCGTATAAGTGACTCGTTCGTGAACGAATAAATTTGTACAAGTGACTCGTTCGCGAACTAATCGAATCGTACAAGTGAATCATTCGCGAACGAATCGATTCATTTACTCAATTTTCAATGAATCATTCACGAACGAATTGAATTACTTTTTCTGAATCATTCGCGAACGAATTGAATTACTTTTTCTGAATCATTCGCGAACGAATTGACATTTGTTTGTGAATCATTCACGAACGATTTGATTCGTATTAGTGACTCATTCGCGAACGAATTTATTCATAAATTAGAGAATTGATCGATTCGTTGGCGAATGGTTCTTTCAAAAAATTGATCAATTCGTTCATGAATGACTCACAAAAAATTGAGGGTCGTATTAGTACCTACTTGATAGGAATCGAGCAAACCTAGTGAGATTTCAAGTTTCATCGAAATCAGTTCAGCCGTTGCTGAGTAATTAAATTTTATGTGCAAATTTTCACCTCATTCGGATTTTTCACATATGTACGAGTACTTAAGTATTTTAAGTAATGACTTGGCACACGAATTCATTTAAAATTGAACTTTAAAAAAAAAAAATTCTCAGGAACGGTTGAACCGATTTTGATGAAACTGTGCGAAGCGAGGGCAGAAGCTCTCGAAAATTCCTAATTCAAGAACTAAATAATTGGCTTATCCCAATAGGAGGTACCTATATTATTTTTAGATGCAAAAAGATAATTTTTCTGGTTTTAAGATTTGAAAAATTTTAAAAATAAATTTAAAAAAATTTCAGTTTTGGAATAATAAAATAGGTAAATGCGAGTGCAAAAGCTTTTGAAAATTTATAAATCAAAAAATAAAACGCCTTCGTTTTGTACTTGAATAAAATGTCAAGGTTTGAATTTTTGAATAAAGGCATGAAATTCGAATTCCTTCATTATAAAACTTTATATCGGACTTTGCACAACACAAATTGTACCAAGTCAAACACTTTGTCCGGACCCTCCGGGCATGGTACGAACAAAGCCCGATGAAAAAGTAATATTCACGCTTGGTCCGGACACTTCGGAGATGGTACAAAATTGGCTGTACTATCCCCGAATTGTACAATTTCGGACTTGGTACCTAACATATATAAAAAGGATTTTGAAAAAATTGTTCTAGTCAGTGAGCTTCTCCCACCCTGGATCGATTTCACTCATTTTTGTTTTAAAATATTCCTCATGATGCGTAGATATCGCACCTCGGGAGTAATAAGGTCACATCTCAAAAAAAATTGATTTTGATGTTTTTGCATTTTTGGGGTTTGTATGACCCCCCTCAACCAAAAATTACACTTTGAGTTGGGTACATTATCAAGATCTTGTAAAAAACGCAAATGGCCTAACTCAAAATCTCAACAACATTGCAAGTTGTTTGGAGTTATAAGGTTCCCGGTAAACACACCGAACGCGAATCGCCGGCGGAAATCGCGGTCGTGAAAATCGCGTTCGATTCGCCGGCGAATAGAAGGCAGAAATCGCAGTGAAAAAAATGAAAAATCTCGTTGCAAAAATCGTAGGCGTATCGCGGGCGAATAGACGGCGGAAATCGCAGTGAAAAAAATGAAAAAACTCGTTGCGAAAATCGTAGGCGTATCGCCGGCGGATTCAGCAGTGATATTTTCAACGCGATACTCGCGTTCTATCCGCCGGCGAATCGAACGCGACAATCGCGCTGAAAAAAGGGTACCCCCCCGATAAGATAGGCAAAATGCCCTTAACCTCAGATTTCGATGAAACTCACAGGGTATGTTTAGTACCCCCAAAAAATAATTTTGGGCCCATAGCCCGCTCCCCACCCCACCCCCCTCAGCCAGGGGGCCAAAAAACGCGTTTTTCAGGGGAAAAATTCTGTATCAGCGCGTAATTAAGATAAATTGATTCTGTAAACGAATATAGTTAGAGGATACATGGGCGTACCTCCCTGAATTTTTTCAGAATTTTTCATCACACGGGGAGAGAAGGGGGGACAAAAGAAAACTTTAAATCGACATTACTCCGGAACGAAAAAACATACCAAAACGATTTTTTCGTCAAATATGTATCTTTAGGTCTACTTTCTATAGAAGTCATCACCCGGCCATTTGGAGTGGTGGGTCAAGCTCAAAAGCTCAAAAAACTCTCAAAAAACCACGTTTTTTGCGTTTTTCTCCAAAAATATGGACAAATGGCGGAAATCTAACAGAATCAAGTTGTTCAGCGTGAAATTTTACCTCAGAATTGTGTAATTGAAAATTCATTTACACAGCATGATCGTAAAACTACATGCGCAGAAGTATTTGTGCTTACATCAAGATAGCTGAAAGGGTATTCCTGGGTAAAATAGGTGAAATGTCCCTGTCCTCAGATTTCTGAAATTTTGATGAAACATAGTTGGGTACCATTAAAAAGAAATGTCGGAGGCAAAAAATCCCCCCCAACCTCCCCTTGCTCATAATAGCGAAAAAAGGGCCTTTTTCGGGGAGAAAAAATCCATGCTTCAACGAGTTTTGACAAAAAAATCTGTATTCACTCAAAATACTTGAAGGAGATATGATTCTAGCAACTTGAATTTTCTTCAAAAATTGTGGGCCCCCCAGGGGAGATATATTGACAAAAGAAAATTTGAAACCGCCGTATCTCCGAACCTAATTTAAGTACATGAAATTTTTTTTTCAAAAATGTATCTGCATGAGCACTATAATTGGTATTTTTTTTTTCAAATTTTCCCTCCAGGTAGGCCATCTTCAAAAACTCAAAAAACACTCAAAATTGTGTTTTTTTGTCACAGCACCACCAAAAAAATCGATCCATAATTTTGGATGCTGGCCTCCAAAAACAATAAGAAAACCAACTAACTTCTTTAAGGCTATTCTAATTTTTTGATGAAAAATGGTCAACTTTGGGCGGGGATTGTGCCAAAACTATAGAACGGATTTTTCTAGGGTTTGCTTTCAAAAGCGAGGGTATGTCGAGATATTTTTGATTCAGGACATTTGATGGCTATAATAGGGAATTGAATGGAGGTACTTTAGACGCTCACATCCCTGTTGTAAAAGCAAAATTAGAAAATATGGCTACATACCCTCGATTTCATAGATGAATCAGTATTGGTGAAAAAAAATTGGAAGAATTTTGAAAATTCACGGAGAAATCCCCGTCTGAAGTTTAGATGGGAGCGGGTCGCGGGACATAAGCACGACTAAATTCGTTCAATCGATTACATGCAGTCTTACGAACGAATGATGAAAATAACGAACAAATCGGTTTCATATTTCGACCGGTTGTCAAATTAGAATGCTTTCCGCAGAGTATACCCTTAAACTCCAATTTTTTGGCCATAGGCACCCCCTCTCCAAATTTTAGGGCGAAAGTAGACAGACAATATGGGTATCATTATCATATGAACCGAACTCGCTGAACATGAATATGAAGTTTGATTTGCAGTTGGACCCTCCCAACGACCACATTGGGGAGAGGGGTTGCCCAAAAATTAGAGTTTTTGTGAAAAATGCTTCATTATAGCGCTATTTACGCCATGCAACTTCTTAATCAAGGTTTTCTTGAATTACAAGTAGCCTACTTTTCAAGTACATGGTATCTAACTCAAAACTATCAGAAAGGTTTCTTTTTGGTGTCGATGATTAAATTTTTATGTGAGTTACCAAGTACATTGAAAACATAGGTATTACCTACCTACGTACTATGTAGTAGATTGGGTAAATCACCAAAACAAGAAAAAAAACTGGATTTTTACCAATTTTAGCAAAAACTGTCATTTTGAGTTGAAAGTTATACAGAAAAATTCTGGCTCCAGAAGTGCCCCTAAAGTGAAAACATGTGCCCTTAAAGTGGGAGTATTTTCGAAAAAACACGGTTTTTTCACTGTAGCCCCTGTACCCAATTTGTTTTGAGAAAAATGACGATCGACCCAGTCCTAAATGAATATATCTTAGATTCTGCGTCCATTCTATGCTATTATTTTAAATTGTTTTTGTCAATTTTGAAAAATCAACAAAAATTTAGGAATTTTTGCCAATCTTTATCAATTTTTTGAAACCTAAAATATTGTCATCACTGCGTTCCAAAATATTTCCTCAGTTTCAGAAATATATTATCTTTCAATATTTTTTCGTCATTATAGCGAAACTTTTGCGAAGAAAATATTTTCAAAACACCAACTACTACTACCCCCTCTCCAAAAAAAAAAAGATTTACTTTTCAATTTTCTCAGTAGAACCCCAAAAGTGGCCTTGGATTTTGATGGCAATAGCATGGATTGGCGCAGAATCTCAAATACCTATGTAGGTACTTTTATTATACTGTCTCCTCCATATATTTTGAGTGAATACAGATTTTTTTGTCAAAACTCGTTGAAGCATGGATTTTTTCTCCCCGAAAAAGGCCCTTTTTTCGCTATTATGAGCAAGGGGAGGTTGGGGGGGGATTTTTTGCCTCCGACATTTCTTTTTAATGGTACCCAACTATGTTTCATCAAAATTTCAGAAATCTGAGGACAGGGACATTTCACCTATTTTACCCAGGAATACCCTTTCAGCTATCTTGATGTAAGCACAAATACTTCTGCGCATGTAGTTTTACGATCATGCTGTGTAAATGAATTTTCAATTACACAATTCTGAGGTAAAATTTCACGCTGAACAACTTGATTCTGTTAGATTTCCGCCATTTGTCCATATTTTTGGAGAAAAACGCAAAAAACGTGGTTTTTTGAGAGTTTTTTGAGCTTTTGAGCTTGACCCACCACTCCAAATGGCCGGGTGATGACTTCTATAGAAAGTAGACCTAAAGATACATATTTGACGAAAAAATCGTTTTGGTATGTTTTTTCGTTCCGGAGTAATGTCGATTTAAAGTTTTCTTTTGTCCCCCCTTCTCTCCCCGTGTGATGAAAAATTCTGAAAAAATTCAGGGAGGTACGCCCATGTATCCTCTAACTATATTCGTTTACAGAATCAATTTATCTTAATTACGCGCTGATACAGAATTTTTCCCCTGAAAAACGCGTTTTTTGGCCCCCTGGCTGAGGGGGGTGGGGTGGGGAGCGGGCTATGGGCCCAGAATTATTTTTTGGGGGTACTAAACATACCCTGTGAGTTTCATCGAAATCTGAGGTTAAGGGCATTTTGCCTATCTTATCGGGGGGGTACCCTTTTGAAAAAAATACTGCTGAATCCGCCGGCGATACGCCTACGAATTTCGCAACGATCTTTTTCATTTTTTTCTTGAGTTCTATTTGAGACACCGCAGAGTGTACATCTCCTAAACTTTATATAAAATGCCTAGTAATGAATTCTCAAGACGCTGAAGAAGCTGAAGCCATCCGTGTTAACCAAGCGCGCATGATCTTGAATCTGCAAGAAAATATCCGTGCTGGCCTAAAGTTCGAAGGCGCCAAATTTGTAAAACCAAAAAAAACAGCCAAATCTGCACAATCTCAATCAGCTTCGTTAATTCCAGTCAGGAACAAGTTCGAAAGTATCTCTGTGCCGGAAGAATCTAAACCAATTCAGCGCGATTTCCGCGGTCTATTCGTCGGCGAATAGAAGGCGAATTTAGTAGAGTTCTTTTACAATATTTTTCATGCGATTTTCTCATTTGTTTCGCGTTCAATCGAGTGAGCATTCAGATGTTCTTACGCAAGCATGCAATAACGAGCAGAATGTTGTGTTTTTTTTTATCTTTTCGTTCGTGTTTATTTCAAATTGGTTTTCTGGTGTTGAATTTTGATTAATTTTTTTGGAGTGATAACGAACAATCTTTTTTCGTGGTGTGTACATAGAATAAATTTTTCGGAGATGAGTCAGATTGGAATTTTTTTGTGATTATTTCTAATGAATTTTTTTTTAGCAATTTTTGACACTTTTTTGTGATTTTTAAAATAAATTTTTCACTGTATTGATTCTTTAATTTTTTTATTCAGCTTGGAATTTTTCATGGTGATTTTGAACTGTTTTTTAGTGATGAATTCTGATAAATTTTTGATGATTTCAAATGGATTTTCTATGGTGACTTAGAATAATTATTCTAAATCTCCATAATTCAATTTTTGTGTTTTTGGTTATTTTAATAAATTACAATTGATGTTGTTGCATTCTTGTATGAAGTGATTTACCCAAGTATAGGTACTTCATCTTTTTTCTTTTGTTATTTCCTAGTTTGTCTTCCTACATCAGAATCAGAAAGCATTCTTCACTTAATTTACTCGTTATTTATTTTGTTTTCTTGATTTTTAATTATGTAAACAAGTAAATTACTCGTAAAATTAATTGAAGAATACGTTCTGATTCTAATGTGGGAGAAGAAACTAGGAAAAAACCAAAGCAAAACATCACTGCGATTATCGCCTTGGAATCACCTTCGAATCGCGTTCTGATATCTCTGCGATTTCCACCGACGAATCGCCTTCGAATCGCGTTCTATTTCAACAGCGATATCGCTGCGATTACCACCAGCGTATCGCCTTCGGATTCCGCTGCCAAAAAAGCGGACATTTTCGCCGACGATTCGAACGCGATTCCCGCCGGCGATACGCCGGCTGCCAATACGATGATCGCCTTCTATTCCCTGGCGTATCGCGTACTATGTGTTTACCGGGTTACATCTCAAAAAACTCCACTTTTTTTGAGCAAATTTTGTACATACAAAGTGTTAACAAATATGTAGTTTTGATTGTTTTGAACGTTTGTCTGTTAGAAATAGTCACAAGGAGTGCATTTTTTATTGGTGTGTACCAAATGGAAAATTTTTTTAAATTCATCACTTTTCAGAAAAATGAATTTGCACATATCATGAAATTTTAGTTTTTTGAGAAAAACTCAAAAACTAAGCACTCTAGAAAAAAACTAACGACATTATGTCGATTGGAAATTTAATTCTCTACAACTTTGTTATCATGAAATTTTTTTTGGACGCTTCCTTTCGCCTCCACATCAACTTTAATGAAAGGTTATAACTCAAAATGTTTTCCAAACATTGAAATATCTAGGGGGTGTCGAAGCAACAACCTTTACTGACATATTCACCTGGTCACAACTCGCGGGGTTCAACTTGTCGCTCCGTAGCAAACACTTTTATCAAAACATGTGACCACACAATTCTGATAGAAAAACTGGAGAGATATGGTGTTGGAGGAATACTACTAGATTGGGTCAAAAGTACCTATCTGATTAGAGTCCAAATTGTAAAAATCAACAATAGCACATTTTCTGATGTGGAACCTATTAAACAAGGGGTACTTCAAGGATCTATTTTAGGCCCACTGTTTTTCATTATTTATATCAATGACTTACCACCTTATTTTGGATATAGTCTCACAGAATTTGCTGATGATACAACAGCTCTTCTAGAAATTATTGAAGGTGTTGATAGAGATCAGATTCAAAGTATCATAAATGATTTGATAGCTTGGTTTTCAGCAAACAAAATGATACTCAACCTGAATAAAACACATTACATGGGATTTGGGAAGGTACCTTCCTCTATAACTGAAACTTACAGTATAATTGAATCAACTAAATTTTTAGGTGTCATAATAGACTCTGACTTGAAATGGAATATCCAAGTGGATCATTTAATCAAAAAACTCTCCACCTCCACCTATACCTACTTAATAAGACAACTCCGTGAAATTACACACTCACCTACTCTAAAACTTGCATATTTTGGCCTATTTCATTCTAATCTGAGCTATGGAATAGCACTTTAGGGTGGTAATCACAGTCAACTCCAACGTGTACTTCTAATACAAAAAAGGGTTTTAAGAATAATGTTTCAAAAACATCCAAACGAATCCTGTAAATCTGTCTTCATTGATAATAACATACTGCCAGCTCCATGTGAGTACATACTTCAACTGCGTATTATGATAAAGAATGGAATAATTAACCTAAAGGTACCTTCCCACTCCTATGAAACACGATTTAAAAATTTTGCAATTGGTGAAAATTTAAGAACAAAAATCATGCAAAACAACGTTGATTTTATGGCCTCAAAAATTTATAATAAAATACCCCAGGATTTAAAAAATATACCACCAAAGAAACATTTCAAAAATAAACTTAAAAATTGGTTACAGAGATATGCGTTCTACAGTGTTGAAGAAATGCTGCAGCTAGATGGATAGCAGTTCTTCAAGTTTATTTTGTATTGTTTTTCTATATTTTTCATTTTTTATTTTTATTTTTTTACCTAAATCTTACTTGTAACATATTTCCAAATGGCATGTACTTTGTTTATTTGTATCTACAATACCTACCTAAATTTTTGTTTGTACTGCCCTCGCCCTGACATTGTAATACTACTCAGGTCTCAATTGCATATCCGCTCGCTATTCGTGCTAAAAGCAATTTTATGATTGATTCTTGTTCTACACACTAAAGCGAATAAATTTAGCTTGTATGCCTATTTTTCCCCCTCCCCCTTTTCCGAGGGTACACCCCCCAACATTTGAAATTCGTGTACCTATCTCCTAATCTATGGGTTGTACAAAAAAAATTATAGAACAAAAATTGTAATTTGACATCAGATCTTTAATTTGAGTTCATCAAAATTTGTTTTGGAGCAACCCTTCCCCCTCAAATTTTGTAAATACCCCTCAAGAAAACATCAATATTACATTTTTCACATTTTTAATGAAAAGTTTCAAAGTTGAAGAAAAATCTGTAATTGCCAACAAAAAGTGTTCAGAATTGAATTTCTTTTCCAACGAATTATATTACAACCATTTTCCACCCCCCTCCTCACCACCAGGGTGATCCCACCTCCCCCGGTTACAAATACCAGACAACAAGGGAAAAGATCCAACGCAAGTTGTTTCGGGTTGAAATTTGCATGGTAGGTGGGTATCATCAAGAGACTTACGCGTGGAAAGTCTTGGACCACCAGACCCAGGGCCTTTTTGAAAAACCTCCCCTTTTCTGAAATTACAGTAAAAATAATAAAATGAGAATTTTGAGAAAAGTAACCATTAAGGAGTAGGGTGTCGTTTTCGCATGATTCGATGCCGCTGAGTATGAATATGACGTCAGATTTTCTGCTACATTCATCTAACCCCCTCCAGAGCCCCCAGACCCCCACCACAAATTTTACCATTTTTGAAAAGAATTACCTACTTTGGTGATTGGTGATATTGGTATAGTTTTCATATGATTCGAACCCCCTGAGCACAAATATTGTGTCAGATTTTGTTTTACACTCATACAGCCCCTCCAGAGCCTCAGCCCCCCTCAATTTTCATTATTAAAATGCATAAAAAACGCCATTTGAGGGCTGAATTTGAGGGGAGGGGGTTGAAAATTTTCTTGGGATGAGGATACCACTTATGAATGTCTACAACATACTAAAAAATTGAAAAAATTAGTTCACATGGGTTTGAGAAAATTATTTTTATTGTAATTTCAGAAAAGGGGAGATTTCTCGAAAGGGGAGGGGGGTCTGGGGGTCCAAAACTTTCCACGCTGAAAATTTTCAACTGGTAGGCACAATTCTTTAAACACAATTATTTGATGTATTTTTGACCCCTATTATAAAAGTAGCCGTATTTCAAGAAAAGTGAAAATTGAGGGGGGCTGAGGCTCTGGAGGGGCTGTATGAGTGTAAAACAAAATCTGACGCAATATTTGTGCTCGGGGGGTTCGAATCATATGAAAACTATACCAATATCACCAATCACCAAAGTAGGTAATTCTTTTCAAAAATGGTAAAATTTGTGGTGGGGGTCTGGGGGCTCTGGAGGGGGTTAGATGAATGTAGCAGAAAATCTGACGTCATATTCATACTCAGCGGCATGCGAAAACGACACCCTACTCCTTAATGGTTACTTTTCTCAAAATTCTCATTTTATTATTTTTACTGTAATTTCAGAAAAGGGGAGGTTTTTCAAAAAGGCCCTGGGTCTGGAGGTCCAAAACTTTCCACGCGTAAGTCTCTTGATGCTACCCACCTACCATGCAAATTTCAACCCGAAACAACTTGCGTTGGATTTTTTCCCTTGTTGTCTGGTATTTGTAACCGGGGGAGGTGGGATCACCCTGGTGGTGAGGAGGGGGGGTGGAAAATGGTTGTAATATAATTCGTTGGAAAAGAAATTCAATTCTGAACACTTTTTGTTGGCAATTACAGATTTTTCTTCAACTTTGAAACTTTTCATTAAAAATGTGAAAAATGTAATATTGATGTTTTCTTGAGGGGTATTTACAAAATTTGAGGGGGAAGGGTTGCTCCAAAACAAATTTTGATGAACTCAAATTAAAGATCTGATGTCAAATTACAATTTTTGTTCTATAATTTTTTTTGTACAACCCATAGATTAGGAGATACACGAATTTCAAATGTTGGGGGGTGGACCCTCGGAAAAGGGGGAGGGGGAAAAATAGGCATACAAGCTAAATTTATTCGCTTTAGTGTGTAGAACAAGAATCAATCATAAAATTGCTTTTAGCATGAATCGCGAGCCGGAGTTTTTTTTTGTCAAATTGAGACCTGACTATACAGCGAAAGCTGTCGACTACAATAAAGAATTTGAATTTGAAACCACTCATACTTAAGTAAAGTGAGAGGTGTTTTTTAAAAAAATGCATGTGAAATAGAAAAAACTGTCGATTTATCTGGAATTTTCACGATTTAGGGTCATGAAGGATTAAAGTTTAAGGTAAGATATCGCAATTTGAAATTTTTTTTCATTTTGGCCGTAAATTGTGTTTTTGCAATTACCCCAGAAAAAATCGACTCGGGGTAATTGCAAAAACGATTTTTTTTCCATTTTTGCACTTACCACAAATATTTTTTTGCCCGAAATAACTTGAAAATGGTTCGAAATTACAAAAAAAATAAACTTCCACAGTCACATGATGAGTTACGCGTTAGAGAAGTGATTAACAGTTTTACTGAATTTTTAAATTATTGCTCCTTTTCAATGTTTTACTAATAGGTATATTTGACGAAAAATGTATTTCTATGACGAGTTTTTTACATAAAAAACATCAGAAATGATCAATAGTTGATTTTTTGTTCATTTTAGCGAGTTTTTAAAAAAATAATTTTTCAACATTTTTTCACTCCCCCAAAAATTTTTTTGGGAAGTGGAAAAGTTATCGAATTTTTTACTGAATCAAGACCACGAATACATCAAAAGTTAGCAAATGACACGTAGAATACAGTAAGTGTATTGAAAATTCAAAAAAATTCAAAAATAAAAAAAATATTGCCCACTTTTGCATGCAAAAGTCGATTTTCAAATTTTCAAATTGCAATTTTCTCCACGATTTGTGGACCAAATTGTACCAAAATTTTACCATTGATAGAGAACCCCCCGAAGTATAAGTGGTACAAATTTCAGCTTCATCCGTGCAATAGTCTTCTCACAGCGCCCTCTCAAAGTGTCACTAATCAAAAAGTGCTTTGCAATTACCGCACTCTACTTTACGTATGGTACTTACCTAATTTTACAAAAATTAAGCCATCGCGATTAACAAAAAAAAAAAGAACAACAACAACAAAACCAGAAGAATAAAAAATGAGGTTACCTACGAATAAAGTTGTGATCAAAGTTAGATATTTTGGCCCAGTTTAGAACAAATAAAAACAATTTTCTTAATAGCTGTGTTGTACTGACAGTAGATGCCTTTGTGAAAATTTGTGAGTGAATTTGAGCATAAACTATACAGGCACGGCACCGGTTATAATGAAAAAAAAAAAAAAAAATGCTCACTTCTGACTGCCCACGCAGAATGATTTCTAAGATGCAACTTGAACAAATCAAAATCCTTTTTACAAGCAGTATTTTCCGTAAGGTCCATTTGAAACTTCGTCTGCGCCTCGAAGAATAACTCTGAGATCCATTTTTTTCGAAAAAAGGCTGATTCAGCGTAATTGACATCATCTGAAAACCTTTCGTTCTCACTTTTTACATGATCATTATGTTGAGCGGAAATTCCACAAAACAAAATAATCGTCACGAAACAGTTTCCGATCATTATACGTATCATTATTATACACTTTTCGAAATAGCCTTGCAAAAAATATAGGAAAAAATGAAATGACGCTACATGTTAGATATAGGTAGAGGTACTTATAGGCCTACTTTTGATTTTTTTTTTCACCGCAGTAGATTACTTTGTATGAGTTGATTTAAAATAGCGGAATAGTGCCGCGCGTTGTGAATTTAATTAGTGCACTAGTACAACACATTTATTCGCTAATTTATTCAATATTTTATCCAATTGTTACAGAGGAAGCCTTGACACCTACATTAACATAGGTACTTAAACCGAACTTGAACTTGAGAAGTATTATGAGTACATTCAATCGGTAGCCTTTTTCGTCTTCAGCATGCACAACAAACATTTCCATAAGTTTTCCAACGAAATTGCCTGTTTTCAAATTATAGGCGATAAAGTTAGGTACCTACCTATGTACCAACCTGTTTATGAACTACGAGTAAGCAGACGTAATTCGTAAATAGGTACGTCTACGTACATGTGAGTTGATGCGTACTTATGTAGTTTAGTATAGCACACGAATACGAATGTGTATTGATCATGAAACGTCAAAACATATCGCGCAGTGCGTGTTCTTTTGTACTATTTTTAAAGGTCAGATAATGTACGTAGAATCAGTTATTCAAAGTGTCTTCTTCAATTTTCCAATCAGTTGTTTCGTATTTTCAAAATTTCTACCACCTCAGCGATTTTATCAGCGCTTAATTAGTGTTTTGATCAACGGTGAGTACGAGGTGTTATGTAAGTAGCTAAGTACCTATGTGAATTAGATATACTACCTACCCGGGGAAAAAAGTTGAAACTTGGCCATACATGATCATGTATGACGACTTCATACATGCTCATACTAAAAAATTGTCCCCCACATGCTCATGTATGATCATGAATGTGAAATTGCATGTTTTGTGTCCTACATTTTATTCTAAAATCTTGCATAAAAACACCGATAATAAAATGTCCATTGATAAATTATGTATTTTCAAGCATCGTAAACTAATAAAATTTCCAAAAAACGAAAAAAAAATTTCAAAAAATGCCCGGCCCCTGCGGGGCTCGATCCGCCGACCCTTGCTCCACGTAACGTACGCATACCTATTTCCACCCACGTAACCCACTCGGCCAACCTGCTTTTTATCTCAGCGGGGTTTATTCATGCATGCTATATTAATGTCTGAACTTATACAATTTTCAACTTTTTGATTTTTTTACCGACTTTTCGCACGAAAAGTGAAGGTATTGTATTTGTCATGAAGGTTCGGGATTTGGGTGGGGGTGGGTTTTCTTTACGTTTTGGAGTGTGCTGATCACGATAAGACGTAAGGCACCAAACGAGATAAGTTTATATATATGAATACACGTACCTAGTACCTTGTGGTGCCCGGGTCTTTTATGGTAATTGTGGTGCCCGCGTACATAGAGGATCATATATATATGTATGATAAAGGTGTTTTGGAGCAGTTTATTTTTTTGGGGGTTTTTAGTCATAGTGGTGCCCGTTATACAAACTTGGTACTTGTGGTGCCTGCCTCAAAAATTTTTTTTTCACCTTAGAGTGCATTTCATTAAATTCTACATCGTTTTATATAAAAAGACCTTGTGGTGCCCGATTTGGGCGCCACAAGCCCAAAACTGGGCACCACAATGACTATGTATACTTAAAACGGGCACCACAATGACTAAGTTTAAATCTATACATACGTATTTATTTATATATCAATTTATGTATAAATTTGTGTCACGCTGAACTCAAAAGCTCCGAACTTTGAGTCGAAACTGATGATGGCAAAATATTGCTGTGATACTGAACTAGAGAAATTTTTAATTTGGTCGAAATCGATTCAGCCGTTTACGAGATATGAACGTTTAAGTGTGTTTCAACGTTATGGATAAGCTGAAATATTTGTAAACCCTTATATCTCGAAAATGGCTCCTTCCCAACAAACAGATGGGGTGGTTAGGGTGTATAGGTTGAAGATTGATGCGCCGGAGGTCCGGTGATCGAATCCCGCGTGAGTCAAGAAATGAAAATTTTTTGTCGATTTTTTTACCGACTTTTTTTTAAATTTCATCCTTTTAATTTTTTTAATATTACCTTAATAATTTTTTGCAATCAAAAATCAAATTTTTTCAAAATTTCTAGTATTGGAATCGCGAATTGCAAATCAATAGTTATTTTTGGCGAATAACTGGTTGTAATACTCGTTTTTAAAAAAAACGTCAAGTTTTTGGTGAATAGCTAGTAACTTTTGATAATTTTTTTTTTTTGTATATTACCTAAATAATTTTTTTGCAATCAAAAATCAAAATTTTTCAAAATTTCTAGTATTGGAATCGCGAATTGCAAGTCAATAGTTATTTTTGGCGAATAACTGGTAATTTTTGTTTTAAAAAAACGTAAAGTTTTTGGTAATTGGCCAGTAAATTTTGATAATTTTTTTTTGGTAAATTAATAGTAATTTTCAGTAAATAAAATAATTAGTTATTTTTGGTGAATTACTTGTAATTTTTGGTAAAAAACGCATAACTTTAGCTGATTACAGGTAACTTTTGATAATTTTTTTGAAATAAATCACTGGTGCTTTTTGGTAATTGTACCGGTAGTTTTTAGTAAATTACCAATGATTTTTGGTAAATTACCAGTATTTTTTGGTAAATTACTCGTAATTCTTGGTTGGTAAATTTCTGGTAATTCTTCGTTGGTAAATTACTGGTAATTCTTCGTTGGTAAATTACTGGTAATTCTTCGTTGGTAATTTACTGGTAATTCTTCGTTGGTAAATTACTGGTAATTCTTCGTTGGTAATTTACTGGTAATTCTTGGTTGGTAATTTACTGGTAATTCTTGGTTGGTAAATTACTGGTAATTCTTGGTTGGTAATTTACTGGTAATTCTTGGTAAATTACCAGTACCAGCAATTCTTAGTAAATTACCGGTAATTTTGTGTAAATTACCAGTGTGTGCTAGGGAAAAGTCGGTTGATCTTGCGCGCTGCGCAAGATTTTTTTTTTTTTTTTTTTTTTTTTAAATGTTACATCGTATACGCAATTTTGAATTTTGATAAACATTATTTTGAATACCAATGATGAATAATTTTAGATGAATTAATACATGATTTATTTAGGTTTTACAATGAATATGGGCATTTGAAAAAAAAACTCAGCTAAAATTTTGGTATGAAGTGTGAAAATTAAAAAAAAGAATAATTATTTTTTTTGTCAAATTACCGGATGAAAATTTTTCAATTTTTTAATTTTCATCTTCAATTTTTTTATACCCTACAGGTTATGGTGCAAGTCCTTCAAAAAACACGCAAAAAACAATCTGAATTTGGATACATGTGAAATGTGTGTCGATTTTTTCCCACAAATTGCGTCATTTTCTCATATCCTCAAATAAGAAACGCGTTTCTCTTTGATTTTTTTTTTTTTAGTAATTCTTGCCGTGACTTTTATAAAATTTTCGCCGAAGTTTTTGTTTTTTAATTGGGTACCTACTTATCATAGTTGACTATGAAATGTCCGTCTACATATTGGTGAAATATTTCAAAAATGCAAAAATATTAATTTTTTAGGTTTCTGCTTTTGTTTAAAACAGCGGTGACATTTTTTCATTGTGTTCCACTCGTAAAATTATAGCACAAAAATGGTATTTCTCGTCAATTCGTGAACAAATTGAGGGGGAGAGAAATTTTGTTCAAATATTCGTCTACACAATGGTAAAATATCTCAAAAATGCAAAAATTTTCATTTTCTAGGTTTCATGATGGTACTTTTGCAATAAGTGTAAAACTTTGTAATTTTTTTTCTCGAAAATGAAAAAAAAAATCCAGTCTAATTTTTTGATATGTTATTCTACATGAAAAGGACTAAAACTGAGATTTTTTCAGAATTTTTACTGGAAGAGATCACAATTATATTTATATTATAGGTTTTTTAATCAATTTTTTTAGGTTTTTGAAAGTGGCAATACTGATTTTGACATCATTCTTCGTCGATTACCCTCTAAAAGTACATACTACAATTTGAAAAATGTTAAAAATTCTATGCGACGTACTACCCGGAGCAATTCGCAACTGAAATTTTCCATTTTCGCGAATTTTGGAGAACTTTGAAGCCCCACAGCTTCGCCAAAAAAAATCGAAAAAATGTTTGGTTTGCGGCATTCGTCATCGTTTGATGACCTCTAAACAAGGTCTGATAAAAATTTTGAAAAAAATCGTGTTGAAAGGCCCAGGCTTTCCCTACACATTCCGCGTGGTACCAGAATTTTATCCTCACCACTCATGGATACCGAATTTTTCGCGCAAAAAACGCGTTTTTTGGCTATACTGACCAAGGGGGGTGGGTTGTGGGGGGGGGGCGGAAATTCCGCTCGAATTAAAATTTTTATTGAAGGTACCCAACAATAATCCATCATGATTTTCCAAATCTGAGAACAGGGCCATTTCACCTATCTTAACCGGGAATACCCTTTACCAATTTACCAAAATTTACCAATTTACCATAATTACCCCAATAATTTACTGCCAAAGGTTTTCACCAATTTACCAAAATTTACCAATTTATCAAAAATAACCCCAACAATTTACCAACAGTTTTATGCTTTATATAACAATAGTCAAATTTGAGGGGGCTAAGCGTTCCGGAGAGGGCTAGATGAGTGTAGCAAAAAATCTGACGTCATATTCGTGCTCAGCGGTATCGAATCATAAGAAAACGACATCCTATTCATTGATACATAGTTATTTCCCCCAAAATTCCCATTTTACCCCAATCCTCCCAAATGCACATTTTTACGCCATTTTGAGGGGTAAATATGAGGGGAGGCGGCTGAAAATTTTTGTGAGGGTACCTCCTAAGGATGTTCACAACATACTGAAAAATTTTCAAAATCCGTTGAAATAGGGCTGAGAAAAGTGTTATTGAAATTTCAGAAAAGGGGTGTTCCTCAAAAAGGGGAGGGGGTGTTGATCTGAAATTTTTCATGCGGAAGTGTCTCAATGGTACTCATCTTCCATGCTAATATCAACTCGAACACTTTCGGAGACCACTTCTCCCCTCTCAGACGCCTATAGCCTTTATGTATTTTTCAGGAAACCCCCCTTTTTTGAATGGCTGTAGTTCCACCCCCCTTGAACGTACAAGAAAAGTCGATACATCATTAGATCGGAAATTTGACGTAGATTCTTTTGTCTAACCACATATCTTTCGCTAAAATGCAATGCGGGGGAGAAAATGGCCAAAAACGTGTTTCGGGGGGCTGAAATCCACTGTAGGGGGGACGCACCAGGTGGATCGGGGGCGGCTCCGGATATGTTGTTTAGGACACCATCCTAGACATTTTGAAGCAAAAAAATCTTTTGTGGCAATTTTGTTTGGGTTCAACCCCTTACCGACTGTACTATGAATCAAGTTTTTAAAAAAAAGAAAATCGCTCTCCTGTAAAATTTCACTTTTTTGAGATGTCATCTTATTACTCCCGAGGTGCGATATATACAGCAAAGGAAACTAAGTTTTATATGCAGTAACCAAAGAAAGACACCAGGACAAGCCGACAACAGGAGACTTTGTATGAACAATGAAAGCTCTGGCAGCCATATGCGTTGAGCTAAACATCACAAAAATCGCAGTACCAAGATTAGGGTGCGGCTTGGACCAACTTGAATGGCCACTAGTTAAACAAGCGCTCCCAGAGTGCTTCAAGGGCCTTACATGTGACTCTGAGAGTTTGCACCCTCCCACCAAACATGACAGGGTGACTACCTGAACAAGATGTCAAAAACCAATATTGTCAACTGTAAATGAAATTATGCCAGAAGCCAAATTCAAGACATGAAATACTCAGGACCGAATTTTTTCTGGATCTTGAGATAATCCTAAAATTTACTATAATATTTATCTATAGGTACTTGTAAATACTAAACTTATAATATAGAAAACAATCTTTTCTTGTGGGCAGCTGGTGAGAAGCCCTAAGCAAGTGCACCTACTGCCCCACAAAAGTCCAAATAAACCTCGTGACAATAACTGGGGAACCTAATTTGTTGGGATCACCCCTAGGCGAAATCACTCCCCCTTCAAACTTTACCCTGTGACAGGTTGGGGGCTCAGTTGTGATTGTTCAGGTATGAGTGGAAACAAAACCTGGGAAGTGACAACTGGGCCTTAGGCAACTGCCTAGGGGTCTGGGTCGCGGTGGACAATCCGTCTCACCTCCCCCCTCACTCCTCTCCCCTCCCTGCTTAGACTTGGGGTGAAGCTTTAATTATATTTAGATACATATGTTTATTCTAGTAACCCTTAGTATAAGATTGTTTTTTTTTTTCTTAAAATACCCCCACCACCTGGTGCGGATTGGGGAAGAAATGGCAGGGTTCCCCATGGGTACTTATTGCAGGTTTCAACCTTCCAACCCTCTACGTTTAGCAAAGCCTATAGCCCCTCCAAATTGACCCAGAGGGTCGAAATTCTCACCGTACAATGAGAGGATGTGCCCGAGGTGCCTTTTGCATGTTTCAACCTTCCAACCCCATTTGACCCATCTCCAGGGTTAAAAAAGTGGATTTTTGTTTTTTTACGTGTTTTCAACATTTAGGAAAGCCTACAGCCCCTTCAAATTGACCTAGAGGGTCCAAATTTTCACAGTACAATGGAAGGATGTACCCTAAATGCCTTTTGCAGGTTTCAACCTTCCAACCCTATTTGACCCCTTTCCAGGATCAAAAAAGTGAATTTTTGGGCTATTTTATGTTTTTTGATGTTTAGGAAAGCCTACAGTCCCTACAAAGTGACCTTGAGGATCCAAATTTTCACAGTACAATGGGAGGATGTAGATACTTGAAGTGCCTTTTTCAGATTTCAACCTTCCAACCCTATTTGACCCTTTTCAGAATCAAAAAAGGTTTGTTACCATACTTTTTTGGAGGGGGAAGAAGAAAGTTGGGCGCGGTTGTAATTTTGCTGGACCTGAGTGACTTTCAACTCAAAATGAAGGTGTGCGATGAACTTCGCCAAAATGCTCACCTCTGTAAATTTACTCACCATAGATAAAACATTCCAAACTCCACTAATTCCCCCCCCCCCCGGTCAAACAACAACAACGGCGGTTTATTTTTTTATTTCCGCTCGTGGATCCTCATTCATATGTTTACCTCTGTTCGCAAATAAATTCCATTCTATTCTTAATTATGTACTAAAAATTTTTATAGTGTTTATCTCGTTATCGAGACAGTTTAACATAACTGCCTTAAATTAACTTAGGCGCCAATTATTAACAAGTACCAACATGAAATTAACATGAAATTAGATCTTAAATTTTTTTCGAAATTCAAGGAGAAATAGTACATTACGTGACAGGAGCGGAAAGTATGCGATTAACGAGTGCGAAGTTTAAGGAGCGAGGCGAAGCCGAGCGACTTAAATCGCACAAGTTAATCGCGTTACTGTCCAATCCTGTCGCGTATACTATTTTAATTTCATATGAGAGGAAAATAAATGCTGAAATTTTAAAAAATGGCTACTTTCAAATTTGTAAACATGTGCGGAAAATAGTTACTTTCCTCCCTAGGGAGGAAAGTAACTGTTTTCCGCACATGTTTAGATAGATGCGTTAAAGACGTATTTTCCAACCACAAAACTGTCTAGGAAACTACTCATTTTCCGATCATATGAAATTAAAATATTTTTAATTCTCGTAAGATTATTAAACCATACGTTTTCGTTTTTCGTTTGTTTATTTCAATTTGGCTACCTAGTACCTACCTACCTACATATTTTTAAACGACGAAATTATGCAAACCGTGTCGATATGTTTCGGTAACTTCAAACAACTTCTTCAAACGGAGGATACACTTTACAATGTGTGTATCTGTTTGTAAAAATGAATAAATGTATTCACTATTCGCTTTTAATGAACGTATAGTACATCGCGTAACTTATGTACACGTTTTTGCAATCTTCAATGCTAATTACATCAATCGCACGGTATTGCACATCCGTACCAATTCAAACCAGAAATTAAATCGGCGCATTTTTTTCTTTTAAATCGTAAACATTTTTTTATAGGTTTCTCTCCATGGTCTACTGAAACAATTGCCGTCATTTCCGACCAAATTCTTTCGAGAAGGTGAGGGATGTTGTAGCGAGCCTCATATGTAATTTTCACGTAGGTACTTATTGGTGAGTTTTCGTGAAACTATGTCCAGAAAGCAAGAAAATTGATTATAGGGCAGCTACAAATCAAGAGGAGAAGAATGCCCCATCCTTGGATTTTTGAAATTTTGATGAATCATTGTTGGGTTCCGTTGAACAAATTTTGTACTTGAAAAATTTTACCTCACCCCACCCCCTTGTCCACAATAGCGAAAAAACTTTTTCCGAAAAAAAAACCATACTTCAACGGGTTTAGAACAGAAAATTTTGAATTCACCCAAAATGTATAAAGGAGACATGTGCCAAGACACGTGAATTTTTTCAAAAATTTTCGCCACCCTCCCTCGCGTCAAGGAGGGAGATATTGATTACTGACAAAAGAAAATTTGAAACCGCCATATCTCCGATTTTAATTCTGGTAGGTACACGAATTTTTTCTCTCTTAAAAATACGTTCAAATGAGTACAATATTATTGGATATTTTTTCTCCAGCTGGGTCATCTTCAGAAACTCAAAAAAACACTCAAAAATGAATTTTTTGTGTCATGGCACCTCCAAAAAAACCATACACACTACCAATGATATAGTTCCGAAATTTTACATGCGGGCCTCTAAGAGCAGTAGAAAATTAAAAAATTTCTTGAAAACCTCATTTTGAGCCTATGGGCACCCCCTCTACCAATTTGGGAATTTGGGGCAAAAGAAGATCGCCGACAATATGAGTATCGTTAGGAATGAATTGAACTCGCTGAACATGAATATGAAGTTAGATTTACAGTTGGACCCACCTATGAATCACATTGTGGGTGGGGGGCACCTGGTGACCATCTTTTGGTTATTATTGCCAAGTTTTGGAAAAATCGAAAAAATTTCATAAAGTTTTGAAATATTCAAGGCATTAGCACCACTCGCTACAATGAAGCATTTTTCACTGAAAACTCAATTTTTGGGCAACCCCCCCCCCCCTCAATGTAGTCCTTAGGAGGGCCCGACTGCAAATCTGATCTCATATTTGGGTTGAGCGGGTCGAGCCAAAAAGCTTAGGAAACTCGACTTGTGACCAGAAAAGACGATTTCCAAAGCTTAAAATGCAGTAGATTACCTTGTAAAAAGTTATTGACCAACCACAAAATTGTTGGAGAGGAAGCCTTGGTACCTTCAAACTAACATAGGTCCTTGAACTGAACTTGAACGTGAGAAACGTTATCAGCACATTCAATCGGTCGCCCTCGGTTTCTGCATGCCCAACATAGGTATGTATTTTTCCATAAGTTTTCTAACGAAGTTGCTTGTTTTCAGATTACAGATAGGCATAATAGGCAATTAAGTGCTTAAACCACTGTGCGTTTTAAAATTTTAAAAAAATTACAGGGTCCAATGCCCATGGCTCGACATTGAAAATTGCTCAAAAAAGTTGGTGCTACGGATGAGTTTCGATACCTACCGCACTTACGTCATCTTCGCCCTTCAGGCTTACCAAAATATACGAACCAATTAATTATACTTATGAACTAGATACGATGTAATTCGTAAATAGGTACATACTCGTAAATACAATCGTATGAGTTGATGTGTAGGTAGTTTAGTTTAGTAACGCCCGAGTACGAGAATGTATCGCTCATGAAACGTCGAAACGTGTCGCGTAGTGCTTGTTCCTTTGTGTGATTTTTAAAGGTCGAGTAATATGTAGATTCAGTTATCCAAAGTGTCCTTTTCAATTATTTTCCTATCAGTTTCTTTCTTATTTTTAATATTTTTACCATCACAACAATTTCACCAGTGCTTAATTAGTTTTTCAATATTGTGGGTGAATAGGTACAAGTTTTATGTAAGTAGGAACATAATTATGTAAAATATGTATGTTAGGGTAAATGCCCCCCCCCAAAAAAAAACTGTGAATTTAGACCAAATTCAGCAGCGTCCTTCTTTATAAGTTTTAAGTTACTCAGGAAATTTTTTAGCTCCGGAGGTGCTCCTGAAGAGGAGATTTAGGCTCTCAAAGAGGGAGCATTTTAGAAAAAATCATAATATAGTATTTTTGCTCCTGTCGCTACGCAACCTGTTTTCGGAAAATTTATGCGATAATAAACGCGTTTTCCAAATACTTTCATGGCCATGAAGCAGCGGCCACCACTCGGAAAATTCTGAAAAAATTACCGTCGATAGATTGATAGATAATTAAACTTGAAATGTATTATGTAAACAAATTTTTTTGTGTTCTTTTTTCAAATTTTCGACTTCTTTCCATATAGATTTGAGGGTTTCAAAGTAAATTTTGGGATCGTAGATGGGGTCAACAAAAATTTGCAATTTCACTCCGTTCAAGTATCTGGTTGCGCTATGATTGAAAATAAAAATTGTGAACAGAGAAAAACATTTGTCTACCTCTGATGACTTTTCAATTTTTTACAGATTCAAATACGAAACAATGAACGAAAAAAAGTCCAGTTACTACAGAGGTGATTTTACCGAACCTCTTAAATTTGTTACAATTGGCCAAACAATCGAACAAGCTGCCCATGAACATGCCAATGAGACGGCCATACTAATACACGGAGGGCAAAGATTAACCTATGCACAAGTCTTGGAAAAGGTTTCACCAGAGCATAATTAAAATCAAATCCTTGCTATGCTGCACAGAGATGTGATAGAATATCATTCTTCATTTACAGATTGACACTTTGGCCGCAGGTTTGATGAATTTGGGTTTGAAACGAGGCGACCATGTGGCCATTTGGGGATTCAATACTATCGAGTGGTATTTATCATTTTTGGCTGCATTTAGAGCTGGCATTGTTGTTGTACGATTTAATTTCCTTCTATTTTAAATGATATTCGTCTCTTGGGACACCTTTTTTAATATGTAGATTTGGATTGTATGCTTTGTTCAAACAAACAGGTGAATTTGAACCCACTATTTGAAGCTCCGGAGGTTTTAGCTTGTTTAAATATAGGTGATGTGAAAGCTATACTCATGGATGAACAGCATAATGGTCGTAATTTCTACGATATTTTGAAAAACGCTATACCAGACATTCGAGAACATGATTATAATACCCATATAACTACCAAACATGCTCCGCTACTCAAAACTGTGGTGATGTTTAGTGAAACGACCTACAAGTGAGAAATTTTACAACCTACAATTTGCAGCCATGATTTTCGTGTTTTTAATAACTCATTTCCATTAATAATTGGCCCAAATGATCAATCAATTTTTGTTTCAGAGGTGTCTTCAGATGGAAAGATTTATTTGCCACAGTGACCAAAGAACAATTACAAAATATCAGAAATACTCAAAAGGAAATCAGGCCTTCGGATGTTTGCAATATTCAGTTCACTTCGGTATTGAAACTTTTAAAAAATTTTTCTTCAAAAATTTATACCTATCTCATCTACAGGCTGGATGTTTTGATCATGTTCTTATAGGGAACCACAAGTACACCAAAGGGGGTTTTACTAAGGCATCATAGCATTGTAAATAATGCCAGATCTGTAGGAAACAGCTTAGAACTTTTCAAAAAAGTAAGTAATTATGTATTTCACATTGAAGGAGTCAACAATGAAATACCTCATCCAGTCACTTCATCTTCACTTCTCAATTTTTTGTAGAAGGCACAAATTTTATGCCAAGTCCCATTTTTTCACGCATATGGAATGGTAGTTGGAGTTTTTGCATCCATTGTAACAGGATCTACAATTGTTGTTGCAAGTGTCAAGTTTAGCCCAAATAAATCTATAGACTCCATTATTACAGACAAGTAAAAATTCATCCTCACTGACCAGACTGCTCTGTTCTCAATAAATTTACTCGTTTGTTGGTGTTACAGATGCACTGTAGTCTATGGTACTCCAACAATGTACATTGATCTTATCAGGGTAGTGAAAAATAGAGCTCAGAGTGATCCTCAAGTATACGAAAAAATATCCTCGGTTGAGCGATTCTTCAGCGCAGGAGCATTAATTTTGCCAGACACAATCATGCAATTGAAAACTTTATTCAGAAACTCTAAATTTTCGGTAATGATGAATTTTTTCTGTTTTGCTGTGTGAATCACTTTTTTAAACTAGGTAAGGTGCACCGGGGGAAGTTGGAATTCGGGGTAAGTTAGAAAACTTGCTCTAGCGCCTAGAGGTTTATATCTGGCGAAGTGCCACTAAAGGTGACTTGAGGGTACTACCCCTACTTCATCACGGCATAAAAATTTTCGCGATTCAGTTTCATTTTAGATGTCTTTGGTTCAATTGTATTTTGTTGTTGTTTTGCAGTTGTTTTAAATTTGTTCTAAAATACAGACTTTCTATTTCTTAGTTTTTCGCATAAAGCGGACAAACCGTGCGTCTTAGTGAAAATCTGATGAGAGTGATCTCAAAGAGAATTAAATTCTCTACAATTTTGTGTATGTGCAATTTTTCTAGAACGCTTCGTTTGTGATTTACGCCTCTGCAAAGTTTAGCCTGTTCTGACTTCCCCCAATTGGGGGAAGTCAGAACAGTTTATATTTTATTCCACTGAGCAAAAGCTACTGTGTCAATCGTGCTCAAATTTTCACCATAGGTTAAGAA
The DNA here is from genome assembly GCF_950023065.1 of Planococcus citri. Lineage (NCBI taxonomy): Eukaryota > Metazoa > Arthropoda > Insecta > Hemiptera > Pseudococcidae > Planococcus > Planococcus citri. The sequence continues at coordinate 5,157,815 of NC_088681.1, read as the reverse complement.
CCCTTATGGGAACCTACATAATAAATTTGATCCATATTGGTTCATTAGAAGGGGAGTAACAGCAGGTCAAAGTTGAAATTGCGAAAAATCATTCTGACTTGCCCCGGTGCACCTTATGAGCTTTCAGGCTGTGTTCAATCAATTACTTGGGTAGGTATTGTTTCATGGGTTGGGCACAATTCAACTTATTTCTGCTAATCAACTACCTATTATTTAATTCAGTCAACTTTACAGTGTGGTTATGGTATGACAGAAACTGCTGGAACCATATTTATATCATTACCAGATGATCCTGAGGAAGTTCTTCATACTACAGTTGGCCATACTTTGGATCATATAGAAGTAATTGACACAGCTGAAGTAGCATCAATATTGCATATTTGTATTAAGTAGATACCTATTGAAATCCCTGCAAAAATTTTTGTCATCATTGTCGTCATAATACTTACTTAATCATCATCATCAGTATTATCATCATTATCATCATCAACAACATCATGATTGTCATCATCACTGTCATAATCATCATCAGCATCACTAGGTATAGGTACCTATAATTATCAGTGAATGTTGACAGAGTAGGCTGTTTAGACTGTGTTATTATCCCTAGCTTTGTTTTTGCTTGATACTAATTGGTATATCCCCCCTCCCTCCCTCATCAAGTTAACCATGTGTTGATGTTATTGCCGGATTCTATTCCTTACATTTTTCCTAAGAGTGGTGCAAAGGTGGCAATAAACAAGGGCTTTTGGAATAATTATCTACTATCATTCATATTTTTTTTCAACTTATGGAATTCTTGGACTGTTTTTGAATAAATTGAACCCCGGTAAAAGGGGTCTATCTGGGTTGCTGAAATTTCATCCTTATTTCAGTATTCAAGTTCATTCACTTTGATTAGGTCAAAGTTGTTGATGATAACAATCAATTAGTACCATTCGGCCAGCCAGGAGAAATGTGCTTCAGAGGATATATGTTAATGAAGGAGTACTACAAAGAACCAGAAAAAACAAAGGCAGTATTATCAGAAGATGGGTGGTTTCACAGTGGGTAGGTATAAGATGGTTTTTTTCCTGTTTTTTTTTTTTTTTTTTTTTTTTTTTTTGAGAAAATGTAGTATCTATCAACTTTTACAAATGAAACTGTGATACAATAAAGTAAAACAGGCTGCATAGTTCTTTGTAAAACTAAATCTGATTACAGAGATAGGTTTGCTTTAATGGAAAATGGATATGCTCGAATTGTTGGTCGTATCAAAGATATAATCATCAGAGGAGGAGAAAATATTGAACCCAGTGAAATAGAAAAAGCAATAATCAAACATCCAGATGTTGTTGATGTCCAAGTAAGACAATTTTTTTTAACGAGATACCCTCCACTTTTGTTTTTCAACAATTATCTGAAATTGTCTTTTTTTTTTAGGTGTATGGAGTAAGTGATGCTAGACTGGGTGAAAAAGTAGCAGCAGCTATAATTAAAACAGGCAATTCAAATTTGAGTGAATCTGATGTGAAACAATATTGTGAAGGGAATGTAAGTCTTTTAGCTAAACTGAGTATTCATCAACTGTATTTTTACAAAATAATCCCAAATTAAATAATAGAGATGCGACAAAAAACAAACACATTCAAAAAATTCTACCTTTGATTTCAGATTGCATCTTATAAAATTCCAGAATACATATTTTTTTGTGAAAAATATCCAAAAACTGCTTCTGGAAAAATACAAAAAGTGAAACTGAGAGAAATTACTGAAAAACAGCTCCAGGACAATCAAATATTAAAAAAATAAATTAAAATACAGTAAATATGTACCTTCTCACTCATTTCTAATTTATGTAATTTTTTTTTTTTTTTTGTTCAAAAATAATTAAATCAAATTAATAAGTGAAAAACAGAGATTGTTGATTTAAATGTGTTTTTTTTAGTTTAATTTTAATGAATTTTCTCCTAGTGGATAGATACACAGTAACTTCTTTGTCAACAACCTTTAAAAATTTCGCGATTCTTAAAAAATTAGCAGGTAAGTAACTCGTCTCAACTGATAATGGGAAAGTTATTGCTTCACAGGCGTCCCTGAATCACCATCTGCGATATGTTCATCTGGTTTGGGCTTTACAAACATTCTATAAAACATCAAAATTTAATCTACACAATGTAGAAATTCTACACAATTTTCAAGTATGAAACGCACTTGCATGAGAAAAAATAAAAACATATACTCACTTTGATAATTGTTTCTTAACTAATACTCTCAAGTTCATAATTGGAGCTTCGACAAATAAATATAAAGCCAATCCGATCAAGTAGCTCCACACAACATCGCCTAGGAACCACCATATCTTAAAAATGTGAAAACTTGCATTAACGAAAATCTTAGCAGACAAAGTCCATCAATCTTTATCTAGGATTACTTACCAAATTTATTCTATCGGGTAAAGTAAACGGCAGTTTTTGAGAAGAAACATGGTACCATTGAACAATCGAGTTTACCAAGTAGACCGAATACGTTAAACGTCCAAAGGGAATCCATATTTTCCATCCGAAAAGATTATCAAACACGCCTATGAATGATATAATAAGTAATTATTGTAGTTTCATAATTTTTGGTCTTCTTTGTGCAGTACTCTCGTATTATGTGAATGTCAGGCTTACTATAGATATTCGCCTGATATCTACCTACCTAATCCTGATGTGAAATAAAAACAACCCAAGACAACGTATAGCATCATAATTATCACATGATTTAAAGCCGCATACAAAGCGTTTTCAAATCTATCATATGGTCTGTCGGTCGCATAAAACACGAGTCCGTAAAATGAGCAGGCTTCACTAACCAAAATGGCTAGAAGTGAATATACAAATGTTTGTTTCTATAGAAAATGAACGCGAAAGCAAAACCAAATTAAAATGATTAGTACACACTTGAATAATTTCCAAAACTATCAGCTCAACTTACTTTGGTAAATTTGATTTTGTTTTCATTCAGTGATTGAACAACATAAGCGGTCATAAATCCCATTAAATAAGGAGCACATCTAGCAAATGTTGCTGTGTACAAATGAGTGAATTCAGGGTTAGTTCTCACTACTTTCTGATTACTGAAAATTGAAATCATGATTAGATCAAAGTTTTGATCAGATTGTTCAGACTTAATCGGGTACACCCATTAGGAAAGTCCTGATTGATCAGACCCAATCAGAGTGGATCAGATTTGCACATTCCCAAAATCAAATTGAATCCGTTCTGACCTGATCAGATCCAATAGGGAATACTTGAATTGATCTGATCGGATCGGATCACTCTAACATGGGATGGCTGGAGTAGAAAGTAGCAATTTTACCTACTTTAATTGTATTCTCATCAGTCCATATAAGTGGTTCTTATAGGCAATCATAAATGTCACCGCAATAGAAGTGATGAACGTTACTCCAACTGAGAAAATGCCAATTTTTGTATTTTTTGACCAAATGTACAATAAAATTCCTCCAATTACAGCCAACTGAATATCCACTGATATGTACCAACTTGCATGTATGCACTGAGAATAACCAATACAGATAATCATTGTAGAATGGTGATCTGTTATTGTATTTCCTCTGTATTAGGCAAATAAAACTAACTATGCAAAATCACAAATTACCAGTTGATCGGTTCTGACAATGTTGTTGATGGCAAATAAACCAGCCCACCAGGTCTCCTTGCATTTGTCGACTTCACTCAACACTTCATAATTCCAAAGTGGACCATCTCCAGTGTACGGAAATATGTATATGACGTATAACACCAAAACACCAAATACTGGAGTCATTCTGCACATAACATAAAAATAAACAAATTGCATCAATAATGAAAATCCTGACCCAGCAGAAAATCATTTGTATCTGAGTAAATCCAGACATCTTGTGGATCTTGAAAATTCAAGAAAGGAGACCGGATAGCAATCAGATCAGACCTAAGTACTTATTACCTGGATTCTGATCAAATCCAGACATCTCAGGACTCCCATTCTTACCCAACCAAATCTGATCAGATTAAATACAGTAGGGAGGCATGATTGCATCCAGATCAGACTCACTGATTCCCCTGATCTTGATCAAGTGCTGGTTTCTGTGGGGTACATTCGACTTAACCAAATCAAATCTGAACACATTCAATAGAAATCGACTGACTGCAGCAGACCAGATCAGAACCACACATTCCTCCGATTTTGATCAAAAGCAGAGATCTTGGTAATCCAATTCGACCCAACCAAATGTAATCAGATCTAATCTAATCAAATCCAATAGCATTATTCGATAAGACCACAACAGGCCCACACATTCCCCTGAGTACAGACTTCTTGAGAATGCAATTTGACCAAACCAAATATAATCACGTCTAATCTATTTAAATAGATCCAAATGGGAGGGGGCGGGGGAGAGATCAGATCCAGACATACCCTCAAACCAATTTTCCCTTTCCTTTTCATTTTACTGCAGTGTTATTTATGAGAATGACTATGTTCCTACTCACATACAAGATAATACATACCAATATCTCAATGTTTGCTGATGACATAATATCAAAAAATATCAATCTTTCAAACAAGGCTGGTGAACAGTACAGAACAGAACACTATGAACGAAACGATAAATACAAAAATTTTCAAATTTTCTGAATGTTACCCAAATAGAACAATATGATGCTCTGAACAAATGAAAACTGAACAGAACAATATCTTTCAATTTTATTCAAATTATTCACTATTTTTCATGTTTTAGACTTCATTTTTAGTTTTGTTTTGTCTTTCAAAGGCAATAAAAGGTTTAATTTTCAAGGTAAAAAGCTATCTATTATGAGAATTCATCATGTAAGTGAAGAAAAAATGACTGCAAAAGTGAGAACAGAACAAATGAATCAAAATTAACTTGAACAAAAACCAGAACAGAATACTACGAAAAAGTTTTAGTTCATGAACAGAACAGAACAGAACAGAACACTACAATTGTTTCTTTCACCAGCCCTGCAGTTTCCAACTGCTATCAACAACTTGCAAGAATGCATGAATATTGAATCTCAAAATGGTTCCATGTAGAGCTGAAAACTGTATTCGCTAATAGTGGGTAACTACTGTACCCATACTGTAAATTCTCGCTACTTGCCAGTAGCTGGTATCGAGTTGAAAAAATGTCACACCAGTTCACATTGTAACTGGTAGCATGTTGTATGCGAAGCGGGTGTACCGGAATTACGTCACCATTGCCAACAATCACTGTCAGCATTATCAAATTTTGGGGTGCGTGCGCAGACTAAGTGCAAAAACGATCGGGTTGTGTTCGCTATATGCTACTATGTGTACCCGATTCAAGGTTTAGCCGGTATTTTAACCAGATACCAATAAGCAGGTCGTGTAACCATTTTCAGCTCTGGTTCCATGCATGGAAACTGTAACATAAATCAACTGAAACTGAAACCATATTTTCACTATACGCAGTATTGCTCACATACAGCAATTGAAAATTGGACAAATAAACATCCCTCAGAAACACACACAAGAACCTGCGAAATACCTTGGTGGCCTACTTGATACTCGACTAACTTATCAAAATCACTGAGAACAACTGACGCAAAAGTGTGCTTGATCCGTTATTAAATCAAAAATCTCAACTTTAAGTAACCCTATTTGGGTTGGAGCTTCCTCTACAAATATCTGACATAGAGGAGAAGGTACCTACAAATATGGACCCCCTCTAGCTTTATGGCGTTAAAGGGTAGAAAAAATTTTTAATTTTTTTTTTCGAATATACCATTCAAAAGGCCAAAGACTCTAGTATATTGTGTAAAAAAGTTTTTTTTTTTTGTTGAAAACTCCCGGAGAAATTTGAAATTTAGAAAAGTGACATAAAGTGGTACAAATATGGACTCTGGTACAAATATGGACCCCCTCAAAAAATGAATAAAAACTTTGGAAAATTGTACAAAAATTCATTTAAAGATGTTTTTCGATGCTTCAGACTTGTCTTCTTTTCTAGGTATTCTAAAAACCATTGAATCAAAATTAGATGGAAAAAAATTTAGGGGTTCATATTTACCCATGCAAAAAATTGGCCAAGTTGATGAAAAATGAAAAAATCATGGTCTCATTATTTACACTTCAGACTTGTCTTCTTTGTTAATAACACTTTTCTCGACATTCTAAAAAATATTGAATCAAAATTAGGTAAAAAAATTTAGGGATCCATATTTATACCCATGCAAAAAATGGGCTCAGCTTATGAAAAATGAAAAAAAAATATGAAAATCAGTTGAAGTAAAGACAAATATGAAAGTATATTTTGAAAGTATGTACTTATTGTAAGCTATTTACTTCGCTAATAATTTTTTTCCAAACTTTATTTGAAGTTGATGAATTACCGAATGAAAAACTTGTAAAATTTTCCATTGGGAAGAAAATAATGTGCAAAAAAAACAATTGCTGATGAGAGATGCCCAAGTATGCATTGATCAGAAATAAGTACAGTAAAAGTCGCTTATTATTATAACGGTTAATGTTATAAATCGTTTTATGTTATTAAAATCGTTCGGTCCCGATCTTTTATATCTCATTACATTGGAAATCCATCGGTTAATGTAATAAGAGCATCGGATAATGTTATAATTTTAAACTTATTTTAATGCGTTTTTTCGCATTTTTATATACCTACTTTTTAAATGTTTTTAACACTTTTTCACCCAGTTTTTGCCTAATTTTTCTGAAATTTCAGACGTTTTTTGTAATTGACATAATTTTTAATACGTTTTTCATAACTTTTTGAAGTTTCAACCTATTTTCAACACTTTTACTCGCAATTTTTGCAAAATTCTAGTTCAATGACTGTATATTTAGTATAAAATTGATCATGTAAAAATCTCTGACAAAAAAATTCACTTTTTTTTCAATCGGTTAGTGTTATAAGTCGCTTAATGTTATTAAATTGGGCTGGGACAAACGTTATAACATTAAGCGACTTTTACTGTACTTGGATCATCGATACTACACTACTAGTATAAGTTTTAGTACTCGGCATCATGGGGGGGGGTCCATATTTGTCCCTGGGTCCATATTTGTCCCTGGGTCCATAATTGTACCTTGTCCTCTACCTATTACCTATCTCAAAACAGCAGATTCTTCAAAATAAAATGCTATGTATGTATTAGAGCTGAAAACGGTACTCGCTGACAGCGGGTAACTACTGTACCCATATTGTAAATTCTCCCTTCTTGCTAGTAGTGGGTAGCAAGTTGAAAAAATGTCGCACCGGTTCACGATATAGCCGGTGTACCTGCATGACATCATCATTGTCATCAATCATGTCAAACATCAATCACACATACAAACAGCAGGTGTCGAAGCGTAACTCCTCCCACTTACGCATTATCAAATTTTGGGGTGCGTGCGCAGACCAAGTTCGAAAACATATGGGTTGTGCTCGCTATACGCTACTATCTATACCCGAATCAACCCGATACAACCACTAGTGGGTTTAGACAGTGATTTTCTTTTTTTTAAAAACTTGATTCATTATTTTTATCAACTTATAATTAATTGTGAGGAATGAATAGCACCTCATTTTAAAGATCTGGTATCCTACCTTCATTTAGCATAAGAACAATTTGAAAAATAAAATCTTAAAGAGGAATTATTTCAATGTTTGAAAAACATTTTGAGTTGTAACCTTTCATTAAAGTTGATGTGGAGACGAAAGGAAGCGCCCAAAAAAAATTTCATGGTACCACAGTTGTAGAGAATTAAATTTCCAATCGACATAATGTCGTTAGTTTTTTTCTAGAGTGCTTAGTTTTTGAGTTTTTCTCAAAAAACTAAAATTTCATGATATGTTGCAAATTCATTTTTCTGATAAGTGATCAATTTAAAAAAAATTTTCCATTTGGTACAAACCAATTAATAATGCACTCCTTGTGACTATTTCTAACTGACAGACAAACATTCAAAACAATCAAAACTATTTGTTAACACTTTGTATGTACAAAATTTGCTCAAAAAAGGTGGAGTTTTTTGAGATGTCACCTTATAACTCCAAACAACTTGCAATGTTGTTGGGATTTTGAGTTAGGCCATTTGGGTTTTTTACATCATCTAGATAATGTACCCAACTCAAAGTGTTATTTTTGGTTGAGGGGGGTCATACAAGCCCCAAAAATGCAAAAACATCAAAATCAATTTTTTTTGAGATGTCACCTTATTACTCCTGAGGTGCGATATGTGATTTTATAATATAACTTACTCCAGAACGTATTGTTGTGATATAATGTTGTTGAAAATAATGTAAAATTTGAGTCATTATTTGTATTTATTTATTTCATTGTAAATACGCGTAATTCTTCGTATTATCGCGATACAGTGTATGTGTAAAGTCAACAAACATCTCCGATGACTTTTAAATTTTTCTACTCGAGTATTCGTTTTTCCGTTCGAGTTTTTTTTACCGTTTTTTCGCATTATGGCGATTTTCCTTCGTTTTATTTTATTATACATTTTGTATTAGTGTAAATATGTTCGAATACATTTTTTATTTCGAATTGTGCACCGTATTTCAATAGGTTATGGGCTACAGACGCGTTACACTGTGCCTTTCAAGATAAAACGCTAATCGAGATGTATTTCGTTCCGTTCGTTATCTAATTCGAATTCGAAGGTTCATGTGCGGTTGTATTATTCGAAAATTAGATCCGCAGTCGTTAGCTGTTGATATCTAATCGCGCGTTATCATTCGACGTACAGATTGTGGATCGCAGTTGTGAGCTGTTGATATCCATAATCGCCTAATTGTATCATGGATTATATCAAGGGTATAAAGCCTCTGTCCTGTTCCAGTGATTGGCCGTCATGGAAAGACAAAGTGCTCGACGTACTCACCTTGTTTAATGCCGTGGACATCGTCGAAGGTAAATCAACCTGCCCAGAAGAACCAAAAACGACCGATACCGCCGCCGACGCCGCCGAAACACGTAAGTTGATTGCAACATGGCAAAAATCTTCTCATCAAGCGAAAATAATCATTTCCCAAACCGTTTCCGAAGAGCTACACAGTCGAATCGCTGGTAGGCTCTCTGCGCGCGAAGCATGGCAAGTGCTTACGAAGGAATTCGATGACAAGGCAGAAGACCAAATATTCCGCGAATGCCTGAATTTCTTTAGTACCGAGTGGAATGATTACGAAGACGCGCCCTCTGTTGTTGCTCGAATCAAAAATCAACACCGAGAATTTCGAGCTGGTCTGGAAAATCGTAAAATCGAGACAGTCGATAAGCTGTTGGAAATTTTATTCGTTTCGAAAGTATTACACATTCTTCCGAGTCGTTTCGAAGCTTTTAAATCAAGCTACCTTCTTCTCAATGCTCAAGCTGATAAGTCACTAAGCAATTTGTCCGATTCGCTTATCATGCACGAGCGTAACGTCACACCAGTACATAGTTCATCGTCGTCATCTTCATCCGAAGCTATGTTCGCTAAATCTGGTCAGAAGAGTGGTTCGAATTTCATCGCAAAAACGTCTGGTGATCAATCCGTTCGAAATCATCAGAGAAATGCTCAAGTGTGTAAATACTGTTCTGGGAAAGGGCACTGGCTCAAAAAGTGCTCACAGTGGATCAACGACGGTAAACCACCCTTTCCTGCTCGAGCTAACGATACTTCAGGTTGTTCGCCTCAAGTAAACGTTTCTGGTTGTTCGCCAAAACTCAATGATATCGATTCAGAACCTAAAAGCGCTCTACTAGCCGATTGTGAGCAACTGAATCTCGTTACATCTTCGTCAGATCAATCTTGGTGGATTGATAACGGTGCAACGAAGCACATTACGTCGAATCGAGAATGGTTTCACACATACGAAACATTTTCGAAACCGAATTACGTCAAAGCTGCTGGCAGTCGCGTCACAGCAGTTGGTCATGGATCGATCGAAGTTGCTAGCTTCGTAAATGGTCAACTTGTCAAGTTCGATTTGACTGACGTATAGTACGTTCCTGGTATTTCGAAGAATTTGTTCTCAGTCGTCGCGGCTCACGATAAAAAGCCAGAGAGCAGATTTTATTCGAATCCAACGTTCTGCAAATTCGAGACAGATAATCGCGTCATGTTCACCGGTACGAGATCAAAAAATGGTTCTCTTTTCAAAGCGTCGTTCGAGACCATTTTGCCAGAACCGCAGGTGAATGCTGTTGAGAGCAGTGAAATTGTGCAACTTTATCACGAACGATGGGGCCATATCGATAAAAATCACGTTCGAGCTAAACTTGCAGAATTGGGCCTGAAGAAACGATCACAGGAAACTAAAACCAATTTGAGCAATCCCTGTCAGTTCAATAAAGTTCATCGCGAAACGTTCGAAAAACGTTCATCGACCAGAGCAGTTGGCGAGCTGCTTTCTGGTGATGTTTGCGGGCCATTTGATTGCTCCTTCGGTGGTCGCAAATATCTCATCGTTATCAAAGATAATTATTCGAATTATCATCATACGTTCGTCGAAAAGGAGAAAACCACCGCAGTAGTATCTCGTTGCGTTCGAGAGGTACTATTCAAAGCTCACGCCCTTGGTCATCGAGTGTTAGAATTCCAGTGTAGCAGCCAAGGTGAGTTCGATAACGAAGCGGTACGTTCAGTATTGCGAGAGTTCAATGTTCATCAATGGTTTACGCCACACTCAGCTGTTGAACGTGGTAGCAGTGCAATCGTCGAGTTGGCGCGAACATTGAAATATTCGAATCCAGATATTACGTATCCGATCGAAATCTGGGCTGAACTTGTTACCACCGCTATGTATTTGCTGAATCGAGTAGGCAAATCATCGATCGACGGTTCGACTCCTTACGAGATGTGGTTTGGTATACCACCGCGAATAAAACATCTTCGAATTGTTAGTTCGAAATGTTACGTTAACGTTACGATCCAGTCACGTCGAAATCTGGATAAGAAGGTTCTCGAAGGTTACCTCGTCGGATACGATGGTGATGAGCAATATCGAGTTTACGTTCCAGAGAAACGTGACATTGTTATTTCGAAAGATGTCACTTTCTACGAGAAACTTCGCGATTGCGACCAACGAGTTACTATTCCAATCAATCGAGATTTGTTAGATCCGATTGATACCGAAACCGATACCGAAATCAGCGATGTGAAGAAAAGTGCACCTTCTACGTCGAAGTCATCGCTTGTTACGCCGAAATCTTCGACCAAATCGACACCGAAAAGCTCACCGAAATCATCGGATAGTTCTTTGCTCGAGAATGACGAATTCGATGATGCTAATGATATTATCAACGACGATATCAACGACGATTGTCAAGATGATTCCTCACTCAGTTCAGACTTGGCAAAATGGCGATTACTATGCGGCCAAAATCGTTCGAAATCTCAAGACGTCAACGATTACGCTAATTGAGTTGAGATTGAGATTTTCATGGCTGAAATAGAAGCTTCAACGAAATCGTATGCGGAAGCTGTTCAAAGCCAACCTCGTTCCAATTTGAAAGACCCTATGGACACCGCGATCCGTTCCACAGCCACTAATGATGCACCGGATTTACGTTCAAGATCTCCGGGAAAGCGATCAGACATCGATAAGTCTGATATTTCCATTCGATCATCGATTAGCAGCAAACGAGCTGCTGTTACGTCACCAGAGACACGTCAATATCTCTCTGGAAAATCCTACCACCGAAAACGTCAGCTGTCTACATTACGTATTCGCAGACAGCTCTGGAGTTCCAGCTCGCCGGATGTTTGAGTTCGATTCACTCGACATCTGGTGTACCTATTCGAATATGCTGACGCGGCGATTTGTGGGTCCAGGTAGCTGATCGAGTTACTTATCCGAGTTTATCGCCGCTATCGAAGCATCTTTAACATCGACCGAATTCGAGGAAACATGATTATCGTTCATCATGTTAGATTTTTGAGTAGTTTTAGAATTTAGCTTATTACTCGATAATTCTTGAATTAGGGAAAGTGTTGAAAATAATGTAAAATTCGAGTCATTATTTGTATTTATTTATTTCGTTGTAAATACGCGTAATTCTTCGTATTATCGCGATACAGTGTATGTGTAAAGTCAACAAACATCTCCGATGACTTTTAAATTTTTCTACTCGAGTATTCGTTTTTCCGTTCGAGTTTTTTTTACCGTTTTTTCGCATTATGGCGATTTTCCTTCGTTTTATTTTATTATACATTTTGTATTAGTGTAAATATGTTCGAATACATTTTTTATTTCGAATTGTGCACCGTATTTCAATAAATGTTACTATTTGAAGAGGATTCTCCCAAACATGGATTCCTTCTCATCTTGTTGTGGTATGTATAGTCTCTATTATTTTATTAAGTACTTACAGTTAGGCTGTAACTTTATCATACTTTCTGTGAGTAACCTATAAGGTGTATATTTGTAAATAGAGCACAAATATACGAGTGTAGATATAGCAGTTTTGAGTTATTATGTCGTTGCAAGCGCCTACAATTGAGTAATCATTCTTATTGCTGTGTCATCTGTGAATCCTTGGTTCAGTTATGTCTGACTACATAAATGTTAGTTAGAGTTTGAGTGAATCCCGTAAGCTATCCAGGAAAACCAAAAGGAACGATACGTCTATTCTGTGTGAATATATTCTGACCTTCACCACCCCTAAGACTAACCCTCCAATCATCACCGTTACCATTCATTCTACTTTACCCTATTATGAACGAGAAAATTGTTGGACAAGCTGAATAATCACCACCTCAGTAAGTACTACATTAAAGTTCATTTCAGAATTCAGACCAATCAATCAACAACTTAGATGAAGAAAAAATTCCCTCAAGATATTTCTAATTAATATCGACTTACCTCAACCATCTGAGTAGGATATTAGTAACTAAGAAGAACTTCCCATCTCTCTTCATAGATTGAAATTCACAATTAAATGTCAAGTAACCACTAATGAAGAAAAAAGAGTCCACAACAATGTTCATGTGCGTTAGGAGTAAATCAAAGCCTGTATAAAACTGAAAAATTGTGTCATTTTGAGAATTATTATCACAACAGTAAAGTAAGTAAGTGATACATTAGGTATACATATCGCACCGTGGGAGTAATAATGTTACATCTCAAAAAAGTGAAATTTTACATGAGAGTGATTTTCTTTTTTTTAAAAACTTGATTCATTATTTTCATCAACTTATAATTAATTGTGAGGAATGAATGTCACCTCATTTTAAAGATCTGGTATCGTAATTACCTTCATTTAGCATAAGAACACATTGAAAAATAAAATCTTGAAGAGGAAATATTTCAATGTTTGAAAAATATTTTGAGTTATAACCTTTCATTACAATTGATCTGGAGGTGAAAGGAAGCGTCCAAAAAATTAAGTTGTAGAGAATTACATTTCCAATCGACCTAATGTCATTAGTTTTTTTCTAGAGTGTTTAGTTTTTGGGTTTTTCTCAAAAAACTAAAATTTCATAATAAGGTGCAAATTCATTTTTCTGAAAAGTGATCAATTTAAAAATTTTTTTTAATGTGGTACATACAAACCAATAAAAAATGCACTTCTTGTGACTATTTCTAACTGACAAACATTCGAAACAATCAAAACTGTTTTTTAACAAAAGGCAGAGTTTTTTGAGATGTACCTACCCTTATAACTCCAAACAATTTGCAATGTTGTTGGGATTTTGAGTTAGGCCATTTGCGTTTTTTACTAGATCTAGATAATTTAGCCAACTGAAAGTGTTATTTTTGGTTGACGGGGGGGGGGGGGGGGCAAACAAACACCAAAAATGTCAAAATAGATTTTTTTTGAGATGTAACCTTATTAGTCCCAAGGTGCGATATGCAGAAACAAAAGCCATTAATAAATTCAATCATCACCAGAGTGTCTACCTACTTGTTCTTTCACAACAGGAGTGGATGAAGGAAAACTCAGGATGCAAAAAAATCGATGACCGTAAATAGTAAATAACATATTCAGAACTTTCACAAAATGCAGTTCTGCGCTTTCTTTAGCATTGTATTGCTTCAACTTTCTGAAATTTCTGCTCAGGGAGAAAATTTCATATACCTCTTTGAAGAAACGCCATTTCTGTTTATCTGTATGTAATGACGTAATATGGAATTGCAATTATTCGTAATACACGTACATATGATAGATAATAAATCATTTTAATTTCATATGATCGGAAAATGAGTGGTTTCCTAGACAGTTTTGTGGTTGGAAAATACGTATTTTAACGCATGTATCTAAACAAGCGCGGAAAGTAGTTACTTGGAGTTGTAGTCCAGTCATTTTAGCAAAAATTTTAGTCGAACCTCGAAAAAATTGGGGGCAAGCTGAAATTCACATTATTTGTTTAGATTGGTCTCTAAAACAACCCGAACACGAATCCGATATGAGTCCCCGGTCGTCCCTGGTGAGCGTTCTCCCCTATTGTGGATCTAAGCCCCCCAAAACCAGTTTTTTGCAATTTTCTCCCCCGCATTGCATTTTAGCGAAAAATATGTGGTTAGATAAAAGAATCTACGTCAAATTTCCGATCCAATGATATATCAACTTTCCTTCTACCCCCAAGGGGGGTGGAGCAGGAACCATTCATAAGTGAGGGGTTTTCTAAAAAACACAAAAGGGCTATCGGCACATAAGAGGGGTGAAATGAGCCCCGAGAGCGTTCGGGTTGATATCAGCATTGAAAGTGGGTACCATCGAGAAACTACCCCGTGAAAAATTTCAGATCCACACCACCTCCCCTTTTTGCGGAACCCCCCTTTTTGGAAATTTCAGTAACACTTTTCTCAGCCCCATTTCAACCGATTTCGAAAATTTTTCTGGAGGTTATGTATATCCTTGATAGGTATCCCCACAAAAATTTTCAACCCCCTCCCCTCATATTTATCCCTCAAAATGGCGTTTTTTTCATTTTTTTATGCCCATTATCAATCAAGATTGCGAAGTACAATTTTGTAAACACGTTTTTTGGATGTATTTTTGGTCCCCAAACATCATATACTATATTAGAAATTTTTGCTTTGGTGCGCCGTGGTGAAAACTTGAAATAATGTATCGGGGGGGGTGCGGGGTGAAATGGCAATTTTGAAAAAAATAACTATCAATGAGTAGGGTATCGTTTTCATATGATTCGATACCGCTGAGCACGAATATGACCTCAGATTTTCTGCTACACTCACCTACCCCTCTCCAGAGCCCCCTACAGCACATGGCTCCCCCTCTAGGGGGGTGGACCCTTGATTTTTTTTCCACGCAGAAAACGTAACAAATCTGTATGTGTACTGGACTGTATAGGTATGCGGAGCATATGTGGCATAATAATTATTCATGATAACTGTAACTTGAGTATGTATGAGTATGTATAATTCAATGACTACCTACATAAAAAATCACAAGAAAAAAATATGGTAACGAAATACTTAAGTAAAGAATGTTAATTTGTGATTCACTTAATCGTCATGATCACTAATGTCATCACCTGTGGTATAACTTTCGTCGCTGGAATAGTTGTAATCGTCATTTTCGAGGTCATAATCGCTATCATCTTCGTCGTCATCGCTATCATTTATATCGTTATTGTCATCACATTGTTCGTCGTTATTGTCTTTTGCATCGTCGAACAATGAACTTATGTAATTTTCCCATAGCAATGAAACCAACATCATCAAAATAACTTTCATTTTGAAAATCGTGAAAATTGAGGGAGGCCGAGGGGCTCTGGAGAGGGGTAGGTGAGTGTAGCAGAAAATCTGAGGTCATATTCGTGCTCAGCGGTATCGAATCATATGAAAACGACACCAATGTCATCAAAATACACATAACTATATTTCGAAAATAGTGAAAATTGAGGGAGGCTGAGGGGCTCTGGAGAGGGGTAGGTGAGTGTAGCAGAAAATCTGAGGTCATAATCGTGCTCAGCGGTATCGAATCATATGAAAACGACACCAATGTCATCAAAATAACTATATTTCGAAAATTGTGAAAATTGAGGGGGGCTGAGGGGCTCTGGAGACGGGTAGGTGAGTGTAGCAGAAAATCTGAGGTCATATTCGTGCTCAGCGGTATCGAATCATATGAAAACGACACCAATGTCATCAAAATACACATAACTATATTTCGAAAATAGTGAAAATTGAGGGAGGCTGAGGGGCTCTGGAGAGGGGTAGGTGAGTGTAGCAGAAAATCTGAGGTCATAATCGTGCTCAGCGGTATCGAATCATATGAAAACGACACCAATGTCATCAAAATAACTATATTTCGAAAATTGTGAAAATTGAGGGGGGCTGAGGGGCTCTGGAGACGGGTAGGTGAGTGTAGCAGAAAATCTGAGGTCATATTCGTGCTCAGCGGTATCGAATCATATGAAAACGATACCCTACTCATTGATAGTTATTTTTTTCAAAATTGCCATTTCACCCCGCACCCCCCCCCCCCCCCCCCCGATACATTATTTCAAGTTTTCACCACGGCGCACCAAAGCAAAAATTTCTAATATAGTATATGATGTTTGGGGACCAAAAATACATCCAAAAAACGTGTTTACAAAATTGTACTTCGCAATCTTGATTGATAATGGGCATAAAAAAATGAAAAAAACGCCATTTTGAGGGATAAATATGAGGGGAGGGGGTTGAAAATTTTTGTGGGGATACCTATCAAGGATATACATAACCTCCAGAAAAATTTTCGAAATCGGTTGAAATGGGGCTGAGAAAAGTGTTACTGAAATTTCCAAAAAGGGGGGTTCCGCAAAAAGGGGAGGTGGTGTGGATCTGAAATTTTTCACGGGGTAGTTTCTCGATGGTACCCACTTTCAATGCTGATATCAACCCGAACGCTCTCGGGGCTCATTTCACCCCTCTTATGTGCCGATAGCCCTTTTGTGTTTTTTAGAAAACCCCTCACTTATGAATGGTTCCTGCTCCACCCCCCTTGGGGGTAGAAGGAAAGTTGATATATCATTGGATCGGAAATTTGACGTAGATTCTTTTATCTAACCACATATTTTTCGCTAAAATGCAATGCGGGGGAGAAAATTGCAAAAAACTGGTTTTGGGGGGCTTAGATCCACAATAGGGGAGAACGCTCACCAGGGACGACCGGGGACTCATATCGGATTCGTGTTCAGCACAAAAAAATGGACCAGTATACCAAAATTCAGTTTTCTACCTCACTTTTCCCAATGACCCTTTTTTTTCATCTAATTTTCCTCGACTACATGTCGAAAATATAATTTTCAGGCCTGGCAGAGCAAGGGCAAAAATGCTCTCAACACCTACAGATACAAAAAAAATGCATACATACCATCATGACCCGTTTCAGTATCATTAGAAGTGACATTATCATAAAAAGTCGTCCAAATCACAAACCCAAAAAACGCTAAAAACGACCATCTGAAAATGAAGATGATTTTTGTCCGATTGTAATTCCATGAAAATTTATTTTATGCAACGAAATAAAAGCTTACTCACAAGTTACAAGTTACACGTCTGCTTTTGACTTACGTGGCAATATAAAATCCTGATGAATAAGCACGATCGTTCTGCGTTTTGCAAAGTATAGGATCCACATCAATCGTCACATCGAGTCCGTTATTTTTGAATATCGGATGCAACAGGTTATTCAGAGACGCATTCAGATCAGTTGACATGCAAGACGATGGCACACACAAAGCGAACGTCAGTCTTTTTCTATTCACTCGACCTGGATTTTTTTCATACTACGAACATGAAATGAAAAGTAAAATGAATGTGTGCGATGAATTTGGCTGAAATGCCCACTTCTGTAAATTTACTCACCATAGATAAAGCACTCCAAGCTGAAATTCGTTGATCAAGTTCTTCGAATGATTCACTTTGTACAGTATCCGAATAATGATACGCTACATTGGCTAAACAGTATCGTCCCTTGATGCTGTATGCCGAAATTTCCAAACACTGGTCATAATTTCCCAGATAATCGACCGTTCCAGAAAAAATCCCAGCTAATGGCCATTCTGATGATTCCATCACTGAAAAAACCATCGATAAGTATTACCTGAAACGTACTCGTATATGGTACCCGGCAGGTCCACTAATCCCCCCCCACCCTCGTCAAACAACAGCAACAACGGCGGTTTATTTTTTATTTTCTTCTTCCGCTCGGCATCCTCATTCATACTCGTATGTTTACCACTGTTCACAAATAAATACAAAGTATTTTATTCTTAATTACGTACTAAAAGATTTTATAGTGTTTATCTCTCGTTATCAAGACAATTTAACATAATTGCCTTAGATTTACTTAAACGCGAATTATTAACACGTAATATGTACTACGTGAAATTAGATCTTGTATTTTTTTCGAAATTCAAGGAGAAAATTTATTTTAATTCACGTGAGATTATTAAATCACAAGTTTTCCGTTTTCGTTTGTTTATTTAATTATTTGGCTACCTACCTATATATTTTTAAACGGGGAAATTATGCAAACAGCGTCGATACGTTTCGGTAACTTCGAAAAACTTCTTCAAACGGAGGATACACTTTACAATTCGTGTATCTATTTGTAAGAATTTATTCGCTATTCCCTTTTAATGTATAGTACATACATCGCGTAACATATGTACTCACAAGTTTTTACACTCTTCGATGCTAATTACATCAATCCCACGGCATTGCACATCCGTATAAAATCCGTATTTTATTATTATTTTTTTAATTGTACGTACATACATATAATTATGAAAACATTTTTTTAAATAGGTTTTTCTCGATGGTCTAATGAAACAATTGCCGTCATCTCCGACCAAATCCTTTTGAGAGAGTAAAATGAAAGTCTTTGTTGGATTTGGTCAAAATTTTCCGACTTTTTCTTTTTTGGAAGAGGACTGGGGGGGGGAGCTTCATCAGCTTTATGGATACAGAAAAGTGAAAATGTGCAAACTACACTATCGGCAGGGTCATTCCATGTCAACTCAACCAACGTTTTTGAGTCATGTCTTTCGATTTCACTCAAATTTTTTTTACAATATGTATATACCCACCCAGTAAGTAAAAACCACGCAATTAGTTTGGTCCTAGCCCCCTCAGGGTATGGTTGGGGGGGGGCTTCCATTATTTTCACATTGTCTCGAGGTACTCAACTTCAGCAGCCCAGTCCTCCAAAACTGTGATACTTTGATCAAAACTAATTTCGCAGTTCGAAAGGGCATTGCATTTAGAAATTTTTAAGCATTTTGAAATTTTCAAAAGTTGAATGTTGAACTTTTAAATTAAAAGTTCAAATTTCAAAATGGTGCTGTAAGTGGGAGCTACCATTTAAAATTTGGAAAAAATTTCCGTAGATGTACCTTTTGATGCTTTTTTGAAATATTCAAGTTTCGAGATGGGATCTCTCAATAGAGGGGCAGCACCCCACCCTCAATTTTGGGCAAAACTTTCGAAAGAAAATCAGGGGCATGTGATATATCGAATTCCATGTTTTTGGTGACGCTGAACACGAATATGACGTCGGATTTTTGATAGGACCCCATCCACGACCCCCAGCACCTCCCCAAGGGGAGTAAAAGTTCAAAAAAGCGGTTTGTTTGTGTGACACATGGAATAGTATGTTTTTGGTGACGCTGAACACGAATCTGACGTCAGATTTTCGATTGGACCCGTCCACGGCCCCCAGTACCTCCCCAAAGAGGATGACCCCCCCCCCCGAAAAATGGTTTCATTCGTGTGACACATGAAATAGTATGTTTTCGATATCGCTGAACACGAATATTGCCTTAGTTTTTCGAATCGACTTAACCCATGGCCTCCAGAACCTCCCCCAATAGGTTAAAGTCAAAAAAAATTTGGGCGCCGTGGATGGGGTCCAATCATAAATCTGACGTCATATTCGTGTTCGGGAGGTTCGATTCATATGGAAAAGACTCCTCGTTTACCAAAAACAATAATTTACACCAGAATCCATTTTTACCCCCTCTGTAAGTTTTTTCAATTTTTGACCACGACCCACCTCAAATTTTTTATTGAAAAATATAGATATGTTTTCTAGTGGTCAAAAACACGCTTAAAAATGCTATTCCCATTTTTGTGCGGAATCATGGTCATCGCTAAAACGGGTAAACAAAGCTAAAAAACGCCATTTTGAAAGGAAAATATGGGGGAGGGGGGTGAAAATTTTTGTGGGGATACCTCTTACGGATGTCTACAACGTACAACATACTAAAAAATTAAGTAAATCGGTTCACATGGGGCTCAGAAGATAATTTTTATTGTAATTTCAGAAAAGGGGAAGTTTCTCAAAAACGGGGGGGTCTGGGGGTCTGAAACTTTCCTGACGGAAGGTGCTCAAAGGTACCCACCTTCCATGCAAATATATATCAACCCTGAAGCTCTCGGAGGCAAATTCGCCATGCTTATCCACCTAGATATAGCATTTGGAAATTTTTTGACGGGTCATTCCATGTCAACTCAACCAACGTTTTTGAGTCATGTCCTACGATTTCGCTGAAATTTTTTTTACAATATATCCCCACCCAGTAAGTAAGAACCCCGCAGTTGGTTTGTTCCTAGCCCCCTCAGGAGTTGGGTGGGGGGGGGTTCATTATTTTCACATTGTCTCGAGGTACTCAACTTCAGCAGCTCATTCCTCCAAAATTATGATACTTTGGTCAAAACTGATTTCACAGTTCGAAAGGGCATTGCATTTACAACTTTTTAAGAATTTTGAAATTTTCAAAAGTTGAAAGTTGAACTTTCAAATTGAAAGCTCAAATTGAAAATGGCGCTGTAAGTGGGAGCTACCATTTAAAATTTTGAAAAAATTTCCGTAGATGTACCTTTTGATGCTTTTTTGAAATATTCAAGTTTCGAGATGGGATCTCTCAATAGTGGGACAGCACCCCACCCCCAATTTTGGGCAAAACTTTCGAAAGAAAATCAGGGGCATGTGATATATCGAATTCTATGTTTTTGGTGACGCTGAACACGAATATGACGTCAGATTTTTGATAGGACCCCATCCACGGCCCCCAGCACCTCCCCAAGGAGGGGTAAAAGTTCAAAAAAGCGGTTTGTTCGTGTGACACATGGAATAGTATGTTTTTGGTGACGCTGAGCACGAATATGACGTCCGATTTCTGATTGGACTCCGTCCACTAAGGAACTAAATACCAGGTATGGAGATACGCCATCTTTGGTTATAGAAAAAAATTTTAAGGACTCAATTTATTAATAATAACAATTTTTTTGGGGGATCGTCCCCTTTGGGGAGGTGCTGGGGGCCGTGGATGGGTCCAATCAGAAATCGGACGTCATATTCGTGTTCAGCGTCACCAAAAATATGGGATTCGATATATCACATGCCCCTGATTTTCTTTCGAAAGTTTTTCCCAAAATTGGGGGTGGGGTGCTGCCCCTCTATTGAGAGATCCCATCTCGAAACTTGAATATTTCAAAAAAGCGTCAAACGGTACATCTACGGAAATTTTTTCAGAATTTTAAATGGTAGCTCCCACTTACAGCACCATTTTGAAATTTGAACTTTCAATTTGAAAGTTCAACTTTCAACTTTTGAAAATTTCAAAATGCTTAAAAATGTCTAAATGCTATGCCCTTTCGAACTGCGAAATTAGTTTTGATCAAAGTATCATAGTTTTGGAGGAATGGGCTGCTGAAGTTGAGTACCTCGAGACAATGTGAAAATAATGGAAGCCCCCTCCACCCGACCCCTGAGGGGGCTGGGACCAAACTAATTGCGTGGTTTTTACTTACTGGGTGGGTATATATTGTAAAAAAAATTTCAGCGAAATCGAAAGACATGACTTTCAAAATCGCCTTTTTTTGTTTGAGTTGACATGGAATTACCCTGCTTACGTTTATACTAATTTTTTAATATTTGCACTAAAGACAATGACCAATTGACCAACATGATCATCAATACACTCGTCAACTCATCAGTAATTATAATGAAAAAAATAATTACTCACTTTTGATCGCCCACGTAGAATGATTTCCAAGATGCAACTTGAACAAATCAAAATCCTGTTTACACGCAGTATTCTCCGTAGGATCCATTTTAAACTTCGTCTGTGCCTCGAAGAATAACTCCGAAAGCCATCTCTTTCGAAGAAAGGCGGATTCAGCATAATCCACATCATCCGAGCATATTTCATTTTCGCTTCTTACGTCATAATCATTAAGTTTGGCAGAAATTCCACAAAACAAAATACTTGCCACGAAGTAGCTTCCGATCACACTACGTATCATTATTACGAACTTTCAAAGTAGCATTGCAATTTAATACATAATAATAATGAAAACGAAATGAGACTGGGCAGGTGTTGAAAATAGATCTGTCGTTATTTTTGAATTTGTTTAAAATGCAGTAGATGACCTCGTGAAAGTTCTTGACCAACCACTATAGTTGGAGAGGAAGCCTTGGCAGCTTCAAAAAATTAACATACTTGTACCAAACTTGAACGCGAGAAGTGTTATCAGCACATTCAATCAGTAGCCCTCGTCTTATTCTGCATGCCCAACACATTTTCCCATAAGTTTTCTAACAAAGTTGTCTGTTTTCAGATTGCAGATATGCATACATAATAGACAATTAAGTTATGATAATTTTTGACTCACTTAAAAGTTCCAGTATGTTTAAACCACTGCACTTCCAATTTGCGTTTTAAAATTGAAAAAAAAACTACAGGGTCCAGTGCCCACACTTGACATTGAAAATTACTTCGAAGAGGTGCTACTTAATTACCTATTACGGATGCGTTTCGATAGGTACCACCTACGTCGCCTTCGCCCTTCGGGCTTACCAAAATATACAAACAAATTAATTACATATATATCCAGTTCTATTTTATGAACTAAATATAATTCGTAAATAGGTGGATACATATGAGTAGATGTGTAGTTTAGTAACGCCCGAGTACGAGAATGTATTGTTCATGAAACGTCAAAACGTGCCGCGTAATGCGTATACCTATTCTTTTGTGCGATTTTTAAAGATCGAGTAGGTAATACTTGTAGAATTAGTAATCCAAAGTGCCCTCTTCAATTTTCCTATCAGTTTCATACTTATTTTTAATATTTCTACCATCACGGCGATTTCACCAGTGCGTAATTAGCCTTTCAATTGTGGGTGAGTACGAAGTTTATATAAGTACATACATACCTACTACAAACGTGTTTAAAATATGTATTATGCAGGTTAGGGTAGACCCCTCCCCCTCCACAAAAAAACCGCTGCGAATATTGACCAAGTTTGAAAGTTACTGAGAAAATTTTTAGCTCTGGATGTGCACCTGGAGAACAGCTTTATTGGGCTCTCAGAGAGGAGGCATTTTCGAAAAAATCGTAGTTTTTTCGCTCCTGTCGCAACACAACCTGTTTTCGGAAAATTTAGGCGGTAAAAAAAACGCATTTCCAAACTATAGTTTTATAGCCATGAAGCAACGGCCACCAATCGAAAAATTATGAAAAAATTATCTACCGTCGATAGATAATTGGATACAAAATGCGAAAACAATTTTTTTTTTCGTTCTTTTTTTTCAGATTTTGACTTTATTACACATTGAGGGGCCGTTGCTGCGGTGTAAAAAAAATGAAAGTTCACTTCTCTTACCTAACGGCACAATAAATAATAAAATTTGAAAATAATCACAAGTTAGTTCTGTCCTATAAGTGCCTAATCATAGCAATAGGCAACACTTTAGACATATTTACAATGAGCCTCTTCAAGGTTAAAATCGAGAGTGGGAAAATGGAAGGTTTAGAAGGACGCTAGGTAATACCTTTACCTACGTAGCTTTATTATGTAATTTTCGATAGAGTATACGGACGTGCGTTTGAACTGTTTCTTTTCTTTTATATGATATTTCAATCATGTTACTTTTTGTAATGTAATAGTCGAATAATTGAACATTAATTATAATGATTTAACTTTCGACTCGCGAGTGTAATTATTCCTCCGAATGGATTAGTTTTTATCTTCGAGTTCGAGTAATGACAATAATGGAGTAAGAGAATATTTACGAGTGCACCGGCTAGGGTGAGGCAAAGGCCTCTACCCTTAGCTATGGTCGGTATTTAGGTTCTTGCTCTGATAGTCTATAGAAAAGACTTCCTTTGATTTTAAATTAAAATGACCAAGGTAATGGTATAAATTTATTCTTCAATATTAGATAATCCATGTAAGGATTTTTAAACCTGACACATAATTCAGTTGATCTATGTAAAGATCTATCCGCCTTTAATAACCATATTTAATCTTCGAATTAAAACAGGATCGTAATTTA
Source organism: Planococcus citri (assembly GCF_950023065.1). Lineage (NCBI taxonomy): Eukaryota > Metazoa > Arthropoda > Insecta > Hemiptera > Pseudococcidae > Planococcus > Planococcus citri. The sequence continues at coordinate 5,133,515 of NC_088681.1, read as the reverse complement.
TAATCACTCTTCGATGATCATATCGTGGGATATATCGCACCTTGGGAGTAATAAGGTCACATCTCAAAAAAAATTGATTTTGACATTTTTGCATTTTTGGGGTTTGTATGACCCCCCTCAACCAAAAATAACACTATGAGTTGTGTAGCAGCTCCCTCTAAGAACTACATGGCTGCTCATTCTAGTTACCAAAAACATTTGTTATTATTTTCGGTTGTTATTTATTTTTATCAAATATACATACGTTACGACTCAACGACTCATCAGCTCTTCCAAATTCATATGTACCATTACGGTACAAATTGGTGATCCCGACGTTCAACGCCTACTCAACACAGCGATGGAATTACGCCATTCCTAATCCAGTATCGTGTATCACAAACAAAATCATCTGTAAGTAAACTTGATTTCAATCACTCTCAACAAACGACAACGACGATGACGAAATCACTGACGCCACTTCGGCCAGAATAATTTCAATTTCAATCCACAAAATGACCAGCCTGGGTGCAAGAATCCGAAACGACGTGGAGTAGTGAGCCCCATACGCTATGTCAAAATACACTCGCCTCATCGGACAAATCAACCAACAATCTCAATGCAAATATCAAAAATTCAACTGTCAGTCTCCAGTAGTTCTCAATTTGCAATCTGGTCAGACATTCTCATAGATGCAACCTCAATCGTCCTGAATCAACATTTTTTCTGCAGAATCAACAAATTTCAACATCAGTCATCTACCACAACCAATTCAAAATCGACTCATTCTGTCTCATTGGTTTTCGAGATCGCGGTTTCTCCGCTGGAGGGGGAGTTATGTAGCAGCTCCCTCTAAGAAATACATGGCTGCTCATTCTAGTTACCAAAAACATTTGTTATTATTTTTGGTTGTTATTTATTTTTATCAAATATACATGCGTTACGACTCAACGACTCATCAGCTCTTCCAAATTCATATGTACCATTACGGCATTACGGTACAAGTTGGGTACAATATGTGGATCTTGTAAAAAACGCAAATGGCCTAACTCAAAATCCCAACAACATTGCAAGTTGTTTGGAGCTTTAAGGTGACATCTCAAAAAACTCCACCTTTTTTGAGCAAATTTCGTACATACAAAGTGTTAACAAACAGTTTTGATTGTTTTGAATGTTTTTCAGATAGAAATAGACACAAGAAGTGCATTTTTTATTGGTTTACACAAAATGGAAAAAAATTTTTAAATTAATCACTTTTCAGAAAAATGTATTTGCATATATAATGAAATTTTAGTTTTTTGAGAAAAACTCAAAAACTAAGCACTCTAGAAAAAAACTAACGACATTATGTCGACTGGAAATTTAATTTTCTACAAATTTGTTATCATGAAATTTTTTTTGGACGCTTCCTTTCGCCTCCACATCAACTTTAATGAAAGGTTCTAACTCAAAATGTTTTCCAAACATTGAAATATTTCCTCTTCAGGATTTCATTTTTCAAAGTATTCTTATGCTAAATGAAAGTAAGATACCCAATCTTTAAAATGAGATGCTATTCATTCCTCACAATTAATTATAAGTTGATGAAAATAATGTATCAAGTTTTAAAAAAGAAGAAAATCGCTCTCCTGTAAAATTTCATTTTTTTGAGATGTGACCTTATTACTCCGGAGGTGCGATATGTATTCCCAAAATGTGCTTTTAGCTTACAAGGGTACCTCTTGAGGTGTCCGCCTCCGATTTGATTCTAAAACCCCAAAATCCAAATTTTCAGCTGCCCAAGTTCATTTTTCGATTTTTGGCGAATTTTTGAAAATCCAAAATTGACTATTTTGGTGATTTATGCTTTTTTTAAAAAAAAGTACGTACTTGATCAGTAAAAATGTTCAAAATGAGTCCTAAAACTGATATAAACCCCCAAATCCAAATTTCGACATTTCCAGCTATTCTGGAGGCTCCAGCGCTATTTTTCAATTTATCCAGAAATTTGAATTTGCTCCAGAAGGCGTGAATTTGAAGTTGAGCAGCTAAAAATCGAGTTGTGTGTTATACTCGACCTGTTTAACGACTTTATCCACATTTGAGCCGATTCGGGAGCGGACACCTCAAGAGTGGTCTTTTGACCAGCTTTTTTCATAATAAGAAATCCAAAATAATCAAAATTTTACCGTTTGCGAGGTAATTTTCGAAATTCGCGAATCGCTGTATTTTGAACACAACAAACCCCCTGAGGCCGAGTTCCGCCATTTCCAGCCATTCTGGAGCCTCCAGCGCGATTTTTAAATTTCTCCAGAATTTTCAATTTGCTCCAGAAGGCTTGAATATCGCACCTCGGGAGTAATAAGGTCACATCTCAAAAAAGTGAAATTTTACAGGAGAGTGATTTTCTTTTTTTCAAAAACTTGATTCATTATTTTCATCAACTTATAATCAATTGTGAGGAATGAATAGCATGTCATTTTGAAGATTGGGTATCCTACCTTCATTTAGCATAAGAATATTTCGAAAAATAAACTCTTAAAGAGGAAATATTTCAATGTTTGGAAAACATTTTGAGTTATAACCTTTCATAAAAAGTGATCTGGAGGCGGAGAAAAGCGTCCAAAAAAAATTTCATGATAACAAAATTGTAGAGAATTAAATTTCCAATCGACATAATGTCGTTAGTTTTTTTCTACAGTGCTTAGTTTTTGAGTTTTTCTCGAAAAACTAAAATTTCAATATATATGCAAATTAATTTTTCTGAAAAATGTTCTATTTTAAAATTTTTTTGTTTTGGAACAAACCTACAAAAAATACACTCCCTGTGATTATTTTACATCTTGAAAACGTTCAAAACTATCGAAACTGTTTTCTAACACTTTGTATATGCGAATTTTACTCAAAGAAAGAGGAGTTTTTTGAGATGTGACCTTATAACTCCAAACAACTTGCAATGTTGTAGAAATTTTGAGTTAGGCCCTTTGCATTTTCTACATGATCTAAGCAGCATACCCGACTCAAAGTGTTATTTTTGGTTGCAGGGGGTCATGCAAACCCCAAAAATGCAAAAACATCAAAATCGATTTTTTTTGAGATGTGACCTTATTACTCCCGAGGTGCGATATGAAGTTGGACAGCTAAAAATCGAGTTGTGTGCCATACTCGACTTTTTTAACGAATTTATCCTTATTTGAACCGATTCTGGAGCGGACACCTCAAGAGTGGTTTTTTGACCAGTTTTTTACCGGCTTTTCGAAGAAAAGTCAGGTACTGTATTTGTCTCAACTGTGACAGTTTCAGTCCGGAGTAAATTTTCTTTGCGTTTTGGGGTGTTGGGATCATTGTGGGACCATTAGTTTTTTTTCAGGTTTCCTTAAAGTTTATATATATATTTGCTCGCGACCAGACATGTCAACTATGCATGGCATATATGCTGAAAAGTGAACAAAAATTTAAAATTGGCATAATTTCTGTTCTAAATCACTTACCAAAATTTTATTTGCAGATTCAATCTAATAGGGTAAAAGCAGGTAATATGGGGTTGCTAGTAATACGGGGTACCCGCTTTTTTCGTATTCTGTGGGTGCTATCTAACAGGAAAAAATTTAAGGAGTGTTTTTAAATGATTCTAAGATGATCTGATCAGACCCGGAGGCGATTGGTCACGTGTACTCTTTTTTATTCGTCGGTGGTGACTTTTTCATGCAACCCCAAAACAGATACGTCAAGTTTTTTGAACGTTTTCGCGAAAAATACATATTTTTTTGAAATTTCAAGTAGAGTGTCGGAAAGAGCCATGATTTTACTATCTATTTCATATTTTACTTTTTCAGTGAGTCGTTTTTCTGAATTGAAAAAAAAATAGAACATTTTTGGCGTTAAAATTTTTACATGCTGGTAATATGGGGTACCTTGTTTTTTTGCAGATTTTTGACATATTCTGAACCAAAACACTAACAAATGTAAAAATTATGAATAAAAATAATTTTTCCTGTTTGTTTTATTCGTTTATTTTCATTTTTACAAATACTTCATGTTATCTGCCATTTTTTGGTAAATTTTCAACAATTTTTTTGAAAAATCAAAAAATTATGAAAAAAATCATGGGAAACCATGGTATGTGCGTGAAATAAATGTAAAAACTGGAAAACATTTTTGTTTGGCTTTTCAAAGGTCATTTCATTGTAGTTTTTATTGGTACCCCATATTAACTGCACTTTTTCAAAAATGTCGATTTTGAACTTTTTTTTCAAAAAAAAATTAAAAATAGTAAAAATGATTTTTAGTGGCCACAATTTTTATCACAGATGGGTAAATGTTTGAATTTTCGAATGTCGCAAAAATTTTCATTTTTCATCAATTTCTCTCCATTCAGGAAGAGTTTGAACTTATGTACCCCATATTACCTGCACTTACCCTATTTAAAAAATCTATGTGTTGAAAAAAGTATTCAGATTTTTAGGCTAAATTTTGAAGAAAAATTTTGAAAATGGAGTTGAAATAATTTGAATTTAAAAAAAGTTAAGACACCACAAGAAAGCTTGGACACCATAAAAATTTTTGATGTTTTTAATTTTTCCATGGGCCAATAAAATACTGAAAAATTTCAAGTCAAATTTGTTGTCGTGTACACTCAGGATCGATGTATTTGCATACATATCCACCAGCGCATCACATTCTACTTACTACAAATTGACTGTAGACCCTGCGTTCATCCTCGCGCCTTGATTTCTAAGCCATGCGCCCTCTGGTGGAAGTTTCTGAAAACTCATAGTTGACTTGTATAGTAAAATTAACCCATGACTTGTCAACTATAGTTGACAAGTAGGTCAGTCCACTTGTATAGTAAAATTAACCCATTGATTAGTTGACAAGTCTGGATACTAATACCTATATATATATATATATATATATATATTTGCTTGTGACCAGACATGTCAACTATGCTTGGCATATATACTGAAAAGTGAACAAAATTTTAAAATTGGCATAATTTCTGTTCTAAATCAATTATCAAAATTTTATTTGCAGATTCAATTTAATATTTAAAAAATCTATGTGTTGGAAAAGGTAATCAGATTTTTAGGCTAAATTTTGAAGAAAATTTTTGAAAATGGAGTCGAAGTAATTTGAATTTTAAGGAAGTTAAGACACCACAAGAAAGCTTGAACAGCATAAAAATTTTTAATGTTTTTAATTTTTCCATGGGCCAATAAAATACTGAAAAATTTCAGGTCAAATTTGTTGTCGTGTACACTCAGGTTCGATGTATTTAGATACATCTCCACCAGTGCATCACATTCTACTCACTACAAATCGACTGTAGACCCTGCGTTCATCCTCGCGCCTTGATTTCTAATCCATGCGCGCTCTGGTGGAAGTTTCTGAAAACTCATAGTTGACTTGTATAGTAAAATTAACCCATGACTTGTCAACTATAGTTGAGAAGTTGGTCAGTCCACTTGTATAGTAAAATTAACCCATTCAATAGTTGACAAGTCTGGATACTAATACCTATATATATTATATAAATATTCTAGGGGGTAAACTCGTAACTTTTTTCTAGATTAACCAGCAAACTCATAACGTTTTGACAAACTCGTAACCTTTTTAGGACGTGACTTTTCGATGAGGTGCCATATGAATCTACAAGGTGTGGGGAGTCTACTGGCAAAGTTTGAGCAGGGACGTGAGATTGCTGTTTATACAATTTCACTTTTGACTCAATTTTCAAATGAGTACATAGCCTAATTAACAGGTATGAGGATATGAGGAAAAGGTTTTTATTGCCAAGAATCATTTTTTACGTTTTTTACGTTCTTTTTGGTGATTTTGGTGGTTGAAGATGTCCTCTTTCACATGGCGTGGTCAAAAATCGTCTAAAATAAATTTTTGACTGCTGAATTTTAATTTTAAGTTGATTATACAGGTCCAAATTTTCGTGTTTTTCAATCTAAACATTGATTTTATGGGAAAAGTATGTACCCTAGGAAAAAAATGCAATGAAGGAAATTGTAGAGAATTAAATTTCCTTTCTGCTCAGAGCTGGTTATTTTTCTGTAGGATGCTTTGTTAAAAAAGCATTTGCGAAAAACAGAGACGTATGAGACTTTAAAAAAAAAGCTTTTCTGAAAAATTGATGTTTTGGCAATGAAATACCTTTCCACAGGTGACCCAAAAATCAAGTTAACGAATATAACGCGGCCTAACATCGAGTACTATCAGGCCTATGGGGTGATGCGTCGAGCGTATGCACAGCAACGAAGTTACAGAGGGGTCTTGAGATTGCTGTTTATACAAAACGTTATGAGTTTACCTGTATGCGGCTATATATATATGTGTTTATGTACCAATTTTGTGGCAGAGTAAACTCGAAACCTATGAAATTTTGAACAAAGTGCTTTATCCCTCCCGACTGGTGTATTGCCGAAATTTTGAGATTTCGAGTTTTATTAAAATCGGTTTAGGCGTTCCTTACAAGGGAAGCCCCCCACATGAGAATCTCCGATTTGAACGAAACTGGGACTGTTGGAAAGAGGACCTCAAAAAACACCCATCCACCAATTTTCAGCTGCTCAAGTTGATTTTTCGATTTTTGGCGAATTTTTGAAGTTTTGTGTACACAGGAAAAGATGTACAATTCACAAAATGGGAAAAAACTACAAATATCCATCTCTCCCGCGTATCAACTCCCGGAGCTCAAATTTGGGCAAAAGGTAGTCTTCTAGATACCTGATCGACTCATACCACCATTGGCCGGATCCGGCCTTCCGGTCAGTAAACAGAATTTTTTACTTTTTTTCTCATATTTTCGGTGAATTTGAAAAATAGCCGTTTCTCTCCACCACATGAATTTGAGCAGCTAAAATTTTGGCCGAAGGGTTTATGCTTGATACCTAATCGATTAATACTACCGTCGGCCGGATCTGGAATTTACATGTGAAAGCATATTTTTTGCCCACCTGGTTTTTTATGCCTGTCATTGGAAAAATTGAAAAACCTGTTACAGCAGCTCATCTAATGCACTTCCAGGGCACAAATTTTGGTCAAACGATCTGTGCTAGATACCAAATCGACCCGTGCTACCATTGGCCGGATCCGGCCTTCCAGTCAGTAAACAGCATTTTTTACTTTTTTTCTCATATTTTCGGTGAATTCGAAAAATGGCCGTTTCTCCCCACCACATGAATTTGAGCAGCTAAAATTTTGGCCGAAGGGTTTATGCTTGATACCTAATCGATTAATACTACCGTCGGCCGGATCTGGAATTTACATGTGAAAGCATATTTTTTGTCCATCTTATTTTTTATTACATGACAACGGAAGATTTCAATAAGAGTACAATATTACATCTTAAAAATCATAGGTCGATGTTATCGAGTCATTAAACAAAACGTAGCCTGAAATCAAGGTATGTAATTATTACAAAAATGTGACTCGATGAGGCAGTGCTGTATACAACTACTGCTGCCACACCAGCCACATTTTATCAAAGGCTGTCTATTGCATTCGGTGCATGTGCCTGCAACATTTCTCAAGTATTCGGCAGGCGTCGGAATTTTGTTTTTGGAAAAGGATGGTGTGGGTCTTTCGGACAAGTAGCCACATTTCTACCACGCATACTTGATCAATGGCTTGAAATTTTAGCTGCTCAAATTTATGTGGTGGAGAGAAACGGCCATTTTTCAAATTCACCGAAAATATGAGAAAAAAAGTAAAAAATGCTGTTTACTGACCGGAAGGCTGGATCCGGCCAATGGTAGCACGGGTCGATTTGGTATCTAGCACAGATCGTTTGATCAAAATTTGAGCCCTGGAAGTGCATTAGATGAGCTGCTGTAACAGGTTTTTCAATTTTTCCAATGACAGGCATAAACAACCAGATGGGCAAAAAATATGCTTTCACATGTAAATTCCAGATCCGGCCGACGGTAGTATTAATCGATTAGGTATCAAGCATAAACCCTTCGGCCAAAATTTTAGCTGCTCAAATTCATGTGGTGGAGAGAAACGGCCATTTTTCAAATTCACCGAAAATATGAGAAAAAAAGTAAAAAATTCTGTTTTCTGACCGGAAGGCCGGATCCGGCCAATGGTAGCACGGGTCGATTTGGTATCTAGCACAGATCGTTTGATCAAAATTTGAGCCCTGGAAGTGCATTAGATGAGCTGCTGTAACAGGTTTTTCAATTTTTCCAATGACAGGCATAAACAACCAGATGGGCAAAAAATATGCTTTCACATGTAAATTCCAGATCCGGCCGACGGTAGTATTAATCGATTAGGTATCAAGCATAAACCCTTCGGCCAAAATTTTAGCTGCTCAAATTCATGTGGTGGAGAGAAACGGCCATTTTTCAAATTCACCGAAAATATGAGAAAAAAAGTAAAAAATTCTGTTTTCTGACCGGAAGGCCGGATCCGGCCAATGATAGCACGGGTCGATTTGGTATCTAGCACAGATCGTTTGACCAAAATTTTAGCTCTGGAAGTGCATTAGATGAGCTGCTGTAACAGGTTTTTCAATTTTTCCAATGACAGGCATAAAAAACCAGGTGGGCAAAAAATATGCTTTCACATGCAAATTCCAGATCCGGCCGACGGTAGTATTAATCGATTAGGTATCAAGCATAAACCCTTCGGCCAAAATTTTAGCTGCTCAAATTCATGTGGTGGGGAGAAACGGCCATTTTTCAAATTCACCGAAAATATGAGAAAAAAAGTAAAAAATTCGGTTTACTGACCGGAAGGCCGGATCCGGCCAATGGTAGCACGGGTCGATTTGGTATCTAGCACAGATCGTTTGATCAAAATTTGAGCCCTGGAAGTGCATTAGATGAGCTGCTGTAACAGGTTTTTCAATTTTTCCAATGACAGCCCTAATAGAAAAAATACTAGTAGTTCAATGAAAAAAAAAGAACTAGTTGTAACTAGTGATATTTTGGCACTCTGATTAGTAGTTCAAACTGGTTAACTAGTAGTTGGAACTGATCAAATCGTACTTGAATTGCCCTCATTGAAAAATGCGAGAAAATATATTAATTAAATTAATTAATGGCTGAATCTACGTTTCTTCATTAAAACAAGCATAGTACAGCACAGTGCTAGGAAACCTCATCCTAAAAATCAATTTTGAGAGTAAAAAATTTTTTGCCCCAAGTAGGGCTCGAACCCACGACCAGTCAGTCACTCACTACCAGTTACACACTTACCTAGACCACTTGGCTATCCCCGCTGTTGGAAGTATAGGTACTAAAAGGCCAATATAATTGCTTTAACTCTGGACTTAGTAAATTTTTTGAATAGCAAAATTGTTTCATGAAGTATATTTCTCCTGTTATTCATACACTATCGCTGGGCTTATGTATGATGACAACAAAATTTCATCATGCTGCACTCATCACAAATGTAGTTTTTCAATTTAATTTGTATTTTTTGAAAAAATGATTGCATTATTTTTTAATGTCATGATTTTTTTGCGGCTTACTTCCGCAATGAAAATTTTCATACCTATCACTAGAGCTAGGATTTTTATGATAATGCTTTTTTTTTCTAGCTGCACCCCATACGGCATAAATAGGTACATTTTCTTTGCAATTGATTTCATTCTGAAACGAATGGTGAAAGTTGATAGTTAGTGCTTTTTTTATGGAGGGGGGTGTGTGTTATGCTATAAAACCCCTATTTTTGGTTAAAAAGGCAGAAATTTTGCTTATTTTGTGTTTTTTTTTCATTGTTTTGACGCACTTGTTGGATAAAAAATTAGTAAAATTACAGCAATTAGGCCTACTTCCAAAAATACTAAAATTCATCAACTTTTTGCACATTTTTGAAAAAAAAATAAAAAAAATGAATTATTTCAAAAAAACGAGAGAAAAAAACTGAAAAATAAAAGTTTTATAGTTTTAATTTAGTTTCAGTTTTTCTTTATTTTTTTCATTTTCTTCTTTTAGTTCATTTTGGTTAATGTTGTGCATTATATTCAAGGCCTCGAGGGAGGTATCTCACTGGGTTTGAAAATAAAACCTTCATTTTGATATGAAACATGGTAGGATTTGATAGCACTTTTTTTGCCTTTTTCTTGCTTTTTTTATAGCATATGAAACGTGTCTGATGGCGCTTAAAATCCTAGCCCTACCTATCCCACATTTTACTGCTTTTGTTTATAGTATGTGTTTCCACTCATTTTCTATAAAATAAATGAATAATGAGAAGGGAGAATTGGCTGACATTAAGAACTGATAAGAACTGATAGTTGAACAGTAACAACTAGTAGTGATCCAGCACAAACTAGTAATCAGTACTGATAAATCAGCAGTGAATCAGTATGAACTAGTAGTGACGCAGTAATAATTAGTAGTAAGTACTGATAAATTAGCAGTGAACCAGTATGAACTGGTGGTGAGGTAGTACACACTAGTAATAAGTACTGATAAATTATCAGTTAACCAGTATAAACTAGTGGTAAAGCAGTACTTACTAGTAATAACTGGTAAGAAACTAGTAGTATTTTCACCTACTACTAGTATTTTTTCTATTAGGGAGGCATAAAAAACCAGATGGGCAAAAAATATGCTTTCACATGTAAATTCCAGATCCGGCCGACGGTAGTATTAATCGATTAGGTATCAAGCATAAACCCTTCGGCCAAAATTTTAGCTGCTCAAATTCATGTGGTGGAGAGAAACGGCTATTTTTCAAATTCACCGAAAATATGAGAAAAAAAGTAAAAAATTCTGTTTACTGACCGGAAGGCCGGATCCGGCCAATGGTGGTATGAGTCGATAAGGTATCTAGAAGACTACCTTTTGCCCAAATTTGAGCTCCGGGAGTTGATACGCGGGAGAGATGGATATTTGTAGTTTTTTCCCATTTTGTGAATTGTACATCTTTTCCTGTGTACACAAAACTTCAAAAATTCGCCAAAAATCGAAAAATCAACTTGAGCAGCTGAAAATTGGTGGATGGGTGTTTTTTGAGGTCCTCTTTCCAACAGTCCCAGTTTCGTTCAAATCGGAGATTCTCATGTGGGGGGCTTCCCTTGTTAGATATTTCAGATTAAGTGATTTTTTTTGCCATTTTTGCGTCCTTTTGCAGACTTCTTCATTAGTTCTGTTTTTGGTATACCTATTTTTAAATATTTTGCTTAGCAATAATCACTATAGTCTGTTCACCAAAAGAAGGTACCGAGTCTAAACGAAAAGTTTTGTATTTTCAGCCAAATATTTGCGTTGCAAATTCACTGAGAACTGAGGGTGCGTTTACTGTAAAGTACAAAACACATTATCATGTTACATAAATTGAAAAAGTATCTGGAATGAAGTACAAATTCTGATCTGGAATGAAATGAAATATTGAATAGGGGTATTTAGTTGAAATGAAATAGGAAAATTGAGGTGAAAATGAAATGTAGTATTGAAAATTTGAATAATCTCTTGCTGTTTATTGTAAGCGTACCTCGAATTCTCAATGATGGCCTCAATCGCAGCGCAAATATTTGGCCGCAAACAGAAAATTTTCTGTTCAGCTCGGTACCTTCTTTTGGTGAACAGACTATAACGTCTGTCTTTATACCCAAACGATTTCTCAGTTTATTTCTTGTTAGAAACTCGATGGAAAATCGGTTCAGGTGTTCCTTTGACATTTCAGCTTAGGTAGGCTTTGTTGATTTTTTTTGTTATTTTTGCAGACTTTTGCAGACTTCCTCATCAGTTTTGTTTTTGGTATACCTATTTTTTTTAAAGCATAAATGTTTTGCTTAGCAATAATCACTAATGTCTATCTTAATACCCAAACGATTTCTCAGTTTATTTCTTGTTAGGAACTCGATGGGTAATGATGGGCCGATTATTAATCGATTAATCGGGCCTGAAACTCTTTCGATTAATCGATTATTTTAAAAAAAATAATCGATCATGTTTTCTACGAAAAGTCGGTTCTCTCACGCTAGTTGCGTGAGTGTTTTTTTCATAATAAAAATATCCAAAAATTAAAGGGAGGCCCAAGAAAGGCTGGAAATGGCGAAATTCGCTCTCGTGTGGTTAATTAATGACTAGATACAGCAATTTGCAAAAATTTCAAAAATTTTCTCACAAACGAGGAATTTTTGGTTTTTGGATATTTTTATGACTAGACTCCGTGTATTTCGATATAATTAAAACACACACCTTAAATATACACACAATTAACGATGCATTTGATTAATTGTACCTTATGATATAAATAACGTTGCTGTACATATTCTACGTAAGTTAACAATACATGGTAATTGGTAATTACGACACAATGATGATAAAGTTGAAGCGTTCGCGACTAACCTTATTGAATATGCCCGAAAGTAGTATTATTTTAATTATAAACGATAATAAAGACTCTGAATAATCCTTTTATGAAGGAATTATTGGAAATATCATAAAATGCACATGAATATCAAAAATGATCGTTGAAGCTTTCCGCGAAGTAGCGACCATTGACAAAGATAACTAGGTATATGCGCCTAGTTATACCACAATGAAAGGACTAAGAAGGGAAGGTGTTTCGGCACCTACGGATTCCTAAGTAGTGATGAGAGCTACTCAATCTCCGAGGCTCGATGCTAGCTTGGAAGATTGAGTCACTCCCATCGCGAGTAGGGATATCTCATTTATGAGTAATTATACACATAGATGGGGACAGATATATGATATGTGGCAACACCTAGAGTTGCAAGGCATATTGCTCCCTCACAAACCCTAAAAGTGGCCTTGGATTTTGACAGCAATAGCATAGATCGATGCAGAATCTCAAATACTTATGTATGAGTACTTTCATTATACAGTCTCCTCCATGTAGGTAGTCGGATTAAATAGGACAAAACATGAAATTAACATGGGAAAAATCCGTTTTTGTCATTAACCAGTTGAGTTTCAAGAAAAATTAATGAAACGTTTTTTGTAGACATTAAAATAAGCCAGTTGACAAAGTTTATATGAAGTTTCTAGCTTCAGCAGCTTCTGAGAAAAGCTCGAAAAACTGATTTTTCCTATGCTAATTTTGCTTTCTATCCCCCTTAAAATAATGTAAACAAACCTTCTACGGATATTGTGACATCAGTACTTGGTAGCCCTATACATATATTGAGTGACTACAGATTTTTTTTTCAAAACTCGTTGAAGCATGATTTTTCCCCTGAAAAATGTGTTTTTTCGCTATTGTGAGCAAGGTAGGTGAGGTGGTTGACTCCTTTAATGGTGTCCAACAATGTTTCATCAAAATTTCAGAAATCCGAGGACAGGGGCATTTCACCTGTTTTACCCAGGAATACCCTTTCAGCTATCTTGATATAAGCACAAATACTTCTGCGCGTGTATGTTTTACGATCACGCGGTATAAATGAATTTTCAATTATTACACAATTCTGAGGTAAAATTTTACGCTGAACAACTTGGTTCTCTTCAATTTCCGCCATTTGTCCATATTTTTGGAGAAAAACGTAAAAAAAAAGTGTTTTTTTGAGAGTTTTTTGAGCTTTAAAGCTTGCCCCACCACTCCAAATGGCCGGGTGATGACTTCTATAGAAAGTAGGCCTAAAGATACATATTTGACGAGAAAATCGTTTTTGTATGTTTTTTCGTTCCGGAGTAATGTCGATTCAAAGTTTTCTTTTGTCCGCCCTTCTCCCCCCATGCGATGAAAAATTCTGAAAAAATTCAGGGAGGTATCCCCATGTACCCTCTAACTATATTCGTTTACAGAATAAATTTATTTTAATTACGCGCTGATACAGAATTTTTCCCCTGAAAAACGCTATTTTTGGCCCCCCCTGGCTGGGGGAGTGGGGAGGGGGCTATGAGCCCAAAATTATTTTTTGGGGGTACTGAACATACCCTGTGAGTTTCGTCAAAATCCGAGGTTAAGGGCATTTTGCCTATCTTATCCGGGGGCTACCCTTTACATATATTTAATTTTTAAATTTAAATTTAACGTTAAAGTTATGTCTACCTCTGATAACTTATCATTTTTCTATAGATTCAGATACGAATCAATGAAAGAAAAAAAGCAAAGTTACTACAGAGGTGATTCGACCGAACCTCTTAAATCGGATACAATTGGCCAAACAATCGAACAAGCTGCCCATGAACATGCCAATGAGACGGCCATACTAATACACGGAGGGCAAAGATTAACCTATGCACAAGTCTTGGAAAAGGTTTCACCAGAGCATAATTAAAATCAAATCCTTGCTACGTATACTGTACAGAGTTGTGATAGAATATCATTATTCATTTATAGATTGACACTTTGGCCGCAGCCTTGATAAATTTGGGCTTGAAACGAGGCGACCATGTGGCCATTTGGGGATTCAATACCATCGAGTGGTATTTATCATTTTTGGCTGCATTTAGAGCTGGTATTGTTGTGGTACGATTCAGTTTCCTTCTTCTTGAAGATATTCGTCTCTTGGGACACCTTTTTTACAATGTACTAGATTTGGACTATATGCTTTGTTCAAACAAACAGGTGAATTTGAACCCACTATTTGAAAGTCCAGAAGTTTTGGCTTGTTTGAATGCAGGTGATGTGAAAGCTGTAATCATGGATGAACAGCATAATGGGCGTAATTTCTACGATATTTTGAAAAAAGCGATCCCAAATATTCAAGAACATGATTATAATACCCATATCACGACCAAACATGCTCCGTTACTCAAAACTGTGGTGATGTTTAGTGAAACGACCTACAAGTGAGAAATTTTACAACCTATGACTCACATTGATGCTGCAGTCATGATTTTTGTTTTTTTAATAACTCTTTTTTATTCACAATAGGCCCTAATGATCAATGAATTTTTGTTTCAGAGGTGTCTTCAGATGGAGAGATTTATTCGCTACAGTGACCAAAGACCAATTACAAAATATCAGAAATACTCAACAGGAAATCAGCCCTTTTGATATTTGCAATATTCAGTTCACTTCGGTATTGAAACTTTTGAAAAAAATTGTATTCGGAAATTTACATCTTATCTACAGGCTGGATATTTTGATCATGTTCTTATAGGGAACCACAGGTAAACCAAAAGGGGTTTTACTAAGGCATCACGGTATTGTGAATAATGCCAGATTTGTAGGAAACCGCTTAGAACTGTTCAAAAAAGTAAGTAATTATGTATTTCAGATCAAAGAAGTCAACAAGGAAATAACCTCACCAAGTCACCTTCATCTTCACTTTTCTATTTTTTTTTTTTTTTTATAGAAAGGACAAATTTTATGCCAAGTTCCATTTTTTCACGCATATGGAATGGTAGTTGGAGTTTTTGCATCCATTGTAACAGGATCTACAATTGTTGTCGTAAGTGTCAAGTTTAGCCCAAATAAATCAGTAGACTCGATTATCACAGACAAGTAATAATTCATGCTCATTGATCAGACTACTCTGTTCTCAATAAATTTACTCGTTTCTTGGTGTTACAGGTGTACTGTGGTTTATGGTACTCCAACAATGTTCATTGATCTTATCACGATAGTGAAAAATAGATCTCAAAATGATCCTCAAATATACAAAAAAATATCCTCGGTTGAACGATTCTTCAGTAGTGGAGCATTAATTTTGCCAGACACAATCGTGGAAATGAAAAAATTATTCAAAAATGCTAAATTTTCGGTAATGATGAATTTTCTACTGTTGCACTCAGTGAGTCTCTTTTTTTGGGTCCCAATTCGAAAGCTGAATTGAATATTTTCAATGTTTTTTCAAAATTGATGAACACGGAGAAAAAGCATTTTTGTAGTACTTTGAGAGGGTAATCGACGAATGATGTCAAAATCAGTGCTGTCCCACTCAAAAATTAAAAAAAAATCGATTTAAAAACTTATAATTTACTCGTAATAATAACCACGATGTCCACGAGTAAAAATTCTCAGTTTTAGTCCTTTTTATGACGTAGAATAGCATCTATACTATAAAGCTGCAAGAAAAATAAATACCCAAAAAATACCCAAAAAATTCCCAGCCCGATCTATGGCACCTAGAGAGCTAATTTTTTTTTTAATCGACAGCTTAACTTCTCCAGAATATAGGAAAAATACGCGAGGGCAACATTTTTGGAATTAAAGGGCCCAAATTTTGAGTTGAAATGGGCTGTTTTTGCCGTTTTTTCAATTATTCTCAAATTTATCAAGAACGAAAAAAGCTAGAAAGGCGGTTAATATCTCATTTTAAAGAGCATTAAATCCTGAACATTTCCCTCGATTACATTACCCCTCTGGGGTTTTTAGTTTTTGAGCTATTTTGAATCCAAATTTGAATTAGATTTGAATTAAATTATCTCGAAAACTAAATATGCTAGATGGGTACTGTGAACGAGGGAAATGTTCGAAATCTCATGCTCTGTAAAATGGTGAAAACAGATTAGCAAAAAGTTGCTCAGATCGTGCGATTTTGATCGTTTTTTTATGGCATCTTAAAATAAAAAACCGTTGAGAGGATGCGTGTACTTATACACCCACACAAGCATACACACAACCACCAACGTAAATGTACCGGACAACGCGAGTCGCGATGCCATGTCGTTGTTATTCCAGACGGGATCACCCGACATGCGCGCGCATAAAAATCTCCCACTCCTCCAACAATGGAATTCATACAATGCGAGGATTATGATTTTTGCAAATCGAAATCGAATCGATGAAGCGTGAAATTGTCAACAGATATTATTGTTAATGTTAATCCGCCTGTCTTCGGTGCTTTGTTTTTGCATCTATCATGTATCATTTTTTTATAAGGTAATTCAAATCGTCTGTCTGACTGTCCATTTTAAGCAGGGATGTTCCGTAAATTTACACATGTAAATTTACCTTTATTTTACACGTAAAATTACGTAAATTTACACGTGTAAAAAAACTCCCTTTTTTTTACACAGTGTAAATTTACACTTTTGCCAAAAAAATGTGAAAAAACATGAAAAATCGAAAAATCAAATGATGTATAAATATTATTATTAGTGTTATGAATCTTGGAATCTTGAATAAATGATTATGATAAATGATAATGCAATGCATGCATTATGCTAAGTCTAAACCTTCTCTGAGTCTGAACTAGAATAAAAAATTGCCATCTTCTTTTATTTTAGATAGGGATAGGCCTATATAATGTGATAATGCGGACTCCGGACAAATTTACCAGGTTTTTAATTAATTTAACTTTATTTTATACTCATTTATAGAGTGTTAATAACTCAAAATGTTCTTAAATTCGTTTACAATCTTCACATAATCACTGTTATCAACATTTATTCCTGATTTCTGATTGGTTGAATTATTTTACACATATTTGGCGTAAATTTACACGAAAAGTGTAAATTTACACGTTTTTCGTGTAAATGTAAAAAAAGTTATTTTACATGTAAAGGAACATCCCTGATTTTAAGTACCTAAAATTTTTAAAAATTGTTGCTTGAAAAATGAAAATTCATTAAAAGTATTGGAGGTTGAAAAAAATTGTTCAGAGTGCTGAAAGTCGTTGAAAGTGGTGTGAAAACGAATAAAATGATTCCACAATGGCGTTTCAAATCCTAAGTTCGTAAGGAAAGGTACTTGGGGGCAAACCTCTTCTGAGAGTGAGCGAAGGGGGGGTTTGGGGGCGCAGCCCCCAAAAGCGAGTTCCGAGGGCGAAGCCCGAGGAACGAGTATGGGGGTTGGGCCGCGAAGCGGCCAGGGGGCGTAGCCCCCTAGTACCTTCTAATTTTGTTTCCAAATAATTATCTGAAATTGTCTTTTTTTTTCAGGTATATGGTGTAAGTGATGCTCGACTCGGTGAAAAAGTAGCAGCAGCTATAATTAAAACAGAAAAATCAAATTTGAGTGAATCTGATGTGAAACAATATTGTGAAGGGAGTGTAAGTCTTTTAGCCAAACAGAATACTTATCAACTGAATTTAAAAATAATCTGAAAACTAAATGATAGATGTAAACCAAAAAAAAAAAAAAAAAAAACATTAAAAAAATCCTATCTTTGATTTCAGATTGCATCGTATAAAATCCCAGAACACATACATTTTTGTGAAAAATATCCAAAAACTGCTTCTGGGAAAATACAAAAGGTGAAACTGAGAGAAATGACTGAAAAGAGCTCCAGGACAAAATATTAAAATAATAAATTAAAAGACAGTAATTATGTACCCATCTCATTTCTAATATGTAACTTTCCTTTTGTTCAGAAGTAATGAAATTGTGTTAAGTGAAAAACTAATATTTAATTTTGAATGTTTTTTTTTTTTTTTTTTTATTGTAGAATTTTAATAAATTTTTTCCTCATGGATTCATTTTTTATTATTTTTTTTAAATCAAATTCAAAATGCATTTTTTCCAGTATGACTCAAATTACTTAATTGTAGGTAAACTTATTTTATTTATGGAGATTAGAATGATTTTTTTTTTTTTAGAACCAATGTAGGATCAACTCGAGCAGCAGATGTGTTAATAAAATTGCATAACCAGTTAGCCGTAAATACGATGTATTGCGTATTTCGAATGGTAAAAAGTCAGAAACCTTGAATTTGAGGGGAAATCAAATAGAAATTTTGGCTTGAGAGGTTCAGATTATCACTACAGGGCTCACTTCTACAGGAAATTGCCTATTTTTGGAATTGAATTTGATCTAGAGATTGGTTTTCAGAAGTGCACTTTTTGAAATCGACCATCTCCGACTATTGCGTTCAGCTCTCCCATTTTTGAGAAAATTGTTTACTTGTTGTCTGACAATTAGGTCAAAACATGGTGTTGAAAAATTTAATTCACGAATTACAAATATTTCTAGCGAGTAGTTATAGGTACTTCAACTCGTCTCAACTGGTAATGGGAAAGTTATTGCTTTATAGGTGTCCTTGAATCACCATCTGCGATATGTTTATCTGGTTTAGACTTCATGAACATTCTATAAAACATTGAAATACCATCTATACAATGTAAAAATTCTAAACGATTTTCAAATACGAAAACGCTTGCCGGAGAAATGAAAACTTATACTTACTTCGATAATTGTTTTTTAACTAATATTCTCAAGTTCATAATCGGAGCTTCGACAAATAAATATAAAGCTAATCCCATCAAGTAGCACCACACCACATCGCCTAGGAACCACCATACCTTAAAAATGTGAAAATTCGTATCAAGAAAAACCTAAGCAGACAAATTTCTTCATTCTTTATCTCGGATCACTTACCAAATTTATTCTGTCAGGTAACACAAACGGCTGCTTTTGAGAAGAAACGTGGTACAATTGAACTATCGTGTTTATCAAGTAAACTGAATATGTTAAACGTCCAAAGGGAATCCATACTTTCCATCCGATAAGATTATCAAAAACACCTATGAATGATACGATAATAATAATTGCAGTATTAAATTTTTTGGCATTTTTCGAGCAGTACACTGAGGGGTGCTATATCCCTCAATATCAATGCCGGACTTATTATAAATATTCGTTTGGTATCTAATCTACCTACCTAATCCAGATGTCATGTAAAGACAATACAATACAGCATATATTACCATGATTATTACATGATTTAAAGCCGCATACAAAGCGTTTTCAAATCTATCATATGGTCTGTCGGTTGCATAAAACACAAGTCCGTAAAATGAACACGCTTCACTAACGAAA
The DNA here is from genome assembly GCF_950023065.1 of Planococcus citri. Taxonomy (NCBI): domain Eukaryota; kingdom Metazoa; phylum Arthropoda; class Insecta; order Hemiptera; family Pseudococcidae; genus Planococcus; species Planococcus citri. The sequence goes on along the minus strand of NC_088681.1, from coordinate 5,113,915 downwards.
ATGGCTAGAAGTGAATAAAAACACGTTTCTTTCTAAAGAAAATAAGCGTGAAAGCAAACCCAGATTTTAATGTTTAGTACCCACTTGAATGGTTTTAAAAATTATCAGCTCAACTTACTTTGGTAAATTTGATTTTGTTTTCATTCAGTGATTGAACAACATAAGCGGTCATAAATCCAATTAAATAAGGAGCACATCTGGCAAATGTTGAAGTGTAGAAATCAATGAATTCAGGGTTGGTCCGTACATTTTTCATTATACTGAAAATTAAAATCTTACATATGAGATCTAGACATTTCCTTGATGTAATTTTACCTGATCGGATTATTGAGATCTAATTATATTAAATAGGGAAGTCCAGATTGATCAGACCAGATAAGATTTACACATTCCCAAGATCAAATTGAATCCGTTCTGTCCTGATCAGATTTAATGGGGAATACCTGATTTCATATGATCACATCTGATCAAATCTGACCATTTTCCCCTGAAATGGCAGGAGTAGAAGTAGAAATTTTACTCACTTTAATTGTATTCTCATCAGTCCGTATAACTGGTTCTTATAAGCAATCATGAATGTCACCACAATGGAAGTGATGAATGTTACTCCAACTGAGAAAATGCCAAGTTTAGTATTTTTTGACCAAATGTACAATAAGATTCCTCCAATTACAGCCAACTGAATATCCACTGATATGTACCAACTTGCAGGTATGCACTGAGAACAACCAACACAGATAATTATCATACAATAGTGATCCTTTATTGTATTTGCTCTGCATGAGGTGGTCTATGTCCTAGTAGCCTTAGCAAATAAAACTAACTACCTACACAAGATCAAAAAAATTACCAGTTGATCAGTTCTGACAATGTTGTTGATGGCAAATAAACCGGCCCACCAGGTCTCCTTGCATTTGTCGACTTCACCCAATACTTCATAATTCCAAAGTGGACCATCTCCAGTGTATGGAAATATGTATATAACGTATAACACCAAAACACCAAATACTGGAGTCATTCTGCACATAACATGAAAATAAAGGGGAATATATAATCACTTGATAAAAAAAAGTGGTTTGAAGGACAGCCAAGTCTTGCAACAATAAGAGGGGTACCTATTAGCGATCAATTAGATAGTAAAAACTAGTCAGCAAACAAAATGATACTGAATTTAAGTAAAACAAATTTTTTGCCATTTGGGAGAATACTTCATTCTATTAGTGAAAATTACAGGATAGCTGACTCAACAAAATGTTTGGGAATTATACTCGTAGACTCGGACTTGAAATGGAATAGCCAAGTGGACCATTTAATCAAAAGACTCTCCACCTAGGTATACTTACTTAATATGGCAATTACGTGATATCACAAACCTAAATAGTAAATACTCTAAAACTTGCATACGATGGCCTTTTTCATTCAAATATGAGCTATGGAATATCACTTTGGGGTGGAAATAACAATCTGCTTCAACGAGTATTGATAGCACAAAAAAGACTTGTTAGAATAATGTTTGGAAAAAATCCAAGAGAATCCTGCAAACCAGTCTTCATTGAAAGCAGGTACTAACGGGGAATATATTGGCAGGACAGAAAAAGTGATTCGAATGACAGGACATTAAAATGACAAAAGAAGGCATTCTAACGACAATTCAATTTCATACAAATGACGAAAGAAATGTAATCCACATCCAAATAAATTATTCCCCGCCAAAAAAAGAATTGCCCAGAAAAATAAACCATTCCTTACCAAAAAAACAAAATGCCCGGAAAAATAAATTATTTCCCGTCAAAAAATTTTTTTCAGAGAAATAACTCATTTTGTGATTATGCAAGAAGTTCATCTGGAAGAAGGTGAACTGTCTCCTGCCTCTTGCTCAGTTCAGCTCAGACTTTAATTTGTTTGGAGATGTTCCAATTTTTTATTTAGGTTTGCTGCCTGGTGATCCACATAAGTCAAGCAAAGAAAAGCATATATACGTCAATTTGTTCCTGCCCCTACAACACTAAATCAGAACTGCAAGCATACTTTAGGTACCTATACACATTCGTCTCAAGCTCATTGAAGTTCCTGCTGAAGGGAAGTCAATTCCTTTGGGACAGAAGGGGAAGAGAGGCAGATCCTCAAAAGTCAAAAAAGCACTACTTGTACAATGATACATGTACTAGATAAACTGTGTGTGTTTTTTTTAATGTGCTTTTTATCAATTTTTGGATGTGCAATTCATATTTTTTATGTCGTTCACTATTTTATTTCTTTGCCGTGCACAATTTGTCGTTAAATGTATTATATAGACATGCATTAAATTATTCTGTCGGGCAATACCTTATATCGTCGTTGACATTCATTTACTGTCGTTCAAAAACTTTTTTCGTTGTGAAATAATTCTTTTCCCGTGCAATGCCTTTTTCTGTCGTTAAAATGCCCTTTTTTCGTCGTTAAAACGCCTTTTTCTGTCGTGCCAAAAAATCACACCAGATACTAACAGTCCTATGTGAGTACATACTGCAAATGTGTTTTATGGTAAAAAATAGAACAATAGAACTCCAGATACTTTCTCATACCTATGATACCTACAAGACATCGACATTTGGCAATAAGTGAAAATTTAAGGAGAAAAAATATGTAGAATAATGTTGATTTTATGGCTTCTAAAATATATAGGTACTTAATAAAATCCCTCAGGAATTTAAATCTCTGACATCTGGTAAACTGTTCAAAAATAAACTCAAAAAATGGTTGCAGGGATATGCGTTCTACAGCATTGATGAAATAGTGCAACTGGAGTATGTTATGGTAAATTGCTCCAGCATGTATCATTACCTTTTGCATATGTAGAGTACCTACCCATATATATTCATTTTATTTTATTTAAATTTAAATGTTAAAATAATTGGTTGAAATGCTGTACACTCACTTAATTATAAGCATAAGCTGACTTTGTAAGTGCAGCATAGCTGCCCATTGCAAAAATAAACGATTTGATTCGATTTGATATTTTGGGGTTATCAAATTATCGAAGGTCTCATATCAGTGTACATTGGAAGTTGTTGGCATTCATAAAAAGATCATAAAACAGCTGAGTTCTGATGAAAAGAGAAACTAAATCAACTCGAAGCTGTTTGTATTCCTTATTCTTTGCTTTTCCAGTATCTAGCTACCGGAGCTGAAAACAGTACTCGCTAACAGGGAGTAACTACAGTACCCGTACTGTAAATTCCCACTGCTCGCTAGTAGCTGATATTAAGTTGAAAAAATTTCACACCGATTCACATATTGCAGCTGGTAGCAGACAGGTGCCAAAATGTAACTCCTCCCACTTGCGCATTATCAAGTTTTAGGGTGCGTGCACAGACTGAGTGCGAAAGCAATCGGGTTGTGCTCGCTATACGCTACTATTTATACCCAAATCAACTGGATAGTGGATACCAGCTACTAGTGGGTTCACCAGTATTTTAACCAGATACTGGTTAGTGGGTAGTGTAATTGTTTTCAGCTCTGCTAGCTAGCTATTCGACGCTTTAAAGTAACGATGATGCAATGTCAACATTTCACCATCCTGCTGATATGGCCCATGGCTACCAATAATAGCTGTAATAATCAATATTTTACCCTAAAAGAGTCTGAAGAAGCTCTACAAGAGCAACAAAACACCACAAACAATTGAAGAGCTCTATTCCAAAGTGGGTTAAGTCATTTTGAAAAAAAAAACACGTTTTATGGAAATTTTTGCTTCAAACGTGGGTCAAGTCATCCATTTTTCAAAATAAATTTTTCTACAAGCAATTGTTCAATGTCCAAAGAAAGGAAAGGTGCACACCGACCTTTTGAAACAGAACAAATTTTAGCATCAAAAATTGTAAACGCATTTTTGGGGGGGGGGAAATGACTTGACCCATTTTGGAATAGAGCTCTTCAATTCATTTACAGAATTTTTGCATAATTTCCAAAAACCTTCCAATGTATGATCAAAACCAGAAAGAAGGCCTGATCGGATCACATCAGATCAGCTTCACTCAATTTCCTGATCCTGATCAGACTTCTATCAAGGATCCAATTCCAAATAATTGACCCTACCAAATGTAATCAGATCTAATCTCATAAAATCCAATACCATCATTCCCTGAAAAAATTAATATGATATGTGATGTGATTGGCTTACCTCATCCATCTGAATAGGATATTAGTAACCAAGAAGAACTTCCCATCTCTCTTCACAGATTGAAGTTCACAACGAAATGTCAAGTAACCACTAATGAAGAAAAAAGCGTCCACAACGATGTTCATGTGTGTTAGGAGTAAATCAAAACCAGTATAAAACTGTAAGTAAGTGGTACATTAGGTATAGATGTGTAGAAACAAAAAGTAATTAATAAATTCAATCATCACCAGAGTGTCTATCTACTTACTTGTTCTTTCACAACAGCATTGGATGAAGGAAAACTGAGCATGTAAAAAAATCGATGACCATAGATAGTAAATAGCATATTCAGAACTTTCCCAAAATGCAGTCCTGCACTTTCATTAGCGTTATATTGCTTCAACTTCTTGAAATTCCTGCTTAAGGAGAAAATTTCGGATACCTCTTTGAAGAAATGCCGTTCATGTTTACCTGTGTAATGAAATAACGAGGCATTGCAATTATTTGTAATAGGCGATGTGTGGGTGATAAATTATTTCTTCTGGTACTGGTTGATAATGATTCCACCGGATTTTTCAATCGGCAATACCCCCCTCTCCTTCACAATAAATTTCAGGAATAATTTGATTTAGAGGTCTACTTGGCACCAATCAATATGGCAAAATGAACGTCATTTTCGTTCTCACAGCGACCTCAAATTAGTCAGAAAACGTTATCAAAAATGCAAAATTTGAACATTTTACTTGGTTCATTTTTGGACCCTAAAAATAGGCCATTTCTGAGAGAGGACAACGGAAATGAATTCGCCCGCCCAAAAAACAAACCAGCCCAAATTTCGACTCAATTCACGACAAAAAGTTGTTTTGCCCCAAAAAATACATGAACTAACCAGTAACCATATTCATTTTTTAGCCAAATTTTTGTAAAAAATGATGGCTATTGCAGTAGGCCCAACTTTGGATAAAAAGGTCGGGGATGAAAAATTTTGATAGTTCTCGACGTTTTGAGCTCAAACTAGACAATTCCCGGTGTGTCAGTTTTTATATATATAGGTATTAGTATCCAGACTTGTCAACTAATGAATGGGTTAATTTTACTATACAAGTGGACTGACCAACTTCTCAACTATAGTTGACAAGTCATGGGTTAATTTTACTATACAAGTCAACTATGAGTTTTCAGAAACTTCCACCAGAGTGCGCATGGATTAGAAATCAAGGCGCGAGGACGAACGCAGGGTCTACAGTCAATTTGTAGTGAGTAGAATGTGATGCGCTGGTGGAAATGTATCTAAATACTTCGAACCTGAGTGTACACGACAACAAATTTGACCTGAAATTTTTCAGTATTTTAATGGCCCAATGAAAAATTAAAAACATTAAAAATTTTTGTGCTGTTCAAGCTTTCTTGTGGTGTCTCGACTTCCTTAAAATTTAAATTACTTCAACTCCATTTTCAAAATTTTTCTTCAAAATTTAGCCTAAAAATCCGATTACTTTTTCCAACACGTAGATTTTTCTAATATTAAATTGAATCTGCAAATAAAATTTTGATAAGTGATTTAGAACAGAAATTATGCCAATTTTAAAATTTTGTTCACTTTTCAGCATATATGCCAAGCATAGTTGACATGTCTGGTCGCGAGCAAATATATATTATATATTTGCTAGCGACCAGACATGTCAACTATGCTTGGCATATATGCAGAAAAGTGAACAAAACTTTAAAATTGGTATAATTTCTGTTCTAAATCACTTATTAAAATTTTATTTGCAGATTCAGTCTAATATTTAAAAAATGTATGTTTTGAAAAAAGTAATCAGATTTTTAGGCTAAATTTTGAAGAAAATTTTTGAAAATGGAGTCAAAGTAATTTGAATTTTGAGAAAGTTAAGACACCAAAAGAAAGCTTAAACAGCATAAAAATTTTTGATGTTTTTAAATTTTCCATAGGCCAATAAAATACTGAAAAATTTCAAGTCAAATTTGTTGTCGTGTACACTCAGGATCGATGTATTTAGATACATTTCCACCAGCGCATCACATTCTACTCACTACAAATTGACTGTAGACCCTGCGTTCGTCCTCGCGCCTTGATTTCTAATCCATGCGCACTCTGGTGGAAGTTTCTGAAAACTCATAGTTGACTTGTATAGTAAAATTAACCCATGACTTGTCAACTATAGTTGAGAAGTTGGTCAGTCCACTTGTATAGTAAAATTAACCCATTCAATAGTTGACATGTCTGGATACCAATACCTATATATATATTTATATGTTTATTTATATATGTTGTGTACCAAGTCCGAAATTGTACAATTCGGGGTTGGTACAGCCAATTTTGTACCATCTCCGAAGTGTCCGGACCAAGCGTGAATATTACTTTTTCATCGGACTTGGTTTGTACCATGCCCGGAGGGTCCGGACAAAGTGTTCGACTTGGTACAATTGTGTTGTGCAAAGTCTGAAATTTAATTTTATAGTGAATGAATTCGAATTTTACACCCCTTTATACCACACATATTGAACCAAATAAAAGGAAATTTAAAGATGACTCTAAAATACACCACCAGCAAAATTTTCAGGTGCTGAAATTCATTTTTGTTGATTTTTGGGGAATTTTTAAAGATTCAAATATTGCTACACTCACATCTCAAGAAAAAAAATAAAAAGATCAGATTGAGGTACCAACTAAAATGCTGAAATTTGGTTTTTACTCTCTATTTTCAACTTCTCGAGTCGTGAAATTCTCGTACCTAACTCATTTGAAAACTATGCACTAAAACTTTAGATTCCAAATTCATTTTTTTTTATAGATTTTTCAAAGTCAACATTTTACCAAATTGTCGTGAAAGACTGAAATTTGGTTTGTACCATTTTTCTGAGTTAATAGCTGATTTCTCCATTAATTTTTTAAAAAATTAAAAAAATTTTGGATTTGAAGTGTACAAAATGGTTTTGAAAAAATCGATCGAAAAGGTCATAAAGATCGATGGCTAACCCGAGTTTATGCTAAATTTTAATTTGCCTGTGCGTAAATACGGCCCTTTATTTTTTTTCTTGAGAAGTGAGCATAGCAATATTTGAATCTTGAAAAAATCCCCAAAAATCAACAAATGAATTTCAGCACCTGAAAATTTTGCTGGTGGTGTATTTTAGAGTCATCTTTAAATTTCCTTTTATTTGGTTCAATATTTGTGGTATAAAGGGGTGTTAAATTCGAATTAATTCATTATAAAACTATATTTCGGTCTTTGTACAACACAATTGTACCAAGTCGAACACTTGGTCCGGACCCTCCGGGCATGGTACAAACCAAGTCCGATGAAAAAGTAATATTCACGCTTGGTCCGGACACTTCGGAGATGGTACAAAATTGGCTGTACCAACCCCGAATTGTACAATTTCGGACTTGGTACACAACATATATATGTTCACGACAGCACACTTATGAACCCATGTATGGGTTAATCTTGCATAAGAAGTGAACCAGTAGGTTTACCAGCCTGGCTCACTTCGTAAAGGCTAAAGTTACATAACAAGTGAGCCACCTGTTTCAAACTAGTTTTGTCAAAGTTAGCTGCGCGCACCAAATGTTTCTCAGAGATGTTCGCTAGATGTAGTACTAACATGAGGCCTATAGAATAGGAAGTACTGGTCGGCATACCCAAAGCCCTGTTGAAATTGGGTATGCACGATGATAAATTTGACTAATGATTTTTCTGCATTTTATTGCTCTATGGGAATACTGTTGATACAAAAAATTTTGATGTGGTTCAGACTTTTTGACATCTCCAAAAAATTTTTATTCTGTTTCTTGATACAGATAAATTATATATTTCAATGACTGTGCAATTAGAATTTCGATTAGTTAATTAGAACAGAAATTGAAAATGATTTTAAAAATTTTGAAATTTTGAAAAATTGGCTCATAAGCCTACCGCGATGCCTATATATAAGTTTCACCAAAACTTGAATTTTTACATTTTATGACCTGGAACGTGTTATAATTGATCAAATAAGGTCAAACTTGGGAAATGGGGTTCATTTAGGACCTAGAATTGACCTCCGAAGTTTCAAGGGTCAAAGTTGAAAATTACAGAAAGATCAATTTTTTGGAGGGGCATAATATGACTCCAAATGAACGAAAAAGGTCCAAAATCATACCATAGGTCAATACCTCCATTGTGATCAACATATCCAAATTTCAGCTTCCTAGGTCATCCCCACCCCATTTTAAGTGAGAAAAACCACATTTTACCCCTATTTTTGACCCCCTCACCCCTAAAATTGACCTTAGGAGTCCAAATTTTCAGCATACAATGAGAGGGTGCCCCTTGAGTGCTTTTTGCAGGTTTCAACCTCCCAACCCCATTTGATCCCTCTCCAGGGTCGAAAAATTGGATTTTTGCGTGTTTTTTGACGTTTAGCCAAGCCTACAGCCCCTCCAAATTGACCTAGAGGGTCCAAATTTTCACAGTACATTGGGAGGATGTATCCGAAGTGCCTTTTGCAGGTTTCAACCTTCCAACCCCATTTGACCCCTCTCCAGGGTCAAAAAAGTGGATTTTTTCATCCATTTAACCTGTTTTTTTTTTTTTAATTTCAACATTTAGCCAAGCCTACAGCCCCTCCAAATTGACCTAGAGGGTCCAAATTTTCACAGTACAATGGGAGGATGTATCCGAAGTGCCTTTTGCATGTTTAAACCTTCCAACCCCATTTTTACAGAAAGTTCATTTTTTTGGAGGGGCATAATATGTCCCCAAAAAGACGAAAAGAGTCCAAAATTATACCATTGGTCAGTACTCTCATTGTGATCAACATATCCAAATTCCAGTTTCCCAGGTCATCCCCACTCTGATTAAGGTGGGAAAAACCACATTTGACCCCTATTTTTGACCCCTTCACCCCTAAAATTGACCTTAGGAGTCCAAATTTTCAGCATACAATGAGAGGGTGTTCCTTGAGTGCTTTTTGTAGGTTTCAACCTTCCAACCCCATTTGACCCCTCTCCAGGGTCAAAAAATCGATTTTTGCGTGTTTTTTGAAGTTTAGCCAAGCCTACAGCCCCTCCAAATTGACCTAGAGGGTCCAAATTTTCACAGTACATTGGGAGGATGTACCCAAAGTGCCTTTTGCAGGTTTCAACTTTCCAACCTCATTAGACCCCTCTCCAGGGTCAAAAAAGTGGAGTTTTTCATCAATTATACAGGTTTTTTGAAAATTTCAACATTTAGCTAAGCCTACAGCCCCTCCAAATTGACCTACAGGGTCCAAATTTTCACAGTGCATTGGGAGAATGTACCGGAAGTGCCTTTTGCCGGTTCAAACCTTCCAACCCCATTTGACCTGTTAATAATTGAAAATATAATAAATTTTAAAAAATATATTATACACAATATACCTACGTACATACCTTCATTGTCCGTTTCAGAGTCGTTATCATATAAAGTCGCGCAAATCACTAACACAAAAAACGCTAAAAACGACCATCTGAAAATGAAGATGATTTTTGTCTAGTACTTAATTCCATTGAAAAATTATTTTATACAATGAAATAATAGCTTACTTACAAGCTACACGTCTGCTTTTGACTTACTTCGCAATATAAAATCCTGACGGATAAACGATATCGTCCTGCGTTTTGCAAAATATAGGATCCACATCAATCGTCACATCGAGTCCGTTATTTTTGAATATTGGATACAACAGGTTATTCAAAGTCGCATTCAAGTCGGTTGGCGCACAAGATGATGGTACACACAAAGCGAATGTCAGTCTTTTTCTATTGATTTGATTCGGATTATTTTCATACTAGGAACATGAAATGAAAAGTTGACTTTTTATACTGATTTTTCAAATAGAAAATACTCACTAAAACATAGGAAAGATAAAAAATTTCTGAATCGCATTCAACACAAAGTGAAGGTGTGCAAGGAATTTGCCCAATATCCTCACTTCTGTAAATTTACTCACCATAGATAAAGCATTCCAAGCTGAAATTCTGTGATCAAATCTTTCGAGTACTACACTGTGTGCAGTATCCGAATAACTGTAGGCTACTTTGGCTAAACAGTATTGTCCCTTGATGCTGTATGAAGAAATTGCTAAACACTGGTCATAATTTCCCAGATGATCGACCGTTCCAGAAAAAATCCCATCTAATGGCCATTCCGATGATTCCATCACTGAAAAAAAAAAACCATCGATATTACATTAAATGGCCGCTCAACTACCTCTTGTACCTACGTAAATACTTTGCTACTCTTAATTACGTAATTAAAAGTTTTACCTCGTTATCAAGACAATTTAACATACCTGCTTTTAGTTTACTTATGTGCCAATTACATGAAATTAGATCTCGATTTTTTTTTTTTTTTTTTTTGAAATTCAAGGAGAAAAATATTTTCAATTTACATTAGATTAAGTTAGTAATCAAACACAAGTTTTCATTATTAGTTTGTTTATTTGGCTACTTATTTTTAAACGAGAATATTATGCAAACGGTGTCGATACGTTTCGGTAACTTCGAACAACTTTTTCAATTGGAGGATACACTTTACAATTCGTGTATGCACGTAAGAATAAGTGAATTTATTCACATTATTCGTCTCGCGTGGGTAACTTATGTACAAGTTTTTGCAGTCTTTGATTTCAATTACTTACGTCATTCAATCGCACGGGCTTATTGCACATCCGTACCAACTACATACCAACCTAAACCAAAAATTAAATGAGCGCTTTTTTTTTCCTACCTGCAGGTTTCTCTCGATAGTCTAACGTAACAACTAGTCCGGCATATGACAATATGAGTAATTGCCCCCCCCCCCGCCGATCCACCTGGACAACTTTTTTCTTAAAGGGGGCATCCTAAGAAACATTTTAAAGCAATCTTGCCCAAAAAAAAAGTTGGCCTTACTTACAAAATGGCGGCCATTTTGATTGACAGGTCAGCCGAAATCGCAGATTTTGCATTTCAACATAGGACTTGCACGAAATTTTTCAAACCTTACAAAGGTAGATCGAAAGATCATGCAAAAATTTATCACCTGTCAAAATTTCAAGTGCTAAAGTGCATTTTTCGATTTTTGGTGAATTTTTGAAAATCCAACTTAGGCCAAAAATGAGCGAAAAAATCAAAATTTTACCAAATTGACCAAGAAAGCTGAAATTTGAGATATATCCTATTTTTGACATGCCAAATCGATTGAAAACGGTTTCAACCCGTTTTGAGAAGTTCTGGAGACTCCAGCAGATTTTTGAATCTCAAAATTCCCACAAAATTCCATCAAATTGGAGTTGTAAAGTTGAAATTTACTCTACACCCCAATTTTAACATCCTCTGAAGACGACTTCAGGTGGGTTCAAGTCATTCTAGATCCTCCAACGACTTTTTTGAAAATTACTGGAGCCTCCAGCAGATTTTTTAATCTCGAAATTCCTACAAAATTCCATCAAATTGGAGTTGTAAAGCTGAAATTCATTTTAAAAACTAATTTCAATATGCTATGAAGTACTGCTGGTGAATTTCAAGTCGTTTTGGAGCCTCCAGCGACTTTTTGAAAATTCCTGAAGCCTCCAGCAGACTTTTGAAACTTTAAATTTTCACAAAATTTTATGAAATGGTGATGGAAAGCTGAAATTTACTCTACACTCCAATTTTAACACCCTCTGAAGACGACTTCAGGTGGGTTCAATTAATTTTAGAGCCTCCAGCGACTTTTTTGAAAATTACTGGAGCCTCCAGGAGATTTTTGATACTTGAAATTTCCTCAAAATTTCATCAAACTAAGATGGAGAGTCGAAATTCATTCTTCAAACTAATTTCAATACGCTACAAAGTTGACTGCTGATGGATTTCAAGTCGTTTTGGAGCTTCCAGCGACTTTTTGAAAGGTCGTATATGGCGGTTTTTTTTTTGGAAAATTGAAATTTCCTATAGAAGTAGCTGGAAGCTTCAACACCATTTGAAACCACCATGTAGTCTGCGAAGTAAATTTCAGCTTGCCAACTCCATTTGATAAATTAATGTTGCGGGAATTTCAGGTTTCACAAATCTACTGGAGGCTCCAGTAATATTCAAAAAAGTCGCTGGAGGCTCTAAAATGCCTTGAACCCACCTGAAGTCGTCTTCAGAGGATGTTAAAATTGGAGTGTAGAATAAATTTCAGCTTGCCATTTCCATTTGATGAAATTTTGTGAAAATTTAAAGTTTCAAAAATCTGCTGGAGGCTTCAGGAATTTTCAAAAAGTCGCTGGAGGCTCCAAAACGACTTGAAATTCACCTGCAGTACTTCGTAGCGTATTGAAATTAGTTTTTAGAATAAATTTCAGCTTTACAACTTCAATTTGATGGAATTTTGTGGGAATTTCGAGATTCAAAAATCTGCTGGAGGCTCCAGAACTGCTCAAAACGGGTTGAAACCGTTTCCAATCGATTTTGCATGTCAAAAATAGGGTATATCTCAAATTTCAGCTTTCTTGGTCAATTTGGTAAAATTTTGATTTTTTCGCTCATTTTTGGCCTAAATTGGATTTTCAAAAATTCACCAAAAATCGAAAAACGCACTTTAGCACTTGAAATTTTGACAGGTGATGAATTTTTGCATGATATTTCGATCTACCTCTGTAAGGTTTGAAAAATTTCGTGCAAGTCCTATGTTGAAACGCAAAATCTGCGATTTCGGCTGACCTATCATTCAAAATGGCCGCCATTTTGTGAGTAAGGCCAATTTTTTTTTGGGAAAGTTTGTTTTAAAATGTTCCTTAGGATGTCCTCTTTAAGAAAAAGGCTGTCCCGGAGGATCGGCGGGGGGGGGGTGTGCAATGGAATAGGGGAATTTTAATGCCAAGTTGAGAAGAAAAGGAGAAAAGTGATCACTGATTAGTAATGTGATGTGGATTTTGACCGAATTCAGGGGGGGGGACCTTTATTGTTAGTTAAAAGTCGCTCAAAAAAAAAGTTAGATAGGCCAGGAGGTGTCCCTGCAGAGGAGATGTAAGTACTCAAAGAGTGAATATTTTTTTTAAAAAATATATACTCTATAAACCCCCACCAAAGCTGATTTGGGAAAGATGGCCCACTTCCAAATGATACGGAAGCGTTCTGGATGGGCGAGGGGTGTCTTACCCCTCCCCCCCCCCAACATAACAATTTGGGATATTTTTGGGAAAAATTTAAGTTGGAAAAAATCTGACTGATAACATGAAAACTACTGGAGGGGGAGGGTCTGTAATTAGAAAAGACGATTGCCGATGTTGTAGCAGCTCAGTTGTATTTTTCGAACATTTTTGAGTAATTTTTTGAAAATTTTAGGCCCTAAAAAACCTTTTTGATTGCGTAGACTCTTGACTTGTGACTAGGAAAATCGATTCTCAAAGTCGTACCTGCCAATCGCATTTTCCCACCATTTTTGAGCAATTTTTAAAGATTTTTGACTGGGAAAAAAATATCAAAAGGTACGACTTTCAGAACTGAGGAAATATTTTGGAGCTCAGTGGTGCTAATTTTCGGTGATTGTCCTGGTGGGTGCTTGATCTTGAAGTAATGATTGCATATAATGTTTTCGCTCTATAGCCCTTGCTCGGCCAGGTTGATTTTTGGGTAAAATCGTGTTTTGATTCTTTTGAAAAATATTTTTTTCCGAAATATTTTGCATCAACTATGTCAAATCATGGAAAAATATCATTTTAGGAACTATTATATTATTCAACAAATAATCAAAACAGCAGCGTCAGCGACATATACTTACGTACATTACAAAACAAATAAGCCATAAAGAGAGAGAGAAAAAAAATAGAAAATCATAAATTCAAACAGAAAGGAAAATAAACGAAAACATTTGGAAAGTTTTTGGCGGCCTATATTTTATCCTAATTTTTTGATATCGGCATTAATGACAATGACCAATTGACCAAAAGGCCACGAATATATGTACTCAACAACTCTTCAGTATAATTACATACATATAATAAAAAGAAATACTCACTTTTGACCGCCCACGTAGAATGATTACTAAGATGTAACTTGAACAAATCGAAATCCTTTTTACACGCAGTGTTCTCCGTAGGATCCATTTTAAACTTTGTCTGTGCCTCGAGGAATAACTCCGAAATCCATTTCTTTCGAAGAAAGGCTGATTCAGCATAATCGACATCATCTGAATACGTTTCGTTTTCGTTTCTGACATAATCATTATGTTTGGCGAAAATTCCACAAAACAAAATAATCGTCACGAAGTAGCTTCCGATCACTCTACGTATCATTATTACAAACGTTTAAAGTATAGCTTTACAATAAAATATGAATAGAAAGAAAACGAACTGAGATCACGTGTTAAAAATAGGTATTTTTACTTTTGTTTTGTGTGCGTGTGTTTTTTGAATGCAGCAGATTATACTTTGTACAAGATAATTACGAGTAAAAATAACAGAATGGTAACGCCTGTTGCGAATTTAATAAGTACAATAACTAGTACATGCAACACATTTATACGCAAATTTATTCATTATTTATCCGAACTTTTCGGCAAGTTTATTACCTAGATCTACCTTCTTCAGCGGAGATATATTGGATAAATTTGCGAACGAATGTGTTATAGGTAGTAAAGTACTTGTAAGAGTTACTGGTGAACCAACAAATTGTTGGGAGAGGAAGCCTTGATGCCTAGACCTATCCATATTAACATACCTACTTGAACCAAACTTGAACGTAAGAAGTGTTATCAGCATATTCAATCGGTATATAGCCTTCGTTTTCTGCATGCACATATTTTGCACAACAAATATTTCCATAAGTCGTAATATGTAGGTAATCAAGTTATGAAAATTTTTGATTCACTTGAAAGTTCCAGCATGTTTAAACCGCTGTCCTTTCAATTTGTGTTCGAAATTTTTTAAAAAAAAATTACAGGGTCCAGTGCCCACACGTTTACATTGAAAATTTATGCTACCCAAGTCACCTTCGCCCTTCATACCTGTCTATTTATGAACTAGATATACAATTATACATCTAGTATAATTTTTGAATAGGTAGGTACGTACATACGAGTTTATGTGTACCTACTTTAGTAGCGTCCGAATACGAAAATGTATTGCTCATGAAACGTCGAAACGTGTCGTGTAGTGCGTAATCAAAAGTGTCTGCTCAATTTTCCAGTCAGTTGTTTCTTATTTTTAATATTTAGTATTTTAATTGAGGGTGAGTATACGAGTTTTACGTAGGTATTTAAAATATGTAGGTGAGGGTGTCTCGATTCAAAAAAAATCAAATCAGCGGAATTTGATAAAATTCAGCAGAGACCGTCATTTTGAGTTGAAAGTTTCTCAAAAAAAATTTTAGCTGTGGAGGCATGTCACCGGAACGGAGATCGCTCTTCAGAATATACATATTTTATGCAAGGCTATTAGTCGGGGAACCCGCATAAAGATCTATTGCACCCTCCCCCCCGTACATCCACCGGGTCAACTTTTTTCTTAAAGGAGGAGTCTTAAGGAACATTTATAGCCCTTCTCCTAAAAAAAAGTGGCCCTACTTACAAGACGGCGGTCAATTTGATTGACAGGTCCACCGAAATAGCAGATTTTACGTTCCAAGATTCGAATTGCACGAAATTTTTTAGACCGTACAAAGTTAGATTGAAAGATCAGGCAAAAATTTATCACCTGTCAAAATTTCAAGTGCTGAAGTGCCTTTTTCGATTTTTGGTGAATTTTTGAAAATCTTTAGGCCAAAAATAAGGGGAAAACTCAAAATTTTACCAAATAGACCAAGAAAGCTGAAATTTTGGCACCTCGGGAGTAATAAGGTTACATCTAAAAAAAAATTGATTTTGACGTTTTTGCATTTTTGGGGTTTGTATGACCCCCCCCCCCCCCCACCTAAACCAAAAATAACACTTTGAGTTGGGTACATTATCCAGATCTTGTAAAAAACGCAAATGGCGTAAGTTAAAATCCCAACAACATTGCAAGTTGTTTGGAGTTATAAGGGTATATTTCAAAAAACTCCACCTTTTTTGAGCAAATTTTGTGCATACAAAGTGTTAACAAACAGTTTGATTGTTTTGAATGTTTGTTAGTTGGAAATAGCCACAAGGAGTGCATTTTTTATTGGTTTGTACCAAATGAAAAAAAAATTTAAATTGATCACTTTTCAGAAAAATGAATTTGCACATATAATGAAATGTTAGTTTTTTGAGAGAAACTCAAAAACTAAGCACTCTAGAAAAAAAACTAACGACTGTACGTCGATTGGAAATTTAATTCTCTACTACTTTGATAACGTGAAATTTTTTTGGACGCTTCCTTTCGCCTCCACATCAACTTTAATGAAAGGTTCTAACTCAAAATGTTTTCCAAACATTGAAATATTTTCTCTTTAAGATTTTATTTTTCAAAGTGTTCTTATGCTAAATGAAGGTAGGATACCAGATCTTAATGTGGTGCTATTCATTCCTCACAATTAAAGTTGATAAAAATAATGAATCAAGTTTTATAAGAAATAAAAGAAAATCACTCTCCTGTAAAATTTCACTTTTTCGAGATGTAACCTTATTACTTCCGAGGTGAGATATGTACCTACGCTACTTTCGACCTGCCAAATCGATTGAAAACTGTTCCAAACTGTTTTGAGCAGTTCTGGAGCTTCCAGCAGATTTTTGAAACTAGAAATTCCCACGAAATTTTATCAAATGGTGTTGGAAAGACGAAATTCATTCTGCAAACAAATTTTAATACGATACGAAGTCAACTACAGGTGGATTTCAAGTCATTTTGGAGCCTCCAGCGAATTTTTTCGAATTACTGGAGCCTCCAGTAGACTTTTAAAACTTGAAATTTCCCGAAATTCATTCTACAAACTAATTTCATTACAATATGAAGTCGACTGATCGTGGATTTCAAGTCGATTTGGAGCCTCCAGCGACTTTTTTAAAGGTTGTATGGCGTTTTTTAGAAAATTGAAATTCAAAAAAAATAGCTGGAAGCTTCAAAACTGTACGAGTATTTGAAACCACCATGCAGTCGACTTCATATCGTATTGAAATCAGTTTGCGAAGTAAATTTCAGCTTGCTAACTCCATTTGATAAAATGTGAGAATTTCAAGTTTCAAAAATCTGGTGAAGATTCCAGTAATTTTCAAAAAGTCGCTAGGGGCTTCAAAATAACTTGTACCCACCTGAAGTCGTCTTCAGATGGTGTTAAAATTGGAGTGCAGAGTAAATTTCGACTTTCCATCTCCGTTTGATGAAATTTTGAGGAAATTTCAAGTTTTAAAAGTCCACTGGAGGCTCCAGTAATTTAAAAAAAGTTGCTGAAGGCTCCAAAAGACATTGTTACAGAGTAAATTTCGGCTTTCCAACTCCGTTTGATAAAATTTTGTGGGAGTTTAGAGTTTTAAAAATCTGCTGGAGGCTCCAAGAACTGCTCAAAATGGTTTGAAACAGTTTCCAATCGATTTGGCAGGTCGAAAATAGGGTATATCCCGAATTTCAGATTTCTTGGACAATTTGGTAAAATTTTGATTTTTCCCTTATTTTTGACCTAAATTTGATTTTCAAAAATTCACCAAAAATCAAAAAAGGCACTTTAGCTCTTGAAATTTTGACGGGTGATAAATTTTTGCCTGATCTTTCAATCTAACTTTGTACAGTCTAAAAAATTTCGTGCAAGTGTAATGTTTAATGTTGGAACGCAAAATCTGCGATTTTGGCTGACCTGTCAACCAAAATGGCCGCCATTTTGTAAGTAGGGTCACGTTTTTTTAAGGACAAGGGCTATAAATGTTCCTTAAGACTCCTCCTCTAAGAACAAAGTTGTCCCACAGGATCGACCGGGGGGGGGGAGTGCAATAGATCCTTATGCGGGATACCCGACTATATAGGGATCCAACCATCCAGAAAATTTTGAACTCCTCCCACATTGACTTGAAATTTTCAAAGTAAATTTTGGGGCTATTAATAGGGTTGAAAAAAGAATCGAAATTCAACAAACTCTTCTTATCTGGCTGAAGGTTGCACTATAATTTGTCGTCGTCGTCATTTCCTTATAAGCGGTAGGCCTGTTGACCTGTCTGCTACAGTGTGGAACCTGTTGAGGATGAGCCTGAGGTATCCGTGAGTTCCCTCCTTGGTCTCCCTCTGCTTCTCTTCCCCATTGGTGTATATTGGAGGACCTGTTTTGGTGATCTTGTTTCCTCCATCCTTTTGACATGATTTCTCCAATCTTTCCAATACTGTTTTATCTTCTTCATGACTGGCTTCACTCTGAGATCTGCTGTTATTTTGTCAGGTGGGACTCTGTCTCTGAGAGTCACCCCTGCCGTTCTCTTCATGAACTTCATCTCCGCTGCCGTTATTATTCTTTTATCAGATTTTTTCAGTGCCCATACCTTGATTCCATAAGTCATCATTGGTATTGCTAGGGTATTGTACACCTTCAATCTTGTTTCTTTTCGCACCTTACTGCTTCTCATGGACCTATTTATCAGTCCTGTGACTCTCAGGAACTTTGCAATCTTTCCACCAACATCTACTTCTCCCTGGTATGATATCGTGTTTCCCAGGTATTTAAAATTACTGACCTGTTCAAAGATTTTTCCATTAATTACAACCTTGCTTCTTACTGGTTCCTTTCCTTTGAAGGCCATTGTTTTTGTTTTCTCTGATGATATTCTCATTGTACATTGATCTCTGTAGGTCATCTTTTGTTTCTGTTAGTACTACTTGATCATCTGCGAATAGTGCTGTTGATATTTCCTGCCTTCTGTCTGTTTTGATTCCTTTTGGTTTCATTTTCTGCCATTCTTTTACCATGTGATCCATGTACATGTTGAATACAACACAAGACAGTGGGCATCCTCGGTGAACTCCTCTGTTTATTTCTGCTTGTTCTGAGAGTTTATTTCCAATTCGTACTTTTATTCTAGTGTTCTTATATATGTGAGGGTGCATACGGAAAGGGTCCATTCGACCAAAAAAAAAAAAAAAAGTTCTCTGAAATTGCTGTAGGAACTCTGTAAAGGGGTTCCTACGACAATTTCAGAGAACTTTTTTTTTTTTTTTGGTCATAAGGACCCTTTCCGTATGCGCCCTCACATATGCTGTCTATTACCTTTCGCATTTTATAGGTTACCTCTTCATCTTTTAGGACTTCAAACAGTTTTTTTCTATTGACCCTATGATATGATTTTTCCAGGCCTATGAAGCACATGTGTGTTTCTAGGTTGTATTCGATCCTTTTTTTCGATCAGTAGTTTTACTGTATAACTTGCGTCAGTGCATGATCTTCCTTTTCTAAATCCGTTCTGACTTTCTGACAACTATTCTTCTGCATGATCTGCCAGTAGTTTTGCCAGTATTTATGCATATATCTTGTAGCAGGTGTTGAGTAGACTTATTCCTCGGTACTATAGTTAAAAATAAAAATTGTAAATAATGGCATGCATTTGTGTACATCTCTGATAACTTCACGTCATTTTTTTACAGATACAAATACGAATCCATGAAAGAACAAGTGAAAAGTTACTACAGAGGTGATTTTACCGAACCTCTTAAATTGGTTACAATTGGCCAAATAATCGAACAAGCTGCCCACGAACATGCCACTGAGACTGCAATACTGATACACGGAGGGCAAAAATTAACCTATGCGCAAGTCTTGGAAAAGGTTTCACTAACACAATTAGAATTAAATCTTTGCTATACTGTACAGAGATGGGATAGAATATCATTCTTTATTTCCAGATTGACACTTTGGCAGCAGCCTTAATGAATTTGGGCTTGAAACGAGGCGACCATGTGGCCATTTGGGGATTCAATACTATCGAGTGGTATTTATCATTATTGGCTGCATTTAGAGCTGGCGTTGTTGTGGTATGATTCAATTTCTTTCTATGCATTTGAAGATATTTGTCTCTTGGGACACCTTTGTTTTTTTGTAATGTAGATTTGGACTGTTTTGTTCAAACAAACAGGTGAATTTGAACCCACTATTTGAAGGTGCGGAAGTTGTAGATTGTTTGAATGCAAGTGATGTGAAAGCTATAATCATGGATGAACAGCATTATGGTCGTAATTTCTACAATATTTTGAAAAGCGTCATACCAGAAATCCAAGAACATGATTATAATACTCATATCACGACCAAACGTGCTCCGTTACTCAAGACTGTGGTGATGTTCAGTGAAACAGGCTACAAGTAAGAAATTTCACAATCTACCGAGTGGCCACCCTGCTGCAGCCTTGATTTTTGTTCTTTTATTAACTACTTCATTCAGCCAGAATCAGCACTAGTAATGATTAACGACTTTTGTTTCAGAGGTGTCTTCAGATGGAAAGATTTATTCGCCACAGTGACCACAGAGCAAATACAAAGTATCAGAAACACTCAAAAGGAAATCAGCCCTTTTGATGTTTGCAATATTCAGTTCACTTCGGTAGGTACTTACTTTTTCTTCAAAAATTCCCTCCATATCACTACAGGCTGGATATTTTTTATGGTCTTATAGGGGACCACAAGTAAACCAAAGGGGGTTTTACTGAGGCATCACAGCATTGTAAATAGTGCCAGATCTGTGGGACACCGCTTAGAATTGTTCAAAAAAGTAAGTGATTATTTCACATTGAAAAGGTCAAAAATGAAATACCTATAACCCAGCCAACTTCATCTTAATTTCTCAATTTTTTGTAGAAAGGACAAATTTTATGCCAGGTACCATTTTTTCACGTGTTTGGAATGGTAATTGGAATTTCTGCATCCATTGTAACAGGATCTACGATTGTTGTTGCAAGTTTCAAGTTTAGTCCAAATAAATCCATAGACTCGATAATTACAGACAAGTAATAATTCATCCCCATTGATCAGACCTGTCTGTTCTCAATAAATTTACTCGTTTGTTGGCGTTACAGATGCACTGTGGTTCTTGGTACTCCAACAATGTTCATTGATTTTATCACAATAGTGAAAAATAGAGCTCAGAGTGATCCTCAAATATACGAAAAAATATCCTCAGTTGAACGATTCTTCAGTGCAGGAGCATTAATTTTTCCAGACACAATCACGCTATTGAAAACGTTATTCAAAAACTCTAAATTTTCGGTAACTATGAATCTTACAGTTGCACTTTGTGAGTCTCTTTTTTGGGTGCCAATTCAAAAGTAAATTTGGATAAGTACATATTTCCAATGTTTTTTTTTTTTTTTTTTCAAAATTGATGAAGACAGAGAACCCGATTTTTAGATTAGACGTACTCAGCACCTATGTTAATAGTTTCTTACCAATCTTCCAAGAATTTCAAAACTATGAGCTTTCAGGCTGTGTTCAATCGATTGAGTACTTATGTATTGTTTCACGAGATGGGCACAATTCAATTTATTTTTACCAATTATATTAAATTCAGTAAACTTTACAGTGTGGTTATGGTTTGACAGAAACTAGTGGCGCTACATTTATATCACAACCAGATGATCCCGAAGAAGTTCAACACTCTTGATACGTTTTACTTCGATAATATTATTATTTTATTATTTTTATTCGATTTTAGCGCGATCTATGTAATCGTAGTCGCAACCTATTGGTATTATTTCATCATCTTTTTAGTTTGGTACCTTTATTCTTACGTGTGTTTTATCCATTATATTTTATCATTCGTTTTGTAATGGTTTCTTCTTTTATTTCTCGTGAAAGATATTACAACTGGCGACGAGGATGCTTTTTAAATATGTGCGTATGTGCGAATTGTTATGGTCGACGATGTAAGTGATAGTATTTACGATTCCGATAGTTCCTCCGAGTCCGGTGCGTCGTTTTCTTCGTGCGAGATGGCGGCTAATATTCCTCCTCCATTTGGTCGCTTCGATGCTACAAAAGAAGATTTTGAATCATGGTTGGAGCAATTCACCAGTCATCTCAATTGCTACAAGGTTCTCGATGCCGACAAAGTTAATTTTCTAATTGCGTCGGTTGGACCTGAAACTTACTCTATTATGAAGAAAATTTCAGTACCGAAAAAGCCGAAGGACATGGATTTCAAAACGTTGACCGAAGCATTAATCGAACATTACAACCCATCACCGCTATCAGCAGTATGTCGATACAAATTTCGCTCCCGTGTTCAGCAAGAAAACGAAGATTTCAATTCGTTTCATGCTGCTTTAAAGGAACTAACGATCGGATGCGAGTTTGATACCGATGCACGTTTAGACGAGGAGATTCGAGATCGCATTATTGCGGGAGTACGTGATACGAGTTTGCAAAATTATTACTTCTCTACCCCGAATCTTGCGTTGAAAGATGTTATTGCTCGTGCGAAAGCTGCTGAACAAGCAGGTAAGGGTGTTACTCAGTTACAATCTGCTCCGACTGGCGAAACTGCTACCAATTCGTCAAGGTCGAATAGTGATAACTCGATGAACAAAATCAACGAGTCAGTGCGTAAGAAGAAAAAACCCCAATCTGCCGCTGCGTCGAATACGTCTTCTTCGAAGAGTGAAAAACCCAAATCTAACGCCTCATCGAATTCGTCATCTCAAGTCATCGTATGCTACCGTTGCGGACGAAAAGATCATAAGGCAACAGAGTGCAGAAATTGCAGTAAAAATACAAAATGCAAAAAGTGCAGCAAAACGGGTCATCTTCCTAGCGTTTGCGGTATGTCTAGATCTGAAATGATACGTGCGTTAAACGAATCTCAGTCAGCTAGATCCGTTAAAGTGGTTGATATCGCTAGTATTTCCGCCATAAGCAGTGCTCCAACGCCGAAGATAAAACTTACTTTATCAGTAAATGGTCGTGAAGTACGTTTCGAAGCGGATAGCGGTTCTGCTTACACGTTATTATCGAAGAGTGAAGCACGTCAGCTTGGTTTGTTATCTAATATGCGAGCTGAAAATATCCCACTTACTTCGTACACTGGTGGTGAACTTACTATCATCGGTATTGTACCTGTTACGGTTTCCTACAAACAAAAATCACTCGATCTCGAACTGCAAATCGTCGATGGTGATTATTCAAGTGTTGTTGGTCTCGATTGGTTGCTACCTTTAAATATCGATATTCGAGATCATTGCTACAAACCTGCTGATTCCGAGAACGTTATCAATCAGACTGTTTCTGAACATGTCGAGTTGAAAAATGGTATTTTACGTTTAACCGAAGAGTTCGCGGATATTTTTGCCAGTGGTATTGGACGAATTCCAGACGTCCAGGCTGAAATTTATTTGAAACCTGAGACTGTTCCGATATACTGTCGAGCTAGACCAGTTCCCTATGCGCTTCAAGCTGCTGTTAATGCTGAAATTGATCGTTTGGTCGCCGAAGGACTTTATACGCCTGTCACTTCTTCAGAATGGGCTACTCCAGTTGTGCCAGTGATTAAATCTGACGGTCGTGTACGTTTAGTTGGCGATTATAGCGTAACTGTTAATCGACACATCGTACCTGAAGATTACCCAATTCCAAATGTGGAAGAAACGTTTCATGGATCTGGTAATTGTCGTTATTTTTCGAAGTTTGACATCAGTGAAGCTTATATGCACATGTGTACTACGTTGAACGCTTCGAAAATTTTAACGGTGAATACTCCAAAGGGTTTACACAACGTGAATCGTATGAATTACGGTGTTCAATGTGCCGCAGCGAAGTGGCAAAGATTTATGGAATCTATGCTGAAAGATCTTCCAGGATCGTGCGTTTTCTACGATGACGTTAAAATCGCTTCTGCTACTGCTAAAGAACATTTAATGCGAGTTCGTAAATTTTTCGAATTATGCCGTAAGTTCAACATTCGTTTGAATAAGAAAAAGTGCGATTTTCTTACTGACCGTTTAACCTACCTTGGTTACGAAATTGATTCCAATGGAGTTCATAAAACGCAAGAGAAAATTGAGGCAGTTTTAAATGCTAAACAACCTCGTACTGCTGCTGAGCTGAAATCGTTTCAAGGCTTAGTGAATTACTACGCGCGTTTTGTTCCTAATATGAGTCAATTATTTGCTCCTTTGGGTAAACTTTTGCAGAAAAATGCCAGATTTAAATGGACTAAGGCTTGCAGTGCTGCGTTTGAGAATATTAAAAAGGAGATAGCTAGTGATCGCGTTTTGACTCATTTCGATCCGAGCAAAAAATTGATTCTAGCAACCGATGCATCTCCAGAAGCGATTGGCGCCGTTTTGAGTCACGAAGATGAAAATGGTGAGCGCCCGATTGCGTTTGTTTCTCGTAAGCTTACTCCTACAGAGCAGCGTTATAGCCAGATTGATAAGGAGGCACTTTCCATCTACTGGGGAACGCGTAAGTTTTTCAATTACTTATTTGGAAGAAAATTTACGTTAATTACCGACTGTCGTCCTCTTCAATCGATTTTCGCCGCTCATGCTGCTAAACCTTCACTCAGTGCTACCCGACTTTTGCATTACGCCATTTTTCTTCAAGGTTTTGACTACGAAATCAAGTACCGCCGTTCCGAACAGAATGCCAATGCCGATTTTGTCAGTCGTTTTCCTTATAACGAAGTCGATGTTAACCAAATCGATACACCTACGTTTCTACAGAAAGAGTTGTTGCAGAAAATTCCAGTTACTGCTGCTCAAATTGCCGAGGAAACTTTGAAAGATCCTACCACAGCTTCTCTACTTCGTCAGCTGTCCGGTGAAGAGCAATGTTCGTTAAAGCCCAAGGAGTTGTGCGCATACTCTTTGTATAATGGCTGTATTTTTCGTAACGAACGTGTTTACATTCCTACCAAATTTCGCGATGCGGTTCTACGCGAAATTCATTCTGGTCATCTGGGAATTGTAAAATGTAAACAACTCGCTCGGAGCTACATTTATTGGCCAAAAATCGACCAGTGCATCGAAAAAATGGTCGCGCAGTGTGAAATTTGCGGTAAAAACGCTCGAAACGCCGATAAACTTCCGCCTCATCAGTGGGAGAATCCTAAAGCTCCGTGGCAACGAGTACATTTCGATATTGGTACACTCGATGGTACGAATTTACTCATTTTGGTCGATGCTTACTCGAAATGGGTAGAAGTTTATCCGCTGCAGTCAATTACTACTGAAAAGGTCATCGAATGTTTTGTCGAATGTTTTAGTCGTTTCGGCAATCCTACTGTGCTCGTTTCGGACAACGCTCCTCAGTTTGTTTCATCGGAAATGAGTACCTACCTGCGAAGTATTGGCGTAAAGCATGTTACTTCCCCTCCGTTCCACCCTCAATCCAACGGACAAGTTGAGCGTTACGTACAGACGGTAAAAAATGGTTTAAAATGCGACACCAATGGCACTTTAACTCAACGATTGGCTCGTTATCTGCAGTCCTATCGTCGTGCGCCTAATTCTACAACTACTAAATCGCCGTTTGAATTAATGTTCAGTCGTTCAATGAACACAACGCTCGACCTACTACTACCGAAGGATTCTGAGACCAAGGAGATTGCGGACGAACCTAGACGATCATTTTGTCCTAATCAAAAGGTTCAATATCGTGTTTATAATAAAAGCGAAAAATGGGCCTATGGTTTTATACATAGTCGTCTTGGTAAAGTACTGTATTTGATCAACGATAATGGTTCCATCCCGAAGCGTCATGCAAATCAAATTCGAAGTCGTTCGTTCGATGTTGCTGGAGCTGTTTCCTCTACTCCTTATTCGTTTGCGGATCAATTCGAAGATCAAGAGCTTCATGATCACGATGTTCATGAGCAATCCTTTCAAGAGGCTACTGCTTCGCCTCCTCCGGTTCTTCGTCGTTCTACTCGTGACAGGAGATCCCCGAAACGTTTTTCCCCTTAGTGGGGGAGGTTGATACGTTTTACTTCGATAATATTATTATTTTATTATTTTTATTCGATTTTAGCGCGATCTATGTAATCGTAGTCGCAACCTATTGGTATTATTTCATCATCTTTTTAGTTTGGTACCTTTATTCTTACGTGTGTTTTATCCATTATATTTTATCATTCGTTTTGTAATGGTTTCTTCTTTTATTTCTCGTGAAAGATATTACAACTCTACTGTTGGCCACATTTTGGATCACATAGAAGTAATGAATGAAAATTGAGTGTGCGGTAGTGATGTTGACACTGCTAAAGAAGCATAAATATTGCATATTGATACGTATCTCGTGGTTTTGCTCATTTTATTTTCACTAGAGCAAGGAGACTCATCTCACAATGTGCAAACTCTCATTTTAGGCAGCCAACCAAAAAATGGAAGACTGCTCTGCAAAATTTTGTCATCATCATCATTTTTATAATCATCATCAACATCATTATCATCATCATTAATATCATTATCATTATTATTATCATCATCATCATCATCATCATCATTGTGGTTGTCTTCATTGTCATCATCACCATCACCATCACCATAACCATCATCTTCATCTTCATCATCATCATCATCATCACCAATTATCAGTGAATGTTAACATGATAGACTATTTAGACCATTGGGGATTACTTGGAAGAATAAAATTGCTAGCTGTAGTATCATCTTTATCCATCTACATTGGTCTTATGTTTTTTTTCTAAATCTATTTTGGCACTCCATTAGTACATTTACTTTGGCTATCAAAATTCTAAATTGCACATTCCTGATTTCAAATTGAAAGTTGGACACGCAGAGCGTTAGCCAATCAGTTTTAAGGAATGAAAAAAATCAATTGTCTAGAGCCCTTTTTATAATGAACGTAGCGTTTCACGTTTTTTTCTACGGCAAAAGTTAATTTCATGTATTACAATGGAGGCATTTATAATGGTAAAAAATTTCAAAGTGCTTTTTTACGGCAAAAGTAAAATTAATTTTACTTTTGCCGTACTTTTTACCGTAGAATTAATCGTAAGAAGCTACGGCAAAGTAAAATTAATTTTACTTTGCCGTAAAAAAAGCACTTTGAAATTTTTCAAATTTTTGCCGTAGAAAAAAACGTAGCATTATAAAAAGGCCTTAGTATGTACTTTGTTGATGTCTAATTTTCTATTTTGAATTCTGAATTTTGGAGTTGAATAGCCAAACTGAAGCAACCCCCAACCCATATGATTGGTTTTCTGTACGCATCAATCAATTCGGCTGGCTTTCGTTTTTGTTGTGATTTTAAAGGCTGACTTTGATGTAGGGATGTTGATATAACACCATCTCGAATGATATTACCAATAAGAGATACAATACTGAAATATGTTTTCATAAACCCCTGAGTTGAAGTTGAGATTATGAGAATTTTGACTCGACTACACTAGGCAAAGTCTTCAGCACCCATCACAATAAGTGATGAGGGCATGTAATAGGGAGAGTGAGAAAGACTACAAATGGGAAAAATATGGATAATACCATGATAAAGGAGATATTCTTATAATTTTGTTATAGGCGAATTCTGAGAAATATTCGTTAGAGAGGAAATATTTCTCAGGTGCCTGCTTAGTTTGAGATGGAGAGACTTAGTCAATCAACTTCACTATTCATGTTACAAATATCCTCGGTTACCTTTTTAATTAAACGAAATGATAACTCAAGGAGCAATTATGTACAATAATTTTAATCAGAAATATAAATACAATAATTGAGATGTCTGTACCAAATAATTTACAATAGTTTTAATGTAAATTATTCTGTATTGCCATGCCGCCGTTACAATGGCGGCAGCATAATTGGCCAAGATTATGGAGGTGTCTTCAAATGCTCGAGAGCATGGCTTGTAAGATAGTTATAAAGCAGTGTCACGACCCTCTTCATTTAACAGGCCGGAACCGCTGCTAACGGCAACGCCGCATTTTTACGATTATCAGGCCCAGAAAACACATTGTTGTTATGGCGAAATGTGCATTTTTGAAGTTTTTCGTTAATTTCTTTTTATGGAGTACATTTTACTAAATTTTTTTTTAGCATGGTCGAAAGATGATTGATTTGTCTATCGAATGGTATGGGTACTTTTGAATTTCACTTCGTAAGTAAGCTTATAAGTGAGGAAAATGTCTACAGTAATTATTGAAGGTCCTCTATTATCACATATTATAGCGATTATTTTCATCTAAATTATACAAATCTATATATCGTTGGAAAGAGCATAAAAAATGCTACCTTTTGAGCACTATGAGTGTTCAGTCACTTGTTACAGTATTTGAAATAACTCAATTCAAAGTTTGAATTGAAGATGTTCTCAAAAATATGACAAATTACTTGACACCGGTTTTGTTCAAAATGTAGCGTTTTTTATCCTCTTTCCAACGATATATAGTTTTATACAATTTAAATGAAAATATTCGGTGCAATTACTGATAATTAGAGGTCACCCAACAATCATTTCACACACATTCCCAATTGATTAATAGTAAATTGACTAAAATTCAACAATGGGTACACCATTTGATTGCAAATTTTATTCCCTTTTGATCTTTTACAACAAAATTTTCATAAAATCACTGAAAAAAAAGTTATTTAACGAAAAACTGTTAAAAATTGTATCAGGCCCATTTAAACGCATGTTATCTCTAGCGCGACTTGGGCCTGATAAACATTGTTGCCAGATTTGGCGGTTCTGGCCTGTTAAATGAAGAGGGTCGTGGCAGTGTACAACAATGAGGGATAAATTACAACAGCGTCTTTAAATTAAGTAGATCAATCGATAGGAGACTAACACCATGTCACCTACAGATTGATACAATTACGCTTAATGATAGTAACATGTCAGTACGAGGGATTAATGATGTGACACGTTATAAGTTCAAAATCACCATCTACAGATTGGTACATCAAATGTGTGGTTTCCAGAGAGCCTAGGCAGGGCTCCGTGGTCACATATTTAGCTAGTCGAGCTCAAGAGGAAACTATCGCGAACTGTTCCGTCAGAAGACTGATTTTTTAGCCAGTATGAAGCTGGAGCTGGACCCCAGCTTCAACAGAATTATTGCATGATAGCCTTGAGCCAAGGCCAGTATACTGAAACTTGGCAACACGTGCTGTGGGCTGACTTTTTGATTTTTCCATAAGACGATACGTTAATATAAATCGCAATTACTCAGAAAATATTGTGTTTACATAAAAATTGCAGTAGACCTTTTCTGTAGGAAATTAAAAAAGCGTTCTATTCATGCAATAATTTTTGAGCTTGGTATCATTTTTGGAAAAAATGTTGATTTTTGGCATTGTGGGCTGACTTTTTGATTTCTGCATAAGATGTAATGTTGATGTTCATCTCAGTAAGTCGAAAAATATCATTTTTACGGAAAAAGTGTAGTAAACCATTTTTGTAGGGAATACAAAATGCTTTCTATTAGTTCAAAAATTTTTGGATTTGGTGTGATTTTTGCAAAAACAGCGTAGTTGCCAAACATTACATACCAGCCTGTTAACTGGAGTCAGCCCTGCTTGAGCGCACCCCTACAGTAAGATTAGCATAATCTTGCCTAAGGTTGGCATGATCATAAAACTACGTAGCAAAGGGATTACCTTATGAACACCTACAGGCGGTCAAGGCAGTCCTGCTCATCACAGGCATTTCAACAGAGCCAGTTTCAGTGTCTTCCTCACATAATAATTGATGACACACTTCAATTTTTTTTGGACGCTTCCTTTCGCCTCCACATCAACTTTAATGAAAGATTATAAGTAACTCAAAATGTTTTCAAAACATTGAAATATTTCCTCTTTAAGATTTTATTTTTCAAAGTAGAACCAATGAGCAAGGAATACAGTAAAATACTGTATTTTATTTTTTGTACATATATTAATACAGTATTATACACATATTATACAGGAGTAAAACACCTCACATCTCTGGTTTCTCAATAGGATAAGTTCTAGGATCTTCTCTGTTCTCATTCTTGAAGATTGGGTTACAAGTCTTCAGAATGTGATGAACGGTTTCAATCAGGGTATAACTGTCATTTCTTCAATAATCACCTTACGTGTTCTCTTGCTCTAGTGAAATGAATGATCCGCATTGATGACTG
The DNA here is from genome assembly GCF_950023065.1 of Planococcus citri. NCBI lineage: Eukaryota > Metazoa > Arthropoda > Insecta > Hemiptera > Pseudococcidae > Planococcus > Planococcus citri. Next base: position 5,083,822 of record NC_088681.1, on the reverse strand, counting down.
TATGACCAACTGATTTCCTTATTTCACTATTAAAGTTCATTCATTTTAATTAGGTCAAAGTTGTCGATGAAAACAATCAATTGGTACCATTTGGCCATCCAGGAGAAATATGCTTAAGAGGATACATGTTGATGAAGGAGTACTACAAAGAACCAGAAAAAACAAATGCAGTATTATCAGAAGATGGATGGTTTCACAGTGGGTAGGTATAAGATATGTTTATTTTGTTTTGTTGTTGGGAAAATGTTCCAATAACTTTCACAAATGAAACTGTGAGTAAATAGTCAATTGGGCTACATACCTATTTGTAAAACTAATCTGATTACAGAGATAGGTTTGCTTTGATGGAAAATGGATACGCTCGAGTTATTGGTCGTATCAAAGAAATGATTATCAGAGGAGGAGAAAATATCCAACCCAGTGAAATAGAAAGTGCAATAATCAAACATCCAGATGTTATTGATGTCCAAGTAAGACATCATTTTTTTCAAGAAGAGATACCTTCTAATTTTGTTTCCAAATAATTATCTGAAATTGTCTTTTTTTTTTTAGGTATATGGTGTTAGTGATGCTCGACTGGGTGAAAAAGTAGCAGCAGCTATAATTAAAACGGAAAATTCAAAGTTGAGTGAATTGGATGTGAAGCAATATTGTGAAGGGAATGTAAGTCTCTCAGCCAAACTGAATAAGTACTTACCTATCAACTGTATTTACAAAATAATAATCTCAAAACTAAATAATAGATAATCATGCTCCAATACCCACGTCCAGTTGCAACAAAAAATATATTCAAAAATATTCTACTTTTGATTTCAGATTGCATCGTATAAAATCCCAGAATACATATTTTTTTGTAATAATTATCCAAAAACTGCTTCTGGAAAAATACAAAAGGTGAAACTGAGAGAAATTACTGAAAAAGAACTCCAAGACAAAATATTAAAACAATAAGTTAGATATATATCTACAGCATGTACTTATTAAAATTCCATTTTTTCAAAAATAATGTACTTATTAAAATTCCATAACTGAGATTTGATTTAAATATTCAAGTTTTTTTTTGTTTTTAGTTAAATTTTAATGAATTTTCTTCAGATGGATTCAATTTTTTTTTTTTATCAAATCCAAAATGCGTTTTTGTCACAACAATTTCAAATTAAGGTAGAGTGGGTAAATGCAAAAGTGGGTGATATTTTTTTTATTTTTTTCATTTTTTTGCATTTTCAACACACTCACTGTATTCTACGTGCCATTTGCTAACTTTTGATGTATTCGTGGTCTTGATTCGGTAAAAAATTCGATAACTATTCCACTTCCCAAAAAAAATTTTAGGGGAGTGAAAAAATGTTGAAAAATTATTTTTTTAAAAACTCACTAAAATTAACAAAAAATCAACCATTGATCATTTCTGATGTTTTTTTATGTAAAAAACTTGTCATAGAAATAAATAAATATATTAGTACATAAAACATTCTTCTTCGTGTTTTTCATGACGACTTCAGACAAATTTTAGCATCCTGAGCGCGGAAATGATGTTCAAATTGTTTACAGACTCTCGTTCTTAAAAAAGTTGGAGTTTTTCGAGAAGAATCGAATTGTTTTGAAATATAATCGAATTTGTTTACGAAATAACCATGCTTTTTTTAAGAACAAAATGGAAAATTTTCATTTACGTGGTACCCATGAAGAAAAACCAACGCCGGATTCGAACTTGGCGACCTCGAATTATTATCTAGTCAGAAATCATCATCTAAATACATACATAGGAAGAAGTAAATTCTGCGAGTTACAAACGTTCATTTGGTAAGAGATGGCGTTAATAAAATTGCCTAACCAGTTTGCCGTAAATACGATATACATACGTACTCGTAGACTCGTACATATACATAATTTGATATCGCTGAACACAAGAATCGTGTACAAATTACGGCCAGCTCCATAATTTTCGAGTAAATTGTTCATTTGTTGTCTTACAATTAGGTCTTGATTCACGAATGACAAATATTTGTATTTCTAGCGAGTATTTACTTCAAGTTACTCGTACATCTTTATCAGCAACTATTATTTAAACAGTCTTGTTATTTAAATGAAACCGTTGAAAGTATTTCGTGATTCTTAGAAAATCAGTAGGTAGGTATAACATTACTCTCAACTGGTAATTGGAAAATTATTGCTTCACGAGTGTCTTTGAATCACTATCAGCGATATGTTTATCTGGTTTAGACTGCATGAACATTCTATAGAACATTGATACATCAAATATCTGCACGATGTAAATTTTCTAAACGAGTTTCAAGCATAAGTACAATAATGTGAAAAAGCTTGCAAGGGAAATAAAAATACACTCACTTCGATAATTGTTTTTTAACTAATATTCTCACGTTCATAATCGGAGCTTCGACAAATAAATATAAAGCCAATCCGATCAAGTAGCTCCACACAACATCGCCTAGGAACCACCATACCTTAAAAATGTGAAAATTTGCATTAACGAAAATGTTAGCAGACGAAGTTCATCAATCTTTACCTACGATTACTTACCAAATTTATCCTATCGGGTAAAGTGAACGGCTGTTTTTGAGAAGAAACGTGGTACCATTGAACTATCGTGTTTATCAAGTAAACCGAGTACGTTAACCGTCCAAAGGGAATCCATATTTTCCATCCGAAAAGATTATCAAAAACACCTATGAATGATAACGAAACGATGATTCCTAGTTTTAAAATTTTTGGCCTTCTTTATAAAGCACAATCGTATGACATATTTGAAGGTGTACAATACCCGACTATGTCAATGACAGACTTATTATAAATATTCGAATGATATCTACTAACCTAATCCTGATGTGAGATGAAAACCACCCAGGACAATATATATTACCATGATTATTACATGATTTAAAGCTGCATACAAAGCATTTTCAAATCTATCATATGGTCTGTCCATCGCATAAAACACGAGCCCATAAAATGAACACGCTTCACTAATCAAAATGGCTAGTAGTGAATATACACAGGTTTGTTTCTAAAAAAAAAAATGACCATGAAAGCATAATCAAATTAAAATGTTTAATACACACTTGAATAATTTCAAAAACCATCAGCTCAACTTACTTTGGTAAATTTGATTTTGTTTTCATTCAGTATTTGAATAACATAAGCGCTCATAAATCCCATTAAATAAGGACCACATCTGGTAACTGTTGCAATATACAAGTTGGTGAATTCAGGGTTAGTCCTGCAATCATCTTTCATCATACTGAAAATTAAAATCATACATTATTAGATCCGGATAGGTACATCTGTTCAAACCTAATCACATCCAATAGGAAAGTCTTGATTGATCAGACCAGATCAACTGGAGTGGACAATAGAAAGTTTACCTACTTCAAGTGTATTCTCATCAATCCATATAACTGGTTCTTATAAGCAATCATAAAGGTGACCACAATGGAAGCGACGAAAGTCACTACAACTGAGAAAATGCCAATTTTTGTATTTGTTGACCAAATGTACAATAAGATTCCTCCAATGACAGCCAACTGAATATCCACTGATATGTACCAACTTGGGATTATGCACTGAGAATAACCAAAATAGATAATCATCGTACAGTGGAAATCTGTTATTGCATTTCCTCTGTATTAGGTATGCATGACTTAGTCTTAGCGAATAAAACCACCAAACTATGCAAGATTACAAATTACCAGTTTATCAGTTCTGACAATGTTGTTTATGGCAAATAAGCCAGCCCACCAGGTTTCTTTGCATTTGTTGACTTCACTCAATACTTCATAATTCCAAAGTGGACCATCTCCAGTGTATGGAAACACGTATATGATGTATAACAGCAAAACACCAAATACTGGAGCTATTCTGCACGTAACAAGAAAATACGTAAATGAAATTCATCAATAAATGTAAAGCCTAGACCAGCAAAAAATTATTGTATCCGAGCAAATCCAGACATCTAGAGGATGTTGACAAATTAAGAGGGAAGACCTGACTGGAGTCAGATCAAATCCACTCTCACTTCCATCCAGGTTTCTCTGGGATCCAATTCGATTTAATCAAATCTAATTTGATTATTTGATCACATCCAATAGAAAAGGCTTGATTGGAGCAGACCAGATCAGATCCACAAATTCCCCAGAGTATGATTTACTAATGATCCAAACTTCTTGAAGAATTTGACCCAACCAAAAATGTAATCAGATCTAATTAATAAAATCCAATAGAGAAGGCATGATTGGATCAGATCAGAACAACACATTTCACTGACTTTGATTAAATCCAGACTTCTCAGATAACCTAATTTGACCCAACCAAATCTAATCACATCTAATCTGATCAAATCCAACATGTGAGGCCTGATTGGATTTGACCAAATCTAGATCAGCCCTAAACATTCCCTCAGACCAATTAGATCCAATCAGACCTCCCTTTTCCCCTTGCATTTTTTACTTCTAGGAAGCTCTGAAAAAAATGAATATGATGTGATTGGCTTACCTCATCCATCTGAGTAGGATATTAGTAACCAAGAAGAACTTTCCATCTCTCTTCACAGATTGAAATTCACAATGAAATGTCAGGTAACCACTAATTATGAAAAATGCGTCCACCACGATGTTCATGTGTGTTAGGAGTAAGTCAGAACCGGTATAGAACTGAAAAATTGTGTCACTTTGAGAATTATTATCACAACAGTAAAGTTGGTAAGTGGTACATTAGGTATAGATATGCAGAAACAAAAGCCATCAATAAATTCAATCATCACCAGAGTGTCTACCTACCTGTTCTTTCACAGCAGCATTGGATGTAGGAAAGCTAAGGATGTAAAAAAATCGATGACCGTAAATAGTAAATAAGATATTCAGAACTTTGACAAAATGCAGTCCTGCGCTTTCTTTAGCATTATATTGCTTCAACTTTCTGAAATTTCTGCTCAAGGAGAAAATTTCAGATACCTCTTTGAAGAAACGCCGTTTCTGTTTATCTGTGTAATCACATAAAGAAGCATTGCAATTATTTGTAATACACGTATGCTAAGTAAGTGATAAATTATTTTATCCGGTACTGTTTGATAATGCTGCCATGCCACCTGATTTTTCAATTGGCAATCCACTCCCTCAATAATTTTCAGGCATATGTGATTGACAGGCTCATCAATGGGTCGCTGATTCCGAATGCCACCTCAAATTAGTCAGAAAATGTCATCAAAAATGTAAAATTTGGAAACTTTTCTTGGTTCATTTTTGGAACCTAAAAATAGGTACTTTCTGACAGAAGACACCGGAAATGAATTCTCCCTCCCAAAAAACCACCTAGCTCAAATTTAAACTCGATTCAGAGCAAAACGTTTTTTGACCCAAAAAAGTGCATGAACTTATGCATAATAAAATTGAGTAAAATGTGTTTTGACTAATTTGAGGTAGCCAAGTACAAATCTGGAGTCCAATTGGATCGCCGGTATCTCCTTCATTGAGAACTTTCTCAGAAACTACGCAATAAGGCTCCAAAGGGGGGTTAAAGTTCAGTGAAAAACAACCAAAATGCAATTATGGGGGATGGAATTCAGAATGTGTCTTTCGGGGGGGGGGGGGGGGGGGTGGAGTATTCTGGGTTCGTTGAGGTGGTTAGATCAAGGATCCATCTCTGCTTTCAAGACATTGTATGTGATGTCCCAGGAGAAAGTCAAGCTTCGGTGCGTGTTGTATGATTTTGGGTGTAGGTATAGTGAGTTCTTCTACCAAATATTGAAACACAAGTGTCCTCTTCAGATAGGTTTATTCACAACTAAACTTGGTATACAAAATGATATCTTAAGCTAGAAATTAGCTTATATTTATATGGATACTTTAGGCTTAACAATTAACATGTTGTTTAATTGTGATGATTTTTATTTTCTCGCCTCTAGTCACAAACCTAGCAAGGCATCGTTTTACGTATGCCTTGTTTTGGTTCTTTGGCCTTCTCTCTACCTATTCGTTCATATTTGCATACTGCAGTGCGAAACCAAGTTTTTGAGATATGGGGAGTTGAAGTTTTCAGTCGAGTTTTACAGGGTTTTGGGGGAGCACTTCGTTTTAATCACGTTCTTCGACTAATCTGAGCTGAACATGGTCTTGAAAAACATTTGTTGTTTACTTTATGTGAAGTTGTGAACATAACTTAGTAAAATGGTGTTTAGAGTAATTTATTCGTTTGAGTTGCAATGAAACTTGCTCATTTTTCATTATTTAAATTTTGAGGCAAAACGAAGCGTTCTATGAGAAATATCCTTCCAGCAAAGTTATAGAGAATTGAATTTCCAACAATCTAGAAACAATTCATTTTTCTCCACAGAATGCAAAGTTTTTCAGTTTTTCTCAAAAAACAAAAATCTTATCGTAAAATTTTTGTTTTCTTGAGAAAAATGGAAAAACAATGCATTCTGGAGAAAAATGAATCGTTTAAGGGTGGTTTGAAATTTAATTCTCCACAACTTTGCTTGATATATTTTTCACGAAGAATGCTTTGTTTCACCTCCAGATTAATTTTTGATACAAAGGACATCCCCAGAAATTGGCAGTGTGGTCTCCTCCGCAGTTCGTACACTTTGGAGTAGCTACGTTCCCATGCTCACAGGCTGAAGTTAAATGACTGTTGGCACATTTGACACACCGTGGATCAAGTCTGCAAAAGTTTTTCATGTGTCCAAAATTTTGACAATTATGGCATTGAATGGAACCACTGGGTTTCGGGTGTTCCTCTACTTTAATGATGGCATGAAAGATACTTTTAAGATCAAAGATTCGTTTGCCTGCATCGTTTGCATGAACATGATCAGCGCAGACTGGAATCGGCTTTTGGTTTCAGTAAAGGCGGCGGACAGTTAGAACTGGAATGCTTTCTTTAAGAAGAGTATCTTGAATTTTGTTGTCTGTAATCAACAAATAGGGGATATTCTTCATCACCTCAGAAATTTTTTTCTGTTTAGGGTTACTAAATGTAAAGAATCTTCTTTTATCTTCTTCAAATTTTCTGGTCAAATTACGAAAATCATCAATGTCTGTCAAGAATATCTTAAGAACCTGATTCGTTGTTTTGGTTTCAAATTTTTTTGTCGTAATTTTCTTGATTTCAAAGAGTTCTGACATATAATTCACAACATCAGGCAGAATAATCAGAGGGATTCTAACCTTTGAAGTTTCTTTTGAAATCGAGGAATTCTCTTCACGTTCTTCCACTGCAATGGAATTGAATTTGTTTTTCGTAGAGATGTCAGGTGGAGCAACATTTGTTCGATGTTTAACAGCTTTTTTAGGTAATTGGAATTCACCATCGTTTGAAACTCCAGGTTTGGCGTTTTTCAATTCCAATTCGGCTAGTAAGGCCCTCTTGTTATCAATGGATTTCTTCAATATTGGATGAAAAAGATGAGCACATTCACAATTAGGACACCCTGTATAGAGAGCTGCGCCAATCATAGGGACTTCTAAGTGGTTTCATATGAATTTTGAAGCTTTAGAGCACAAAAATTCCAAAAAGTGAAAAATTATTTTTCAAACTGAAGCTCAATTTTTTCCTGGGACGTCACATATAGATTTTTTGTGTCAAGTGATCTTCCTGCTTGGGTTTCTTCAAAAATTGTATTTAATGAAATAAATTACTATTATTATTTTTAAAAAATTCATTATAAAAATATTCATATTACCTATGATCAATTATTAATTGAAAATATATTAAATAAAAAAAAAATTATATACACAATAAACATATGTACATACCATCATTGTCCGTTTCAGTATCATATACAGTTGTGCAAATCACAAATGCAAAAAACGTTAAAAACGACCATCTGAAAATGAAAATAATTTTGCCTGGTTGTAATTCCATGAAAATTATTTTATGCAATGAAATAAGAGCTCACTTACAAGCTACACGTCTGCTTTTGACTTACTTGGCAATATAAAATCCTGATGGATAAACAATATCGTCCTGCGTTTTGCAAAATATGGGATCCACATCAATCGTCACATCAAGTCGGTTATTTTCGAATATCGGATACAACAGGTTATTCAGAGTCGCATTCAAATCAGCTGGCGTACAAGATGATGGTATACACACAGCGAATGTCAGTCTTTTTCTATTCACTCGACCTGGATTTTTTTCATACTGGGAACATGAAATGAAAAGTTGACTTTTTGTACTGCAGATGCATGTTGAACTGAAATGTCGACAATCATTAGCCTACCTAATATTCTAATTTTCTGTACACCCTGTATTGATTGAATTTTTTCCTACTTTTGGTTAGGGTACATGTTCCCAAATAGGAAAAATAGGCCAATCAGTTAATCACTTCTGATGAAAATGAATTCAAATAAATCAGACATTTCTAATTTTTCTGGGAATTGCAATATATGTACCTCAGTCCAATGGGACATCTCAAAAAAGAGTCGGTGGTTCCTAAAAGGGCGCATTTCGATTTTTCAAAATTAAATTAACAATAATAAAACATAGGAAAGCTAAAAAATTTCAGAGTGACTTTCAACTCAACATGAAGGTGTGCGATGAATTTCGCCGAAATGCTTACTTCTGTATATTTACTCACCACAGATAAAGCATTCCAAACTGAATTTCTTTGATCAAGTTCTTCGAGTGCTTCACTTTGTGCAGTATCCAAATACCTATATGCTACTTTGGCTAGACAGTATCGTCCCTGGATGCTGTACGACAAAATTGCCAAACACTGGTCGTAATTTCCCAGGTAATCGACCGTTCCAGAAAAAACCCCAGCTAATGGCCATTCTGATGATTCCATCACTGAAAAAAACATCGATAAGTACATATTACATTAAATGGATACCCTGCACTTGATTAACTACTGAATTTTTATGTTTTGAAATTTAGATCGTAAAATAATAAACTAAGATCAATTAAATACGAAACTCGATTTTTTTAAATGAAAAATAGAATCTAAAAATGATGGTGCGGTGCATTAGTCATCACCACAAGTTTGTTTGTTTTAAAATGAGATCTACTTCTGTATGAGACTTCCACTATTAGGGTCAACGACTGGTCAGGTTGCCTTATTTATGACTACCTACTTTTGTATTCTTAATTACACACTAAGGAGAATATTTTATAGTAGGTACGTATTTATCTCGTTATCAAGACAATTTTAAAGTAACTGCCTCAGGCGCCAATTATTAATAAGTATATCTACATGTGAATAGATATTAAATTTTTTTTTGAAATTCAAGGAGAAAAATATTTTTAATTCACGTACGCGGCGAGATTAATAAAAACACATGTTTCCGTTTTTCGTTTGTTTATTTCCACTTCTGAATTGTTATTACGAGTAATAACGAATATTCAGCACGTTAACTTCAAACAACTTTTCCAAACGGAGGATACACTTCACAATAATTCGTGTATCTATTTGTAAGAACAAGTGAATTTATTCACTATTCGCTTTTAATGTATCTAAGTATAGTAGTACATCGCTTAACATATGTATCAAGTTTTTGCACTCTTCGATGCTAATTAAGTACATCAATCCCACGGCACGGCATTGCACATCCGTATAAAATCCGCATTTTATTATTATTTTTTTAATTGTAAACATTTTCTCGATGATCTAATGAAACAATTGCCGTCATTTCCGACCAAATCGTTTCGAGAGGGCGAGGGACGTTGGAGCGAGCCTTGTGATTTTCACGTACTTTATTGGCGTGTTTTCGTGAAAAAGTTGTACCTTTTCAAGGGTGAAATAGGTGAAATGCCTCGTCCTCGGATTTTTGAAATTTTGATGAAAAATTGTTGGGTACTGTTTAAAAAAATGATGCATTCACCTAAAAAATTTTACCCAACCCCACCCCCCCCCCTTGCCCACAATAGCGAAAAAACTTTTTCCGGGAAAAAAATAATGCCTACCTACTTTAAAGGGGTTTAGAACTGGAAATTTTGAATTCGCCCAAAATGTATAAAAGAGACATGTGACTTGACACGTGAATTTTTTCACAATTTTTTGCCCCCCTCGCCCAGGAGGGAGATATTGACACATGAAAATTTGAAACCGCCATATCTCCGAACCTAATTCTGGTACACGAAATTTTTTATTCTTGTAGAAATACGTTCACATGAGTACAATTATTGGAGTTTTTTTTTCAATTTTTTTTCCAGCTGGGTTATCTTTAAAAATTTTTGGGCCATATTGGGGGTGGGGGATGCCTGGTGCTAATTTCTTGGTCTTTATTGCCAACTTCGAAAAATCTAAAAAAATTCATAAAGTTTTGAAATTCAATGCATTTGCATGACTCGCTACAATGAAGTATTTTCAATTAAAACTGAATTTTTGAGTACCCCCCCCCTTAATGTGGTTCTTAAGAGGGCCCAACTGCAAATCTAGCTTCATATTTGTGTTCAGCAGGTCGAGAAAATAAGCTTACAAGGGAACCTCTTGAGGTGTCCGCCTCTGATTTGAACCGGACCGCGATTTTTGGAAAGAGCATGTTCTAAAACCCCCAAATCCAAATTTTCAGGTGCCCAAGTTCAATTTTCGATTTTTGGCGAATTTTTGAAAATCCAAAATAGACTATTTTGGTGATTTATGCTTTTTTTTAAAAAGTATGTACTTGATCAGTAAAAATGTTCAAAATAAGTCCTAAAACTGATATTAACCCCCCAAATCCTAATTCCGCCATTTCCAGCCATTCTGGAGCCTCCAGCGCTACTTTTCAATTTCTCCAGAATTTTTAATTTGCTCCAGAAGGCGTGAATATAAAGTTGGGCAGCTGAAAATCGAGTTGTGTGTTATGCTCGATCTGTTTAACGAGTTTATCCACATTTGAGCCGATTCTGGAGCGGACACCTCAAGAGTGGTTTTTTGACAAGCTTTTTTCATAATAAGAAACCCAAAAAAATCAAAATTTTACCGTTTGCGAGGAAATTTTTGAAATTTGCGCGAATCTCTGTATTTCAAACACAACAAACCCCTTGAGGTCGAGTTCCGCCATTTCCAACCATTCTGGAGCCTCCAGTGCGATTTTTCAATTTCTCCAGAATTTTTAATTTGCTCCAGAAGGCGTGAATATGAAGTTGGGCAGCTAAAAATCGAGTTTTGTGTTATACTCGAACTGTTTAACGAATTTATCCACATTTGAGCCGATTCTAGAGCGGACACCTCAAGAGTGGTTTTTTGACCAGCTTTTTTTCAAAATAAAAATATTCAAAAATCAAAAATTTCCCGTTTGCGAGAAAATTTTCGAAATTTGCGCGAATCGCAGTATTTCGTCATGAACTAACCCCATGAGGGCGAATTTCTCCATCTCCAGCTATTCTGGAGGCTCCAGCGCGATTTTTCAATTTCTCCAGAATTTTCAATTTGCTCCAGAAGGCGTGAATATGAAGTTGGGCAGTTAAAAATCGAGTTTTGTGTTATACTCGAACTTTTGAGCCGATTCTGGAGGGGACACCTCAAGAGTGGGTTTTTGACCAGATTTTTTCATAATAAAAATATCCAAAAATCAAAAATTTCCCGTTTGCGAGAAAATTTTTGAAATTGGCGCGACTTTTGAGGAGTCTCGTCCAGAATTGGCTGAAATGCGAATAAATTCATTAAAAAGTTCGAGCATACATAACACACAACTCGATTTTTAGCTGCCCAACTTCATTCATACTCACGCCTTCTGGAGCAAATTAAAAATTCCGGAGAAATTGAAAAATCGCGCTGGAGCCTCCAGAATAGCTGGAAATGGCGAAATTCGCCCTCGTGTGGTTAGTTCATGACAAAATACTGCAATTCGCGCAAATTTCGAAAATTTCCACGCAAACGGTAAAATTTTGATTTTTTGGGTTTCTTATTATGAAAAAAGCTGGTCAAAAGACCACTTTTGAGGTATCCGCTCCAGAATCAGCTCAAATGTGGATAAATTCGTTAAACAGGTCGAGTATAACACTAAACTCGATTTTTAGCTGCCCAACCTCATATTCACGCCTTCTGGAGCAAATTGAAAATTCTGGAGAAACTGAAAAATCGCACTGGAGGCTCCAGAATGGCTGGAAATGGCGAAATTTGGATTTGAGAGGTTAATATCAGTTTTAGGGCTTATTTTGAACATTTTTACTGATCAAGTACGTACTTTTTTAAAAAAAGCATCAATCACCAATATTTATAGTCAATTTTGGATTTTCAAAAATTCGCCAAAAATCGAAAAATGAACTTGGGCAGCTGAAAATTTGGATTTGGGGGTTTTAGAACATGCTCTTTCCAAAAATCGCGATGCCGTTCAAATCGGAGGCGGACACCTCAAGAGGTTCCCTTGTTAGGAGGGCCCAACTGCAAATCTAACATCATATTTGTGTTTAGCGGGTCGAGCCAAAAAGCTTCGCAAACTCAACTTTGGAATATAAAAAACGATTTCCAAAGCTGTACCTGCCCAATTGCATTTTCCGACCATTGGCCAAGTTTTCGAACATTTTGGGCCTCAAAAAACCTTTTTGAATGCGCAGACTCAAAATCGCCCCAATACTATAAGAAACTCGACTTCTGATGAATAAATTTAAAAAAAGATAGCCAAAGTTGTAGCTGCTCAATTGCATTATCTGATCATTTTTGGGCATTTTTTTGGAAATGGCCTCGAAAAACCTTTTTGAATGCGCAGACTCGAAATCGACCCAAAAACATGAAAAACTCGATTTAAGACCAGAAAAAACGACTTCCAAAATTGTAGCTGCTTACTTGCATTTTGTGTGACAACTTTTGAGTTTTTTTTTTTTTTTTGAATATTTGGGATTTACAAACCCTTTTTGATTGAGCATACTTGAAGTTGCCCTAAAACCTCGATAAACTCGATTTTTGACCAGATAAAACGGTTGCCATAGTTGTAGCTGCTCAATTTCATTTTCCAACCATTTTTGGGCAACTTTTGGGGAAATTTTGAACCTCAAAAACGCCTTTCTGAATGCGCAGACTCGAAATTGCCCCAAAACCATAGGAAACTTGACTTGTGATAAGAAAAAACGATTGCCAAAATTGTAGCTGCTCAATCCCATTATCCGGTCATTTTTGGGAATTTTTTTTGAAAATTTTGGCCCCCTATGAATTTTTTGACTCGAAATTGCCCCAAAAGTATAAAAAACTTGATTTGTTGCCATAAAAAACGATTACCAAATTTGTAGCTCTCCAATTTCATTTTTCGACCACTTTGGGCAATTTTTTGAAAGTTCTGAACCCCTTACCCAACGATGCTTATTTTTGGGTAAAATTGCGTTTTGATCCTTTTGAGAATTATTTTCTCCTCACTCAAATATTTCGTATTAGCTTAATAATGCCAAAACATCGGAAAATATTATTTTTATAGCTAGGGAAAATACTCGCACTTAATAACAATAAAAAAGGAAAAAATGATCACCAATACACTAATCAACTCTTCAGTAGGTAGGTAATTACAAAGAAATAATAACTCACTTTTGACCGCCCACGTAGAATGATTTCCAAGATGCAACTTGAACAAATCGAAATCCTGTTTACACGCAGTATTCTCCGTAGAATCCATTTTAAACTTCGGTTGTGCCTCGAAGAATAACTCCGAAATCCATCTCTTTCTAAGAAAGGCTGATTCAGCATAATCGATATTATCAGAGTACGTTTCATTTTCGTATCTTACATAATCATCAAGTTTGGCAGAAATTACACGAAACAAAACAATTGCCACGAAGTAGCTTCCGATCACACTACGTATCATTATTACGAACTTTAAAACTAGCCTTGCTAATAAATATTACGAAAGAAATGAAATGAAACTGGGCACATGTTGAAAATAGATACCGATCGTTATTTTTGAATTGTTTTGAAATGCAGCAGATTACCTTGTGAAGAGTTATTGACCTACCATAAAATTGTTGGAGAGGAAGTCTCACGTGAGAAGTGTTATCAGCACATTGAATTAGTAGCCCTCGTCTCCTACATGCCCAACAACTTTTTCCATAGGTAAGTTTTCTGACGAAGTTGCCTGTTCTCAGATTACAGATCAGTATAATAAGCAATTACAAAGTAACGGTATGTTTTGACCAATGACTTGAAAGCTCCAGTATTGTTGAACCGCTGTGCTCTCAATTCGCGTTTTAAAATTTATAAAAAAAATTACCGGGTTCAGTGTTCACTCTTGGCATTGGAGATTACTCGAAAGATTTGGTGCTACGGATACGTCTCGATACAACCTGTGCCGTCTTCGCCCTTTAGGTTTACCAGACTATGCTTACGAATTTAATTATAGGTACATAATATGTACCTATTCGTACAATGAACTAGACGTGATTCGTAAATAGGTACGTCTCGGTATATATGAGTCAGTGTGTAGTTTGGAAACGACCGAGAACGAGAATGTATCCGTTCATGAAACGCCAAAACGTGTCGCGTAGTGCGAATTCTTTTGTGTGATTTTTAAAGGTCGAGTAATAGAAACAGTTATCCGAAGTGTCCTTTTCAATTTTCCTATCAGTTTCGGTTTTATTTTTAATATTCCTACCATCACAGCGATTTCACCGGTGATTAATTAGTTTTTCAATATTGTGGGTGAGTACGAGTTTTATGTACGTAAGTTAAGTACCTATATCTATGTAAAATTTTGATGTAGGTTATAGTCCGGCATATGAAAATAAGAGTAATTGCACCCCCTCCCCCCCCGCCGATCTTTCGGGACAACTTTTTTCTTAAAGGGGACATCCTAAGGAACATTTTAAAGCAAACTTGCCCAAAAAAAGTTGGCCTTACTTACAAAATGGCGGCCATTTTGATTGACAGGTCAGCCGAAATCGCAGATTTTGCGTTTTAACATAGGACTTGCACGAAATTTTTCAAAGTTTACAAAGGTAGATCGAAAGATCATGCAATAATTTATCACCTGTCAAAATTTCAAGTGCTAAAGTGCGTTTTTCGATTTTTGGTGAATTTTCGAAAATCGAATTTAGGCCAAAAATGAGTGAAAAAATCAAAATTTTACCAAATTGACCAGGAAAGCTGAAATTTGGGATATATCCTATTTTCGACATGCCAAATCAATTGGAAATGGTTTCAACCCGTTTTGAGCAGTTCTGGAGTCTCCAGCAGATTTTTGAAACTCGAAATTCCCACAAAATTCCATCAACATGGAGTTGTAAAGCTAAAATTTATTCTAAAAACTAATTTCAATACGCTACGAACTACTGCAGGTGAATTTCAAGTCGTGTTGGATCCTCCAGCGACTTTTTGAAAATTCCTAAAGCTTCCAGCAGATTTTTAAAATTTTTAATTTTCACAAAATTTCATCAAATGGAGATGGAAAGCTGAAATTTACTCTACACTCCAATTTTAACACCCTCTGAAGACGACTTCCGGTGGGTTCAAGTAATTTTAGGGCCTCCAGTGACTTTTTTGAAAATTACTGGAGCCTCCAGTACATTTTTGAAACTTTAAATTTCATTTAGCAAGTGGAGTTGGCAAGCTGAAATTTACATCGCAGACTACATGGTGGTTTCAAATGGTTTTGAAGCTTCCAGCTACTTTTAGGAAATTTCAATTTTCCAAAAAAACGTCATACAACCTTTCAAAAAGTTGCTGGAGGCGCCAAAACGACTTGAAATTCACCAGCAATCAACTTCGTAGCGTATTGAAATTAGTTTCAGAATGAATTTCGACTCTTCATCTTAGTTTGATGAAATTTTGAGGAAATTTCAAGTTTCAAAAATCTACTGGAGGCTCCAGCAATTTTTGAAAAAAGTCGCTGGAGGCCCTAAAATTACTTGAACCCACCAGAAGTCGTCTTCAGAGGGTGTTAAAATTGGAGTGTAGAGTAAATTTCAGCTTTCCATCTCCATTTGATGAAATTTTGTGAAAATTCAAAGTTTAAAAAATCTGCTGGAGGCTTTAGGAATTTTCAAAAAGTCGCTGGAGGATCCAAAACGACTTGAAATTCACCTGCAGTACTTCGTAGCGTATTGAAATTAGTTTTTAGAATAAATTGTAGCTTTACAACTCCATTTTGATGGAATTTTGTGGGAATTTCGAGTTTCAAAAATCTGCTGGAGGCTCCAGAACTGCTCAAAACGGGTTGAAACCATTTCCAATTGATTTGGCATATCGAAAATAGGGCATATCTCAAATTTCAGCTTTCGCGGTCAATTATTTGGTAAAATTTTGATTTTTTCACTCATTTTTGGCCTAAATTCGATTTTCAAAAATTCACCAAAAATCGAAAAACACACTTTAGCACTTGAAATTTTGACAGGTGATAAATTTTTGCATGATCTTTCGATCTATCTTTGTAAAGTTTGAAAACGTTCGTGCAAGTCCTATGTTGAAACGCCGCCATTTTGTAAGTAAGGCCCACTTTTTTTTGGCAAGTTTGCTGCTTTAAAATGTTCCTTAGGATGTCCCCTTTGAGAAAAAAGTTGTCCCGGAGGATCGGCGGGAGTGGGGGGGGGGTGCAATTACTCCTATTGACATATGCCGCATTACTAGGCTAAGTGGTAGCCCTCCTTTCAAAAAACTGGATTTTGACCAAATTCAGCAGAGACCTTTATTTTTGGAGAGGAGATTTGGGCTTTCAAAGAGAAGACATTTTAGAAAAAATCGTAGTTTTTTCACTCCGTTTACTACACAACCTATTGATGTGAGGTTTTCAAAGTAAATTATGGGGCCGTATTTGCGGTCTAAAAAAAATTGAAACTTCATTCCTCTTATCTAGTTGCACTATGCTTGAAAATAAAAATTATAAATTAAAGACAAACATTTGTCTACTTTTGATGACTTCTTTTTTCCACAGATTCAAATACGAATCAATGAAAGAAAAAAAGCCAAGTTACTACAGAGGTGATTTTAGTAAACCTCTTAAATTGGTTACAATTGGCCAAACAATCGAACAAGCTGCCCATGAACATGCCAATGAGACGGCCATTCTGATACACGGAGGACAAAGATTAACCTATGCACAAGTCTTGGAAAAGGTTTCACCAAACATAATTGAAATTTGAAATTAAATCTTTGCTATACTAGTCAGAAATGAGATAGAATATCGTTATTCATTTACAGGTTGACACATTGGCCGCAGCCTTAATGAATTTGGGCTTGAAACGAGGCGACCATGTGGTCATTTGGGGATTCAATACTATCGAGTGGTATTTATCATTTTTGGCTGCATTTAGAGCTGGAATTGTTGTGGTATGATTTGAATTTCCTTCTATTTGAAGTTATACATCTCTTGGGACACCTTTTTTACAATGTGGATTTGCACTATGCTTTGTTCAAATAAACAGGTGAATTTGAACCCACTATTTGAAGCTCCGGAAGTTTTAGCTTGTTTGAATACGGGTGATGTGAAAGCTATAATCATGGATGAACAGCATAATGGTCGTAATTTCTACGATATTTTGAAAAACGCCATACCAGACATTCGAGAACACGATTATGATACCCATATCACCACCAAAAATGCCCCGTTACTCAGAACTGTGGTGATGTTCAGTGAAACGGCCTACAAGTGAGAAATTTTACAACCTATGACTGACTAGCATTAACGCTGCAGTCATGACTTTTGTTTATTTCAATAACTCCTTTCCATTTATAATTGGCATTGATAATCAACGAGTTTTTGTTTCAGAGGTGTCTTCAGATGGATAGATTTATTCGCCACAGTGACCAAAGAACAATTACAAAATATCAGGAATACTCAGAAGGACATCAGCCCTTTTGATATTTGCAACATTCAGTTCACTTCGGTATTGAATGTTTTGAAAAAATTTTCTTCGGAAATTTACATCCCATCTATATTCTGGATATTTTTATTATGGTTCTTATAGGGAACCACCGGTAAACCAAAGGGGGTTTTACTACGGCATTACGGTATTGTAAATAATGCTACATCTGCAGGACATCGCTTAGAACTGTTCAAAAAAGTAAGTAATTATGTATCTCACATTGAAGAAATCAAAAATAAAATACCTCACCAAGTCACCTTCATCTTTACTTCTCAATATTGTTTGTAGAGAGCACAAATCTTATGTCAAGTGCCATTTTTCCATGCATATGGAATGGTTGCCGGAGTTTTTGCATCCATTGTAACAGGATCTACAATTGTTGTCGCAAGTGTCAAATTTAGCCCAAATAAATCCGTAGACTCGATTATCACAGACAGGTAAAAATGCATCCTCATTAATCAGACTACTCTGTTCTCAATAAAGTTACTCACATGTGTTACAGATGCACTGTGGTTTATGGTACTCCAACAATGTTCATTGATCTTATCACGATAGTGAAAAATAGAGCTTCAAATGATCCCCAAATATACAAAAAAATATCCTCAGTTGAGCGATTCTTCAGTGCAGGAGCATTAATTTTGCCGGGCACAATCGTGCAAATGAAAACATTATTCAAAAAATCTACATTTTCGGTAATGATTGAATTGAGGAGCTCATTGCAAAAGTACCCCTGGTAACATTGAAGAAATTTGGGGAGGTTCTTTTCTCCACTGCATTGTACTTATGAATGCATTAGTATGATAGCCCTCTAAAAGTTTTTCTGAGAGTAACAGGAATTACTCAAGTTGATAAAAAAAAATACTTTGAACGCACTATACAAATTCATCAGGACTTTACAGTGTTTTTTTGTCTTGCTTGTTTTTTGTTTGCATTTTGAACAAGGGCTATGTATTTTTGTAATGAGCTCCTCAATTTTTTACTGTTGCACTCTGTGAGTCTCATTTTTGTGGATACCAATTTGAAAGTAAGTTACTTGGGTATTGTTTCATGAGTTGGGCACAAATCAAACCATTTTCACCAATTATATATTGAATCCGTTATCCGTTCAACTTTACAGTGTTGTTACGGTATGACAGAAACTGGTGGATCTATATTCATATCATTACCAGATGATCCTGATGAAGTTCAACACACTACTGTTGGCCACACTTTGGACCATGTAGAAGTAATGAATGATAATTGAGTGCATGCTAGTGATGTTGACACTGCTGTAGAAGCATCAGTATTGGGTATTGATATTGCCTTTAAAGTAACAAAACTTTTAAACTTTTCTTGAACATTTCAATAACTGTAGATATCTAAGGCTGATTTTAAGATACCTATATATCACTTCACATGAAAATTTAGAGTTGAAAAAGCATGTATCAATACTGGGAAAAATAGTATTAATTTTCCAAATATCAATAGGTTCATAAAATATTGTATGTTCTCAATGCACAGATTAGTATTGAAAAACTACAGATAAGTAAGAAGTGTTGACATCACTAGTGCACACAAATTATGACATTAAAACTAATATCTACGACACTCATAACTAGAGCAAGGAGACTGGTCGTGGTCACCCATCACAAAATGTATCTACCTACTCTCATTTTAGGCACTTAAAACAGAAAAATCAAGACTGCTCTGCAAAATTTTGTTATTATTATCATCATCATCATCAACATCATTATTGTCATAATCATCAATCACCATCATTGTGGTTGTCTTCATTGCTTTCATCAACATCAACATCATCACAATAATCAGCAAAAAATGTTTGATGATAAATGATGTAAAAATGACAATTTATCAAAATAAAATTGGGGAAAAGTCAAAAATTGAAATCTCAAAACTTAAACAAAATACGGGATAGTTTCGGTTCAAATTCAAAATTATCAGTTCCAGGATTTTTTCAGTTTTGAGATCAGGAAAAATAATGATTCTGGTTTTTGGATTGAATTTGAATAGGGATTCAATCAGCTCCAGTTTTCTACAGCTGTGTATTTCAGTGTGATATTGTCTGAGTTGAACATTTCAGACATTGCTTCCATTAATAGGTATTTTTTTTTATACTCTCCAAAGCAATGTCAAGAAAAAATCACACTAGAATATCACTTTGTATCTTCATACACATGTCACAAAATGACATCACTGAGACACAGTGTGATATAGATTCATTCGAAATTAGGAAAATTTTTAGACTAGGGAAAGTTAGTGAGCGGAAATAGGTATAGGAATTTTACAATGAGGATAAATGGAGTGGGTTTGTATAGGAAAAGAGAACCTACCTATGCCCAGTTGACCAAATGCTAGCAAATTTTGTGCTAGCGTAAATGGTGCCGGAATTTGAGACACTTTTTTAAAAAAATGCTAGCAAATCAGTTGCGATTAGGTCACATTAGAGTAGCAGAATTGCGCACAAATAGCTAGCACGTAGCTGGCACAAAGCTAGCAAAAAGCTAGCATTTTGTTGGCACTTTGCTCTGCATTCTGCTACGTACATGCGACTAAATCGCGACTGATTTGCTAGCAATTTTTGCAAAAAGTGTCTCATATTCCGGCACCATTTACGCTAGCGCAAATTATGCTAGCAAGAAGCTAGCATTTTGCTAGCGTAGAAAAACCTTGATCAGTAAAATAATTACTATTAGTTAATTTTTAAAAATTCTGGGTGTTTACCTTTAACAGGTGGTAGTTTTCCAGGAAATTCCAAAAATTAGGCGACTGTCCCAGCTCAGAGCTAGCATAACGCTAGCATCTTGGGACAGTATAAGAAGAGTGATGTCACTCTTCTTACTTTTCAACAAGATACCACCTTGAGCTTATATTCAACTTGATGACACACTTTATCTAAGAGTAGCAAACTATACCATGAGAGAGATCGACGCTAGCAATTCGCTAGCATTATGCTAGCGCTTAGGTTGAAAAATCTCTTTATTAAATAAAAAATGACGTTTTTTTTGAAATAGAAAAATTGTCAAAATTTAAAATTTGAAAATGAAGTATCAAACAAACCATCAAAATTAAAAATTTCAAAAACATTTGAACAACATTTTAGTCCACGGCAATGGGAGTAATTGCACCCCCGCCGATCCTCCGGGACAACTTTTTCCTTAAAGCGGACATCCTAAGGAACATTTTAAAGCAAACTTGCTGAAAAAAATTGGCCTTACTTACAAAATGGCGGCCATTTTGATTGAAAGGTCAGCCGAAATCGCAGATTTTGCGTTTCAACATACTCGTAGGACGTGCACGAAAATTTTCAAACCTCACAAACGTAGATCGAAAGATCATGCAAAAATTCATCACCTGTCAAAATTTCAAGTGGTAAAGTACCTTTTTCGATTTTTGGTGAATTTTCAAAAATCAAATTTTGGCCAAAATGTGAGAAAAAATCAAAATTTTACCAAATTGACCAAGAAACCTGAAATTTGGGATATACCCTATTTTCGACATGCCAAATCGATGGGAAACGGTTTCAACTTGTTTTGAGCAGTTCTGGAGCCTCCATCAGATTTTTGAAACTCAAATTGAAGTTGTAAAGCTCAAATTTATTCTGAAAACTAATTTCAATACGCTACGAAGTACTGCAGGTGAATTTCAAGTCGTTTTAGAGCCTCCAGCGACTCTTTGAAAATTCCTGAAGCCTCCAGCAGATTTTTGAAACTTTAAATTTTCACAAAATTTCATCAAACTGAGATGGAGAGTCGAAATTCATTCTGCAAACTAATTTTAATACGCTACGAAGTCGACTGCTTGTGGATTTCAAGTCGTTTTGGAGCCTCCAGCGACTTTTCGAAGGTTGTATGGCGTGTTTTGGAAAATTGGAATTTCCTTAAAGTAGCTGGAAGCTTCAAAACCATTTGAAACCTGCGAAGTAAATTTCAGCTTGCCAACTCCAATTGATAAATTAATGTTGTGGGAATTTAAAGTTTCAAAAGCCTACTGGAGGCTCTAAAATGACTTGAACCCACCTGAAGTCGTCTTCAGAGGGTGTTAAAATTGGAGTGTAGAGTAAATTACAGCTTTCCATGTCCATTTGATGAAATTTTGTTGTCCCCTTTAAGAAAAAAGTTGCCCCGGAAGATCGGCGGGGGGGGGGGGTGCAATTACTCCTATTGTCATATGCAGGAATATTTTTAATGATTTTTGTATGCGCGCTGAGGGATGTAAAAGATACCTGCTCGCATTTTGCTACAATAAATAACGCAGAAAAAGGTTTATTGGTGAGAAATGCGTATAAGATCTGGTAGCACGTTCCTATCATTTGACTACAAAAAAAACGCCAAGTCACCAGATGCAGAAACTAGAGATATGCTTACATTTTTCTAGAGCCAGATGGCTAAGTAAATGCTAGCTCAGAGATGCAAGAATATTACCTGAAGTTTCCTATCATCTGTGAGCAGGTACAATGGTACATATTAGTCAGTGATACGCTGGCATTAAGCGAGCAGGTATAGAGTGAGGCAAAAGCTAGCTGAGATATGCGAGAATATTGCTTGAACTTTCTTGGCATAGAATTGCAAGCAAATATCCATCAGTAATACGCTAGCATCAGGCGAGCATGTATGAAGTGAAGTAAAAGCTAGCTGAGATATGCGAGAAAATTGCTTGAACTGTCCTAGCATAGAATTGCGAGCAAGTATCCGCCAGTAATACGCTAGCATAAGGCGAGCAAGTTAAAGTGAAGTAAAAGCTAGCTGAGAGTCGCTGGAAAACAGCTCGAAAATTGCTAGAATTGAATTTGCTAGCGAAAAACTGCAAGAAAATCGCTTACTTTTAGCGAGACAATTATTGCTGGCCACAAAAAGCGAGTAAATTGCTAGCAACTTATCAAAACGCGAATAAAACGCTAGCTTTTTGCTAGCATGTGGTCAACTGGGTGTATATCAACATAAATTAATGCTCGAATTAGAAGAAGAGAGCTTCCAAGTAATTTCTAACCAAAAAGGGGAAGATAACTATTTACACAGTAGACAGAGTCTACGATCATAAAACCATGGTTGGACAATGTCCTAGTTTTAAACTCGAATTAGTAATTACAAAATTACGTACATTTTAATTCCAGAGGAATAAAATTAGATGGTTATACTATGAAATCTTTAACTAGATTATCTAATTGGAAAAACTAGGCTGTTAAATCCTTCACTGGATTATCTAAAATGACAACTTAAAAATAAACCATCTCCTTGATTATCTAATTTCAAAGTTGCTACTAAAATTCGTTGCTGAATTATCTTGTAGCCTAGCTTGAGAAAGACCCTAGATACTGCCCGGAACTACGGCATGAGGAGTTACCTCAGCCTAGCTGGTATGCTCGAATCAAAAGACTTACTCCATTTGGTTAATATTCAGGTATTCAAGATGAAAAATAGTCATTGAAAATAATTCGAACTCGCGTACCGGAATATTACACCATTTAATTGAAATTAGAATGTTAACAAAAATCACATTATCAAAAGATAAAAATACTCGAACGAACACACGTTCTAATATACTCGAATTCCGAAAACATACTGACGTTAGGTAGGTAACTACCTAGCGTCATAAGTTATCAATTTTCCCACCTATGATTTTAACCTTGAAAGGGTTCATCGAATTTATGCCAGTATAATTGCCTAACGATTTTAATTTAGGCATCCTTATACGACAACAGCATGTGTAAACTGGGTTTCTCAATAAGTTCCAGGAGTTTTTCAGTTCTCTTTTTTAAAGAATGAGTTGCAAGTCTTCAAGAGCAGTTTCCCCAAGAAAGTGTAATTTCACAAAATAGTCCAAAAGTACATAGACATAATTATATGTACCGTATTACTCGGTTTGGAGTTTTTTTTTTGGACTGTGTTTGTTGAATTTACTATTTAGCAGTAGGCAGGTATTTGTCCAGTTCTGTCATTTACTGTCTTGCTGTTGTAGATTGTTTCTCTGTGTTGATGCTGTTGCTGGATTCCATTGGATAAAAAATCTTCTTTGGACATTTCTGTATCAACAATAGTGAAAAATAATTTGTTTATGAAATTTTACTATGTACCTATCAATACGTAATCGTTTTTGAAGTCACAGAAAACAAATTTTTTCACCAATCAAATTATGGGGTGTCATGGTGTGGCAAGGAAAGGGGGATTCAAAGTGACATTTGACAACGACAAGGTTTTTAGAATGATTAGCATCATTCACTTTTTTCAATTTATGGATTTTTTAGACTTGAAAAAATTTGAACCCCAGTAAAAAGGATCTACTTACATTGGGTAACTGACATTCCTGTGATAATCATCTAATGGGTTCACTTGCTCTAGTAAAAAAAAAGATCCAAATTGATGACTGTGTGACCAACTGATTTCCTTATTTCACTAATTAATCATTTTAATCAGGTCAAAGTTGTTGATGATAACAATAAATTAGTTCCATTTGGCCAGCCAGGAGAAATGTGCTTCAGAGGATACATGGTAATGAAAGAGTACTACAAAGAACCAGAAAAAACAAAGGCAGCATTATCAGAAGATGGGTGGTTTCACAGTGGGTAGGTATGAGATTTTTTTGAGGAAATGCTGGATTGCTGGAACTGTGAGTGAATAGTCAAGCTAGATACTTATCTGTAAAACTAATATGATTACAGAGATAGGTTTGTTTTGATGGAAAATGGATATGCTCAAATTATAGGTCGTATCAAAGATATAATTATCAGGGGAGGAGAAAATATTCAACCCAGTGAAATAGAAAGTGTAATAATCAAACATCCTGATGTTATTGATGTCCAAGTATGACAACTTTTTTTTCAAGAATTGTAATATATTCTAATTCTGTTTCCAAATAATTATCTAAAAATGTTTTTTTTTTAAAGGTATATGGAGTAACTGATGCTAGACTGGGTGAAAAAGTAGCAGCAGCTATAATTAAAACAGAAAATTCAAAGTTGAGTGAATTCGATGTGAAACAATATTGTAAAGGGAATGTAAGTCTTTCAGTCAGACTTAATACTTTTCAACAGTATTCACAAATAAATAATAATCTCAAAACTAAATAATAGATAATGTACTTGCACATAACTCTGGTTGCAACAAAAAACACATTCAAAAAAATTATACCTTTGATTTCAGATTGCATCTTATAAAATTCCAGAATACATATTTTTTTGTGAAAATTATCCAAAAACTGCTTCTGGAAAAATACAAAAGGTGAAACTGAGAGAAATTACTGAAAAACAACTCCAAGATGAAATAATAAAAACAATAAATTAGATACAATAATGTAGTTTATCACTATTCCATAAATTTCCGTTTGCTCAAATGTAATAAAATTAAATTAAATAAAAAACTGAAATTTAATGTAAATATTTTTTTTTTTCTGAGTGGAATATGAATAAATTTTCTCCTAATGGATTTGAATCTTTATTGTGAATTAACTTTTTTCATCGAGATTTAGAATTAATTTTTCCTAGAAGCAATTTAGGATCAAGTATTTTACCAAAACTTTTTAATAATTTCAACTTCCTATCAAAACAATTTAAAACAAATATTAAGTATGAATTTACAAATTTTTAAGTTTAAAAATGTTTGAACATGACATTTTATATATATATTTTTTTTCTTTCAGAAAATTGTTGATTTTCAATATCATTCTATTAACATTTTGTATGGGAGTTTTTGTTTCAAACTCTTATATAGTAATAATTTAAACCTCAAATTCACTCAATGAAATCAAATGAGAACTTAATACATAATATGAATAAGTAAAACATTGAGAAATAATTAAAAATAAATTTCTTCAACTCCTACATGCAAAAGGAAAAAAAATACAAACTCCAAATAAAAGTAGGTATATTCGACATAACAAAGAAAAAAAAATTAATAACATAAGATAAGATTAAAAATACCTAAATGAATTAATCATACAAGCTGAAAATGTGTAGACATACTCCATACTCCATGAAAAATTATACAATAAGGTAAGTAAAACTCAAGTACGCGAAGAGAAGAAGAGAAAAAAACGCGGATAATAATAATGTGAAGAAAACAACAACAATATTAATAATAATAATGCCAAAATAAATAACATTCAACACACATAGGTAAAATATGGTAATACATAAATAAATTAAAATGTACAATAAATTAATATTATAGACATAAAAAAATCACTTTTACATTGAAATCACGTGGTATAAGTTAGCTTTGTTTTGAATTTTTATTTAAAAATAAAAAATAAATAAAGCTGAAAGTAACGCAAGCAATATGTCAATGGACACAAATTCAACGTGTATTTTCAAACCAAAAATTAAATTTAATGATTTCCTCGTAGAAAAAAAAACCGCTACAAGCAAATTACCACCCAAATTTACAGTGAAATAAATGTGTATGGTAATTTCGAGCTAACTAATGTTGAAATAATTGAACCTACTACGTTATACTTTCCATTGACTAGTTAATTCTACTATAGAAGACACGTAAATTACACGAATAAATTATTCAAAATTTATCGGTATTCACAATAATAATTAAAATACAACTACATAATACATATTATGGCAATACTAAGCAAAAAACAAAAACAAACATCAAAAAATTAATTTTAAAAAATTGCAAACAAAATCGTAGGTTTGAAAATACGCGTCCAGGGTACACTGTATTGTATTATCACTAATCTTTTTCCTTTTCACAGCCACCAAAATGTGATAAATTTGCCATCGTTTATTCAATTCGCAAATAAACCAAATCACACAACAATAAAGCATACCCTTTAGAATATAGCAATGAGAAGAAGAAGAAGAAGAAAAAAAACATAGGCTTTTTAAATTTTGGTCTCACATCCCTTAAATAACTTATTGGTAAATTTGATTCCAATATTTTGGCTCCTGTCATCAACGCGATAGAGGCAACACCAACATAAAGGATGTTAGCCCAAATACCCAATTCGGCATAAGGGTACGCGTTGATTTGTACGCGATACCACCACGAGCGGTTATACGACTCGATGATGATGATTTTGGCTCCTCGACAACAAAAAAATCTTGGTAAAAAAGTAAAAAAAATATCTGTACAAAATAATCATATTATCTATCGTACAAGTAATTATTTATATATTCGATAAGAACAATATAATAATAAATTTAACCATAGCTAAAATATAATGAGATACGAGAGAATCAAAATAACACTATCAAATTTAACGTGCGCGTAGGTATTTAAAACTTGAGAAAATTTGTACAATGGCGCGAGGTGCAAAAATCAAAGGGGTGAGGGGGGTAAGGTGAAGAATCACTCCGTCGAATAGAGCCATCCTGTGAGTAAAGTGTACAAATTTGTTCAACGAACGTAAAAAAACATCTACTTCCAACTAAAGCCGAGAATGAAAAAATATTAAGAAAAAAAATTCACACTTGTAAATTACATAATTTGAAACACTTTCATTATGGGCAGTTAAAAATTTAATCAATGTGACGTAGATTACTCATCTGCCGTTACACACCGAATCACGCATCATTTTCATGTAATTGACGAATGAAAAAAAAAAAAAAAATTGTAAAATACAAATAACGTGAAAAAATAATCTTAAAAAGGGGCATCGCGCGCTTCTCTTCCTATTATAAATGTGGATAAAACACGGTGCGATTAATTTTTTTTTTTAATGAGTCAAAAACGAAAAAAAAGAAAAAAAAGGTGAATTAAAAAAAATTACAATTAAGTATTAGGTAAGTAAGGTGCAAAACAAAACACGAAAAAGTAAAAAGTGATCGTCTTTGTGCGAGAATTTCATCTCAAAGTTCAACTTTTAAGACAGTAAAACATGCCATCGCGAAAGTTGATCACCATTGCATTGTGCCATTTCTTTCCAGTGAGATCTTTCTTCATCTCCGGAACTTGTTTGACCCAACATGAACCATCCGAGACGTTGCCTCTTCTTCAGGGTTTTTTTATACACCATTACAAACAAGGTGACGTCGCATAGTTGATAAAGTACCACCTGTGCATTAAAAAAACACACACACACACATTAATTTTACAATTAAGATTCGTTCGATGCGAAATAAAATTTAAATAACAATCCTATAATAATGGTTGTTTTTATTTTGAAAAATACTTCTTAGAATGTCTCCGAATGAAAATTATAATTAGGTAGATACCTATCGTGTTTGTTTTAATAAAAAGTTAATATTCAAGGAAATTGTAAACATTGCAATTACCTATATCTCTTTTATAAAGAGGTGGAAATGACCCTTGGTAGAATGAAAAGCAATGCACTCGTAGGTAGGTAAATTAAATTGTAATTTTTTAATAACTCACTTGATACATGAACATCTCTTTGAACAGCGGATTAGGTTGTGCTCGTCTGACAGTAGTCTTGCTTCTGGCAATCTCTTGTCCAGTACAGCTCATTAATCGAAGTTTCACGTAAGTATCCGGTGCTTTGGTAGCTGTCACGTGCCTGTAAACAGAGAACCAGGCAATATTATTATAAAATGAGAAATTCTGTTTCAGCTCTGAAGGAACATTCACGCCTCGAGGAGGGAAAAATTTAGAATAAAAATTGTATTAAAAACGAAATTTAATTTTAAAAAACATGCTCGAAAAACTTGCAACGAAAACTGATGCGAAATTTTACTTACCAAGGTGAATAAGGAGGAGGAAAGGGTGAGGGTTCTTCTTCTGACGATGGCAAATCATCATAAAACCAAAGCAAAATGAACAGAACAAATTATCGCATTAAAAAACTAAAAGCTGAAAAATGTGAAATCCGCAACAAAAAAAAATTAAACGAACACTCGACAAAAAGAAAAGAAAAGCTGAAGCAAAAGCATGAAATCAACACTGAAACTAGACAACAATAAAAAATAAAAAATTAAAAAAAAAATAATGTAAAAACATTGTTACAGGGTGTCTACAAAAATCCAAAAAGCTAAATTCGCACTTCTGTCGTGCCCTTTTTGGTAGGTACTCCCAAAATGAAATTTCGTTCCGCGTCAATGTCGTCAAATACACCAATAGTTATGCCTTCTCACATTCCCTCCAGAAAATCAAGTCTTCAAAGTGGCCTCAGATTTTTAAAATATTCTAAATATCAGGTTTATTCGATATTTTTCTCCACGAAGGTACACAAAATTCAGTGCCATAGCCAGGATTTCACCAAGCAGAGAGCGAAACCAGATTTTTTTAGACATGAATATTTCAGAGAAATGAAAGCAAAATTATTACTACCCACTCAAGCGAAGCAAGAACGAAAATTTTTTGAAAAAATTGGTTCAAAAAACGAAAAAACGCCCATTTTTTGTACAGGTTGTCGAAATTCTGAGCCAGTAAGCCCAGACATTTTTGTGATTCTTGGACTACTTTTTTGAATTGAAAAAATTTCGATGGAATGACCTACAAAATTTTCCTTTCTTTTTTTATTCAAAACTGAAAACAACACGCGCATTCAATTTTTTTTCAAGAAAAATTGAAAGCTAAAAAACTTGAACCGCAACAAAAAAAACAAGCAGAAAAAAAAACTAGAAACAAATATGAAAGATGAAACAGAAAGATGAAAAACTCAAAAAAAGAAAAAAAAAGAAAAAAAACTGTAAACGAAAACTGATGCAAATTTCTGAAATGAACTGTAGAGGCGAGGGGAGGTGATTAAATGAGTCGATTCGTTCGCGAACAAGTAACTTACACAAATCAATTCGTTCGTGAATGATTCACATAAAATTATCTAATTCGTTCGCGAATGATTCGCCGAAAGTCGATTGAATGAATCGATTCGTTCGCGAATAAATAAATTGTTCAATTCGTTTGTGAATGATTCACCGAAAATTGATTAAATGGATCGATTCGTTCGCGAACGAGTCATTATAGGAACCAATTCGTTCGCGAATGATTCACTGAAAGTTATTCTATTCATTTGTGGATGATGATTCACCGAAAATTAATTAAATGAATCGATTGGTTTACGAATAAATTACTAAATTCGTTCGTGAATGATTCATCAAAAATTAATTTAATGAATCGATTCGTTCGCGAATGAATTATTCAATTCGTTTGTGAATGATTCACCAAAAATTAATAGAGTGAACTGATTCATTCGCAAATGAGTCACTTATACAATGAAATCGATTCGTTCGCGAATGATTTGCCACAAATTATTCAATTCGTTCGGGAATGATTCACCAAAAAATAATTAAATGAATCGATTTGTTCGCGAACGAGTCACTTATACGAATTCATTCATTCGCGAATGATTCATCAAAAATTAGATATACAACTCATTCGTAAATGATTCACCGGTTACTTATATACGAATCAGTTCAGTCGCAAATGAATTATCCAATTCGTTCGTGAATGATTCATCAAAAATTTAATTGAACGGATCGATTCATTCGCAAATGATTCAACAAAAATCATTCAATTCGTTCGCGAATGATTCGCCTAAAATTATGGGAATTATTTCGTTCGCGAACGAGTCGCTTGTACAAATGAATTCGTTCGATAATGATTCACCTGAAATTATTTATTTCGTTCGTAAATGATTCGTCGAAAGTTGATTAAATGGATCAATTCGTTCGCGAATGATTCACTGAAAATTATTTCATTTGTCTGTGGATGATTCACAGAAAATTAATTAAATAAATCGATTGGTTCACGAATGAAATTACTTAATTCGTTCGTGAATGATTCATCGAAAATTAATAGAGTGAATTGACTCGTTCGCTAACGAGACACTTATACAAATCAATTCGTTCGCGAATGATTCTCCTAAAATTATTCATTTTGTTCGTGAATAATTCGCCGAAAATAAATTAAATGGATCGATTCGTTCGCGAACGAGTCACTTATACAAGACAATTCATTCGCAAATGACTCACCTGAAATTATTTATTTCGTTCGTGAATGATTCGCCGAAAGTTGATTTAATGGATCGATTCATTCGCGAACGAGTCACGTATACAAATCAATTCGTTCGCGAATGATTCACCAAAAATTATTCAATTCGTTCGCAAATGATTCACCTAAAATTATTCAATTCACTCGCGAATGATTCTCCTAAAATTATTCATTTTGTTCTTGAATAATTCGCCAAAAATCAATTAAATAGATTGATTCGTTCGCGAACGAGTCACTTACACGAATCAATTCGTTCGCGAATGATTCGCCACAAATTATTCAATTCGTTCGTGAATGATTCATCAACAATTAATTAAATGAATCGATTCTTTTGCGAACAAGTCACTTATGCAAGTCAATTAGTTCGCGAATGATTCACCAAGAATTATTCAATTCGTTCGTGAAAGATTCACCGAAAATTAATTGAATGAGTCGAATCGTTCGCAAACGAGTCACTCACACGAATCAATTCGTTCGCGAATGATTAATCAAAAATAAGATATTCAATTCATTCGTAGATGATTCACTGAAAATTAATTAAAAGAATCGATTCGTTCGCGAAAAATTATTCAATTCGTTCGTTAATTATTCAACGAAAATAAATTAAATAAATCGATTCGCTCGCGAATGATTCACCCGAAATTATTCAATTCGTTCGCGAATGATTCGCCAAAAATTGATTAAATCAATCGATTTGTTCGCGACGGAGTCACTTACACGAATCAATTCGTTCGTAAATTATTCGCCGAAAATTGATTAAATAAATAGATTCGTTCATGAATGATTCACTGAAAATTATTCAATTCGTTTGTCGATGACTCACCGAAAATTATTTAAATAAATCGATTGGTTCACGAATAAAATTACTCAATTCGTTCATGAATGATTCACCAACAATCAATTGAATGAATCGATTCGTTCGCGAACAAGTCACTTATATGAATCGATTAGTTTGCAAATCATTCGCCAAAAATTATTCAATTCGTTCACGAATGATTCACCAAAAATTTATTAAATGAATCAATTCGTTCGCGAAGGAGTCTCTCACACGAATCAATTAGTTCGCGAATGATTTGCCACAATTCATTCAATTCGTTCGTGAATGATTCACCAACAATTAATAAAATGAATCGATTCTTTTGCGAACAAGCTATTTCAACAAATCAATTAGTTCGCGAACGATTCATCAAAAATTATTCAATTCGTTCACGAATGATTCACCAACAAATAAGAATTGATTAAATGAGTCGATTCGTTCGCGAAGGAGTCACTTAGACTAATCATTTCGTTCGCGAAAAATTATTCAATTTATTCGTAAATTATTCAACGAAAATTATTCAATTCGTTCGCGAATGATTCGCCAAAAATTGATTAAATGAATCGATTCGTTCGCGACGGAGTCACTTACACGAATCAATTTGTTCGTAAATTATTCACCGAAAATTGATTAAATAAATCGATTCGTTCCCGAATGATTCACCCGAAATCATTCAATTCGTTCGCGAATGATTCACCAACAATTAGGTAATCAATTGGTTTGTGAATTATTCAATAAAAATTGATTATTCTGTTCGCGAGCGATTCACCTGAAAATCAATCAATTTATCACTATTGTTTGTGAATGATTCGATCCGTTTCTCTTAAAAACAGATAAATTCCTATACTACAATGGTTGTTTCATAAGAACCGAATCAATAAGTTCACGAATCGTTCACTTGAAAACTGCATCAATTCGTCAGCGAATGATTCGCCAAAACATCAATCAACTAATTTAATCACCAATCGTTCCTAATAAATGATTCGAATCGATTATAATCGGATCAATTTCCATAAAAATGTTTCACAAATAGTGAATCAATTCGTTCGAAAAAGCTTTTTATTTGACGAAAACTCGATCTTCTTACCTATAATGTGTGAGTTTTTTTTTTTTTTTTTTTTTTTTTTTGAGATCTAACCTTAGACCTATTACTCCGAAGGTGCGATATGTACTTGATGAAAACACTCACCGAAAGTTGCTTCCTTTAATTATTTCAACTGATAATCTTCCTGTGATTCCATTGTAAGACAATCCAACCAGTAATTCAGGAACACCACCATGTTGCATCGATTGCAGAGATCCGGTACTATCGCTTTGGCAAAGACTCAACACCTCACAGGCCATCATGTTAATCTGCATTTAAACACAAATAATAAGAAAAATTATTCAAATAAATTTACAATGTCAAGGTCAAAATCACGTCACGATAGGTAAATCAAAGTACGTACCTACACTAATAGTAAAAGACAATTTTGAATTTTTCCTACAATGTTCAGTACACCAATCTACATACCTATGTATAAGAACTGTTACCTATTTTTGTGTTTTCGGGTATTGGGTTTTCAAGATGGCATGTTGAAAAAAGAAATCATCTGATTGACGAGGAAAATCTGAGTTCAAGCAAGCAGCTCCCCCCTCCCCCCTCCCAAGGAGGAGACATTATTATGGATGTAAATTTCGAGCATCAAATTTTATGTCAATTGATAAAGATAAATTCCTGCTACATCATGAACTAATAAATGTATGATTTTTCCATCATTATGGTGGGAAAAGATTGACGTCAACCATTGCTGTTTCGGCACAAGTGGGTATTTTTTCATATTAAAAATGATGAAGATTAATTGGGAATTTCTTTAAAAGTTCCATCATTATGGTGGTAAAAGATTGACGTCAACCATTGCTGTTTCGCCACAAATGGGTACCTATTTTTTCATATTAAAAATAACGGAGATTAATTGGGAATTTCTTACAAAGTGAGAATTTTGAGAAAACTTTTCAGATTTTCCATCATTTTGCCAAATTTATGGTAAAAAATTCGCCAAAAAAACCCTGCCTTAGTCATTCACTCGAAATTTTAAGAATTTTTTAACATTAAGTTGCAGTTATTTAGGTATTCAAATTTAGACGTTTTCCTTGACATAACTCTACATTCATGATTCTTAGCTTACTTAAAAATAGGTGATTATAAAATAAATGTGCATTGTTTAGGTACATTGTTTCTCGCCGGGGAATAAATTTGAATGATAATCATTTCATAAATCAATAAATCATCTTAAAATTTTCTTTAAAACACAAACATGTTATTCAAATACACACTTCTCAACATTCAACTGATGAAAAATCAGCCTAATAGGTAAGTACGCCTACATACTGGTCAGCTCATTTTAAATTCGGAGAATCACAAATATGCTAATCAGCTGCATAATTACGCTCAGCAAGGATAAACTGTCTGTTCAATTTATATAGCTCGACAGTTATTCACACGATATCTTTATAATAAAGTTGTCTAGTGACGGGTTGACCATACTAATTTTTAAAACATTTACAACGAAGTTGTCCGGCGACGTCTTGACCATAAATTAGTTTATAAACACGGTGATTTTATTGAGAGAAAAAATGTCGGTGAAAAGTGATCAATCTGAAGCTATCGTAGTCAGTGGAATTTCGGGAGTATTTCCAAATAGTGAAAATGTCGGAGAATTCGTGGAAAATTTGTATTCTGGAAAAGATATGGTATCAGACTACAATCGATATGGCAAAAGTAAGTACATAATAGGTGCTTGAATGTGTAAAAAATTACTACAGAAATTACCTAATTAATTTTTTTCCCAACACGAATCATTTTTTAAAAGAAATTCGAACTGGATTACTAAAAACGATAGACCGTTTCGATCATTCCTTTTTCCACGTAACTCGTCAACAAGCCGAAGGCATGATCATTGCTGCCAGACTGCTTATAGAAAAAGCTTTCGAAGCGGTTCTAGATGCTGGTACGTAGATCACAATCTAAGATTCATTAAATTATCAGAGTTTGGCTAAACGATGATGTTTGCATATTCAAGGCTACAATCCGGAGCAAATCAAAGGGAAAAATATCGCGGTCATTTGCGGCGTTTGGGACACTTGTGACGATGGAGATCCTGCAAAAAATCTGAATAATTTTGACGATTATGCCCAGACTCTGGGCAGATGTCAGTTCATGTTGGCCAATAGGATTTCATTCTATTTGGATGTAAATGGTAAGAAGTTCGTTACTCAACTACATCAAATTATGCACTTGAACACATCAAACTCTGCAAATTCTCAATTGGAATTTATATTAAACAGGACCCAGCATAGGAATAAACACCGCTTGTT
Source organism: Planococcus citri (assembly GCF_950023065.1). NCBI lineage: Eukaryota > Metazoa > Arthropoda > Insecta > Hemiptera > Pseudococcidae > Planococcus > Planococcus citri. The sequence goes on along the minus strand of NC_088681.1, from coordinate 5,049,037 downwards.
CGTCTTCGATGCACGCGTTCGATTATGCCTTTCATGCCATCAAGAATGGTCGTTGCGAAGCAGCCATCGTGATTTCGCCAAATTTCTGTCTATCAGATTCGGAAAATTTTCACCCCACTGTGCTCAACTCGCATAGTGGAACCTATGGACCTTTCGACGCGAATGGTACGAGTAAATAAATCATGAATATATGTTTTTGATCAGTGATCTTACAGAACAGAACTCCACCAAAAGCTGAGAATATTTGTCTCGATTGCTCTTCTAAAATATGTTTCAACTTTTTTAGCTAATGGTTACGTAAAATCTGAAGCATCGGTGGCAGTATTTTTACAAAAAAGAAAAGACGCCAGGAGGGTATACGCCAACGTGATACACACTAAAACAAAAAGCGAAGGGTTCAAGGAAGAAGGGCCCTGGTGTCCTTCGATAAAACAGCAAAAAGAATTATACAGACAGTTCTACGAAGAAGTTGGTACCGATCCTCAGTGCATTTCATACCTCGAAGCACACGCTACTGGAACTCAGGTAAGTGTCCTTACTTGGTCATATGAGCTAGGTCGAATGAGCATAGTAGCTTTTCAAGGTTTATAAAATAAAGGAACAATAATCATGACAGTAGGAATCATTTCATCCCCCCTCCCTAGCACTAATCATCTTGGATAACTTCTTTCTTGAAGGGAACATCCTGATGAACATTTTACAGAAATTTTGCCAAAAAAAAGTTGGTTTTAATAATAAAATGGCGGCTATTTTGATTCACAAGGTTGTCCAGCACTACCCAGACCCCCTATGGGCGGTTGCCAAGGGCTCAGTCACCAAAGTGGACGATGTTATTTACACGTGCCTGTCCGGAAGACTGAGTTCCCCAACCCGTCTTGGGAAAAGGGATTTTAGGGAGGACAATTTTGTGCCTGGGGGGGTCAACCAGGGTTGATTTTTCCCTTTGCATGTTACAAGAGTTTCGGATATGGAGGGACTTTTGTGAGGTGGCTGGTGCGTTTGTTACAGGCTTCTCACATTAGACGAATATACCTACTAATTACGACTAATTAATTTGAGCTGAAAATATTTAGGAAAATAGGTATGATTAGTTGAAATGATCTAATTAGTTAGATTGTTCTATTTAGCATATACATAATATATACTATATTACTGGCATACCAAGTTTTATAGCAACACGTATAAATGCACAACATACATACAAATGTAGGTTTGTGTGATTATATATTGACACCAACCTCTTCGACCAAAAATAGAAACCTGCAATAAATTAATTTGAGGGTATGGGTTTCAGGAAAAATGAAAATATTTAAATATGGTAACTATGCATGGGTTTTGAAAGATATTTTTATAATTAAGTAAAAGCTCGTTATAATGCTCTTCAAGGGACCGAAAAAAAAGAGTGTTATAAGCCAAAACGCGTTATAAGCAAAAGTCTTGTTTTAACACTGATGAGCATAATACCACGAATTCTCGTTTTAAAGCAAAAAGAGCGTAATAAAAGAAGTGGAAATGTGTACTTCATTTTAAATATACATACCAGAGCTGCAAATGGTTACGCTACCCGCTAATCAGTATCTGGTTAAAATACTGGCCTAACCCGCTAATAGCTGGTATCGAGTTGATTGCGAGCACAACCCGATCATTTTCGCACTTAGTCTGTGCACGCACCCCAAAACTTGTTAATGAGTAAGTGGGAGGAGTTACACTTTGATACCTGTCGTTTGTATGTGTGAGTGTGATTGACATTTGACAGTGATTGATGACAATGATGATGTCATGCTGGTAAGGAACTAAATACCAGGTATGGAAATACGCCATCTTTATAGTTATAGAAATTTTTTTTAGCCATCTTTGGTTAGGTATAGAAAAAAATTTTTAAGTACTAAATTTATTAATAATACCACCAATTTACGTTATTTTTTTTACTTCATATCGTCGTCTTAATACCCAAAGTGGCTAACTCTAAGTTTTGACCAAATTGAGTTATGAGTGTCATCTGATTTCTCTTCACTTAATTCATAAGTTGAAATCTTAAAAAAACGCTTGTGCAGGCACTGCAGGCCCATTTGTCTATTATCTGTGGTTGAAGTCGGGAAAATTATCTAACTCCGCCAAAGGATAACACACTGTGTATTTAGCTACGCAAAACTGTTTCATTTTTATGTTACATGAAAATGAGTTATGAACACCATCTGAAAGGTGAACACTTTGTAAATAACTTCTGACATTGAAAATTACCTCAGGTGAATTCATTGGTGTAGTATCCACGTTTGAAGTTGGGAAAAATATCTAACTCCACTCAAAGTGGCTTAAAATGTGTTCAGTGAAAAATTTTTTAGCAGATTTTTTTTTTTAGTTTAATAAATAACTTTAACTACATAACACCCTTCAATAGTTGATAACGCTGTTTTTCACATTTCCTGAACAATTTATAAAACTGGAGTTGGCCACTTTGCGTATTAAGACGACAATATTCATTTTAATACACAAAATAAACATTTTCTCACCATTTTTTTGATTCCATTTCATTAAACGACTGAAATGAAAAAATCACATCACCGTCAAAACTACAAAATTTATAACCAAAAATGGCGTATTTCCACACCTGGTATCAAGTTCCTGAATGCTGGTACACCCACTATGCATACAACATGCTCCCAGCTACAATGTGAACTGGTGTGAAATTTTTTCAACTTGCTACCAGCTACTTGCGAGCAGTAGGAATTTAAGGTATGGGTACAGTAGTAACCCGCTGTTAGTGAGTACCATTTTCAGCTCTAATACATATGTAGACAAAAATCATTCTTAAATGCAGAGAATTGATAAAAAATAAAACTTTTGGCCACATTAAAAAATTCAATCAGTTACCTGCAGTTGATTGAAACAATTCAATTTCCATTCTTTTAATCATTACACTTTTTTCATTTAAAAAAACACGTTCCTCAGTCACTTAATACCAGTTTTTTAAAAAAAGAATTTATTGTAATCAAGCTTCTATTAGAGTTTGATAAGGTTTTCAAAAAAATCTCACTTTTTTTAGCCAAAATTGAAAATAATTTTTAAAAACGCTGTTTTACTTATACTTAATATATTTACACTATTTACAAATCGTCATAAACATACATCGTGTGCAATTATGTTTTCACAGAGCACTAGAATGAATGATATTTGGAGACGTAAATGACTTAACTCTACCTATAGTGAGAAAGCCTGCAGAGAGATTTGCAATCTTACGAGCATTACAACTTCATCCATACCTCTCGCAGGTGGAATAGGACGTGCAAAATAAATACCTGATAGGCACTGCATATCAACGCAGCAAAAGTACGGAGGGGCAGTGGCAAGCATATAGGTCAAGGGGGTGTGGGGGATCGACTGGGGTCCTATCTGCTCTATTTTTTCATAGATTACTTAAGGGAGAGAAGGAAATGTTTGATTTCGTACTCAGTGAAGATAAGAATTATTCCTTGCATTATATTCTGATTAAGTAATTTTACATTGGTTTAAATGGGGTTGCCTAGGGACGAGAGGAAATCAGCGTTATAAGGAGCTTTTACAGTATTTTATAGTTTAAAATATTACATCTTGGTTGGTTATTTACAGAGTTTCTCCAGGTCAAGGTTGGGTTGATGGCTATGTACAGTTGGTGACATGACCAGGATTGAAGCTAGTCCTCATTTGGGGTGCATACTCTGACAGTGACTGGGTGGTCCTTGAAACATTCAATGATGGAATGCTTCACTGTTGGTCACTCTAGTTTGTCCAGACTGTACCCCAGTCTTGGCACCACTAACTTTTTAATCTTCAGTTGGTCGCACTGGCAGCAAGGGCTTTAACCGTTGTTACAAAATCTTTGAGTGTTGCTTATCATTGTAATGTTCTTTGGTGATGGCGTAAAGGATATAATTTCCATCTGTTTTAAGTTCAACCACTTCATCTACCTTGGCACCCCTTGTCCCCAGAGTTGAATCCTCCTGCAGTTGACGCTATGAAAGTGACTGTAGGAGGATTTCAAATTGTTACGAAACCTCCTGCAAATTTTGGAAACTACTGGAGCCTCCAGCAGATTTCTAATAATATATTCGAAATTTCCATGAAACTTTACTGTACAGAGCTGGAAATTCGAAATTTCAACTGCACTTCAATTTCAGCACTTTATCAAGTCGACTGCAGGTGGGTTCAAGTCAATTTGAAGTCTCCAGTGACTTTTTGAAAATTCCAAAAGCCTCCAGCAGATTTTTGAAACTCATCAAATCCAGTTGGAAAGCCAAAATTCATTCTCTAAACTAATTACAATACACCTTTAAGCAGACTGCAAGCAGACTTCAAGTCGTTTTGGAGTCTCCAGCGGCTTTTTGATAATTACTGGACCCTCCAGCGGATTTTTCAATGTTTGAAACTTCCATAAAATTTTACCAAACAGCACTGGAAATCCAAAATTTACTTTGCACTCCAATTTCCACAAGCTACTGAGTCGACTGTAGGTGGATTCGAGTCATTTTGGAGCCTCCAGCGACTTTTTGAAAATGCCCGGAGCCTCTAGAAGATTTTTGAAATTTGAAATTTCCACAGATTTCATCAAATGGAGCATTTGATACAATTTTGTACAAATTTCAAGTTTAAAAAATTTCCTGGAGGCGCCAGTAATTTCTCAAAATCCAAAACTACTCGAAATTTACCTGAAGTCGACTTCATAGCGTATTGAAATTAGTTTGCAGAATTTTCGGCTTTCCAACTACATTTTGATGAAATTTTGTGGAAATCTCAAGTTTAAAAAATCTACTGGAGGCTCCAAGAATTTTAAAAAAGTCGCTAGAAGCTTCAAAATGACTTAAGCTCACCAGCAGTCGACTTACAAGCGTGTTCAAGTTGGAGTCTAACGTAAATTTTGGATTTCCAACTTCATTTGATGTTTATTCAAAAATCTGCTGGAGGCTCTAGAAGTGCCCAAAACAGTTCTAAACCATTTTCAACCGATTTGGCAGGTCAAAAATAGGATATAGCCCAGATTTCAGCTTTCTAGGTCAATTTGGTAACATTTTTATTTTTTTCTCATTTTTGTCTTAAATTTGATTTTGAAAAATTCGCCAAAAATCGAAAAATGTGCTTCAATACCGGAAATTTTGCCTGGTAATGAATATTTGCATGCTCTTTCGACCTAGCTTTGTCCAGTTCAAAAAAGTTACGTTCGAGTTCTACGTTGAAAAACAAAATCTGCAATGTCGGCTGACCTCTCAATCAAAATTTGGCAATTTTGCTTTGAAATGTTTCTTGGAATATCCTCTTTAAGAAAAAAAGTAATCCTAGATGATCGATGGGAGGAGGAGGGGGTGCAATTAATTATTCCTATTGTCGTACGCCGGGCAAGAAGGGAAAATCGCTATTCTGGTTCCCCAATCTCTCTTGGGGTAGGCGGGGAGGGTTGTTGTTTCCAGGAATTGGAAGTTGGAAGATCTTGTCGAAGTACTTAACTTTGGAGTCTTTCTAGAGACTGCTGAAACTTGAGAATACAGTATTTACCAAAAATCATAGACGTTCCTAGTTGAAATTTTTAAAAGCTTTCAAGTTTTCTCGACAGTCGACAAAGAAATTATGATAATATGGATTCAAAATTACACAGGTGGGAGACGTAGTGGAAAGTACCTCAATCGAAGAATTCTTCTGCACTGAACGCGAAACACCTCTAAAAATTGGATCAGTGAAATCAAATATGGGCCATGGTGAAGCAGCTGCCGCCTTATGTTCGTTGGTTAAACTTATCGCATCCTTCGAAACAGGACTAATCGCTCCGAATATAAATTACAATTCACCGAATCCAAATATCAAAGGACTACACAACGGACATCTCGAAGTAAGTGGGGGTCCTTTGCTCAAACAATAACAAATATTCGCAAAAATATTCTCAAGTGATTTTTTCATCGCAGGTTGTCGCAAAACCGACACCTTTGGAAGGAGAATACTACGCGATAAACTCATTTGGGGCGGGAGGATCCATCGGTCACATATTGCTGACACCTAATGGAAAACAAAAAACACCACGTATGCTTTCTCACGACAAATTACCACGATTAGTTACTGTTTCGGGACGTACTGAAGAAGCAGTGGATTGTATTTTGAACGACGTAAATACATGACCATTATTCGTTAAAAACTACATAGGTAATAGGTATCCATTTATTGGACGACTCATCTTCATAATGAGAGTATTCATTTTACAGATAGAGAAACACCAAAATGATTCCGAATACATCAGACTAATTCACGAGGTTTTCAGTAATCATATCAGTGGCCATCTTTATCGCGGTTTCATCACTTTGAACAAAGGAAAAGAATTCACGAGATCTAAAAAGGTCAGTTCGTGATCCTCACCTTATACTCGTAGCTCAAGCACCAATACAATCTACAATAGTAAAAATGAACATTTTCTCCAGTTCTTTTCCGGCGAAAAAAGACCCATATGGTTTGTATTTAGTGGAATGGGATCACAATGGCCTTCTATGGGCAAATCACTGATGAAAATACCAATATTTGCCGAATCCATTCGTAAAAGTTACGAAATACTACAAAAAAAGGAAATAGACTTGATGAAAATTATCACAGATGAAGATCCACAGGTGCTAGACAACATTTTACATTGCTTCGTTGGTATCACCGCCATTCAAGTAAGATTTCACATTTATATCAGATCGGATCAGATCACATCTTTTATTCTCTCCTTTGGGTTAGATAATATTATCTTATATTTTCCACTGTTCTTCGACAGATTGCTTTAGTTGATATTCTCAAATCTCTCAATATAAAACCAGATGGAATGATTGGACATTCGGTAGGGGAATTAGGATGCGCATATGCCGACGAATGTCTTACTGCTGAACAAGTTATTTTGGCTGCTTATTATCGTGGATTAGTTTCCATCAAGGAGAAATTAATTTCTGGCACAATGGCAGCTGTTGGTAAGAACTCGAATCTATAATGGGTACTTGGAAGTGGAACTAAAATTTGAAAAACTTGATCAGCAATTTGATTTTCTGAATCAACATGAAAAAATTTACCAAAAGTCCACGCTAAAAAATCTCATTCGAAATCACCATTTAAACACTCATTTGACATCGAATATGAAAAAATGAACTGAATAAAAAATTAAACATTAAATAGCCACAAAAAATTATTAATATTTATTACACACACACAACTTTCAAAAAAATTAATTCTGAATCCACATTGAAAAAAAATTTTTTTGAATCAGCCCATTCTGAGTCAATGTGGAAAAATTCAAATTTTCAAAACACCATAATAAAGTTTCAAATTATCTCAGGAAAAATTAATTTAATTCAAAATAACTAAGTAAGTACAAAAAACAACAAAAACACTTATTAGAATCAAATTCTGAAAAAATTAATTTAAAATCAACACGAATCAATTTAGAATCACTACAGAAAAATTCTAGGTACACCAAACAGAATTTTTTTTTTAAATTGTTCTCAAAAAATTCATTCTAACTCACCATAAAAATTCAATCAAAACTGACACAGGAAAATTCATTTGAAATTGGCGCAAAAAGATTCATTCAGAATAACTTTTAAAAAATTTTCAAAAAAAATCTTGAAAAAATTTATATTTTAACATTTTCACAAGAGATCTTTCAAAATTTCCACAAAAAGATTTATTCAGAATGACGTCAAGAACAATGAAAAATAATTCAAATTTACTCCAAAAAAATGTAGGTATTAATGAGATCACAAAGATACCTTTTCATCCAGAATTAGTGCAAAAAAACACATTTGAAACCATCACCAAAAATTTTGATATGGGGAAAAATTTATTCTAAATCACCATTAAAAAAATTCACTCAGAATAACTGTGAAAAAAATTATTCAAAACTACCTTGTATTATGAAAAAATTAATTTCAAATCAAAATGAAAAATTATTGCGCCAGTTTTGAATTCCAAGAGTCCAAGTTCGGGTACAGATTAATTATTCTAAGATCAACATGAGAAAATTTTGAAAAAATAGTTTTTTTTTTTCCTATTTGCATTTCAACATTACAATCAGATCCAAAATTTGAATCGATCTGGTGTCGTAGGGCTAAGATATTCACTAAAAACCATTTTTTGGAACTTTTGGATCCCCCTCCAAAATCCTGCAATAAATGAAAAAAAATGTAAACCACCCATGAAAAATTATTTCTAAATTACGATAAAAAATTTATTCCAATTGCCACAGAAAAATTCATTCAAAATAACATCAGGAAAATTTACAAAAAAAATTTCTAAATGCCCTTGAAAAGATTTTATTATTACTGCAAACAAATTTATTGATGAGATCGCCACAAAAAATTCATTCAACATGATCACAAAGGCATTCATCCAGAATTAATCAAAAAAAAAAAAAAAAAAAACATTTGAAATGATTACCAAAAATTCTAACTTTTGAGAAAAAAATTGAAATTTCAACTCATCACTAAAAAATTTACTTTTAATCACCATAAAAAAATCCATTTCAAATCAAAATTGAAAAATTAAAGCACCAATTTTGATTTTAAAGAGCCCAAATTTGAGCAAAAAAGTCCTATCTAAAATGAAAAAAAATTGAAAAAAATACTTTTTTCCTATGAGATTGTAATCAGGTTCAAAATTTGGAACGATTTGATTTCATATAGGGTCAAGATATTCCCCAGAAACCATACAGTTGAAATTTTTGAATCGTGTCTCCAAAATCCTACACTAAATAGAAAAAGAAATTTTAAACCATCCTCAAAAAATGTATTTCCCAATCCCCATAGTAAAATTATGTATTTTGAAATTTCCACAGAAAGATTCATTCAGAATGACTTTAAAGAGAATTTACAAAAAAATTTCTAAATCCACTTGAAAAAAAAAATTATTTAAAAATAATGCTTCAAAATTGGCACAAAAATTCATTCAACATGATCACGAAGATATTCATGCACAATTAATTACCTAGTAAGTACAAAAAAACCACTTGAAATCATCTCCAAAAATTCTGATTTGGGGCTAGATAGATAGGGGAGAAAATTGAAATTTTCCAATATCACCACTAAAAAATTATTTTTTAATCACCATAAGAAAATTCATTTCAAATCAAAACACAAAATTTAAGCCGCAATTTTGATTCTTAAAAGCTCATTTGGGTAAAGAGGTTTTAAAAATTTATCATGAAAAAAAATTTTGAAAAAAAATGGTTTTTTTCTATTGGCATTTCAACACCACAATCAGACCCAAAATTTGATCCGATTTGGCCCCATACTTATAGGACTAAGATAATATTCCCCAAAAACCATAGAAGACGGGGGGGGAGGGAGGGAGTAGGCACGTCATAAAAATCAAAAATTCTTACCCACGAAGGCAAATATGAAAAAATTGAGGCCAATTTTCGTTGTATTGAAGCTGGAAAGTTTTCTATTCAAAATCAAAAGCTCTCAAAGAGTGCTTCACTGGAAAAATACATTATATCGATGAACTAATTTTGATTTCAAGGGCCCCAAATTTATGAAAAGAAGTCCTAAAATCATAATCCTAAATTTAAACTGATTTGGTCCCATATAGAGACCGAGATACGTATGCATCCAAAACCAGCGTTTAATACTCTGCCACTAAATGATTTCATTAAACCTCCGCAGGAAAAAATTACAAAGACATAAAGGACATCTTACCACCAGAAATTGACATTTCGTGTCACAACAGTGCCACAAACTGCACTATATCAGGCCCTACAACTGTGGTCAAACCGTTCATAGACTTGTTGAAAAATAAAGATATATTTGTTCGAGAAGTAAACACTGCTCACATCGCATATCATAGTCGTTACATCGCATCAGCTGGAACACCACTCGAATCTTTCTTAAACAAAGTGAGAATAATTTTCTCCAATCAAGTACACAACAAAACTCATTTTAATTAGACAACTTCTGCAGATTATTCCAGAACCAAAACTTCGTTCAAAAAAATGGATCAGTACTTCGAGACTAGAACACGAATGGGATTCGACTGAAGCCAAGTATTCTTCAGCAAAGTACCTCACAAATAATTTATTGAACACTGTGTACTTCGAAGAAAGCTGTAAATATATCCCCAGTGATGCGATTGTAATTGAAATCGGTGCTCGAGATCTTCTGAGTAGAATTCTAAAACAAGCGTTGCCCTTCACAGTGGAAAACATTCCGTTGACCACGATGGGTCACGACAATAGCGTTGTGTTCCTTCTGAACTCTTTGGGGAAGTAAGTCTGAGCATCTAAAATAATGCACCAATCAAATTACACCTTATAACAGGTAACGCATTTCCTCCCCTATTTTCTACAGGATGTATGAAGCTGGCTGTGTGCCAAAATGCAGTAATTTATACCCATCGGTTGAATTTCCAGTCAGCAGATCGACTCCAATGATCTCCCCGTTGATAAAATGGCTACACGACGAAGAATGGCCGATGGGTAAACTCGACTCCGAAACATCCGTAACAGCAGATCGAATTCTAACTGTGAATCCTACTTCGGATAACTTTTCATTCGTCACAGATCATATTATAGATGGTATAAATTTATACCCAGGATTGGGATACCTCGTAAGTTGTGCACAACTTTCCATAATACTGTTTCGTTCAACCTCTAAAAACATCCCATATAATTACATCAGAGCCTAGTTTGGGAAGCCATTGCTACGGTGAAGAGGAAAACAGTCACTAATTTACCCATAGTTTTCGAAAATGTTCGTTTCGAAAGAGCTACCATCGTGCCAAAAAAAGGTAAATCAGCTGTCATCGAGCATACGATGAGCAGGAAACACGAGATATCACCGATTATTTGGCCGATTTAATTTCAGGCCCTCTTAAATTTCGAGTCATAGTTCAAATCGCAACCAATCATTTCGAGATTACTGAAAATGAAGCAGCAGTGGCGTCTGGAATCGTCAAAGTTCCAGAAAACATCGACGAAGAGGTTATTAAAATGGCATCGTACGATGATGATCAAACCGATGATTCTGAAGAAGATTTACCTCTGGATAAGAAGGATTTCTACAAGGAGTTGAGATTGAGAGGGTACAATTATAAAGGGGTATTTAAAAACGTCATATGCGCCAATTCGACAGGTTCGCCAATTATCAAGATTGAAAAAATAGATACGTATTATCTTGTATGTATTATAAGATATTCACACTTGGATTCTTTTTCCAATTCTCAAGGAACTCGTGGCAAAGTATCGTGGAATGGTAATTTTGTACCATTCATGGACTCAATGGCTCAAATTTCCATCTTACAATTGGATTGCAGAGAACTTCTGATACCCACTTTTATAGAAAAAGTTGTCATAGATGTTGGAAAACATTACCAAATATTACAGAACTTGGACTCAGACACACCCGGTGAGAATATCCAAGCTTTTATCCTCGATTGTAATGCATCAAATTATGCAGGCTCATTTTGACTTTTAGAACAATGAATAACACTTTTTTTTTCTCACAGAATTTCCAGTTAATTTAAATCCTACTTTGGGTGTAATAAGCAGCGGAGGTGTTCAAATGCAAGGCTGGAAAATGAGTCAGATAGCAAGACGCCAAAATGCAGCAGATCCTGCGCTTGAGAAACATCATTTTGTTCCCTACATCAATGAAGAAGTGAGCAGATACTTTGCAAAGAATTTTTTTCTTCCTGAACTCCATCTGAATGTGAAATTAATCTAACAGGTGATCGATTTAAACCGGGCAGTTCGGATTTGTGTGCATATTGCATTGCAAAACGCGCCAACGATTAAAGTGAAAACTTACGAATTACTAGATGGAGATTATGATCCTGAGATTAACATAATATCGAGTACAATTGCGAACACCTTGGCAGATTTACCTTTGGTTGAGGTAGGTTCTCGGTATTTTTCACTAAATCTTTGAATTTTTCATGAAGTCCAATAAATGATTACATCAAATATACCACAATATTTTCAGGCAAATATTAACATCGTAACTGAAAGAGAAATCTCGCCAGAAACAGTCGTTCCAAATGAGATCACAATCATGAAAAGGAAACTGCCGCAGGATAAATCTGCTTTGCTGGTCGTTTTGGAAGATTTTCGAGAAAAGACTGATGTAAAATCATAGTTCGAGAGTTTTCCTAGAATTTTGGAATTTTCACAACATACATACATAATTCATGCTTATTGTCAATATGTATTTGCAGCATTTTGAGCAGATTTTGGGAGCTCTTAAAGTTGAAGGATTCATTATCGCTGTGGAATCGCTTGCCAATGATATTTGTTTCGAAGAGTTGGGGTTGAATATCTGCTTCAGTCGCGTCATCAGTGATCAGAAGAAAATTTTGTTGCTTAACAAGGTGAGAAAAGTTTGAAGAATTAATGATTCAATTGATTCATATTATATCCATAAATAAGTCATTGACTCGACAGCCTCCGGCTGAATGTAAGTAGTTCTCGTGTTGCACTCAGACCTAAAAATATAGATGACGTTCGTAAATTCTTAGGTCTCATTACCTACTACAGTAAATTCATTCCAAATGTGTCTTCTATGACCTATCCTCTCAGACAATTACTCCTGAAAAATCGGAGATTCTATTGGAGTTCTAATTGGGAATCAGCTTTCATTAAATTGAAAAATGAAATTGAGAGTGAACGTGTGCTTATATCCTACAACCCAGACCTACCTATCACATTGGCATGTGACGCCACTCCATTCGGCATCAGTGGTGTTTTATCAAATGTCATAAATGCAGAAGAGAGACCAATAGCCTTCATATCACATTCTCTAATACAAGCTGAGTCACAGTACAGTCAGCTGGATCGCAAAACATTGGCCATAATATTCTCCGTACGCAAATTCCATTCTTATTTGTATGGTCATAAATTCCAACTAATAACCAATAACCACCCGCTTCAGCAAATTTTTCATCCATCTAATGTGCCACCAATGACAGCTGGCCGTTTATTACGTTACACTGTGTTTCTCCGAGGTTTTGAATACACTATCAAACACAGAAGTGCCAAGAACCATCAAAATGTTGACCTTTTTATCTTGAGTACCAATTCCAGGAAAATCAAATACTGCTGACATTTATGTATGTAATTCTCAGTATTGAAAACGACTTTATCAAACTCGACACAGTCAATCAAATTTCTTCAGTCTCTGTTACTTATCAAACCTTATCACAGGAAATGGCAGCGGATGTCGAGTTGAAAGCCTTGCTAGAACAACTTAAACAAGGTTCAAACAATCCGCTTTATTCTCTGAACCAAGGTATTATTTTCAGAGGCGAGAGTGTTCATATTCCAGTTGCCTTACATTCAAATATTCTCGACCTTAAATTCAAATATTCTCGAAGAGTTACATTCCACTCACATAGGTATAGTGAGAATGAAACGCCTTGCACACCGCTATTGTTATTAGCCAATAATTGACTTGGATATCCAAAACATGGTTCGAAGTTGTGCATCTTGTGCCCCAAATCAGAAAAATCCTCCCAAATTTGAAATCATGTTTGGGAAGAACCTGATTATAACTTTGATCATGTACATATGGACTATGCAGGCCCATTTCAAGGCTATTACATATTTATTATCGTAGATCATCGTCGTCATTTCCTTATAAGCGGTAGGCCTGTTGGCCTGTCTACTGCGGTGTGGAACCTGTTGAGGATGAGCCTGAGGTATCCGTGAGTTTCCTCCTTGGTCTCCCTCTGCTTCTCTTCCCTGTTGGTGTATATTGAAGGACCTGTTTTGGTGATCTTGTTTCCTCCATCCTTTTGACATGATTTCTCCAATCTTTCCTATACCTACTGTTTTATCTTCTTCATGACTGGCTTCACTTCGAGATCTGCTGTTATTTTCTCAGATGGGACTCTGTCTCTGAGAGTCACCCCTGCCATTCTCCTCATGAACTTCATCTCTGCTGCTGTTATTCTTCTTTTATCAGATTTCTTCAGTGCCCATACCTTGCTTCCATAAGTCATCATTGGTATTGCTAGGGTATTGTACACCTTGAATCTTGTCTTGTTTCTTTTCGCACCTTACTGCTTCTCAGGGTCCTATTTATCAGTCCTGTGACTCTCAGGAACTTCACAATCTTTCCACCAACATCTACTTCTCCCTGGTATGATATTGTGTTTCCCAGGTATTTGAAATTATTGACCTGTTCAATGATTTTTCCATTTATTACAATCTCGCTTCTTACTGGCTCCTTTCCTTTGAAGGCCATTGTTTTTGTTTTCTCTGATGATATTCTCATATCATACTTTTCTGATGTCTTTGTTAAATTACACATTGATCTCTGTAGGTCATCTTCTGTTTTGGCTAGTACTGCTTAATCATCTGCGAATAATACTGTTGATATTCTCGTAGATGAAAAATCCAAATGGCCAGAAATTTGTTTAACTCGCTCAGATCCTACTTCAAAAATTACTGTGGATTTAGCCATGGTTTTCCAGTTAATCTTGTCTCAGATAATGCTGCCATTTTCAAGAGTACAGAATTTGAACAATTTTGTTTGAATTCTGGAATTACTCAAAAATTTATTGCACCAGGGCACCCTTCTACAAATGACCAGGCAGAAAGATTTGTCCAGACTATCAAACATGCTCTTAAAAATTGTCTAAAAACTTCAACTTCTCCTATTCCAAGGTTAATACAGCAAATTTTGTTTTCACATAGGGCTATGCCCCTTCAAGATGATAGATCACCAGCAGAGGCATACTTAAATCAACCCTTACAAATTCAACTCGATGCCCTTTGCCCCCTGCTTGATCCAAACCTAGAACTACACCACCAGTGAAGTGATTTTTCCAAGTGGGGAAAGAGTTCTCATAGATGTATGAATGAAAAGTGGCAACCTGGAAAAGTCACTTCTTGCCTTGGAGCACTGCACAATGTTGTTCCGGATGACGGATTCCAAATGAAAAAACATGCGGATCAATTATTATAATCAAATGTACCATCTCAGCACCATGCAACATTTTTAAAAGATCCAGATCCGGCTCCAAATCAACTTCAAAGGTCAACTCGGACCAAACAACCCCCTAATACATTTTCCTAATATGTGGGGAAGAATATTATATCTGTAAATGAGTCATCGACTTGACAGCCTCCGGCTGAATGTATAGTTTGGTCATTAGTTACTTTAGTTCTTGTGTAGACGCTGTATAATAAGGATCACTTCAATATATGACATCTTATTTCACTCGCGATGTACATAACAATTCAAATGTCCATTAATATCCTAGAAGATAATGATCGGATTTGATCGGGTCTGGTCAGATCGTAAAATTTTTAAAAATAAGTACCACCATCACTAATCCAATTTTACTTTTCAGAAAACTCAAAATCTACCCAGTAGCACGATAATAAAAGTAACCAACGAATCCTATTCTTGGTTATCAGAAGTGCAGAACGCCATCATTAATAGTAAATCCACACAAGGAGAAGAACTGGTAGTATATTCCCAAAAAGAACCAATGAATGGAATTTTAGGATTTTTCAATTGCCTAAAAAGAGAAAGAAAAGCACACTCATCCAGGTAAAACTACACAATCATCATAAGTGATCTACCTACATACGAAAAAAAAAAATGTCCATAAAATTAAATTATGACCCGTTTAAAGATGTTTTTTCATAATGGACAACAATGCACCAGAATTCTCACTCAAGGATCCATTCTACAAGACACAATTCAATACAAACCTATCGCACAATGTTTACAAAAATGGCACCTGGGGTACCTATCTTCACTTACCAATCGAGCAAAATTCAGAAGTGCAAGTTGCGCACGCATTCTGCGTATTAGAAGAAGTTGGAAACCTATCTTCATTCAGATGGACAGAAGCCTCGCACAGGTCTCTCATTCAATAAACCTCATCTAGCCGGAACATAACTCCCCCCTCCCCTCCAGAATTTAATCACAGCAATTATTATTCCAGGTATGCGAACTCGGACGCTAAACCAGTAGCTCACGTGTACTTCAGTAGTTTGAATTTCAAAGATATTATGATGGCAGTACGAAAATTTTCTGCAGTTGATTTAGCCCACTACAACCGTTTACAAGATGTAAGAAGCTAGGTCCACGAAATTCACAATCTCTTCAATCTACCTATACACATTTCATGCATTTTTTTTAGCCAAATTTTTGTAAAAAATGCTGGCTATTGCGGTAGGCCCGACTTTGGATAAAAACGTGGGGGGTCAAAAATTTTGATAGTTCTCGACGTTTTGAGCTCAAACTAGACGATTCCCGGTGTGTCAGATTTTATATGTATAGATAGATATATATATAGATATAGGTTTATAAGTTTCAGCCAACGTTTTATGACCTGGAACCTGTTCAAATTGATCAAATACAGTCAAATTTGGAAAATGGGGGTTTCTCAAAAAGTATATTTGACCCTTGGAGTGGGGAGGGTCAAAGTTGAAAATTACAGAAAGGTCATTTCTTTAGAGGGACATAATATGGCCCCAAATGGACAAAAAAGATCCAAAATCACACCATTGGTCAGTACCTCCATTGTGATCAACATATCCAAATTTCAGCTTCCTAGGTCATCCCCACCCCATTTAAGGTGGGAAAAACCACTTTTTCACCCCATTTTTTGGCCCCCTCACCCCTAAAATTGACCTGGAGGGTCCAAATTTCCTGCATATAATGAAGGGGTGCCCTTTGAGTGATTTTTGCAGGTTTCAACCTTCCAACCCTATTTGACCTCTCCCCAGGGTCAAAAAGTGGATTTTTGGGCTATTTTACGGGTTTTTCGACGTTTAGGACAGCCTACAACCCCTCCAAATTGACCTAGAGGGTCCAAATTTTCACAGTACAATGGGAGGATGTACTGGAAGTGCCTTTTACCGGTTTCAACCTTCCAACCCCATTTGACCTGTTTCAGGGTCAACACAGGTTTGTTACCATATTTTTTGAAGGAGGAAGAAGAGAGTTGGGCAAAGCCCGAGGGGGTGCTGGGGGGACGGAGTCCCCCGCGAATACAAGAGGGAAACAGCGGAAAGAGAGAGTTGGGTGAAGCCCAAGGAGGTGCAGGGGTGACGAGGATCCCCCCTTCCCAAATACAGGCGAAGCACACGAGCGCAGCGAGGGTGCGAGTAGTTCAAGTGCCCTTAGTGTTTCTGGCACAAAAATTTGGCTCTTACGTAGCGGCAGACTGCTACGACTTTTTTTTTTTTTTTGTAAAAACTCCATCATTTTTAGAACTACAGAGGAGTTGAATATTCTGGCAGAGACCAAAGTGGAAAACGCATCATGGGAATATCAAATAAAGAAGCGAAAGCCACCGTAGTTGAAATAGAACCTGAAATGACTTGGAAAGTTCCAGATAATATGACCTTGGAGGAAGCTGCCACCATTCCTGTTATTTATGAAACGGTAAGTGTATTGATAGTTGATATAATTATTTTACATCTTGAAATCGCTATTATGATCAACTTTATTAAACCCGCACAGGTGATATTTGCTTTTTTCTTCAAAATGAATTTGCAAAAAGAGTCGACAGTTCTGATTCATGCTGGAAGTGGGGGAATCGGCCAAGCTGCCATCAATATATGTTTACATTACAAGTGTAACATTTTCACAACAGTAGGAACTCCTGAAAAAGTGCAATTCATTCGAAAAACATACCCTCAAGTAAGATCACAGTGGAAAATGATTGGATGTGATTAGATGTGATGATGTGATCAATTCAGGATATTCTATGGATTCAATTTGACCTTGTTAGATCAAAAATCTTGATCGTATTGATCAAATCCAATTGGGGAGATCAAATCGGATCTGACCAGATCTAATCCGGTAACAGTTTCAATCATATTGGATTTGTTCAGATCTGATAAGATCCTGCAGAGGATGACTGATTGGATTGGATCCAACCACATCTAAATGAATCTGATCAGACCACATCTGACTATGTTTAATCAGATGATCAGAGAAGAATAAATCTGATTTAATCAGAAAAATAAAACTGATTAGACCACATCTGACCATGCATTCTTATGAACGCTGATATGATCGAACATGACCTGATCTGGTATGATCAGATTTATTTTTCTGATCAAAATGCTGATCTGATAACATCAGAAGAGTGAATCTGATGTGATCAGAAAAAAAATCTGATCGAACCAGAAAAATAAATCCGATCTAATCATAAAAATTAATCCGATCTGGCCACGTCAGACTATGTTTAATCAGATCAGCGTTTTGATTAGAAGAATAAATCTGATCAGATCAGAAGAATAAATCAGATCTGATCAGAAAAATGAATCTGATCTCATCAAAAGAATGAATCTGAACTCATCAGAAGAATGAATCTGATCTCATCAGAATTCAGAAGAATGAATCTGATCTGATCAGAAGAATGAATCTGATCTGATCAGAAGAACGAATCTGATCTGATCAGAAGAATGAAT
Source organism: Planococcus citri (assembly GCF_950023065.1). Taxonomy (NCBI): domain Eukaryota; kingdom Metazoa; phylum Arthropoda; class Insecta; order Hemiptera; family Pseudococcidae; genus Planococcus; species Planococcus citri. The sequence continues at coordinate 5,030,625 of NC_088681.1, read as the reverse complement.
CTGATCTGATCAGAAGAACGAATCTGATCTGATCAGAAGAATAAATTTGATCTGATCAGAAGAATAAATCTGATCTGACCAGACCAGATCTGATCTGATCATGTTCAATCAGATTGGTGTTCTGATCAGAAGAATGAATCTGATCAAACTAGATCTGGCCATGTTCAATCAGATCAGCGTTCTGATCAGAATAAATATATATTTATACTCAATCAGATCCAATTTTTTCTCCTGTAGGATTTCAAAAACTTACTCAGGAATATCAATCAAATTCGATGTACTTATTCTAATTTTATGACCTCAGATACCTGCAAATCAAATAGGAAATTCCAGAGACACTTCATTCAAGAGTTTGATAATGAAGCAAACGAATGGACGAGGGGTTGATGTGGTTCTGAATAGTCTGACAGGGGAAAAACTAAAAGCTTCTGTGAGCTGTGTAGCTAAAGAAGGACATTTCTTGGATATTGGAAAATTTGACATGATACAAAACAATCCGTTAGGTACTCGTATACAGCGCCCAAAAAAAGGATGCACTTTTGTCTGATAAGAAGACCTTCATCCATTTCCATCTTTTGCAGAATTGAAACAGTTCTTGAATAATATCTCATATCATGGAATTCATCTAGATGTAATCATACAGGATAAGAGTAAGATATTACTCGAGATCCAAAGCAAATTCCAAAAAATGCTCGACAAAGGAATCATTAAACCAATCCAAAGGACTATTTTCCAAATGAATCAAGTGGAATCTGCTTTCAGGTACTTTTAAAAGAATCATTCAAGACATTAAAAATATGGCAAACCAACAACTTTTTCAATTTTTTTAGGTACATGGCAGCTGGAAAGCATGTAGGAAAGGTGCTGATTAAAATACGGGAAGAAGAGAAAGATTTAAATGCAAAGCCTATATCGATGAATTTGAAAGTAAAACCTTGTGTATGGTATCAAGAAAACGAAACCTGTGTAATCATAGGTTAGCTGGAAGAACTATTCAGAATACGAGTATACCAATCAATACTAAAATTTATCATAATTATGTATTTTGCAATTACAGGAGGATTAGGAGGATTGGGCATGGAGCTCGCAGACTGGCTGATTCTGCGAGGTGTTCGAAATCTCGTGCTAGGTTCTCGAACGGGAATTCAACATGGTTACCAATCGTATAGAATAAAATTATGGCGATCGTACGGAGTAAAAGTCATCATTTCCACTGAAGATATTACAAACGAAACAGGAGTAAAGAATCTGCTGAATTGCGCCAACTCTTTGGCTCCGGTTGCAGGAATATATAATCTCGCTGTGGTAATTAAATCTCCAACTTACAAATCCATTTGAGTAAAATCTACCCAGCCATAAGAATTTGTTAAAGATTTATTATTTTGTTATTTGCGTCCTGAATTAGATACTTCAAGACGATTCGATTCTCAACCAAACCGAAGACTCTTTCAGAGCAGTCTGTGAACCAAAAGCCATCGCAACCATTCATCTCGATAAACTCAGCAGAAAAATGTGTCCCAAATTGGCACACTTCGTCGTATTCTCCAGTTTCGCTTGTGGTCGCGGAAATATCCACCAAACCAATTACGGTTTCGCCAACTCTGTCATGGAAAGGATATGCGAAGCTAGGAAAGCCGATAATTTACATGCTTTGGCTGTTCAGTGGGGAGCTGTAGGGGAAGTTGGCATAGTCGCTGATCTTGCCGAATACGATAGATCAGTTATTATTGGTAAAATCCTAAAAGATACATACACGACTAACGTTTCTCTAAAAATCTTATCAGTTATCGACTTCAAATAGTGTGCTTTTAATCAGGAGGAACATTGCAGCAAACAGTTAGATCGTGTTTGGAAACATTGAATTTATTCATGAAACAGTCCAATCCTGTCGTTTCGAGCATACTGGTAGCTGAGAAACGTCGTACCGAAACAGACATCATCAACGTAGTAGCCAACATCTTGAGTAAATAATTTTAATAATCAGAAGCAATCTATTTCACAATATTCCTAATAATCGTCTTTCAACAACGAACAGGTATCAAAGATCTTAAATTGGTAAGCCCAACTTGGACTTTACCAGAACTGGGGATGGATTCACTCTTGGCTATTGAACTCAAACAAATACTCGAGTTGGAATTCAACATGTTTTTCAGTCCAGAAGATTTGAGGAAAATGACTTTTACCAAATTGTACAAACTACGAGATGAAAAATGTGAAATGAAATCAGGTTAATTTTGATACAATTGTACAAAATTAGGAGCAAAATCCAAAAAAAAAAAAAAAATGAAAAACCGAGGGTAAAATACTTACTACGAATATATATTTTGATGCTTAAAAAAATCACCCACAAAAAACAATAATTAGATAATTATTAAAAATATTTGGTTGAAATATTTTGCAATTTTTTGATAAAAAAGCAAGGCTTTTTTGGAAATTTTTGGCGATCAAATGAGAATTTTTGGCAAAAAGTGGGTATTTTCTTGTTTGCACAAAATGACAACACTTTTATAACAATTCTTCCAAATAGCAAGCAGTTATTTTTGAACTTATGAAAATACAGCTTTTAAACAATTATTTTGACAATTTTAGCAGACAGCAGTATTTTTTAAAAATTATTGGAAAAAAGAAGAAAATTTATGACTTTATGAGTAATTTTTTCCCATTTTGGTGGGGGGGGGGATGAAAATATTTGTCTTTTTGTACTTGCCCATTTTTGTCAAAAAAAAACCGAGACTTTTTTTGCAATTTTTTGATTGAAAAAAAATAATACTACTCATTTTTTACTTGCAATTTGTACGTAGAAAAAATCTAGACTTCTAAACAATTCTTTGAAAAAAAGGTTTTTGCCAAAAAAAATTTTTGTCAATAATCATTATATTGGCAAAAAAATAAAAAAATGATGGGTACTTATAGCAGGTTTTGCGGGTACCAATCAGTTTTAATCGGTTATCTCTGATCCACAGACGCGAAAGTTATGACACAAATACAATTTTTAATGAACGAAGATTTACTCAGCAAACAAATAATTCGTATTCCTTTTGAAACTCATGAACCTGAGAACACTTCTAACTGCAAACCACCGAACATGTTTCTCTTTCCTGGAATCGAAGGTATGTTGATACATAGATCCTTGTTCTAAAACACCCAAGCAATGGTACACTCAGATTCCTTCACTGCACTTGAATCATTTCAATTTCCTATACAGGAATAGCCTTGGGAATGGAACCTTTAGTGAAGAATATGAAAATCCACGCATCCTGCTTCCAATATCATTATCAAAAAGAAAATTCATCTTTTCAACAACTATGCGAAGACTATGCGAAAGTAATACCCTTCAAGAACATCATTTTCATAATGAAATTTTTTTACCATTTTTAAAACTCATTCGTGAAAAAACTGACGACTTTGAAAAAAATTTTTGAGCAGATGATTTCAAAAGAACTCGACCCAGATGAAGACTTTTACATAGTTGGACACAGTTTAGGTGGCTTATTCACCATGCAAGTCGCACATATTCTACAGAAAGCGGGTAGAAAAGGACGCATTTGCCTGATAGAAAGCTCCCCTTCGTTAGTAAAAATCATGGAAACCGAGCATTTCGAAAAATTTTCTTTTTCAAAGGAAGAAACCTTTGAAAATAATGTTTGCTCGCTTCTGATTCAAATTCTACTTCCAAAAATGGATAAGACCAAAGTAAATCATTAGATAACTTGCATACTTCGTGTCATTATTCACAGATGAATATTAAATGGAATTAATTCTTTCCCAGTTCGTTAAATTGCTCGAGAAGGCCGGAAATTGGGAAGCTAAGAAGAAATTGTGCTTTTCCACGCTTCCTTCTCAGTCAGCCAATGAGAATGTGATAGATGGGTTATTAGACCGGATATGTAATATGTTTAAGTTGATTCCTAGTTTTCAACTTTTGTCAGAAAAGATTCAAACACCCTGTACTCTGATTAGATGCACGGAGAGCACTTACAATCTCGATGAATCTTACGGATTATCAGAGGTAAGTGAAAAAGCACACACAGACAGGTACACATTGCGCATATTACAATACGACTGATATCTCAACATTTGCTCATATTTTCTGTTTATACAGTATTTTGAGAATCCTGTACAAGTCCATCGAATAAATGCTGACCATTTGTCCATTCTAATGGATCCAAAGACAGCGGAAATTATCATAAAAGATGCAGCATTGGAAAAGTAATTCAATTCAAGTCTCAGAAAATCTTCATTTTTCAAACCCAGCAACGAATAAAATGGCCCCTCTCGTGATCAACTGATCCAAGTATAAACTAATTCAATTGTTTATAAAATTCACTTACCGCCATATTCGCTCGCGGCTCCAATGGTACCCAAATATTGGACTGAAGTTGTAAATTAACGTTGGCGAAGCTTATTATACATTCTCCGATCAATCGTTGTCGTCGAATTTTTTCACAGCCATACAGTCTAAATCTAACGCTCATATTGTTCACGTCCTCTGTAACAAATCGATCGTGAAAATCATTAATTTAAAAAAATTAAAAATTAAAAAAAAATAAAATAATAATAATAAACCTAGAACGTTGAGTATTTATTGGAGGAGGAGGGGGGGGCGTGTGCCAAAACGGAAATTCAATTGAATTGATGAAACATTTTTTTTTATTTTTGTAATTTAATTTGCTTGTATTGGTGAAAAATATATTTTCTATCATGTTGTTTTCGTAATTAAATAATCTTTAGCTTATTTCTCGATCATTTACATCTCCCAAAAAATCAAAAAAAAAAAAAAAGGAATATTCGTTTCGATTCTGGAAAATGAACAAATAACGACTTCTTTGTTGAATCAAACGAGTTGTTGGTAGCAGAAAATCAACGATTTTTATTCAAAGAAACCGAACTCACCTGGAGTGATGCGATGAAAGAGGAAGCTTTCCATGTACTGAGGATTGTCGCCATTTCTAACTTTACTTTTCTGCTTCTGCTTTTTACCAGGCAACAACACGATTTGTATCTGTAACATTTGAAACTGCCAAATGAGTAACTCAATAAAAATTTAAAAAAAAAACATAACATTTCTAGCAATTTGGGCAGAAATTACAACCATAATTTTTTATGAACTCACCAAACATTGACACTATGATAATTTTGATAACAAATGAGTATTTTTTTGACAATTTTAGCAAAAACGGGAGGTTTTTGAGCAATCTTGGCGAGAACAGGACTGTTTGACAATTTTAGCAAAAATTGGCCTCTTTTGACAAGTTTACCAGAAATGGACACTATTTAACAATTGTGCCAAATATTAACACTTCTTGACTATCTTGCCAAAAATCGATGCTTTTCGACATTCACCCCCCCCCCCCCTCCAAAAAATTTGGCACTTTGACAACTTTTCCAAACAAAAATGGAAAATTGTCATTTTCGTGTCTTTTCACTTGGGTTGCTTGAAATTTCATTTTTCCAATAATTGTGACCTTGAAAGTCCAAACATGGCAAAAAAATGACAAAAAAGCACGTTTCTTTTTGCAAAATTTCCATTTTTTGAGCATGTTGCCCAATCCTCGTTTTTTTTCTACAAAGTTTTAAAATTTTTAACTCCCCCCCCCACCATTCAAAAAAAAACAAGTGAATTTTTTTCAAAAAATTTCCTTTTGGATTTTCTGTGAATGTTTCAAAATTCTTGAACTACCCTTCTCTGGATAATGAGAATTTTGAATTTTGAGCACGTATACGGGCATATTTCTTAGGTGGGGGGGAGGGGGCGAGAGGGGGGCAATTCAAAAAAAGTTTCAGATGGTTTTATTTCAAAATCAACATTTTGGATGAGTTTCGTCAAAATTGGAGAAAAGGCCAATTTCACTATCTTATCCTGAAAGGCTCTTTTGCAAAAAAAAAACAAAAAAAAAATCAGCAAACTACCTCTTTAATCGTTCAATTATATATTTTCTCATTAAAAAATACCCTCAAGTACTAAATACAGAGGTCTAGAAATATGCACTGACCATCATTTTGTTCAAGGAGTAATGAGAATGGAAACAACAAGAATACCAGCCAGGAAAAATGAAAAGAAAATCAACGCAAGAGCCCTGGATGACCCAACCAACCAATGGCTGTACCAAAGACGGATGAACATCATAAGTCAAGAGATACCAAAAAGCCAGGACATAGAAGAAGAATGGAAAAATATCAAATCCATTGTGACAAAAGCGGCAAAAGAAAGCTTAGGAATGGTTCCTTGCAGAATCGAGGCAAAGCGAATAAAGAATTGGGACAACAAAATCCAAGAACTCATACAAAAGAAAAGACAGGCTTTCAGAAAATTCATGAGCACAAAAAGTGAGGTTGATGGTGAAGAATATTGAAAACAGTTGGCAAAAGTCAAGAGACAGTCTAGGAAATTTCAGAAAGAGAGCTGGGAAAATTTCATCACATTCCTGGAGCATGACACATACAAGTTACAGACAAAGGTGTATAAGATCATAAGGAGAATTGACACAAATTTCAATGAAAGAGTGGGTTTGCCAAAGATTAAAATCAATGATGCAAAGGAATATTTTAAAGAACTCTGGAGTGATGAAAATGCACAAGATACAAAGATAGAAGATGATATTGGAGAAATAGAAGACAGAATTTCATTTTAAGAGCTACAAGAAGCTTTGAAAACAGCAAAAAATGCAAAAGCTCCAGGAGAAGATGGCATATCAACAGAATTGTACAAATACACAAGTGGTGAATTTAAAAGAAGACTGAGGGAATTCCTAAATAGGATGTACCAAGAAGAAAAGGTACCTGAAGAATTCAAAACAACAATTGTAATACCACTGTTCAAGAAAGGCGATATGTCAAACTTTAAGAACTACTGAGAAATAAGTCTACTCAACACGTGCTACAAGATACATGCGAAAATACTGGCAAGACGACTGGCAGAACACGCAGAAGAAAAGTTGTCAAAAAGTCAAAACAGATTTAGAAAAGGAAGATCATGCACTGACACAAGTTTTACAGTAAAACTACGGATGGAAAAAAGGATCAAACACAACCTAGAAACACACATGTGCTTTATAGACCTGGAAAAAGCATATGATAGGGTCAATAGAAACAAACTGTTTGAAGTCCTAAAAGATGAAGAGATAACATATCCCTGCGTTGACCACCAGTGCCAAAAACGGCACCACAATGTAATTTTCATTAAAAAAACCACTGGGTGCCAAAAACGGCACCTAATGTATTTTAAAATTTTCAAAATGCATTGTGGTGCCGTTTTTGGCACCCAGTGGTTTTTTTGGTCGTCTATGCAAGGATATAAAATGAGAAAGGTAATAAACAGCATGTATAAGAACACTAGAATAAGAGTACTGTGGCGATTTGGTTGCGGTTTGCGCCGTAACCCAGCGGCATTGTTATCTGCGCCGAATGCGTGCGCCGCTCGCCTAGCTGAGCGTTGTACATAGCTGAGTACTCGATGTATGGTACATACGTTATTGTGTTTTTTCAATGTACAAATTTTATTCTTTTTATTGTTTAATGTATTTTACTATTTATTGTATCACGAGTCCCCCGCTTAGGGGGGAGTACTGTGGCGATTTGGTTGCGGTTTGCACCGTAACCCAGCGGCATTGTAAAGCTGAGCATTGTACATAGCTGAGTACTCAATGTATCGTACATACTTACGTTATTCCGTTTTTATCTCTCGCTCGTGTATGCATTTTATTGTGTGATTAAAATACTTTACTTTTCACGTCCGTGTTGGCTTTTATTTTGCCAATGCAAAACTTGTATAAATGGGCATAAATTTCCGAAAAGTACAATTGGGAATAAACTCTCAGAGCAAGCAGAAATAAACAGAGGAGTTTGCCAGGGATGCCCACTGTCTTGTGTTTTATTCAACATGTACATGGATCACATGGTAAAAGAATGGCAGAAAATGAAGCCAAAAGGAATCAAGACAGACAGAAAGCAGGAAATATCAACAGTACTATTCGCGGATGATCAAGCAGTACTAGCCAAAACAGAAGATGACCTACAGAGATCAATATACAATCTAACAAAGATATCAGAAAAGTATGATATGAGAATATCATCGGATAAAACAAAAACAATGGCATTCAAAGGAAAGGAACCAGTAAGAAGCAAGATTATAATAAATAGAAAAATCATTGATCAGGTCAATAATTTCAAATACCTGGGAAACACGATATCATACCAGGGAGAAGTAGATGTTGGTGGAAAGATTGCAAAGTTCCTGAAAGTCACAGGACTGATAAATAGGACCCTGAGAAGCAGTAAGGTGCGAAAAGAAACAAGATTGAAGGTGTACAATACCCTAGCAATACCAATGATGACTTATGGAAGCTAGGTATGGGCACTGAAGAAATCTGATAAAAGAAGAATAATGGCAGCACAGAGGAAGTTCATGAGGAGAACGGCAGGGGTGACTCTCAGAGACTGAGTCCCATCTGAGAGAATAACAGCAGATCTTGGAGTGAAGCCAGTCATGAAGAAGATAAAACAGTATAGGAAAGATTGGAGAAATCATGTCAAAAGGATGGAGGAAACAAGATCACCAAAACAGGTCCTCCAATATACACCAACGGGGAAGAGAAGCAGAGGGAGACCAAGGAGGAAACTCACTGATACCTCAGGCTCATCCTCAACAGGTTTCACCCGCAGCAGACAGGCCAACAGGCCTACCGCTTATAAGGAAACGACGACGACGACTAATTTAAGCCGAAAATACTTCAAAATTCCAGTCGTCAAAAATATTAAAATATGACAAAATGATGAAAAAAAATTTAGTAGATCAATCGAATTTCGTTAAAATAATTATGTAGAGCTTGATCAATCATAGTACCTGCGTATACGATGGTCTTCCACGATCTGTAGCTGGAATATCTCTGGCTTGGAGCACATGGATGGTCATTTTCTTGACAGGAGCATCATACGCGAATGAAACTTCTAATAGGCCACACTTTCCAATAATTCCACTCATCGAATCGCTAAATGCGCTATGAATATCGGAGAACTGATCCTATCAAATGAGAAAAACAAACCAAATCACGTATAAAAAACAACATAGCATGTTCAATCGTAGATAACTGTACAAAAAAAAAAACAAAAAACCGACGAAAATATGTTCGGTATTATACCCAGAGACAAGTCTTTAATTAAAAGAAAAAGGTCTACCCGAGGCTACGTGATATTCTACTATCTCAACTCGTGGTACGTAATCTATTCGATAAAAAAAAAAAAGAACACGGTGAAGAGTTGAGAAAAAATTTCCAATTATGAATTTCGCCCGGTGGAATGACATTTTTGCGTTCTCTTTCTCATCTCGTTTCCCCTTCATCTACGTTCACATTGAATTCAAATCTACACGAGTCACGAGAGTTTGAGAAGAACTTTTCGAATTTTAATACGAGTATCTACCTCTACCTACCTCGTGGCTCGTACACCTAAAAACGAACTAAACGAACGAATACCAAACATTGTTACAGGAGTAACTTACGTCTAAATTATCCCTTGACACAGCCAACGGCATCTGTTCCTCGGGTAATGAGAAAGCTCTCGCATATCTGGCGATATCTCTTTGTCTGACAACGTTCGCATCATCTTCGCAGGTACTGGCTGTAGTCGATTCGCTGGAGGAGCTCGTACTGCCACGGTTCCTCACCAGTAATGTGTTTTCATAGGCGTTTTCTAGTTCTCGTTCGTTTTTTATATGCGAGTCTGCAACATAAACGTGCCAGGGGATGGAATTAATCGATGGAGGGAACAGAAACTGCATCAATTACAATGTAACGTTTTCAAAGGCAAATTTCATTAATCAGTTCACAAACTTTAGCCAAGAATTTATCAAGTTTGGGAGAGGGAAAAAGGGTATGCATCAAGGTGGCTGTAAATCGTGGTAAAATAATTATAGAGTTTTCATCTCGTCTTGGTTACCCTACCAGTCATCCTCCCGCTGGACTCAAAGATCCTTTCAAGTGTCAATGTTCTGGCATCAGCATAACATAGAATTCGAGATGAAACGAGGTCGTCGTCACATCATCGTGCAACGTGTAAGTAATCTGAAACTTTTCCTCCTCAAAGGTAAACTGCCTGTTTGAAGAAATTGGGAAATTTCCGAAATCAAAGTTTTGGTTATACGATAGTACGTTGGGTTCGTTAGAAAACAGTAAGACCTTTTTTTTTTCAATACCTCGTCAGTATACCAAAATTTTAATCTACGGATACCAAATTCAAAGATATCAAATGACGCGAAACAGATCAAATTCCCTTATTTAGTCCACATAATTGGACAATTCACGAGCTAAACTCGACCTTTATTTGGAGCATCGTCGTCGTCGTCGCGATACCCTATTAAATATCATAGTCGTTTGCGAAATGCAAACTCTTTACAACAAAATGAGTACCCCCATTAGATACTTAGCCATTCTTTTGATGATACCATCTGTTGGTTCCCTCTCTATTTAGTATATTTTTTTTATCTCGTTCTCGACACAAAAAACAACAATATAAACGAAAAAGAAAATAAAAACGAGACGAGAAAAGCGGTTTTAAAATTTTTCACGATTCGTTGTCTCGTAGTTATACCTACTCGTATAGCGGAAAAAACAACAAAATGCGGTATCAAAAGAACACGAATTTTAATTTCGTATAAAATATTTTTCAACTTTTCGCAAACGTACGCGCGTACAACAAAAGCGAACCATCATTATTTTCGCAAATTTATTCACCCGTGGAAAAGAAAAAAGCGTGGAAAAAATCCCGAGAAACACGTACCGACATTCAATTCGACGAATAATAAAGTTGCGTCGTCGTCTTCTTCGTCGAATACTCGTAGAAATTTTTAAAATTAATTTTGCCCTTAAGAAAACACCTTGTTTACTTATAATTGAAACAGAGAACTCGACAACCAATGCGGCGAATTCGAGGAAACATTTTTTTTTTTTTTCAAAAAGAATTTCACGAAAGTGTTTACATTATATCGTCGTATTAAATCTGATTGCGAAATAGGTAGTATAGGTACCCTACGTTAGAAGTAGAAATTTAAAAACCTAATAAAGGAGGTACAGGCGCGAATTTTTTTGCATCGGGCAAATAGACGATCCAACCACAGACGCAGATTCTAGCCAATGAAATTTGTTTTTCCATTTTTGACAAATTTATAAAATTTCAACTTTGTCCAATATTCAAAAAAAAAAAAAATTGATCAAATGGCCATAAATTGGATAAAAATGAAGTATTTAGGTGCCTGTCATTTTGAAATATCACTATGTTGCACTTCCACTCCCTAAACATGTTGGATTTCATGAAAAAATATTCCCTACTTATTTGATTTTCCTCAAAGTCCAAAAACAGTTAAGCCAGAGTCACCTTCACTGTTGGAAAAAAATTTATAAATCCAATTTATTGAAAAATTTTCCATTTTTGCATCAAAATTCTTCTAAATAATATGTAGTACCTATACTTTTAAAGAAATGTCACCTTTCTCGGTCTCCCAAACTATGTCGATTACCTTCCATGGATCTCCGCCCCCTCACCTCCCCCCCCCCACCCAAAGTTTACGAAAAGGTCATTCCACGTGAAATCAGTCCAATTTTGGGTTCGAATCCTCCGATTTTGAACAACATTTTCTTTGCAGATTTTTCAAATTGGAAAGAGAGAAAATCGCTATCATTAGCCCTTCAATCCTTTTTTGGGGCAGGTGGGGTAGGGTTCATTTTTTTTCAGCAGTTTGAATGTCCAAAAGTTTTAATTACTCGAGAATGCTGCAACTGTTTTCTAATACACTTTCACTTGTGAATTGTATTTAGCAGTTTGAACGATGTTTTTCTTTTATGCAACATTTTTGCAACATTTTACAAATTTTTGCAAAAATTATTTCATCATTTTTTTGGTAATTACAATTATTATTCTGATGCTATATAAAAAATATTTTTACATTATTTCAACACTTTTATTACTTTCTTTCGGATTTTCAGTGATTTTAAAGCTGCTTTGAATGTTTTCAGATTATCTTACCAAGTTTTTAACACTTTTTCACAATTTTCTGGCAAATTTTACAGAACTTTTTATCAATTTTGATAATTTTTGTCAGTTTTAATACTTTTTTGAGTATTTTAAAATCGTCTTAAAATCATTTTATCATGCGTTAAATATTTTTTCATGCGTTTTTGGCAAATTTAATTGAAATTCTCACACTTTATGATAATTTAGATTTTAATGCTGTTTTGAAAATCTTAACACATCACTTTTTCATGTTTTTCACACTTTTACGTACATTTTTGGACAATTTAACCAAAGTTTGTTCAATTTTTGGTAATTTTCGTTGTTTTGAATGGTTTCACTTGTGTGCTGAAGACGTTCCAACGATACTTTATTCATATTACATATTTTGATTCCACATGCCAGTAAAGCGATGCTCCGATTAATCAAAAATAGGATCAAGGCATACCTGCATAGGCAGATTCCCCTTGAAAAGTCAGCTTTTATGCCTGGAAGAGGTACAAGAGAGCAGATTTCGAACATCAGACAAATAATCAAAAAATTCCGCAAATTCAACATCCCTGCAGTATGTACTATGCTTCGTTGACTATATATAAGATACTAAGTGAGATGGGGGGGGGGGGTTCCAGAGCACCTAATTGAGTTGATCAAATCACTGTATGACAAGAATGAGATGATGGTGAGAGTAGACTGAGAAGAGTGGAACCCATTTCAGTCAGAACTGGGAGTAAGGCATGGCTGCATATTCTCACCTCTGCTGTTCAACATCTATGGCAAGAGCATCATGTGAAAAGCCTTGGAGAACTGGGAAGGCGCGGCGGCATCAAGATAGGAAGAAGAAGAATCTCCAATCTCTATTACGCTTATGATACCACCTTAATAGCCACAAGTGAAGAGGAACTGGCAGAAGCGCAGAACTGATCAAGCAGGTCAGGATGGTCAGTGAGGACATAGGACTCCTCATCCTCATAAATGTGGGGAAAACCAAGGTCATGGTTGTTGATAGAGCTGGATACTTACCAGAATCCGAAGCCCTGCCCAGCTGGGTGAAAATCTGCCCTTCTGCCAATAAATACGCGGTAAAGAGCAGTTTAATTGGCATTTTATACTTCAACACAACTTTAAACTGTTGCCATGCAGCAGATTTTACAGTTTTCAAAATCACGCTGCAATTCACGGGCGTGATTTGAAGCAACTTTTTAGGTTGTTACATTTTCTGCACACCAGAAAAAAATTTCTGCTGATGAACATGCCACAAGAATATTTCATAGCGTATTTTTATTACGTTCAGCCGCTACACTTCTAAATTATGTGGCGTATTTTTGCACGTTGAAAAAACCAGCCACAAAAATACGCTACACAAATATTTCGTAGCGTATTTATTCACGTATTTGCTGAAAATGCCCGGAAATCTGGTATTTTGCGCGTGTGTTTTAGACTAGTGTATAAATAATTATTCATTTCTACCAAGTTCTCTGGTGGCGTAGGTAACAAGGATTCCACTCACAGATCCGAGGACTCGAGTTCGATCCCCACTGGTGCCAAAAAATTTTTCAAGAATATTGATCAATGGCAGATTTTTACATGTAAATAAAATACGCGCCGATTAATGTGCAGAAAAAGGATAGGTGTAAAGTGTTAAATCTCCTGCCCGCGTTTTTATGTCGCGTAAGAGCAGATTTTCACCCAACTGGGTGAATGAATTTGAAAGAGTGAACTCATTTATTTATTTGGGTTCACTTGTGGATGCTGATGGAGGATCAGCCAAGGAAATTAGAAGAAGAATAGCTGTTGGAAAAGCAGCGATGTCTCAGTTGAGTAAAGTCACCACCAACTGGAAAATCTCCATAAAAATGGGGAAGAAACCCCATTGGGTGAAAATCTGCCGATGATACGCCACAAAAAACACTGAAGGAATTGCAACACTTTCCGCCAATACATTTCTACTCATTAATCAGCGCGAGTATTTTTTTAAGCGATAAATTCTGCCAATGTCCAATATTCATGAAAATTTTTTTGGTTCTGCTAGGGATTGAACCCGGGTCTCCGAGTTGGAGAGCAACTTTCCTACTTACCTAACCACTGGGACATTGGATGGAATGAACGCAAATATTTCCATACTATATGCTAAAACATTCGCATAAAATACCGCATTTATGCGGGTTATTTAGCAAATATGCAAAAGAATACGCCAAAAACCAGGTTAGTGGCGTATTTTGTAGTTGGTTTCTTTCAGCGTGAAGAAACATGCCACATAATTTGAAAGCACTGTGGCCTTAAGCGAGAAAAATATGCTACCAAATATTCGCGTAGCGTCGCATAGCGTATTTTTTTGGTAGATTTTTTTTGGTGCACCAACCAGTCTTCTGAATAGCGCGTTTTCATGCGTATATTCAGAGTATGTAAATAAAGCAGGAAGTTTTGGTGTCTTTTTCAGTGTATGGGCAGATCCCCCCCCAATGGGAGACTAATCATTAATCAGGATGCTAGTTTTTCCAGTTTTATATATGGAGTGGAGACCTGGACATTGAAGCAACTGAAGCAAGATGATCAAAGAAGAATTGATGCCTTTGAAATGTGGGTATGGCACAGGATGTTAAAGATATCATACACTGCGCACCAAACAAATGCATCAATTGTGGAACAACTGCAAGAACCAACCAGGCTAAATAAAATATGTGAAACCAGCATAATGAGTTATTTTGGACACATATAGCCAGAAGAGGGCCAGTAAACATAGAAAAAGGAATTCTCTTTGGCAAGGTGCCTGGAACACAAGGGAGAGGAATGTCTCCAACCAACAAGGTGGACTGATACAGTCTGGAAAATAGTTGGCTCAGTTGCAAATGCGGCCACACTAGCTCAAGACAAAGAGGAGTGGCGCTCGTTATTGGGGGCACACTAGTCGCTTTACGGCTATGACATTGATGATGATGATTTTTACTAAACTTTGTGCATTTTTACTGGAATTTCTTCACTTTTTGGAGATTTTTATTGATTTTAATGCTTTTATGAGTTTTTCCAAGATCATTTCAACACATTTCTAATACATACTTTTTTGATCATTTCTGATAAATGTTGCAATTCTATTACTTTTTTTGCAGATTTTCAATGATTTTAATGCATATGATTTGAGTATTATTTATGATCATTTTAACAAGTTTTCTACACTCTTTCATGCATTTCTTGCAAATTTCACTGAAATTTCGTCACTTTTCAGCAATTTCAAAGTGATTATGCTTTTTCAAGTGTTTTTTTACATTGTCTCGTGCATTTTTGGGCAATCTTCCTGAAATTTGGTAATTTTTCGATAATGCTTCGTTTTTTAATGCTGTTTTGAGCTTGCAACGAAGTTTTATGTCATTTTTGATAAATTTTTATGACGTTTTACTACAATTTCATCAATTTATTCATCAATTTGAGGCAATTTTTGATTACTTTTTAATGATTACTTGATTGTTTTTTTTTCTATCATTTCATGATTCTTTTTATTGGCAAATTAAAAAACATTTTTTTCCTGTTGGATGATTTTTGTTAAATTTAATTTTTTTTAATACGTATTAAACACTTTTTCACACAAATTTGGGAAAACTTGATTAAAATTCTTACACTTTTTGGTGATTTTGGATGATTTTATTGTTGTTTTTTTTTCAATATTTTCACATCATTTCAACGCGTTTTCAACACTCCTCTATGCATTTTTGGAAAATTTCATTAGCCTGGCCAAAGCTCAAATCAAGTTGATTTTGACATGGAATGAACCGAAAATAAAAAAAAAATTGTCCATTTTTACCTCACAATTTTTTGATTCAATTCCCTAGGGAGTGAACACCCTAACAGTTGAAAAAAAAAAACAGGAAAAACGGATCAGCAAACAATAAAACTCTCAAAAAACTGGAAAAAAAGAATTTTTAAAAGTAGAAAAATCAAGTCTGTCAATTTTTTTTGTAATTTTGACCAGAATCAATCAGAATCTATTCGAATAACCTTTTAAGAAAGGACTTGACCCCTCCCCCAATCAATGAATCCTTCGAGGACGAAAAATCCTTTGAAAACTTTGCATCGAGGGTAAAACATTGGAGGATTTGGAACAAGAAATTGAAAATTTTCGAAAAAAAAGTTTTACATAATTCAAATTTTAATTTTTTGGAATCATTTTCAACTTCGGGGACACTATAAAAGAGAACCAAAATTGTTGGGGGGCCAAAGAGGGTTTTTTCTTGAAAAGAGGGGGTTATTCAGAAGCAATTTTCAAAAAGTTCTCATCGACTCTGATTCATTCTATTTTTCTTTCATTTCTCTCAAAGTTGGAAGGGTTCATAATGCCATAAAAACGATCGTCGTCAAATTTTAATTTTTTTCATGAGGAGATGGCCTTTGAAATTTCAAACATTCGCCAAAAATCGAGAAATTAATTTCAGGTCTTGAAATTTGTGCTTTAAGAGTGCCTTGGTGTTAGAATCCTCTTTCGGTTCTCTTCCTACCAGCCCGAAATTCTCCTCCTCCCCTTGCAAGAATTTCAGCCGAAAGCGAAGGCACTATATTTTTCATTTGCACAGCTAGTCAGCTACGTAGTACGTACAAAATTCGTCTTTAAAATGAGAATTTCAACCTTTTGGGAAAACCTGCGAATAATTCCCCGAAGACGATTTTTTCAGCCTTGTTGGCAAAACAGTCTTAATATATAGAGAGAAATTGCGACGAACGAAATAACGGATGAAGAATTCGGCGAGATCATTACTCGGAGAGGATACGCGGTATCCGCCTATCCGGCCTCATCGTCTCGCAACAAGAAACCCTCACTACGTAAAAACCAACAACATCGTTTAATTCGTATCGTTGCTCTTTTTTTTCAGACTCGTTTGGCAGCGTTAAATACAGAATTTGGCGCGCGAGGCGATTCAACGTGGTACGAGTATAAGCGCGAGACGTGTTTAAAATTCATTTTCTTATCTGAAATTTGGTCGTAAAGACGAAAATCTTTTTCGAAGATATTTCTTCCAATTTTCCATGCAGTTTAATGACAAAGAGGCGACGAAGGGTTTAACGCTGCCACGCGAGCTCAGCGCGGTTTTACGACGATGAAATTTAATATTTATAAAAGCTCATCTCAGCACGACTCAACTCTCGACGAGCTTAAAACTGTCTTACATCGGTTTACTAAATTTGCTTGGCGAGTTTCAATCTGACTTACATACAAGTCGAACACCAGCAAGCCAAGTACTCGGAAGAATACAAATGTGTTTTTATCACCCCTCTCCCTCCCCCTCTTCACATTCAACTCGCCTCGATATCCTCAAAGTAATAAATTTCAGTTAGTGTGGGTGATCGAAGAAGGAGGAAGAACAGGCTGGAATTTGCTACCACGATCTAAAATTCTACTCGTGACCAAAAAACACAATATATGTGAACTGTAGGATTACATAATGTCGTAAGAGTACTTACGGATATTTATATGAATCGATTGATTTTCCTTGGTCAACTGCGTCTGTTGCCAATTTGATTTTCCATTGTTCGAAGAAGATTTGTTCACTATAAACACGAAAACAGAGAGAAAAATATCCTCGGATCAGCTCTCTGTATCGAATACGAAATTGACTAAAAAAGCGACGAAAATACTTACAACACTGACGAGTTGTATGAGGCAATGTGAAATGTTCATCGTAACAATTGATAGAGCTGTTCGAAAACCATCGTTTGTTGAAATACAATAAAACCAAAAATACCAGCAACACCACAGCCGCCGCCGCTATACTCAGACTCAGAGCACCATTGCTTTCCAAAACTGCAAAAAGAAACACACACAAAGGTGGAAATTAGTATTCAATTGGTTGCAAATTCGATAAGTATGGCGAAGTGTTCAAGACTGAGAGAACAGAACTTCGACCGAAGACGTAAAATTCAACGTGAAAATTTGTAAGTTCAAGCATCATATTAAGGTCCCTTAAGACTGGTAGCGAAATGTGGAATATTTTCGAAGACTATGCGTGAGATTTTTGAACCCCCCTCTCCCCTCCAATTTTCACCATCGACAGAATGCAAGTTCTGAAACGATTTTCAAAGTTCAAATCGCACGTGGCATAGACCGTATCAAATTATAGACGAATAAAGGTCGAACGAATGTAAAAACTATATCTATCGAATAGATGACAATCGAACTAGACCTAGACCTACGTGTGGGCTATCTTTTTCTTCAGCCAATGACCACGAATCGATACACTCAATAAATGAGAATTTTTAATTCAATATTCGAAAAATAAAAGGGTAAAAGAAACGTCATCTGAAGGTCGACGTTTTTCCCTACGGATTTCTATGGTTTGCAGGTTTTTTTTTCGCGTAACCTTCGGTTTTGAAAATTGCGATGAAAATTCGAAATGAAGAAAGTTGAAAATTGCATTTGAAATTGGAACGCGTGGAAATTCTTTCAAGGAAGAAGCCATTTGAGGTATCGATTTCGACGGAAATGGTAATTTTTGAAAATAACGTAACCTTCGTAACCAAAACCTTACTAGCTGTTCTAATTAATTTTTCAATTTCCCTCAGGTTAAAAACAAGAGTAAATGGTATAAAAAAAACATTTCGATGATTTTTTTTTTCGTTTAAAAATGCACCGTATTCCTTTTTACATACTTACACGAGAGATCTCAAATTTTTTTATGTGTTTTTCCTTCCATGGTCTAACAAAATGACCGAAAAATTTTGAGCTCAGAAATTCAGTCACGATTTTTGACATTTTTGAAAAAATATCATTCTACCAATCGAAATGGGCTGAAATTTCACGAGAAAGCCAAGAATTTCTACCAGAATTACTAACTCAATTTAGACCTCAAAATTTTTAAAAAGTCTCAAAACAGTTGAGATAGAGATTTTTAATTTTCTACCAAAATTTTAACGCAGTTTGACGTTGCATGGCCTTTTTTGAGGACCCTTAAAATTATGGGTTCGAAATTCTTCAAAACAGCTCAAAAAAATTGGATGAGTAATTCTGATTTTCTTGATGAAATTTTAGCTCATTTTAATCGGTTGCATGATTCTTTTTTTTTTGCGGAAATCGTGAAAATCATAGCTCAACTTTAATCTCAACATTTTTCAATAGTTTGAAAAATTTGATCGTGATTTTTGATTGAATTTTAGCCCATTCTGATAAGTCGTATTACTTGACCAGTTTTCAAAAATCTCGAAAAACCATTTGCGAATTAAGTAACAGTTCAAAATTATTTAAAGAGTTGAAAAAAAAATTTGATCGAAATAGCATTTTTGATTTTTTTGATGACATTTCAATTCATTTTGATCGGTTTCGTGACTCTTCTTTCAGAAATAGAAAAAAGTCATCGTCCCATTTTGAGCTTAAAATTCTTCAAAAGTGCTATTAAAAAATTTAATGGTAATTTTCGATTTTCGAATGACATTTTAACCCATTTTGATTGGTGGCATTACATCATTTTCAAAAATCTCGAAAATGATATCCGAATTAGAGGTTCAAAATAATCATGTCCAAATTCAAGATCAAAATTCTTCAAAACTGCCAAAAGAATTGGATGAAAAATTATGATTTTTTGATGAAATTTAAGACTATTTTGATCGGTTGCGTGATTCTTCTTTTTTTTTTTGCGAAAATCATCGTTCAATTTTGAACACAAAGTTCTTCAATAAGGCTCAAAAAATTTTATGCTAATTTTTTATGCCATTTTAGCCCGTCGAAAATCATATCCGAATTAACAGCTCAAAACGCTTGAAAGTGCCAAAAAAAATTGATGAAATTTTTTGACTTTTTGATGATAGTATTAACCCATTTTGATCTGTTGCAGGACTCTTTTTCCAAAAATTAAAAAATATTCACCCAATTTTGAGCTCGAAACTCTTCATAAACACACACGACTCAACTTCGGACTCAAATTTTTGAAACTGAAAATTCTTCAAAATTGCTCAATAAAAATTTTTTGTGCCATTTTGATAGATCTTACGACACTCTTTCAAAAATTCCGGCTTGAAATTCTTCAAAATTGCCTAAAAAATACTCAATTTCCTAGCGATATTTGAATTTCTCGCGAAATTTTAATACATTTTGATAGGTCACAAGGTACCTTTTGAACAATTCTACAACACTTCATTTTTACTAAAATTGGGGGGGGGGTCATTCTTGGAATTGGACTGCGGTCTATAGTGTGGGCCGTTTTTTACAAACTTTAGTTCAATTGATATAAAATGGACATTGTAATGCCAGGGTCCATTCTGAAAAAATCGTTCGCGAACGAAATTGAGTATAATTTTTTCATTTGATTTTTCAGTGATTCATTCGTTCGCGAACGATTTCTTTGTAGGAATAACCCGTTCACGAACGAATCATTCACAATGTTATTATTGATAAATATTCAAAAATGTTTTATTTTTTCAAATTTTCGTTCATTATCTGTTTTGATTCTCGAGTGATTCAGTCGTTCTCGAATGATCTGTCAATTCCGAGCAAATCGTTCACGAACGAATCATTCGCAATTTTTATTGCTAAATTAGAAAATGTTTCGTTTTCTCAATTTGTCGTTCATTATCCAATTCGATTCCCAAGTGATTTAGTCGTTCTCGAATGATCTGTCGATTCTGAGATTCATTCGTTTGAGAACGATTTGTTCGGAGGAAAATACCGTTCACGAACGAATCATTCGCAATTTTTTTTTTATTGATGAATTCAAAAATGTTATGTTTTGTTATCTTGTCATTCACTATCTGATTCGATTCACACGTGATTCAGTCGTTCTCGAATGAATTGTCGATTTTGAACACATTTGTTCGCGAACGAATTGAGTACAATTTCTATGATAAGATTGAAGCTGTCAAATGTCGTCATGTCATCCTATAGCTAATTAGATTTTTCGGTGATTCATTCGTTCGCGAACGATTTACTCGAAGGAAAATACCGTTCACGAACGAATCATTCACAATTTTTTTTTATTGATAAATATTCAGAACTGTTTTGTTTTTCTAACTAGTCGATCATTATACGATGATTTGATTCCCAAGTGATTCAATGTTCTATCGGTTCTGAGCAAATCGTTTGCGAACGAATTGAATAAAATTTTTGGTGATAATAACTGATAAGATTGCAACTGGCACATTTCGTTATTTTGTCCCATATCCAAAATTCTATGCTTCGTTGATTCATTCGTTCGCGAACGATTTGCTCGGAGGTAAAAACCGTTCACGAACGAATCATTCACAATTTTTATTTTTTATAGATGAATCATGAAATGTTTTGTTTTGTCAAGTTGTCGTACATTATCTGATTTGATTCCCAAGTGATTCAGTCGTTCTCGAATGATCTGTCGATTCCGAGCAAATCGTTCGCGAACGAACTGAGTAAAATTTCCTATGATAAAATATGAAGCTGTCAAAATTCGTCGTGTCGTTCTATATCTGATTTGATTTTTCAGTGATTCATTCGTTCGCGAACGATTTACTCGAAGGGCAAAACCGTTCACGAACAATTCATTAAAAAATTTTATTGATAAATTCAAAAATTCTTCGTTTTTTTCATTTGTCTTTTGTCATACTGTATGACGATTTGATTGCCAGGTGATTCAGTCGTTCGCGAACGATTTACTCGAAGAGTAAAACCGTTCACGAACAATTCATTAAAAAATTTTATTGATAAATTCAAAAATTCGTCGTTTTTTTTCATTCGTCTTTTGTCATACTGTATGACGATTTGATTCCCAGCTGATTCAGTCGTTCCCGAATGATTCATATTTTCTGACCGACTCGTTCGTGAACGAATAAACTCCAGTTTTCGTTGATAGAATTATAATTTCAAGTTTTAGGTCTTAATCTTTTGTCTTACATGATATATTAGTGATTCATTCATTCGAGAACGATTTGTTCACCTCCAAGTAAATCGTTCGCGAACGAATCAGCTTCAACTCTTATTTTGACAGATGTGAAAAATTGAAATTTTGCTACTAATATTTCCTCATTCACAGAACTTCATTTAAGAGAGATTCAGTTACTCTCGTCGAATGATTTATCAATCCTGAGCAAATCGTTCGCGAACGAATTGAGTCCAGTGTTTGGTGATATGATTAAAATGGTCATGTTTGGACGTATATTTGATTTTTCAGTGATTTATTCGTTCGTAAACGATTTGCTCGAAGGAAAATACCATTCACGAATGAATCATTCACAATTTTTTTTTATTGATAAATATTCAAGACTGTTTTGTTTTTCTAACTAGTCGATAATTATAATGATTTGATTCCCAAGTGATTAAATGATCTATCTGTTCTGAGCAAATCGTTTGCGAACGAATTGAATAAAATTTCTGATGACAACTGATAAAATTGCAACCGGCGAATTTCGTTATTTTGTCCTATATCCAATTCCGTTCTTCAGTGATTCATTCGTTCGTGAACGATTTGCTCGGAGGTAAAAACCCTTCACGAACGAATCATTCACAATTTTTGTGATGAATCAAGATAAGTTTTGTTTTGTCAAGTTGTCCTTCATTATGTGATTTGATTCCCAAATGATTCAGTCATTCTCGAATGATCTGTCGATTCCGAGCAAATCGTTCGCGAACGAACTGAGTAAAATTTTTCATGATAAAATTGAAATTGTCAAATTTTGTTGTGTGGTTCTATATCTGATTTGATTTTTCAGCGATTCATTCGTTCGAAAACTGATTACTCAATGGACAAAACCGTTCACGAACGAATCATCAACAATTTTTATTAATAAATTCAAATTTTTTTGTTGCGTTCATTTGTCTTTCATCGTGTGATTCCATTCCACGGGATTCAGTCGTTCTCGAATGATTCATATTTTCCAAGCGACTCGTTCGCGAACGAATTGATTCCAATTTTCGTTGATAGAATTATTATTTCAAGGTTTTTAGGTCTTAATCTTTTGTCTTACCTGATTATATTAGTGATTCATTCATTCGAGAACGATTTTTCCACCTGTGAGTAAATCATTCGCGAACGAAACAGCTTCAACTCTTATTGATGGATATGAAAAATTGAGATTTTGCTATTTCCTCATTCACAGAACTTCATTTGAGAGAGATTCAATTACTCGGAATGATTTATTAATACTGAGCAAATCGTTCGCGAACGAATTGATACCAGTGTTTGGTGAATTCATTTTTAGAGATTTTTTTATTCGATAACGCGAGTTTCCAGTTTTGAAAGGGTTGCTTGCTCCCATTTTCTCCAACTTCGTATAGTTAGCTATTTTAATCGTTTCTTCCGGTGGAATTTCACACGTGTCTGTAAACGTTCAACTATTAAGTTGAAATAATACGAACTTTCGTGCTCAAAGGAAAAGTTACCAGAAGCTGATAATTTCATAATGTTCTCTCGTTTACCTAAACGTGTTTATTTTTGACGTCAAGTTGATACGTACCTCTACCTATACTTCATAAAGCACGCACTACACATCAAAAATAACGAAATGAAATTTACTCGGTCCTTGTACCCGTAATTTATTCTCGATCATACTAATTCAATACCTACTTACTGCTGGGGATAAAAATAAAGAATAATATATCTGCATACATCGTTCACTACTTGTTGCTAAGAAACGGTGTATGTCGCGGTGTAAAAGCACGTAAGCACCTGTGTAATTTAATAATAAAAACGTCGAAATACTAAAAATTACTTATACCTAATCGATAATCTCGTGGCAGATAGTTCAAATTCTCGCCTAAGTACCTCGGGTACTGCTTTTTTCTCGTACTTATAACGTAACGGTAACCATATTACTCGTATTGATGCGAGAGAAACGGTGCGTGATAAGCTAAGCAAGTGCTTTTCCGCAAGCACTCGACAAGCTCGAGTGCTTTTAAAAGACTCCGGCCCTTACTGTTTCCCATCGTCGTCGTTCCTCTTTCTTATATTCTCCTACGACGAAGAAGACGTTAACTGGATTGCGTTTTTATGGCGTGTCTATTCGCGTACTTATTTTATCCTCCAAAACGATGACGCGAACTAAGACACGAGAAAAAGAAAACATAAGGGAAAAGTACTGAACTTATGTCTTATATATACCCAAAGCCGCGGATGTGGTCGTGTTTTATTGATGAAGTTGACGATAACGTTCGAGTAAATATAAGGCACTGATTGACGTTTATTTGTTGGCGCAAAGTGTGCTGCTCTGGTTGCTATGATATGGGGCATTCGATGTGGCATCGAGTACATATCGTACAAATAAGTATAATTCGTCCAACGACGACGTCGTCCTCTTCACCTCCATCACCTCCCCGCCACCCCACCCCCCGCAAGGATACAAAAGGACAGTTCGAGTGAGGTAATTTAACGTTATTCGATTAATGGACGATGTTTTTGAACGAATTGTCGACGATTATTTTCGCTCCCGCAGTCGTGTCGTGATTTCCTGTTTTGTTCGAGACGTTTTTCTCGTTCGAGTGCCATATTTTTTTCTCTTTGAAAGGATGTTTCGAAGAAGGTGCAATTTCCTCGAAATAAAGTAAAAGAATTGAAAAGTCGACTTAAAGAAATTAAAAATATCTCGCAATTGTACGCGTTCTTAAGAAAATGTTGACAAGGTCCACTAGAAATAGTCTCCTCGAAGCAAATCGTTCACGAACGAATGAATCACTGAAAAATCAAATTAAGTACGCAATAATACGACGAAACATGACAGTTTTAATCATATCACCAAACACTGGACTCAATTCGTTCGCGAACGATTTGCTCAGGATTGATAAATCATTCGACGAGAGTAACTGAATCTCTCTTGAATAAAGTTCTGTGAATGAGAAAATATTGGCAGCAAATTTCAATTTTTCATATTCATCAATAACAGTTGAAGCTGATTCGTTCGCGAATGATTTGCTCAGAAGGGAAAAAATCGTTCTCGAATGAATGAATCACTAATATATCATGGAAAAGGGAAAAGATTAAGACCTAAAACATGAGATTATAATTTATTCTATCAACGAAAACTGGAGTTGATTCGTTCGCGAACGAGTCATTCAGAAAATATGAATCATTCGAGAACGACTGAATCGCCTGGGAATCAAATCACATGACAAAAGACAAATTTATCAATAAAATTTTTTAACGAATTGTTCGTGAACGGTTTTGCCCTTCGAGTAAATCGTTCGCGAACGAATGAATCACTGAAAAATCAAATCAGATATAAGGATATAGAGCGACACGACGAAATTTGACAGCTTAATATTTTATCATGAAAAATTGTACTCAATTCGTTCGCGAACGATTTGCTCAGGATCAACAAATCATTCGAGAACGACTGAATCACTTGGGAATCAAATCAGATAATGAAAGACGACTTGACAAAACAAAACATCTTTGAATTCACCAATAAAAATCGTGAATGATTCGTTCGTGAACGTTTTTTCCTCCGAGCAAATCGTTCGCGAACGAATGAATCACTGAAGAATTGAACTAGATATGTGACAAAATAACGAAATGTGCCAGTTGCAATCTTATCAGTTATTACCATCAAAAATTTTATTCAATTCGTTCGCAAACGATTTGCTCAGAACCGATAGAACATTGAATCACTTGACCTGACAGTTTTAATCGTATCACCAAACACCGGTATTAACTCGTTCACGAACGAGTTGCTCAGTATTGATAAATCATTCGCCGAGAGTAATTGAATCTCTCTCAAATGAAGTTCTGTGAATGAGGAAATAGCAAAATTTCACTTTTTCATATCCATCAATAAGAGTTGAAGCTAATTCGTTCGCGAATGATTTACTCAGAGGTGAAAAAATCGTTCGCGAATGAATGAAACACTAATATATCAGGTAAGACAAAAGATTAAGACCTAAAACTTGAAATTATAATTCTATCAACGAAAATTGGAATCAATTCGTTCGCGAACGAGTCGCTCGGAAAATATGAATCATTCGAGAACTACTGAATCACTTGGGAATCGAATTACACGAGAAAAGACAAATGAACACAACAAAAAAATGTGAATTTATTAAATTAAAAATTGTTGATAAATTGTTCGAGAACGATTTTGCCCTTCGAGTAAATCGTTCGCGAACGAATGAATCACTGAAAAATCAAATCAGATATAGAACGACACGACGAAATTTGACGGCTTCATATTTTATCATAAAAAATTGTACTCAATTCATTCGCGAACGTTTTTTTCTTCCGAGCAAATCGTTCGCAAACGAATGAATCACTGAAGAATAGAATTAGATATGGGACAAAATAACGAAATGTGCCAGCTGCAATCTTATCAGTTATTATTACCAAAAATTTTATTCAATTCGTTCGCAAACGATTTGAACTGATGAATCATTGAATCACTTGGGGATCAAATCAGATAATGAACAAGTTGAAAAACAAAACTTTTTTGAATATTTATCAATAAAAAAAATTGCGAATGATTCGTTCGTGAACGGTATTTTCCTTCGAGTAAATCGTTCGCGAACGAATGAATCACCGAAAAATCCAATCAGCTATAGGATGACATGACGACATTTGACAGCTTCAATCTTACCATAGAAATTGTACTCAATTCGTTCGCGAACGATTCGTTCAAAATTGACAATTAATTCGAGAACGACTGACTTAGTTACTTGTGAATCGAATCAGATAATGAACGACAAGATAACAAAACATAACATTTTTGAATTCATCAATAAAAAAAATTGCGAATGATTCGTTCGTGAACGGTATTTTCCTCCAACAAAATCGTTCGCGAACGAATGAATCACTGAAAAATCAAATTAGATATAGGATGACATGACGACATTTGACAACTTCAATCTGACCATAGAAATCGTACTCAATTCGTTCACGAACGATTTGTTCAAAATCGACAATTGATTCAAGAACGACTGAATCACTTGTGGATCGAATCAGATAATGAACGACAAGTTAACAAAACAAAACACATTTGAATTCATCAATAAAAAAATTGTGAACGATTCGTTCGTGAACGGTATTTCCCTCCAAGCAAATCGTTCGCGAACGAATTAATCACCGAAAATCAAATTAGATATTATAATGATGACATGACAAAATTTGACAGCTTCAATCTTTTCATAATTCATAGAAATTGTACTCAATTCGTTCGCGAACGATTCGTTCAAATTCAAAATCAACAATTCATTCGAGAACGACTGAATCACTTGGAAATCAAACCAGGTAATGAACGACAAGTTAACAAAACAAAACATATTTGAATTTATCGATAAAAAAATTGTAAAATGATTTGTTCGTGAACGGTATTTTCCTTCGAGTAAATCGTTCGCGAACGAATGAATCACCGAAAAATCAAATCAGATATAGAACGACATGACCAAATTTGAAAGTATCAATTAAATCATAATAAATTGTACTCTATTCGTTTGCGAATGATTTGCTCGGAATCAACAGATCATTCGAGAACGACTGAATCACTTGGGAATCAAATCAGATAATGAACGACAACTTGATGAAACAAAACATTTTTGAATATTTTTTTATCAATCTTAATAATTGTGAATGATTCGTTTGTGAACGTGGGTGGATTCCCACTAGTGAATCGTTCGCGAACGAATGAATCACTGAAAAATCGAATAAAAAAATTGTACTTACTCAATTTCGTTCGCGAACGATTTTCTCAAAATCGACCATGACATTAGCATGTCAATTCCATTCCAATTGAACTAAAGTTTGCAAAAAACGGCTTACACAATAGAACGCAGTCCAATTCCCAGAATAACCCCCCCTCCCTACAATTTCTAATAAAAATGATATTTTGTAAAATTGTTCAAAAGGTACCTTGTGACCTATCGAAATGTATTAAAATTTCGCGAGAAATTCAAATATTGCCAAGAAAGTGAGTATTTTTGGGCTATTTTGAAGAATTTCGAGCCGGCGTTGCTGAAAAAGTGTCCTAAAATCAATAAAAATGACACGAAAATATTTTTTGAGCAATTTTGAAGAATTTTCAGCACGAAATTGGGTCAATATTTCGAAGATTTTTCATAAAATATGCCACGTTACCTGGGTTAACATTTTGGCAGAAAATCACGAACTTCTATCGAAACGATTTTAAACACTTTTCAAGAATTTTGAACTCGAAATTGAGTCATCTGTGTTTTTGAAGAATTTCGAGCTCGAAACCGTTGTGAAATTTTCCAGTTTAGCCCCTCCCTCCCCCCTCCTCTCCACCTACAATTTCGAGTTAAAATTAAGTATTCGTCGTGGGTGAGTGGGAGTTGAATTGGAGGAATAATTATTCTTATTGGTTCACTTA
This sequence comes from Planococcus citri, assembly GCF_950023065.1. Lineage (NCBI taxonomy): Eukaryota > Metazoa > Arthropoda > Insecta > Hemiptera > Pseudococcidae > Planococcus > Planococcus citri. The sequence goes on along the minus strand of NC_088681.1, from coordinate 5,002,383 downwards.
GCTCAAAAAAATTATAAAAAATTTGGGAAATAGGTAGATTAGTTTTCAATACTTATTTTGAATGTACATAAGTAGGTACATATAATTTCACAATATTTAGGTATCATATTCGATGATCTTGTCGACGTTAATATGACGTTACTTCTACCTTTTTTTTTTCTTCAAATATCGAACGAAACATTTTCATTCATTGCGTGTACCTATCGATTTGTGGTCATTGGCTGAAGAAAAAGATACGTAGGTATTGGTATAGGTATAATGCGATAGTTATCTACTATATTTTATATATTCGTGCGACCTTTATTCATCCAATATGTACACAATACACATGCACGTAATATCCATCACATCGTACAATCGGTCAATTCTCAATTGAGTACAACGGACGTATGTTTAGTATCAGAGGTGCCCTAAACACCCAACGTACTCTTTCAAGTTCCTGTACTTGTAATACCAATGCACATTGAAAAAAATTACACCTCGTATAATTTTTTCAACGTGTTACATTACATGAAAAATGTTATCGCGTGAAACTCCCTCCTGGTTTGGCGCCACCAACACCAACGTATACAAAAACTAAAGGCGATCCGGAGAAAAAAACAAGGAAAATAAAGGGTTGAAAGAAATGTGTTTAACATGGCATAATTAACTTATCTGATGGTTAATTAAAATGGAAAAACGAGTTAAATTAATTCTCCTGCTTTTTTTTCTCGCCTTCGTCGTCGTCGGCATCGAACTGGGACAGAATTCGCTCCCTTAACGATGGGATAGTGTTATAAAGTTCCACCGTGTGGTGTTTTTAAATCGATTATACGACTTTAGTGTGTTGAATTACTGCATAAATCGAGATACGAGAGAGAATGGAGAAAAGATGCGACCGAACTGAAATGATAAATTTTTATGTTTGATTTGGTCTGCCATATTTGGCTGCAATCGAATGAGCCTCGTTGGAGATGTCTGGCACTAATTTCAACGAAAATTGGGATGTTTAAACTTGACCAAATTTGACACTCGTAATTTGAAATTTTGATCAAAAATAAAGATTCTCGAAGTTGCAGATAAATCGTCCTGGGAATTTCGGTTTCAGGTGTTTTGACATGAATGCTCTCTCCAAAAAAAATTCATGATTTATAAAAACTGAAGGAAAGCATCTAAAGTGGTTCTCTTTTCAAGGGATCGTGACCTTGCTCAAGGTGTTAAGACGTGAAATAGTTTCAAATACTTTAGCACGAAGGGTGCATTGTGCAGTAGTAGGACTTCTCTTATTTTTACTAAACGTATTATTATTATTTCAAATCGATGTTTTACAAGTATTAGGCAATGGATACCCCAAGGGAAGTTTTCAAGCAAGGGAGTAGAGCACACGACGAACTCTTTTAAATAATGAAAATCGCGAGAAAAAAATACAGGTAGGTAAACAATGCATTAAAATGAAGCTTATACCGATAGGCTTTTTGTCGAGGTAATTATTTATAAAGCTTATAGTTTTCAGTCACTCGAATAAAAAATATCGATACCTTTTAAGCGTAGAATTGGTAATATGAGCTTCTCGAAGCAAAATCAACAGTTGGAAAATATTTCTTTTTTACACTTCGAAAAAAAGTGAGACATAATTTATCGTAAGTCTCTATAAAAGAGAAATATTTACTTAAAAATGCAAGAAGTTTGTTTCTTGATAGTTGAGTAGTTATAATGGGAAATTTTTCAATTATTTTTCTCCTTTTGACTTTTATATAACTCGTGTCAAACTAAAACGTAGAAAAAAATCTTTCCGAAACGTTTATAAGCCTTCTCTTTAATGAATTTTTGATATTTTTTTTCTTTCTGCTGCTGGTAAATAGGTACCTATATTTTTATAAGTTGACTTTGCTTTCATTTAGAAAAATTATATTTCGTTTTTTACGTTTTGAAATGTTTTTCATTTCCTTTTTTTTCCCCTCGCGTTTCGTTACCGAAACAGAAAACTTGTCGGGGCAATCGTAGTTTGCCTAAAATTGACATCTTTTGCTGAAGTGCTTTTTTTTCGATGTAATCAAATGCAAAATACGATAAATTATTGCCTGTTACTTTTTAACTCAAAAATTGAACGAGGGTTGAAAGGAGGGGAAATTGCAAAATTTTTTATAATTTTTTTCTTCGCCATTTTGCTTACGTTTTTGTTACAATTATTGGTTGTGTTTTCGAGCTTTCCTGATCACTGCTTTTTTTGAAAGGGATGGACTGGTGGAGGGGGGAATTGAGTACGAGGCTTGATAAATGAATTTTACGACCAGATTAAATCCAATCCCTCCTTCGTGTAAGATCTCGAATTTCTCATAATAGTGCATTCGTGAAACTATAAACATACTGTGCTAGATATTGGCTGGAAATGCGCGTTTATATAGTTTTCCGAGCTAGTATTTGTTTTTCCTTCGTAGGTACATAGGTAGCAAGGATAATTTTATTAAATTTACAGTCTCTAGGAAAAGGAGTATATAAATTCAATGATTTTAGAGCTCTATGTACACATAATATTGTTTACTTATACGATTAGGTACGTGTTACGTAGCTCGTAACATATCGTATACGAACTTTTATACTCGTACTTACGTTCACGCATCGTGTAATGTATTTACCATTATTATACTTATATAGCATTTAATTTAAAACGAAGAAGAACGAAGATAGAGCGAATGTTATTTCCATAAATCACGGTCGCTCGAGGATACACAACGCGATGAAATACCACCAAAGTCGAACAAAGGAAATAAGCCGCGGATTGTTGGAAATTAAATTTCCTGCCTGCTTTGATCGTGTCAAGTTTATTACGAAGAGATAACGCGTTATTTGCATCCGAGTGTGGTTTTTTTTTCGTTGCCTCGGATAATGCAAACACTGAAATTGTTCGTATATGCCTCAGAGAAGGGTATGGCCAAGATGAATTTTCAATTTTTTTTCCTTTTTTCGATCTATGAGCGAGACGAAATACCTGCAAGTCTCGCTTTTTTTTTATCAAAAATAGCAAAAAGTGTATTTTTTTGCTGAAAATTCCAAATGGTCTCACTTTTCTCAGTTTTGTCCAGAAATTATGCAAAAGTCTCGCTTTTTTACTAACGACTTTGAAAACGCTTCGATTTTTACAGAAATTGTCAAAGTCTCTCTTTTTTGCAAAAAATTTCAAAAGGTCGATCGCTATACCTAATCATCATTTTTTTTGCAAATAATTGCCAAGAAAAATCCTACTTTACCTTGCCTTCAATGAATAGGGACTCCATCTCATCTGTCCTTGTGACATGCCCAAAGTATTTGAGGATTCGGCTGAGTACTACTGCAGACAACAACCACTTCTGGACAATGATTTCCCCCAGAATGGACACATTAGTCCTCTTCTCTGTTCATGGGATCCGAAGCATTCTCCTCCAGCACTACATCTCGTGCACATCAATTTTTGTTCTATGCCCCTCGCATACCGTCCCTGTTTCTAACGCACAGAGAAAAACTGAGAAAACCAGAACATTTACAAGCCTTATCTTCTGCATCTGACCATATCTTCTTTAGGCAAGATATGGCGCTTCTTTTGATTTAAGCTCTGCGCGTCGTCCATATGTATAATGGGCAAATATTTCAACATAAAAAAAATGGCAGAAGTTGGAGTTGACTTTTTGGATTCAGAATCCAGGAAATCTTGAGCGCATGCAGCACTTTACAGTTTGTTTACTAGGGTTGGTTGTGTTAGGAGTGACGTCGACTGTGTAGCAACTGCAACGCTGAACTGTCTCTCTCTCCACCTGCGCCTGACCAATCACGACGCTATAAACATCATGTTTGGTGCATGAGCAGAAGGTTTCCTGGATTCTGCATCCAAAAAGTCAGCTTCATATCGCACCTCGGGAGTAATAAGGTGACATCTCAAAAAAAATTGATTTTGATGTTTTTGCATTTTTGGGGCTTGTATGACCCCCCTTAACCCTTTGGAGGTTCTCTAGGTTTTCGGGTTAGAAAATTGAAGTGCCTTAATGAGTGTGATAGGGTACCTCGCCCAATTGGCCAAACCACAAAAAAGTCGAGCTTTTGATGAAAAGTTTTATAGGAAAATGAAAGTTTCCAAAAAACACAAATGTGACATTTCCTAAAAAAAAATTGAATGTATGCAGAATTTTTTTTGAAAAAATGAACCAAAAACATGTGTCAAAAACATTGAACAAAAGCACTCTTTCAAAAAATGAAATAAAAATTGAATTGGAAAAAAATAAAAAAACAAGGTTGAAAAAAAGTCATCTGGCAGTTCACAAATTCAGCGAGAATGAAATCTTGTTGGCAAAAATGCCTTTGTTTAAAGCATGAAGAGAAGAAAAATCTATGTCGCTAAGAGAGGATTTTTTATCAAGTCATAAAATCTTTTCGGAAATCGAGCCGAAATATGGGACAAAATTTAGCGAAATTGCGAGCTTTCTGGCAGGAGGTAACTAATTATAAAAACATTTTCGCCTTTATTCACGAGATGTAGCATAGAATTTTCTTTCATTTTGGGAAAAAATGAGTATTTTATCACTTATTGGAGTATAGGAATATGAAGATGAAGATGAAGAGAAATAGTGAACAAAAACACAAATCCACAGCGTAAACGAAATGAAAGACTGAACTCGTAGATGAATTTGGATTTTTATTTACTATTTTTACTATTTCTCTTCATCTTCATCTTCATATTCCTATACTCCAATAAGTGATAAAATACTCATTTTTTCCCAAAATGAAAGAAAATTCTATGCTACATCTCGTGAATAAAGGCGAAAATGTTTTTATAATTAGTTACCTCCTGCCAGAAAGCTCGCAATTTCGCTAAATTTTGTCCCATATTTCGGCTCGATTTCCGAAAAGATTTTATGACTTGATAAAAAATCCTCTCTTAGCGACATAGATTTTTCTTCTCTTCATGCTTTAAACAAAGGCATTTTTGCCAACAAGATTTGATTCTCGTTGAATTTGTGAACTGCCAGATGACTTTTTTTCAACCTTGTTTTTTCATTTTTTTCCAATTCAATTTTTATTTCATTTTTTGAAAGAGTGCTTTTGTTCAATGTTTTTGACACATGTTTTTGGTTCATTTTTTCAAAAAAAATTCTGCATACATTCAATTTTTTTTTAGGAAATGTCACATTTGTGTTTTTTGGAAACTTTCATTTTCCTATAAAACTTTTCATCAAAAGCTCGACTTTTTTGTGGTTTGGCCAATTGGGCGAGGTACCCTATCACACTCATTAAGGCACTTCAATTTTCTAACCCGAAAACCTAGAGAACCTCCAAAGGGTTAACCAAAAATAACACTTTGGGTTGGGTACATTATCTAGATCATGTAAAAAACCCAAATGGCCTAACTCAAAATCCCAACAACATTGCAAGTTGTTTGGAGTTATAAGGTGACATCTCAAAAAACTCCATCTTTTTTGAGCTAATTTCGTACATACAAAGTGTTAACAAACAGTTTTGATATTTTTGAATGTTTGTCAGTTAGAAATAGTCACAAGGAGTGCATTTTTTATTGGTTTGTACCAAATGGAAATTTTTTTTTAAATTGATCACTTTTCAGAAAAATGAATTTGCACGTACTATAATGAAATTTTAGTTTTTTGAGAAAAACTCAAAAAATAAGCACTCTAGAGAAAAACTAACAAAATTTTGTCGATTGGAAATTTAATTCTCTACAACTTTGTTACCATGAAATTTTTTTTGGACACTTCCTTTCGCCTCCACATCAACTTTAATGAAAGGTTATAACTCAAAATGTTTTCCAAACATTGAAATATTTCCTCTTAAGGATTTTATTTTTCAAAGTATTCTTATGCTAAATGAAGGTAGGATACCAGATCTTTAAAATGAGGTGCTATTCATCCCTCACAATCAATTATAAGTTGATAAAAATAATAAATCAAGTTTTTAAAAAAAAGAAAATCACTCTCCTGTAAAATTTCTCTTTTTTGAGATGTCACCTTATTACTTCCGAGGTGCGATATATGCCGATTAGAAATATTTGTCCATTATATACAGTCAATGGCTCTACGTCTTATTTCGGCTTCACTTCCTCCCTTGTTATCAACAATGGATCCCAGGTACAAAAATTGACTCACCACTCAGATTCCCTCAATTTCCTGGATTTCAGGCGAGTTGTTCTCAGGCCAATTCACAATCATGATCTTTGTCTTAGCTTTATTTATCAGCAAGCCATATGTATTTTGCACTAACCTCTTCCAGACATTTCAGAAAACTAGTAATATTTTCAACACTTCCCACATAGCACTAGTTACCTCGACAAAAGTATCGACATGATTTTACACGATTTTTGATTGAAAAAAGTTGAAATATTATCCACAAAGGGATTAATCTAACTAAGTTTACAATAATTGATTAAAAATTGACACTATTTTCAAAAACTATGATGGAAATGCTGATGGTCATCATTGCTGTCTACATTAAATCTACAGTCATGTGAAAGGTTTTGATATATTGTAGATACCTTTGTACACCTTATGATTGATATTAAAATTCAGGTCATCTTGTCAGTCTTGTCGATCCAAAGTTGATGTCAACTATAAGATTGACAAAAGCACCTACAAAATTTTGATCTTATATACAGTGGAGTCTCAATAACTCAAACTCTGTTAACTTGAAAACTCTGTTAACTTGAAAACTCCAGTAACTTGAAGCAAAGTCCGTTTCCCTTCAACTCCCCATAACACTCAATGTAAAATTCACTTCTTTACCTCGAAGTAAAAAGTCCAAAAGCTCTGATAACTCAAAGTGAAATTTTTGAAAAATATAGAAAAAACCCCTGTAAGTTGAACGTTTGTTGTCAATGTTTTGCCTCTATAACTTGAATTTCTTGTTGAAAAAATTTGTAAATTCAAATCTCATTGATGCAAACTTCTTTTACAAACACATCGGAGTTACTCAAAGTACATTTATATGAATTACATAAACATGTATGTTTCACTCAAATACACAGGCATAATACATGTTTCCACTTCATTCCATGGTGAAAAAAAAACCTTCATCTAATTCAAACTTTGGTAACTCGAAATAATATTAAAAAGGAACTTCCATAACTCAAACTCCGATAACTTAAAGTCAACTCTTTCTACCTTCAGCTTTGAGTTATCGAGACTCCACTGTGGTTACTTTTGTCAATCTAATAATTGTCATCAACTTTGGCATCGGCAAGATGACCTGAATTTCAATATCGATTATAGGGTCTAGAAAAGTATCGACAAAATGTCGTCATTTAGTAGATACTTCTGTAGATCTTGTAATTGACATCAACCATCTGGTAATGTAATATTGATGAGGAAGTTGATGCTGATTAGTGATTACAAGAACTATATAAAACATTTTTAGAAATTTCGAAGAGTTGCTGACTCATTTGTCAATGTCTGAGTCGACAACACACTAAGAAAAATTTTCCAAGTCCATAATTAATAAGATGGACTGAATATTCTTTCAAGGCATCTTCACTCAACAGCGGCAATGGTCTAGTGGTTAGAGAACATGACAGAAGCAAGTAGGACAGTGGTGACCGGAGTTTGATCCCTACACAGGGCAAATTTTTTTCTTTCAAAAATTTTTTGGGTGAACTATTTTTGAGAATCATTTTACTTAAATCAAAAAAGGAGTTTTGGGCACATGTATCACATCTGCATGTCTGCACATTTGCACGTCTGCACGTCTGCACGTCTGCACGTTTGCACGTCTGCACGTTTGCACGTCTGCACATCTGAACGTCTGCACAACTGCACGACTGCACGTCTGCACGTTTGCACGTTTGCACGACTGCACGTTTGCACGACTGCACGTTTGCATGACTGCACGACTGCACGACTGCACGTTTGCACGACTGCACGTTTGCACGACTGCACGTTTGCACGACTGCACGTTTGCACGACTGCACGTTTGCACGACTGCATGTTTGCACGACTGCACGTTTGCACGACTGCACGTTTGCACATTTGCACGACTGCACGTTTGCACGACTGCACGTTTGCACGTTTGCACGACTGCACGTTTGCATGTTTGCACGACTGCACGTTTGCACGACTGCACGTTCTCACGACTGCACGTTCGCATGACCGCACATTTGCACAACCATTTTCAATCAAATTTGCCTCTTTTACACGCAAAAAAAAATGACACTAATGTCGAGACCTTGTAGAGGCAAAAAATGAAGGGAGACTACAGTCAATTTTGATATCAAACTTTTCACTCATCATGTATTGACATTGGTGTTGACAAGTGATGGATTAGAGATCCTCGCATTTTCCATAGACTTTGGCATCGCTTGTGCTACATGGGTTGAGGTGATGAGGGTTGTGTCACCAGTGTAGCAAAGGTTTGACATTTGTACACCTCTGATCAAATATACTCCTCCCTGTCACTCACCTGAGCCATCATCATTAGCACTTTCTGCTACAATTAGCTGCAGTGTCTCACACATTATAATGAAGCATATGTTTCCAAAACACACTAAGTCCACTTTCAAAGATTCGGAGGTTGCAAGACCATCTAGCGTAAAGTTGTGGCCCAGAAAATCAACCAATTTGGGCCATTTCCATGTTTCTAAATTGTATCAAGTAGTAACTTAGTAAGTACCAACATATGCTTCATATATTCTCCGTAGCCTTGTTGTACTCCTCTTTCCCTCTCTCTCTCTATCTATCTATCTATCTGGGAGGAATTTCTCCAACGTTGTTTCTCTATTAATTCAAACATTTACCATACTCCTCCCATACAATTGTTTCATCAGCCACGCCAGATGTATTAGCACGCCCATCTCAAGTAGAATTCTCCGCAGCTTTTGCCATTGTACCCAGTCAAACGCTTTCTTGTAATCTACAAAATATAGCACACTGCGCACATTGTATTCACGTGCTTTCTCAATCAGCAGTCTGACGTTGAGGTTCTGCTCCCTAGTTCCGCTTCCTCTCACAAATCCTGCTTGTTCTGGAAGAATTTGACTGTACATGAGTGAGTATAAACTGCTGTACATACATGATCTTCAATAGTACTTTGCTAGTGTGACTTATCAAAAAAATCATTCTGTAGTTCTTGCAACTCTCAGGGGATCCTTTTTTGTACAGAGTGACATATGTCGACTGCACCTAACTAGTCCTCAGGCCATTCACCGCTCAGCCATGTCGAGTTGCATATGTTGTGGAATTGGCGAGTGACTTCTTCGCTTCCAGCATTGAAAACCTCAGCTGTTACCTTATCTGGTCGTGGAGCGTTGTTCTTTTTCAAGTACCTACTCAATGGCATTGATGACCCCATCCAATAGAATTGGTGGTCCCTTCTCCTCCATGGCGTTGAACGTAGGATCATCAGGAAGCTCCTCTTCCTCCGCATATATGTGTACTTCTACGTCAAAAGGGCCCATTCGGTCGGTGCCGAGAAGGGTATAGATTTTATTTTTCAAAAATCAAAATAAGCTTCCAATGTTCTCCGGTGGATTCCAACAGTGTTTGAGTGTGAAGCTGTCCATGAAAGCTTCACGTTCGCGCGCCATTTAAATCAATTGGAAAACTTTGGAAGATTGTACCGATTTTTGAAAAATAAAATCTACACCCTTCTCGGCACCGACCGAATGGGCCCTTTTGACGTAGAAGTGTATATGTATGTTCTTGCACAGCACTTTCTTCATGTCTCTGCAACCTCTTCCGCATCAGTCTTAACTTTGCCCTCTTCATCCCAAATGATCTGCTACTGGCTTTGAATTCCCTCATGGTTGACCAAATTTTCTGGAAGAGCAGCCTGGTCTTGTTCTTCTCAGCATGCATTTGATTTTTTCACATATATTGATGAAATTTGGGCAGTTTTATCCCATCTCGGCAGTTTGGTTATGAGCTAGGATAAAATCTTCCTTTGTTTAATCTTGAGTCTTATCAAAATTTGCCTTTATGCCAAAATTTGTCACTTTTTAGCCGAAAATTTGCATGAAAGTCTCGCTCTTTTGGCAAAAAAATTACTCAATATCCCTGGTTTTTGGTAAAATTGTCAAAGACACAGATCGCCTGAATAGGAAAAAATGGTAAAATTTGACAAAAGGTCTCTCGTGCTGTAAACTTTGCCACAGTATTAAAATGCATGCAGACAGATAAACGTGAAATACAACGGTATAGATAGAGCGTATTTTACATTCAGTGGGTGGCTCTGGCTCTGGCTACGGCTGCTTTTTATCCATATCGCGTGCAATATTCAATTAGTGCAAACTCCCCCTATTTGTAAATTGGCATTGACGCATTTGCATGCGAGAGAATTCCCTTTTGAAAGCCAACACCGCAACACGTACTGTACTCGTATGTACAAAAAGATAATCTGTTGCACTTGAATAAGCTACTCGTACATCGCGTTTGTTGTGGTACCTATATGATAATCGTACGTAGGTATAAATGATGATGAAAAGCGTATAGTATGACGCTTAAATAACGCTATAGAATTTCGCTACATTTATTGGAAAATCAATCTGTACAGATTTTCCTATACTCAGTATAGTATACCTTGGTTTATACTATGATATGTAGATGTGCCTCATCGTTGCTGGTTTTTAACGACTAATACTCTCCGCCAAGCTCTCCTTCTGTCGCAACTTTTCTCTCGCACTGGAATCGCGTTACTCGCTGTAATAAACGACGATTAATTTTCATTTACTAACTGAAACGAACGCGCTCGTGTAATCTTATACAAGAGTATAAAGTTTAATTAACTAGTGGAGCGGTTTTTTTTCTCTACTTCTCGCAGCTCTATTGTATTTCATATCTATCCATGGGTACTCGTACCTTTACCTAGCCACCTGTTTGTTCGAGTGTGAGTTGCATAATAGTACGATAAAATTTTTAATAATATCGCCAAATTCGAGGTACGTACGTACCTATTACGCAGCGAAAGTTTGTCGATATTTGTATGTATCTATGATTTATTGTATCCTGGGAAAAGAAGATTAGCATTATCGATGTCAAGGTCGAACCGAATACTATCTACGAGTAATAACGTGTTTTCCGAGCGTACACGGTACAAATTCGAAATGAAAGGTACTCGTATTCGATGTAAGTAACTATAACGAGATTCCGCACAGTGGTCAGTTTTTATTAAAAAATAATTTCGTCTCGGATTTTCTCAGCTATATCGTCAAATTTTAATGATATTTTTCGCGTCGTAGGTACCCTTACTGCGTGTATTTGTTTGCGATCCATTGTCTATCCTGACACGATGGATTGATACGAAGTGCTCAAAAATCACCCAGGTAGCTTGGGAATTTAATATCTCTGTTGCGTAGATTCTTCACTTGGAGTAAAAATCCAATAACGAAATGCCTTTTCTAATATCGAAATTTTTACCCTTGAAAATATTGTCCCTGAACGAAGGGCATGTTGCATTCCTTTGAAAAAATACACCCCCCCCCCGCCTCCCTACGGTTCAACATTCCGACAGTTTTTATTGATCTCAATTTTCGTATTTTCTAGATTTTTCAGAATTAATTTCTCGAAGGCTATTACGAGTAACTCGGAATTTTCGATTCGAATCACTGTGCTCTCTCCTTACCATCTCATTATGTCCCCTCTCTCACCGATCACTCCCTTAACGTGAATATTTACAAGGGAACCTTTTGAACTTACACACTACCAATTTGAACTTTGTTTAGAAATTTAATCATAATTACCTGGAAAATTGACTCAATTTCGTGGTAAAAATTTTTAAAAAATGTGCTCGAAACAATTTAGTGATGAAGATTTCTGATTTTCTGCCGAAATTTTAACGTAATTTGACACGTCGCATGGTTTTTTTTACAGACGTCTTCAAAATGATCATGGGCTCGTAAATCTTGGAAAATGCTCAAAAAACATTTCGGTTTGAATTATTGAATTTCTCGCGAAATTTTGATTTATTTTTATTGGTTGTATAGTATGATCTCTCAAATCACGTCCAAATTCGGATTCAAAATGATGAAATTTTAACCCATTTTGATCGGTTACATGATTCTTTTTCTATTTGGAAATCGCGAAAATCACGCTCAGTTTTGAGCATAAAATTCAATTTTTACCAAGGAGTAAGACTTTAACAATTTCAGCAAAAAGCTGTATTTTTTGGCAAAAAATAACACTTTTTTGAAATTTTGTTAAAAAAACCAAAATTAAATGAAGTTATGTCAATTTTTGAAAAAATGAGAATTTTTGATAAGGTATAGGGCTAATTATAATGTATTTTTATTCAAAAGTGAGACTTTGACAATTTTAGCAAGTTTTAAGTTATGGTTTTTGCAATTTTTAGGAAAATGCGAGACCTTTGAGGTGACTTTTGAAAAAAAGTGGAACTTCGTGACAATTTTTGTCAGAAAATAAGATTATCAATTACAGCAAAAAGCACAAATTTTTGGCAGTTATTGGCAAAAAAATGATAATTTTATCACAAACTTGCCTAAAAAATGAGATTTTTTGCAACTTTTTGTTTTGAAAAAAAGAGCAATTTTCAGTAATTTTGCTAAAAAGAGAGGATATTTGTCAATTTTCGGCAAAAAGCAAGACTTCTCGACAATTTTATTATTTGAAGCCATCAAAATAATGACATTTTATCTTAGGTTCTAAAAATGAAAAAAAAAAAAATAAAATAAAATAATGAAAATTTTGGAACTAGAAAAGTACGAAAATGTAACCAAAAATGAATCAAAAAAGTTATAAGTACAAAACGTGAGAAAGGGGAAAAGACACCAAAAAAAAAAAAAACATGATCGAGACTGAAAATGTATAAATTTTTAAAAAATATTGCTAAAAAAGTAATCCTTTGTCGCAATTATTGTCACAAAAGTGGGATTTTGAGATAAAAAACGAGACATTTGGGTAATTTTTATTGAAAAAATGAACTTATTTCGCAACATTTCTGTGAAAAAACGAATTTTTTTTGTAAAAAGTGACAATTTGAAAGTTTTTGACAAAAAGAAAGATCGAAAATTGCAGCAGAGAGCAAGGCTTTTTTGTGAATTTTCTGGGGAAAAAAATGAAATCTTTCGGAATTATTTGCCAAAAAGCAGGAATTTTAAGCAAACTTTTGGCTACAAAGAGACAGTTTGTTGCATTTTTTTTAACAGAAGAGGCGCCTTTTTGCAAATTTTTGATAAAAAAGCAAAGCTGCAGAAATTTGTGGAAAAAATCGAAAATTTTTGTAGAATTTTTAGCAACAAGCAAAACTTTCAAAATTTTACCAAAAGGTGGGTTACTTTAACAATTTTTGTACTTAAAAAAAATACAAGATTTTTGGCCAAGAGATTTTTGAGGATTTTTTGCCAAAAAGCGGAAGTTTGAAGCAATTTTTGTCAAAAACTAGACTTTTGGCAACATTGATAATGGCGAAACTTTATTTCATTTTTTTTTCAACAGAAAAACTTGAAAAAGTAATTTAAATAATGAAAACAGATTTTTTGCTTTTTTTTTCAAATCAAATCAAATCAACTTTATTTTTGCAATAGGCAGCATTGCTGCATTTACAAAGTCGACTTATTTAATAACAAAGATATATATAAAAAAAAGGGTAATAAAATCAACATCGAGAATTTCAAGCTGGTCTGGAAAATTGTAAAATTGAGACAGTCGATAAGCTGTTAGAAATTTTGTTCGTTTCGAAAGTACCATTCTTCCGAATCATTTCAAAGCTTTTAAATCGAGCTACCTTCTTCTCAATGCTCAAGCTGATAAGTCACTAAGCAATTTGTCCGATTTGCTTATCATGCATGAGCGCAACGTCGCACCAGTACATAGTTCATCGTCGTCATCGTCATCAGAAGCTATGTTCGCTAAATCTGGTCAGAAGAGTGGTTCGAATGTCGTCGCGAAAACATCTGGTGATCAATCCGCTCGAAATCATCAGAGAAACACCCAAGTGTGTAAATACTGTTCTGGGAAAGGGCACTGGCTCAAAAAGTGCTCCAAGTGCTCGCAGTGGATCAATGATGGTAAACCACCCTTTCCTGCTCGAGCTAACAATACTTCTGGTTGTTCGCCTCAAGTCAACGTTTCTGGTTGTTCGCCAAAACTCAACGATATCGATTCAGAACCTAAAAGCGCTCTACTCACCGATTGTGAGCAACTGAATCTCATTATATCTTCGTCAGATCAATCTTGGTGGATTGATAACGGTGCAATGCAGCGCATCACACCGAATCAAGAATGGTTTCACACATATGAAACATTTTCGAAACCAAATTACATCAAAGCTGCTGGCAGTCGCGTCACAGCAGTTGGTCATGGCTCGATCGAAGTTGCTAGCTTTGTAAATGGTCAACTTGTCAAGTTCGATTTGACTGACGTATGGCATGTTCCTGGTATTTCGAAGAATTTGTTCTCTGTTGTCGCGGCTCACGATAAAAATCCAGAGAGCAGATTTTATTCGAATCCTACATTCTGCAAATTCGAAGCAGATAATCACGTTATGTTCACTGGTACGAGATCGAAAAATGGTTCTCTTTTCAAAGTGTAGTTTGAGACCATTTTGCTGGAACCGCAGGTGAATGCTGTTGAGAGCAGCGAAATTGTGCAACTTTATCACGAACGATGGGGCCATATCGATAAAAATCACGTTCGAGCTAAACTTGCAGAATTGGGCCTGAAGAAACGATCAAAGGAAACTAAAACCAATTCGAGCAAACCCTGTCAGTTTGAGAAAGTTCAACGCGAAACTTTTGAAAAACATTCTTCGACCAGAGCAGTTGGTGAGCTGCTTTCTGGTGATATTTACGGGCCATTCGATTGTTCCTTTGGTGGTCGCAAATATCTCATTGTTATCAAAGATGATTATTCCAATTATCATCATACGTTCATCGAGAAGGAGAAAACCACCGCAGTAGTATCTCATTGCGTTCGAGAGGTACTATTCAAAGCTCGTGTCCTTGGTCATGGTGTGTTAGAATTTCAGTCTGACAGCCAAGGAGAGTTTGATAACAAAGCGGTTTGTTCAGTATTACGAAAGTTCAATGTTCATCAACGGTTCACGCCACACGCAGCTGTTAAATGTGGTAGCAGAGCGTGCGAAACAATTTATAGCAAAAAAGTACATAAGGCGTAGAAATTTTTAGCAAGTAAGAAGTGACCCCTTTTGTTGCATTTTTGACGAAGAAGTGAGACTTTTTCGCATTTTTTTGGCAAAAATGTAAGGCCTCGGCATTTTTTGGCAAAAGGAGCATTTTAGCAATTTCTGAGGAAAAAAACAAGACTGTTGGTCATTAAAAAAAAAATGAAACTCGTGAAAATTTCTTCGCTGAAAAGATGAAATTTTAAGAAATTTTTGGCAACTTTGACAAAAGACAAAAATTTTTGTTATTTTTGTTCGAAAGTGGGACATTCATAAATTTAGCACAGGGTAATGATTTTTTAGAAATTTTTTGAAAAAAAGTGTGGTTTGGATAGCTTATTGGAAATGTTTAATGAAAAAAAAAAAAAATGGCTACAAGCAGGTCTGAAAACTTTTGCACAAAACTAGTATTTTCGGTAATTATGGCAAAACAGTGAAACTTTTTGACAATTTTGTGAGACTTTTTGAATATTTTGTGAGACTTGTTTGTAAGTTTTTGACAAATTTTTGAAAAAAATGAAATTAAAAAAAAATTGTAAACTTTTCCTTGAGGAAATCGATTAAATCAGATCATATTTAATTTGATCCACAAAATGGCCGGATCTAATCTGACCTGATCTGATTCAATTCAATTCAGGGAATGTCCAGATTTGATCTATGCCTTCATGATCAAAAATAAGAATCACATTGACCTACTTAAGCAAATCGATAAAAAGAAAGGTAGGTACGATAAAAACCTCAGATGTTGACGATTTTCACGACAGATGCTCATTCCGAGCTGGTGATCAAGAAAGATCTCTTTTTTAAAGCACAGTTAGCTAATCATTGCCAAACAAGGCCACATCAAAAACGACCCCCTGCTCCTCCCTCCTCCATTCATCGAGCCATAAAAATCAAACCAAAACAACCAACCTAAGCAACATTTTTTCGAATTAATATCCAACTTAAATACTCTCGAGTCTTGAGGGAAAAAAAAGGTCAGGGTCACGAAACAACCGAGCAAAAAAAATGGCATATTACCAAACAATACAACAAAGGTGCTGCATAAATCCGAGTAAAACATAAACCATCGCGAATGAATAACTGATGATGTAAAATATCACGCGTCAATTACTGTCATTTAGAATAAATCAGAATCCGAGCGCATGAAATTGACTTCATACATAACTGACACGTAGATTTGGTGAAGGAAAAAAAGCGAAAAACGCGCGCGGTCGACTGTTAAGAAAAAGCTCAAAGCTCGTCAGCTCGTCGTTCATATACTCGTATATAAAGCTCGATTCATAAAACAGACACAAACGAGAGAAATGAAGAGCGAAAGAAGAAGAAAAAAAGCAGAGAAAACGAGTCAGAGAGAGTGAGACAGCTGCGAACATACACAGCGAGAGAAAAATGATCTGAGAAATGAAATGCTTCGTCGTTCGTCGTCGCAAAAGACATCACCTTCGTAAAACTACTAAAATATTAAAGAATTTTTCTCACAGTCAGCTGTGTGTGTGTACGAGTATTACCTTCAATACTAATATTTAGGACATCGGGGACACAGAAACGGAAAAAAAACCACCGAAACAAGAAAGAGAGCGAACTCGTCGTCGTCTTTATTGATCATTTTACGAGACGTTATAGGTGAAGTGACATATTTCGCCGGAGCTATTTTCCTTAAGGATGTGCGTTTTTTCGCAATATAATATAAAGTATTTCGTAAATATTACGTTTCATTCGTCAAAGTACGACTATGCTACATATTTTAGCCTTCGTTTATTTTCAAAACAAAAAGAAAAGCGACGTAAAAAAGTACCTACGTTTCGATATAGAGTTATATAGGCGACCCAACCCTTCAACCTCATTCTCGAATCGAATCATTCGAGTAGCTACAAAATATACCTACCTATAATTTTCTCGATACATTTCAATTAATTTTTCACATAGGAAAAAACAAACTCGAAAGCGAGCTCGAATAAATAGGCTACCTGGCCAATTATACGTAAATTTGCATAGTGAAATTTTCAACGAGCAGCGACGACGACGACGACGCTCGAACAAAATGGTAAACACAGCAACTGACTCGAACCAGGTTAATTTAAATTATCAAAATGACGAATGTTGAAAGTTTAAAAGCGAATGTTTTACTTTTTCAGTTTTGTCGTGAGGCTCGACTAACGAGTTAAGTTGATGCTGACGTCGAGTTAACGAATCCCGTCAAAGGTCTCGTTCGCAATATTTGATAATGTAAATATATAAAATTAGAGCAATTTTAATATACGAACGCGACGACCAAAGAAATGTGTTAAGAAGGGTTTTCCAGTGGAATTTCCTGATTGAAAAATATTAGCCTACCAATTAGAGCAAAATAATATTTCGATTAGAAAATAATATTAAATCTACCGAAATGGATTCTCAAATTTTGGGTTATATCGCAAAAAAAAAGAGCTAAATCAAAGGCAAAGAGTATAACGATATTTTTGTATGGATGATTTTCATTGAGCTAATTTTTTGGTACTCTCGAGTTCGTATTCATTTTCTCGTAGCTGGTTGGGAGTCGACTTTAGTTTGAGATACAGTTTCAAGGAGGTGGCACGATCAACAAACAGTTTCAAGGGATTTAGAAGATAACTGATGATTGAGTTAAAAATTACGTAATTAGGTTACAAGATTTTGCATAAATAATAACTACATAATAGTACATATGTATGTATAACTTACTCTTGAATGTTTTCTTACAATAATTACGAAAATTTGTACTCACCTGGAACAAAAAAATGAATCAGATTAGTCGATTAATAAATTGACAGTAAATAGTACACGAGATTTAAAAAACAAAATGCAATTACGTATAATTGACGTATCTACGAATTATGGAAAAAAATTGATGGGATTTTTTTCCAACAATAATTTTTCGTTTTAATGACTCAAACTAACAAGATGGTAATTTTTAATTAAGATTTTCATATTCACATCACCAAAAATTCTCCCTTGTACTCACAATGGCGGGCTACGCTGCTACTACACGAAAAATCTATCTTAAATCTCATCTAGCTCCGGACATTTGAACCAAACACGCTCATAGGGGTATCCAAAAAATATACCCAAAACAGGTTTTCAGAACTCTTCTTGTATAATATTTTTGGCAAAAAAGCAAGACTTTCTGAAAATTTTGGAAGAAAACAGGCCTTCGTGATTCTGAAATTTTGGAAAAAAACAGACCCTCACGATTTTGGAATTTTAGTAAAAAAGGCAAGACTGAAATTTTACGCGGTTTTGACAAAAAAGGAAAACTACACATTGAAATTTTGGCAAAAAAAAAGACCAGATTTTGGAATTGTACAGAAAAAGCAGTTCTCTACGAGTTTGGCAAAAATGCATACTTTATACCAATTTCGTGGAAAAACTGACGATTTACTGGCTATTTTGGAATGAAAACGATACTTTACTGGAATTTTGGCAAAAAAAAACAAGCCCAAAATTTACAATTTTAGCAAAAAATGCGAGTATTTTTGCAATTTAAAAAAAAATAAACTGAAATTTTTGCAAATTAGCAGAAGTTTTTGACGAGTTTGGCGAAAAAAAAACAACATTGTTTATTTTACAATTTTGGCAAAAACGAAGACTTTTTGAAAATTTGAGCAAAACTAGTCTGATTTTGCATCTTTTGCAGAAACGCAGGACTTTTCTTCATTATAATTTTGCCAAAAAAAACATAGAATTAATTTTGAAAAAAAAATAGATTTTGCATGGATCCTACAAGAAAGGACTGATTTTGCAAGTGTGGCAAATAGATGGCACTTTTATTCACCACTTTGGCAAATAAAAAGTGTAAATTTTGTTTCGAGACATTTTTGAAAAATGATTACAAAATTAGGACTTTTGTAGCAAGTTTGACGAAAAAAAGTGTATATACAATTTCAAAATGTTTGCAAAGAAATCCTGGTTTTGCGAGTTTGACAAAAAAACAAGAAACAGGATCATGGATCAATTTTGCAAAAAAACAAGCATTTTTTCCAACATTTTGACCAAAAAAAAACTTTTTGTCAAAAAAGCAGGATTTTTGAAATTTTGTTAGCAAGGCAAGAAAGTTAGTCCAAAACAAACAAACAAACAAAAAAAAACAGATCTGATTTTGCATGGGTCTTTTTTTCGCAATTTCGACACAAAAACTGGACTTTTATGCAACTTTGGAGAAAAAAGAAGACATTTGGAAATTTTGGAAAAAAACGAAATTTTAGGCTTTTTTTGTTTACTACTCATTTTGTACAATTTTTGACAATAAAACAAAACTTTTTGCCATTTTTGTCCAAAAAGTAAGAGTTTTTGCCAAAAAATCTGCTTTTGAGTGGATCTTTTTACGATATTTTGACAAAAAAAAACAGGACTGATTTTGAAAGTTTGGCAAACAGGTTTGACGAAAAGAGGCCCTTTTTTTGCAAAACAGCAAGCATTTTTTTTCACAATTAAGTATGAAAAAAATACACTTTTTGTCAATTTTGTTTAAAAACAGAATTTTTTGAAACTTTGGTAGAAAGCAACGAAGTTGCCCCTCCCCCAAAAAAACAGATCTGATTTTGTGTGGGTCGTTTTTCGCAATTACGACATAAAAACAAAACTTTGAAACAATTTCGGAAAAAAGGACTTTTTGGACATTTTGACAGCAAAAAACCTGATTTTGCAATTTTGACGAAAAACAAGCCCTGAAGTTTCAGTAAAAAGCAAGAATTTTTCTACGTGAAATTTTGACAAAAAACAAAACTTTTCGACGATTATTATTGTCAAAAATGCAAGTTTTTTTTTGAAATTTTGGTATACGAGTAAAATCAAGAATTTTTGGCAAGGTTGTCAGAAAAAAGAGATCTGATTTTGCGTGGGACTTTTTCACGCTATTTTAACAAGAAACACGCGAACTTTCAGGCAATTTTGTGAAAAGTGGAACACCTTTTCAGAAAATTTGATAGAAAACAAACCTGATTTTGCAAGTTTTACAAAAAAAGCACGACTTTTTAGTACGATTTCTCATTGAAAAAAATTATCTTTCGAAGCAATTTTCGCGATTGCTTTTCTGAATTTTAGCTAAAAATGAACTTTTTGGCAAGTTTGGTAAAGATTAGGTCTAATTTTGTAATTTTAGCAAAAAATTGTTTTTTTCACAATTTTGACAAAAAAAACAAGTCTGATTTTACGTGTTTGGCAAAAAAAGAAGGTTGATTTTGAAAGTGTTGCTAAAAAATGAGGCTCTTTTCAACGCGATTTTGACCAAAAAAAGGTGGAAATTTCATTAGTAATTTTGGCAAAAAGCGAGACATTTTCGAAAAATGATTACAAAATTAGGACCTTTGTAGCAAGTTTGACGAAAAAAAGATATAATTTCAAAATTTTTGCAAAGCAATCCTGGTTTCGCGACGAGTTTGAAAAAAAAACAAGAAACAGGATAAATTTTTGCAAAAAACAAGCATTTTTTCACAATTTTGACCAAAAAAAAACTTTTTGTCATGCAGAAAAGCAGGATTTCTGAAATTTCGTTATCAAAGCAAGACAGTTTGTCAAAAAAAAAAACAAAAAAACAACAGATCTGATTTTGCGTGGGTCTTTTTCTCGTAATTTCCGCACAAAAACTGAACTTTTAGGCAACTTTGAAGAAAAAAGAAGACTTGGAAATTTCGGCAAAAAACAAACCTGATTTTGCAAATCTGACGAAAAACGGATTCAATTTTAGCAAAAAAGCGAGAAATTTTGTTTCTTTTGTTTACCATTTTATTTTGTACAATTTTTGACAATAAAACAAATCTTTTCGCCATTTTTGTCAAAAAAGCAAGATTTTTTGAAATTTGGGTATAAAAACAAGAATTTTTGCTGTTTGTTAAAAAAAAAAGATCTGCGCTTAAAAAAATCTTTTTACGATATTTCGACAAAAAAGCAGAATTGATTTTGAGAGTTGTTTGGCGAAAAATAGACTTTTTTGAAATCTCATTACAAAAGTAGGACTTTTGTAATAAGTTCGACAAAAAGCAGGCCCAATTTTTGCAAAAGAGCAAGAATTTTTCTTTGCAATTTTGAAAAAAATACCTACACTTTTTGTCAATTTTGTTTAAAAAAAAAAAAAAAAACAGAATTTTTTGACATTTTGGTGGAAAAGCAACTAAGTTGCCCCCCCCCTCAACAAATCAATTTTGCGTGGGACTTTTTTACGCTATTTCAACAAAAAAAAACAGGAGTATCAGGCAGTTTTGGAAAAAAGGAAATACCTTTTGGGAAATTTTGGCAGAAAACAAACCTGATTTTGCAAGTTTCACAAAACAAGCAGGACTTTTTAGTAGGTACCATTTCTTATTGAAAAAAACTGATCTTTCGAAGCAATTTTCGCAATTGCTTTTCTGTAATTTTAGCTAAAAAGAACTTATTGGCAAATTTGGTAAAGACGAGGTCTAATTTTGTAATTTTAGCACAAAATTGTTTTTTTTTTCACAATTTTGACAAAAATGCAGGACCGTTAGAAAATTTTATCAAAAACAAGAAGTACTTATGACATAAGATGGGCTTGATTTTACAATTTTAGCAAATAAAAAAAGATTTTTTTTATCATTTTGGCTTAAAAAATCAAGACTCTCAAGCAATTATGAAAAACAATTTTTTTTTCTTCGTAATTTTGGCAGAAAACATGATTTTGTAAGTAATTTTATATTTAAAAAGCATTTTTTGGAAAATTTTGGCAAAATAGCAGGATTTTCTCAATTTTTCCAAAAAAAAAAAATCAAAATTATGTCAAAAAGTAGAATTTTTACGCAATTTTTGTTCAAGAACAGGACGTTCCGCAATTTTTCCAAATTAGGTTGACTTTCTGGTAATTTTATCAAAAATGTTGTGATTGCGTAGGGGAAGAAAAGCGGGTTAATACAAATTCAAGTCAGAATGTTTTGCAGGATTTTTCTGACTTTTACAATATTTATCAAATTTATTCGTTTAAAATTTTTTTCTATAGTATTCTCACAAAGGTCATTGTTGGATAAGCAGGGTGAATTTGCCCCCGAGAGGTTTGGGGTTGATATTTGCATGGAAAGTGGGTGTCATTTGAGCAGTTGTATAGTCGTATACTTTGCTAACAATTTTCAAATTTAATGTCTCGAGGGTGTTTTTTTTTTTTAAAGTAATGTGATACTGGTGGCATTTAAAGATTTTAGAAATATATCAAGTTTTTTTTTTCTCCTCAACGATGTAGAGGTATTCATTGCTGGAAAGAACATTTGATACGGTATGATGTGCGTACGTGATTCGTGTGGAAAAAAGTACATGTACATTGTTTAAAATTCTTCACGTTTTCGGATTATTGCGACTCGAATGACAAATGTATAGTATACCAAAAATTCATCGTCATTCTTTTTTTATACCGTCAATTTTGCATACGTATATGTGTATTATGCGCGTTGAATACACGATACCGGGTAAAAAAAGAAATTTTCCTGTCAATTGATGCTTGCACACTACACGAACCATACTGAAAAAAAAAAACAAGCCTACCAGGCAGGCAGCATCCAAACGACCGGAATCCTAGGTATATATATATCGACTACCTATCGTGTACCGAATGGAATATCATTCATGAATGTAATGTAAAAGCTGAAAGGAGTCGTTTCTCGTTCGCAAGGTTCGTTCATAAAACAGTTTCTCAATAGAAAACACCCTTACCGCGCTCCAAGCTCGCTCGCAGCCTCGTTATATACACACAGAGAGTAGTTGATGCTGCAGAATGGCAGTGTGGCAGAACAGGGTAGTGGAAGGCAGCGCGAGCGGTGAGAGAGGATTATCAAAAATAGGTCAAAATACAGAGCGCAGCCCGACCAATTCCAGGTTAATGTGTCGCCTGTATTTTTTCCTCTTTTTGCCTACCTACCTACCTTACTCTGTTTCTGTATATTGTACTTATATACGAACTGAAATTTGCCCAAACAAAAAATACGAGGCTGCTGCGACGATCTCTTATATGTATACGAAAACATCAGCCACATTGCCACATTCTCTTGGTATAACTCGACGTCCGTCATTGTCGCTGACAAATTGCACCATCCCTGTATACATGTAGAGGGCTACAAGGGATCACCTTGTGTACTCGGATATGTTGTTTTCATTTATACCCATCTACCCTTCCGCCGGCCAAACCAGCGATATTATATCCCGGCGTATTATTTTTCGCGCCAATATCTTGGTTAGTTGAAAATTTTATTCATACGGAGAAAAATAGGTACACGACTCGGTCGGTTGGTTGGTTGGTTGGCGTTGCTGCGAGTTTATTCTATATGTAGACCATGTGCTGGTTTGTATGCTGCGAACTAGGTCAAACCGCAATCCAATTCTGTACTCGTCATGTACAATTCCTCATCATGCAGCTCTGTCGAATTGCAAAACAAGTTCAACTTTCTTCACGCGTTATACGCGATTGCCCCAACCCCAGCCCCAGCATCCCATCGCGTCACCGCCGATAATAATTATCTCGGTACGTTTCCCGAAAACAGTATACAGGTCGATTTGGTCCCATCAATTTGTCGGTTTTTGCGGTTTCGGGCTCGGCTCGCTGTACCCTGCTCCCTTCTAACCAGAGACAACTTTGCCGGAAGGCGGATGAAAAGGCGCGAGAGGGTTTTAACGTGCAAGATTAATAGCAATGGCCTAGTTTCTTATCTGATGCTGTGGTGGTGGAGGTGGCGGTAACGTGGCTGCAGGGATGAAGAGGTAGCGGGTTTTGTTGTTATGTCTTGCCGAAAAATACGCTTATATTGGGGGAGGGGGGAGGGTTCGCAGACTCCAGCTTTTAAGCGGGTCATCGTCGGCGTTTCATTTTATATAGGCTCGGAGTGTATAAGTATACTATAAGAGTATCTTATTTTGGGCTAATTTTCCAGCTTCTTTCGTCTTTATAGTACGAGTAGTTTATCTAATAAATCGATATTACGTGAAACTAGCGTCTTTTTATCGGGGTATCTTTGGTATTCTTTTCAAAATTTGAGGATTCATGTCTGGATGGAGAATTGGAGAATTGTGACGCGACCAGCGATACCATACCATAAGTCGGAAAACTTGAATGAAATAATTTATTTAAGGACGCTTCAGCATCATAGGCTTTTTTGCGTCCACAATACATTTTTTTTTTGAGATAATCGCGTTTTCATGGAAAAAGTCAGAAAATATCAAAAAAAATTTTTTTGTCGATTCATATACTATGAAGCCTATACTTTGGAATGGGTGTACCCACCGATCTCAAACACGTCGTTTTAGTGGTGAAAAACCCGGTTTTACAAAAGTGCTTTTCATAAAAAAATATTATGATGTAAAACCATTAAAAGATGAAGAAAATCAAAAAAAAAAAAAATACTGTTCACTGGTTTTTAAAAATGTTACAAAAATAACCCAAACTTTCAAAAACGTTTTTCTCAGAATTTTGGTTTTTGAATTTCAAAAAATACGCAACTTTGAAATTTTGCAAATTTGTCAGATTTTAATATTTTGAAAATCTGTTTGCACCATTGAAAAGAGGAAGAAAAACACTACCAGAAACCACAATAAAACGAAAAAATTTTTTGCCGACATATGGTATGGTATCGCTGGTCGCGTCACAATTGTAGGTGGGTAGGTAATTCTCAAAAAAAGGGAAATTTTGTATACACAGCAAATTTCTCAGGGGTTTCAGCATGATTTTTTTTGGTCCATGCAAGGATCACCCCCCCCCACACATTTTACATTTGGTATTGAGATTTTTAGCCCCTCCTCTCGTTAAAAATACACAAATTTTCTTCACAATTTCGTTGAAGCATGGTAGAAAACAGGGTGCATGTGCACTGATTTCTGGAAATGATTTTCCCTGACTTTTCTGCGAGCTCAATTGATGGTGCATATCAAAATTTTTAAAAAGAACGGCGTTCTGTTAAAAGAACAAAAACTGGATTAATAATTCCCATTCAAGCATATACACGATGGAAGAACATCATTTTTCAAAAACTTTTTAAAATTTTCATTTGAACCCTCAAACATCTTTCATTTGAACTTGAAACGAATGATGAACTTAACTGAATGCTGAACTTTCGATTTTTCGTTTTTTTGTCTTTTTGTCTTTTTGTCTTTTCCTCTTTTCGTCTTTTCGTCTTTTTGTCTTTTTGTCTATTCGTCTTTTTGTCTTTTCGTCTTTTTGTCTTTTCGTCTTTTTGTCTTTTTGTCTTTTCGTCTTTTCGTCTTTTCATATTTTTGTCTTTTCGTCTTTTCAACTACCCATACAACAATTGTCAACGTCGACATTTACATCAACTACGTTTTTTTGCAACATAATGATGGAAAAGTGATCAATTAATTATTTAGAAGGAATCTTCTGTCCGTACAAAAGCCAGGTGAATGAAAATTTTCGAAATTTTCTCATTATTTCTGATACCTCGACATGCCATGTCTTGACATCTTACCTAGGGAGTAATAAGGTCACATCTCAAAAAAGTAAAATTTTATAGGAGAGTCATTTTCTTTTTTTTAAAAACTTGATTCATTATTTTTATCAACTTATAATTAATTGTGAGGAATGAATAGCACCTCGTTTTAAAGATCTGGTATCCCACCTTCATTTAGCATAAGAACACTTTGAAAAATAAAATCTTAAAGAGGAAATATTTTAATGTTTGGAAAACATTTTGAGTTAGAACCTTTCATTAAAGTTGATGTGGAGGTGAAAGGAAGCGTCCAAAAAAATTCTTGTTAGCAATGTTGTAGAGAATCAAATTTCCAATCGACATAATGTCGTTAGTTTTTTTCTAGAGTGCTTAGTTTTTGAGTTTTTCTCAAAAAACTAAAATTTCATGATATGTGCAAATTCATTTTTCTGAAAAGTGATCAATTTTTAAAAAAAATTTCCATTTGGTACAAACCAATAAAAAATGCACTCCTTGTGACTATTTCTAACTGACAAACATTCAAAACAATCAAAACTATTTGTTAACTCTTTGTATGTACGAAATTTGCTCAAAAAAGGTGGAGTTTTTTGAGATGTACCCTTATAACTCCAAACAACTTGCAACGTTGTTGAGATTTTGAATTAGGCCATTTGCATTTTTTACAAGATCTAGATACTCGTAATGTACCCAAATCAAAGTGTAATTTTTAGTTGAGGGGGGTCATACAAACCCCAACATCAAAATCAATTTTTTTTTTGAGATGTCACCTTATTACTCCCAAGGTGCGACATGCAGTCTTTTAGTCTTTTAGTCTTTTCGTCTTTTTGTCAGAGCTGTGGGACCAAAACAATTTCGGGATTGCATTTCGGTTTTGGGATTGAAATTTTTTCATTTCGGGTTTGAATTCGTTTCAGGATTTGTTATTCAAATTTTCATTTCGGTTTTGGGATTTGTTTTTGGATTGAAAAATTTGTTTCGGTTCTGGGTTGAATCGGTTTCGGTTTCCGGATTTTCATTTCAACCAATTTTAAGCCTAAATTCACTAATGGACCTTTCAGGTGTCCAAAAAATGGGAGGTTTTGACGTGAAAAATCCAATGGAGTGATTATTTTAACGTTTTAAGTGCATATTTTGCTGAATTTGTCGGGTAATTTTTATTTTAATCTGAATGATTTACGATAAATGATGTAAAATGACCATTTTTATTTTTCAGAATAAATTCGCGGTAAAAAGGCAAAACTGAAACGGAAACAATTTTGTTTCGGTTCCGGGATTGTTTCGGGTTCAAAATTATAATCAGTTTCGGGATTTTTTGGTTTTTGGGATCAAGAAAAATAACGATTTCGGTTTCGGGATTGGTTTTGGGATCGGATTTGAATCGAGATTTAATCGGTTCCGGTTTCGGGATCGTTTCGGTCCCACAGCTCTGCAGTTTTTGTCTTTTCATCTTTTCATCTTCTTGTTTTTTTGTCTTTTAGTCTTTTCGTCTTTTCGTCTTTTCAACTACCCACACAACAATTGTCAACGTCGACATTTACATCGACTACATTTTTTTGCAACATAATGATGGAAAAGTGATCAATTAATTATTTAGTAGGAATCTTCTGTCCGTACAAAATCCAGGTAAATGAAAAGTTTCGAAATTTTCTCATTATTTTTGATACCTCAACATGCCATCTCGACATGTAGATGTAAAATTCAATCCTCAACATTTACATCTACAACTATGTCGACCAATTTTTCAGAATTAAAATTTCTGTTTTGGTGTTTGAAAGTTTAGTAAACATTCAAAAATATGATCTTGTTCAATGAGGAAAACAAATTTTTTCGGGCATTGATGAAATTATTCACTTTTCCATAGTTTGGAGTTGTACATAGATGATATGATGTTGATATTGTAGATGTATTTGTTGATGTCGAATTTCACATCAACATTAACATCAACATGTCGACATGAAAATGGATTAGTTTAGTACTCTTAGATGAAGTATTGCACCATCTTTGATATAAGGAATTTCTGTTCAATTTTTTGATTATACAGACTTTTCGTCTGTACTTCTTTGGAAGTGGACTTTGCATCGATGCTGTTTTCAGCACGAGCAATAGCCACATCCGAGAAAATCATTTTTGGAAAAAAAATTTAAAATTTTCAAACTCAAATTTCATAATTTTAAGAAGCAGGAGGTTGACATAAATTTCAATGTGAATGTTGATCCATCCACATCTGTCACTTTTGGATGTCCCATGTCGATGTGAATTTGGACCCTGTGTCCAGCCAATTGTCGACATGAATGCGGATCAACAATAAACATCAGTCAACAATTTTACATCTACAATTAGCTTGACACAGGGTTGAAATTCACATCGACATGTGGCATCCAAAAGTGACAGATGTGGATGGGTTGACATTCACATCAAAATTAGCATGGTCATTGTTGTACAGGTTGTGCCCTTTTTTTTAAAGCATGACTGTGTGCTCAATGGGGTGACCCTTATTTAAACTTGGTGGGAACATATTTTTTTGGGGGTGGTTTTTTAGTGGGAAAAGCCAAGATTTTAACGTGCTGAGCTCAATCTATCAATCAATGGTATCACAATTTTTAAAAAGAGATGCGTTCTGTTGAAAGAATAAAAACTGTATTATTAATTTGCATTCAAGCATAGACACAATGGAAGAATATCATTTTTCAAAAACTTTTTAAAATTTGTATATGAACCATCAAACACTGAATGCTGAACTAAATACTGAACCAAATACTGAATTGTCGTTTTGTCTTTTCATCATTTTGTCTTTTTGTTGTTTTGTCTTTTTGTTGTTTTGTCGTTTCATCATTTCATCTTTTCATTGTTTTGTTGTTTCATCTTTTCATTGTTTTGTCTAAGACATTTTGTCATTTTGTCTTTTTGTCGTTTTGTCTTTTTGTCGTTTCGTCTTTTCATCGTTTTGTCTTTTCATCATTTTGTCTTTTTATCGTTTTGACTTTTCAATTTTTTGTCTGTTTGTCTTTTATCTTATATTTGGCAACTTTTTGATTGAAAATAAAACACAATTTTTCCAGACTAACCGAATTCCCTAATTTTTCCAGACCAACCAAATTCCCTGATTTTTCCGGACTGACCATGACCAAAGCCCTGACTTTTCCAGGTTTTCTAGGTTTTCTAAGCTTGTGTACACCCTAATTTAAACTAATTTATACCAAAATTTTGAAAAAATCCAGCTCATTTGAAAAACTAGGCAAAAACTTTTTATTTTGGTCAAAATTGTTTTAAAAAAATGCTTGCTTTTTTGCCAAAATTGGGACTTTTTTCGTCAAACTTGCTAAACAGGCATGTTTTGCAAAAGTTTTGTAATGATCTTATTTTTTGTCAAACTTGCTTTAACCCTATAATAAAATTTTGGAAAAGTCTTGCTTTTTGCAAAAATTACTAGACTTTTTTGTAAAAATTGCGTTAAAAAGACTGCCATTTTTTGGAAAACGTTCAAAAGTAGCTCTACTTTTATCAAACATGCAAAATCACACGTGTTTTGTTTATTCAAAATTTCTAAAAAGTCTCGATTTTTTATACAAATTTTTGCTTTTTTGGTGAATCTTCAAAAAAAAAACATAATTTTTCTGTCTAAATTTTGTAGGGAATAATCTAGCCTGTTACTGAATTTACGGAATGGCCTGCTTTTCCCAAAATTTCAAATGATCAAAATAATCTGAGTCCTGTTTTTTTGCAAAAACTATTAATGAAAGCCCCGCTTTTCTGGTAAAAATATAAAATCAAGCATGTTGTTTCCAAAATTTCCTGCAAGTCTTTTTTTTTTGCCAAAATTACTGAGAAAATTTCCATTTTTTTTGCCAAAATCGCGAAAAAAAGTCTCATTTTTTGCCAAACTTGCAAATTCCGTCCTATGTTTTGCCATCTGTGCAAAATCAGGCTTGTATTTTTGTTAAAATTAGGTACCTAAGAACCCTGTTTTTTTTAGCAAAATTATGAAGAAAAATCCTGCTTTTCTGCTACCATTAAAATTGCAAAATCTCGCTGATTTTCCCAAGTTCTCAAAAATGACAGCAACTGATCATGTCAAGCAAAAAACCACCCAACGCCAGGAGCAAAAAACAACTAAAAAGCCCGAACAAGCCGAAACAGTCAAAAGAAATCTTCCAAAGAATAACACTGAGGAATCGAATGAATCATTGGAACTAGAAGAGCAGCCATGCTTAAGAGATACCTAGTCTACATATTTGGGAACTGCTTCAAAAAATGGATGAACGAATTTCTCAAGTTGATTCTATCCAGATAAGCACTCTATTTAATGCTTCGACAATAAATTAAATTTTGAGTAAAGGGAATGGGTGTAAATAAAAATAATATCCAAAAATCAGAATTCATTTATCAGAAATTCAAAATTATCAACCAATCAGATAATTAAAAACCTACGCGTCCATTAACATTCTTCTATACGTGGTAGTGTCGAACAAAAAAGAAGCACAATAATGCTTAATTTCACAATTTCAATACACGATACTATCGAATAAAAATGTAAGTGTACCCAATAAGAATCCCACACCGGTCTTTACGTCACAATAACCACCCATAGTATACCCCGACAACATATTTTTTTTACAAGATATTACGTAATATCAGCGCGGAATTATCGAAAGAATAAATCGCCATTCAGCATGAGGTTAAAATTCGAAATTCGAACCAGGTCTTTATTCGTATTATGAATCGAGTTGCGTGCATAGTGACGGTCAAATTAGCTTTATTGATGTCTTTCTATATAATTATTACCGATCGACCATTTTGAAGCGACGAATAATATGAAAGTTTTTTTTTTCTGTTAAATGTATCGATACACGGACATTATGTTGGCCTGAGCTGAGCTGCGGTCGTATTTCATTTATAGGTACCTACAGCAACGTAGATAAGTAAGTACACACCTAGTCCAACAATAAAAAGCCCCAACGTACGTATAGTTTTTAAATCGATTCCCTCGAGGGACCACAACAAGACACAAGTACAATTTATTGCACATTGGAGATTCGGTTAGGGTACTAAAATAGTACAAGACGACATCAACATGTTCGACGCACACAGTGTTGCGGTTTGTGGTTTTTATTCGTGTCGTCGTCGAAAGGATAATACGACGCAGAGCGTCATCAAGTTTCAACAACTCAAGTAGGTATCTATGTAGTACAATACTATCCGAAATGTCGAGCGCAATTTTACATAAAACCAGACAATTCTGCGTAGCTTTGAAATTTTAATCAAATCTGCGAAGCGATATGTAATACAAGAAGCAACGATACCGATACTGTTTCCAAGAAATAAACCCCCAAAGTACCCGTCTCCCTCTCTCTGTTTTCGAGTTGATACGAACGAGGTACAGTATTCGATCTCGGGCTCTAAAATTGAGCCGTGTATACCACAAATAATAGGTATATTGTGTTTGTGCGAGTACGTATACGTATAGCTTCGGGATATAAATATGGAAATGGGATGTATAGATACCTATAACTTTAGTATTTTCACAATAAATAAATAACGATACGACTGTGCCATTCAATTTGATACTTTTTCAGCAACATTGGTCGACTTCCAAGGGAGAAATTTCGCATCGCCGTGTTGATAAGAGTAGGTGAGCCCTGAGCAATGATACGAGTAGAAAATTCTCTTCGAGCAGAGATTTCGATTTTTGGGGAAGTCTTTTTCGGGGTCGAGATGACTTCGATTTACGAGCAGAGAGTGAAAAATGCTATTTTTAGAGCTTTATTCGAAGAACTATATTTTCTTCGAATCGTTGAGGATTTTAAAAAATAAACAAATTATTTCCTAATGAAATGAATGGAATTGAAATCTGCTTGTTCGTGACAACACAAAAAATAAAACGACAGACCATACGACATTTAAGTGCACAGAGGTTGTCATTATTTGAAATCTTATAGGTATTTATAGCTTCGGAACTCATTTTGAGTATACTTATTCCGTGAAATGGAAAACACACAGCTGATATTTTCTTTTCTTTTTCGAATTACATGGAACAATGAGCTTTGGAAAAAAAACAACAATTTTGTTCAGAATTGGGCATTATTGTTGACTAATTTTATAATCAAATAAGATCAAGTCGTCGAGTCCGGATCAACGAACTGGAAACCACGTGAATGAAAATAAATTTTATGTGAGTTAAGACAGGCCTTCTTTTGGGCATACTTCGCCACTCACGTGAATGAGGAATAAAATTATTCTCACGTGTTTCAACCGAGCTTTCGAGAAGCTGCTTCGTTAATCATGAATAGGTGGGTGTAACAAGGTATATTTATTGACGTAGGAAGCTCCAGAAGTGTCCGCCTTCGATTTAAACGGAACGATGAATTTTGAGAACAGTATGATCTGAAGCTCCCATAGGCAAAATTTCAGCTGCTTAGATTGATTTTTCGATTTTTGGCGAATTTTTGAAAATTCAAATTTTGAACATTTTTGGTGATTCATGCTTTTGTGAAAAAATTTAAAAATTTAAATTACTCAGAGGAAATGGCGGAAATTATTCCTGAGACTAATATGAGAGGGGTTTTGCGATAAGGGCCCTTGTGGTGATATTTCGATTTTTTCAGGAGAGAGAAAACATCGAATTGCTTCGATTTTTTCGATTTTTTTTTTTTTTGATTTTCGGGTGCAGTGTTGTCTTGCGCATAGGTTGGATGGGAAATTTTGACGAAATTCGTTCATCATCGTCTGATATCCGTGATTTAGAAAAGGGACCTTGTGGTGAACAGCCGAATTTACACAACGTTACAGACTACCCCGCAAAAAAATACCGAAAAATTCGGATTCGCCATGAAATTTTACATAGGTAACAACAATAAAATAATTTTTCCATCGACATTTTTTTTCTTTTTTCTTTAAATCAAAAATAAACAAAAACTTTGTTTTTCGATTTCCCAAAAATGTGAGTTTTTGAGTATTCATGTTCAAGCAATTTTTAAACGAGAAGTTGATGAGATAGGCGAAATCTGATTGCACCATTCGATTTCTCGTGAAAAAGTAAGTCGGAATCGCCAATAAAAAAAAAAAACATCGAATCACCACAAGGACCCATATCGCGAAACGCCTCTCATATGTATATCACCTTCCTCGAAGTGAATTTCATAATTTCTGAACATTTTAGAACCTCCAAAGCAATTTTTTGTTTTTTCCAGAATATTTGAAGGAGGGGTATCGATAAGGCCATTTTTTGGCCCCAGACAGTTATCGACTGAACCACTCTTAAATTGTTGTAATAAATGCTCCAAATACGAATCCGTGGTTAGTTGACCCAAAATGACCATTTTTTGGGCTCCAGGGGTCCCCAAAGTTGCGAATAAAAAAAGAATTTTTGGAACCACTGAGTATTATTTTCAAAAACTTTTTTTGCGTAAGATATGTGTTTGAACCCGTTAAACATTATATGAGACAATTTTTCCATTTTCGACCCTACGGGGCAGAAATTGGGGGGTTTCAATTTTTGGAAAATTTTGGAACCACCATTTTGAACCTACCCCTTTGAACCCCCCTAAAAAGCTGCTTACAGTTTATTAGTATCTGAAAGACCTCCATCCTACCAAATTTTCAGCTCAATAAAAATTTTCGCTGATACCTACTCAAAAATCCATTTTTCCAATTTTTTGTAATTTGGATTTTTTGGGAACCCCTGGATAGCTGGAAACCTGCGATTTGCGCCAAACGTAACGTTTTGAGGCATATATTCAATTACCTATGTGAAAAAGTTTAATTAAGCTTCCTGTATATTCATAATTTTGAACCCTTTTTTTAGGGCCCCCCACTTTGGGCACCCCTGAAAAAAGTGATTATGCATATTTTTTCAAATAAATTGAAGAATTTACATTTGGAACACACTAGCAAGAGCTCGATAATTTTTCACTCGATTTTACCAATAACTTTCAAAATTGAGCTTTTTTGGGCCAAATTCTGAGATTTTACTCTTCGAAAAAACGTTAAAATCACGTTTTCATGATTTCAACGAAGTAAAATCTCAGAATTTAGCCCAAAAAAGCTCAATTTTGAAAATTATTGGTAAAATCGAGTGAAAAATTATCGAGCTCTTGCTAGTGTTTTCCAAATGTAAATTCTTCAATTTATTTGAAAAAATATGCATAATCGTCTTTTTCAGGGGTTCCTAAAATGGAGGGCTCTGAAAAAAGGGTTCAAAATTACAAATGTACACGGAGCTTAATTAAACTTTTTCATCTGGTTAATTGAATATATACTTCAAAACGTTACATTTGGCGCAAATCGCAGGTTTCTAGTTTTTCAGGGGTTCCCAAAAAATCCAAATTACAAAAAATTGGAAAATTGGATTTTTGAGTACCAGCGAAAATTTTTATTGAGCTGAAAATTTGGTAGGATGGAGGTCTTTCAAATAATAATGAACTGTAAAAAGATTTTTAGCGGGGTTCAAAGGGGTGGGTTCAAAATGGTGGTTCCAAAATTTTCCAAAAATTAAAACCCCCCGAATTTCTGCCCCGTAGGGTCGAAAATGGAAAAATTGTCTCATATAATGTTTAACGGGTTCAAACACATATCTTACGCAAAAAAAGTTTTTGAAAATAATACTCAGTGGTTCCAAAAATTCTTTTTTTATTCGCAACTTTGGGGACCCCTGGAGCCCAAAAAATGGTCATTTTGGGTCAACTAACCACGGATTCGTATTTGGGGCATTTATTACAACAATTTAAGAGTGGTTCAGTCGATAACTGTCTGAGGCTAAAAAATGGCCTAAGGTGCAGAAATTAATTTTTACGATAAAAATCTAGTTCTGGCTTATTCTGGACCTGTTTAAAAAATTAATCCACATTTGAGCTCACCTTTTAAGTGTTATTTTTTTTTTTACGATACAAACCTATATGTACTTATACATATGAGGGAATAACATTGATAAAATGAAAATTTTTCTTTTCGTAGGGAGATTCTTGAAATTTGCAAACCAATCCTTCGAATCTGAATTTCATAAATCTTGAGCCATTTTAGAGCACTAATCGATTTCTCCAGAATTTTAAAACTTCTCCAGAGGGCACTGGAATCAACTTGGCCAGTTGAAAATCGATTTAGGACTTATTCTCGATCTACAAGTATTTAATAAATTTATCCACATTTATTCCGAAATTCAGGCGGACACCTCGAGTGCGTTTTTTTTTTTTTACCAACATAATTTTACAAGTCTGTCTGAAAATTGACCCAAATTGATCGAGAATACGAGTAAACCACAACCCAATTTTCAACTGCCCAAATCAATTTCCACGCCTTCTTAATAGGAATTCTAAAATTCTGGAGAAATCAAAGATGGCTATGGAGGCTCCAGAATGACTCAAAATTGTACCATACAGATCAATCAAGATTTGTTAGATCTGATTGATACCAATACCAAAATCAGCGATGAGAAGGATACTAAAAGCACTATGTCAACACCGAAGAAAAGTGCACCTTCTACATCGAAGTCATGCCTGTTATGCCGAAATCTTCAACCAAATTGACGCCAAAACGTTCAACGAAATCGTCAAATAGTACCTTGCTCGGGAATGACAAATTCGATGACCCTGATGATAATATCAATGATGATATCAACGACGATAGTCAAGATGATTCTGCACATGGTTCAGACTTGACAAAATGGCGATTATTACGCAACCAAAATTGTTTGAGATCTCAGACTTCCAACGATCTTGCTAATTGCGTTGAATTCGAGATTTTCATAGCTGAATTAGAAGCTTCAATGAAATCATATGCGGAAGCTGTTTGAAGCCATGACCATTCCAAATCGAAAAACACAATGGATAATTTGAAGAAATCCATAGTCGCTAATGACACGCCGAATGTAGGTTTCAGACCTCCGGGAAAGCAATCAGACATCATTACATCTGATGATTCCCATTTATCGTTGATCAGCAGCAAGCGAGCAGCTGCTTTATGTTGCCAGAGACACATGCCTCGACTCAGCCAGGGTGTTATCGAAAACTCTGGAAAATTTTACCACCAAATACATCAGCTGTCTAAAACGCGATTCAAAGACAGCTCCAATGTTCCAGTTATGCTGATTTCGCCGGATGTCTGAGTACTGTTTATTTGACCACTGGTGTATACTTCCAAAATGCTGACGTGGTGATATTGTGGATCCAGGTAGCTGATCAAATTGCTTATACGAGTTCATTGCCGCTAACAAAGCATCTTTAACATCAACCGAATTCGATGAAACATGATCGACGTTCTTCATGTTTGTATGGAGCAGTTTTGCTGTCAATTTATTGCTCAATAATTCTTGAATTAGGGAAAGTGTTAAAAATAATGTAAAAAATCCTGTCAACATTGTGATCGTTTATTTACTTTGTAATTACATGTAATTCGTTGTATTATCGAGATACAATGTATGTGTAAAGTCAACAAACATCAATTGTGACTTTTATAATTTTTCGATTCGAATATCCGATTCTCTATTCGATTATTATTACCATTTCACGCTAACATTCGCATTATGGCGATTTTCTATCCGTTTATTTTTCTGTACATATTTGTTCGTTTGTAAATATGTTAAACACATCCGTTTTATTTCGAATTGTGCATCGTATGTATTATAAGGATATTTCATCGGGTTATGTTCGAATTTCATTAATAATGATCTTTCCAAACATCGTGGACTCGTCCAAAGCGTAGGCGAACACTTTCAGCAGAGGTTTTCTCGTAAGCAAGCATGTACCGGAATGGCTCTCAATTGTAACGTGACCATTTTTTGACCATTTTTTCTCGCTCGCCCTTCAAAGTTGCTGTTTTTTTTTTAGGAAGGAGGGAATGGGGTTTGGAGAATTCCTCAATTTCAGATTTCCGACTTGAAATCAATAAG
Organism: Planococcus citri; assembly: GCF_950023065.1. Lineage (NCBI taxonomy): Eukaryota > Metazoa > Arthropoda > Insecta > Hemiptera > Pseudococcidae > Planococcus > Planococcus citri. The sequence continues at coordinate 4,966,017 of NC_088681.1, read as the reverse complement.
TCAATCGTTCAAGAAACTCCAAAATTGAAAAAAAAATCAAATAATCGCAAAAGCTGTCCAAAGTGTCCATTTTTGCTTCAGAATTTGTCTAAATAATCCTCTTTTCAAGAAAAAAATCCCCCATACCTTCAAGCTATTTTCAACTTTGTCTTCTTGTATGGAGTTCCTCTCCCCCTCCCAAAAAAAGTTGCAAAAAATTTTTTTAATGAAACAAATCAAAGTTTGTATGTATGTACTTAAAAAAATAGTTTCATGTTTAGTTGAGATTGCTATTATTGGGCTTTGGTACTGTTGGGATTGCTTTTATTGGTTTTGTTTTGTTAGACTAATGTTTGTTGGGCTCAATTCAATTCAGTTAGATTTTCAACTCCCTCGAACCGAATTTCACCATTTCTGGTCAACCTGGAGCCTCCAGTGTGATTTTCGATTTCTACACAAGGCGTGAAAATTAATTGGGGAGACTACAAATCGAATTAGTGGTTATCCCGGAATTTTTTAAAACAACTTTATTCACAATTGGCCCAATTTATAGGCAGACACCTCGAGTGAGTTTTTTTTTTATCTAAAATTTTATGAAGAAAAAATTCAAAAAATCCAAAATTTTCTGTTCATGGAAAATTGTTTAAAAATTGCAAAAATGGCTTTGTCGTGTCTGAAACCAACCTCAAATGCAAATTTCACTATTTCGAGTCATTCATCTGGAGCTTCTATCGCGATTTTCGATTTCTTCATTAAATATTTCAAAATTTCTTCATAAGAAGTGAGAAATTAAGTTGGATAGCTGGAAATCGAGTCGTGGCTTTTTTTAGAGCAGGAAACTTCATTCGTGTTTTTCTGACTGGAGTATTTTTAAAAATACCTGGAAAAACACTCTCAAGACGTCCGCCTGAAAATCAACTGAAATGAAGATGAACGCTTCAATCTGGGCGAGAGTAAACCACAACTCGATTTCTAGCAGCCCAAATTAATTTCTTGGCTTTTTGGCGAAATTTTAAAACTCTGAAGAAATTTAAAATCACGCTGAAGACTCCAGAATAGTAAAAAATTGTGAAATTCGGTTTTCGAGAGACTTGATATTAGTTTCAAAACTAATTTCTGACATTTTTACTGAATAAATTGCACACACTTTTGGGAAAAAATCGCAAATTGACAAATCAAAATCATGAAAGGCACGACCATCAAATAATAATTCGACTAAATTTTTCTCCCAAAGTTCAAATTTTCATTTTCTTGACATTTTTTTTTCCAGTCCCACAGGACTCCATACAATGGATTCAAAATTGTTTGATTTGATTTGATCCAGAAACGGGATATTTTTGAATAAACTGGGCTTTTTCACTCTACTTAATTTTTTCTTGAGGGGGGAGGGGAGGTTCCAGCACAATTTTTTTTCAACCCGAGGGGAAATCCAAAAATAAGGAATTATTTTCTCGCGAAATCCAACAACTTCAGGTAGTATGTGAGCGTAAAACTGTGAAACTTAAACAATACATAAATACGAAATATTCCACAGCACATAGAGAGCTAACCTTTGCCTAAAATATCAACAAAGTGCCAAGTAACGTGACCTTTATCTTTAAACCAGGTTCGTTATTCGTCAAAAACTCGACACATCTCACCTTGACATAGCCAAACATATTCTAAAATATCGCGAAACGTTCGCTGATTCGTATAACAGCCTTAACGTGGGTATACGAATACGTAATAGGTAATAGGTAGGTATATTTTATCGCAACATTAATACCTCCATAATGCGATAAACAATTTTCGCAAAATCTGTACAAACGACCAAACTGATAAATGTGTATTTAAATCTACTCTATACCGACACCGACATACTCGTAAATACGGATCTGCCATAATTTCATAATTTGGTAAAGGTAAAGGCTCATCTATATCTATCTACTCGTACACACACACCGAAACACAACGTAGGTAATTCGCAGAGTAGAATCGTCGAATAATACGACGCGAAGTACTACGATATTATTTCGAGGGCCAAAGACCAAGTAAATTAAATTATTAAAACGAATTTTCAACCAGTGACCTTTCTCGAGGGCGTCTCGAAAAGAACTCTAAAACGTGTGGCAGTGGTTCGCGAAATGTGCTCTTCATTTTTGCGTACCTGCACACAGTACTCTACACACGAGTTCACTTTGTTTCAAACGTGAAATAAATTCTCATCCGGCGCGACGGATATACTACTACTACAAGTACTGACTTTTAAAGTGTATCTCGTACCAAGGTACGCGAGTTCAACCAAGTGCAAATCGTAATAAAATGAGAAAAAAAAACATTCTTTCGAGAAGATAACGTGCGGTATTTCGTCACGAATTCGATGGTTTTTTATTACCCAGAAAGTGGTTTATCAAAAGTGAAAAGCAGAAAATGAGAAATTCTTGCATATTATTCCAAAGTGGATAAGAATCAGACCTGAAAATAGCTAAAAGATAAACATTTCCAATTTTTCAGAAGGTCAACTCGGTTAGTATCAGAAAAACAATTTCTGATAAATAGAAAAACATGCATCTTTTGATAGTTTTTTTTTTATGTTTAGAGCCTTATTTTAGAGCATAGAAGACTAGGAACAAAAAATTGAATTTAAAACTCGAAATTGGTCCCTCTAAAACCCCTACAAATTACAAGAAAGCTTAATTTTTCGATTTTTTTCGTATGTAGGGACTCATTATGGGACCCAGGAAACTAGAATCGAAATCAACCCCCTAATAATAAAACAAACCGTATGTCACACATATTTCATAATGTTTTTTGAAATTTGAGGGTTCATTGAGGAATTTAGGGGGGGGGGTCGTATCAAAAAATTAAATTGAAATTCGAAATCAGCGTTATCAAAAACATAACAAACGATATGCCACATGATTTTCAACCAATCTCAAAAATTTGGCTGTAATGGGGGGGGGGGAGGTGCCCCTTCAGAGACCGAGATCCGGAGCAAAACTCATGTTCATACTCAAATTTACTTCAACTTCAACTGATTTTACTTCATCGAACTCCAAAATTGGACACAAAACGAAAAATTGAATCTGTACAAAAATATGAAAAATACTCCCTGCTCCCCCTCCCCCCGAGGCACGGATGAAATTGTGGTGGAACCCAACATCACTATTAATAAGCCTCGAATTCCTCGAATAAGACAAAAATATTCAAATTACTCTCTGTAAAATTATTCTTTCGTGTACTTCCAAGTGGCAACACTGGGTGTTAATAGATTTGCATAACCAGTTCGCCGTAAATACGATTAAATTACTTGAGAATCATTCAACCGAACGTTTGAGAATTTTTGTTTTCAATTTTAAATGAATTTAAATATCACGAGAAATTATAAAAGTGCGATTTTGAATTTCCAAATTTGGAGAACGTTATAAAAATCAGATCCAAAATTACCCCTCGAAAATTTTCAAAGTTCGAAGTAGAACTTTTTTTGCGAAAGGTTACTTTTCAAACTGTAAGTCGAACCTGGGAGCTATTATTTAAAAATTTGGAAAAAATTCAACTCGTGTATTTTTTTACATAAAATAAATCTGAATTATTTTATTTTGTTGTTACATTATTTTGGAGCCTTCAAGGTATACGTCCCCCTCCTCCAAATTTGGACTGAATTTAAAAAAAAATTAAAATCAAGTAGAATATCGTTTGCTAGATTTTTGGTCGTGTTTGGTTTTGAATTTCAACAATTTTTTGAGCCCCTTGAGCCCTACAATAAAAACCCAAATTTCAAAAAAAAAAAAAAAATGAAAAACTGATTTCAAATTTTAGCTTCCTTTTTGAATTCATGCCCCCCTGACCCCAAAATTTCAAAAAAATTGAAAATTTCCAGTGACCTATGGTTTGTTGGTTTTTTGAGGGCACTGATTTCCAATTTCAGCTTATTTTTTAGACTCATCCTCCCCCCGCCCCGCAACAAAACCCAAAATTTCAACAAAAAAATTGAATAATTTGAGTGACCAATGGTTTGTTGGTTTTTTGGGGCTACTGATTTCAAATTTTAGCTTACTTTTTGGATTCATGCCCCCCCTGCACCCAAAATTTCAAAAAATTGAAAATATTCAGTGACCTATATAGTTTGTTGGTTTTATGAGGGCACTGATTTCAAATTTCAGCTTCCTTTTTGGATTCATGCCCCCCTGACCCCACAATTTCAAAAAAAATTGAACAATTTGAATGACCTATGGTTTGTTGGTTTTTTGGGGCTACTGATTTCAAAATTTTAGCTTCCTTTTTGGATTCATGCCCCCCTGACCCCACAATTTCAAAAAAATGAAAATGTTCAGTGACCTATAGTTTGTTGGTTTTATGAGGGCACTGATTTCCAATTACAGCTTCCTTTTTGGATTCATGCCCCCCTGACCCCACAATTTCAAAAAATTGAAAATATCCAGTGACCTATAGTTTGTTGGTTTTATGAGGGCACTGATTTCCAATTTCAGCTTATTTTTTGTACACAAGCCCCCCAGACTCCGTAACAAAGCCCCAAAATTTCAAAAAAAAATTGAAAAATTTGAGTGACCTATGATTTGTTGGGTTTTTAAGGGCACTAATTTTAATTTCAGCTTATTTTTTGGACTCATGCCCCCCTCGCCCCGCAACAAAACCCCAAAATTTCAAAAAAAATTGAAAAATTTGAGTGACCTATGGTTTGTTGGTTTTTTGGGGCTACTGATTTCAAAATTTTAGCTTCCTTTTTAGATTCATGCCCCCCTGACCCCACAATTTCAAAAAAAATTGAACAATTTGAGTGACCTATGGTTTGTTGGTTTTATGAGGGCACTGATTTCAAATTTTAGCTTATTTTTTGGATTCATGCCTCCTGGCCCCGCAGAAAATTCTAAAATTTCCAAAAAAATGGAAAATATTGAGTGACCTATAGTTTGTTGGTTTTTTGAGGGCACTCATTTCAAATTTCTACTTACTTTTTGGATTCATGCCTCCTGGCCCCGCAACAAGCCCCCCATTTTCAAAAAAAAATATTGAAAAGCCCATGTAAACTAATGATAAAGGATTCTTGGAGGTGCGGATTTCGAGTTTCAACTTACTTTTTGAGAATATGCCTCATGAGCCTCGCAAGAAACCCTCCAAATTTCGAAAAATTCGCATGACTTGGGGCTAATTTGGTTTTCTGAGTTGCTGATTTCGAATTTCAACTCAATTGTAAGTTGAAAGCCTCCTCACAACAAGTCTCCAAAATTAAATAAAAAATAAGAAATTTGAGTAACCTCTGCTTGGTTGGGTTTTCAGTGGTGCTGATTTCGAATTTTAGCTTAATTTCAAGATACGAATCTGTTCCTAACTTCGTGACAAGCCCTTAAAATTTCAAAAAAATAAAAATATTGCGTGACCTCTTTGATCAAAATTAGAAGACCAGAGAGCAAAAAAAGGAGGGTTCAGTAGGTCAATACGCGACTTCAAAAATATCAAACTGGTCAAATTATTCAATGATTTTTGACATTTACAAAAATCACCAAAAAATAAAAAACCGTAATCCAAGCAGCTAGAATCTCAGTCACAGTATTTTAGGGTACCATTTCATTAAAACTTAAAACTATCTACACTCGTAGAGCTAAGCAGGCAAAAGCTACAACCGCCTAAATCGAATATTAATTCACAAAAGTAAACACACGTATATCCGTTATAAATTGCCTGCATATTTCATTAAAGGAATAAAATATTACCACTTTGACTATAAAATATGTATTTACTTACTACTTGTATCAGGCGTAGATATTTCATTTTCAAAGTAAATAAATTCAGACTCACCTCCCCATTCAACTCTATCCTTCTGCAAATACGATTTCTCAAAGAAGAAAAATTAATTAGGTTTTCTCCTTCGTTAAATTTCCCATTTACAAACACCCCTCTCGGAAAAATATCCCACCCGCTATTTTGAAAACCAAATGACGACATGTAATCGTTGAATTTTCAAGAATAAGAAAAAAAATAGGTCAGTTAGTTAGATTTTTAAAAGACGTCATTATGCATAAATGACGCGATTCGTTGCTGAAGGACACAAGACCCCAGTTTTGCCAAGTCTAGACTTTACGTTAGAAAATTCAAAAAAAATGTAAGCATTTTGGGAATTTGTGGCGTTGAATTCATTAGCATCGTATTATACGTACCCATACTACTCAGTAGGATGTCACAGAATGAATGATAAGGCAATAAAACGTACCTGGGAGGTTTTCTATGTAAGACGTAAGACTGTAGGTATTCTTTTTCGTATCCTAAATATTTCATGGCCTTTCGAGGTAGGAGATTTTTATCCATCTTAATTTGGCGGAATTTCATTAGTGTTTTTTCCCCGAGTAGTTGAGCCTTGGTTGGTCAGTCTCATCGTCAGTATAATACGAGGACATTATTTATCTTTCCATTTTCTCGGTTTTATTTATATACTTGTAAGGTTATATATTTACGTAGACGACTAACGAGCATATTATCCGGATATACGAGACACGTGTAGCACGCGAATCTAAATTTCAGCTTTTGTTCGCTTCTCAGCTATTGAAAAGGTTCCGATGACGTTATGCTTGTTTTAAAAACAGATATTTATCGTCTACACGAAGTATACAAGTAGATAGCTAGCTACATGAATTAAAAAAACGTGAAAAATCTCATCCTTAATTCTCACGAGGATATAAATTTACTAAGTACTTGTACGATGAGCATTAAGTGCATCAAGTTTTCAACAACTGTACGATGAATTACCGAGTACAATATTTCGAGTGATTGTATATGGAGGAATATCCATTTACGCTATTCATTATTTACTCGTACTTTTACTTCTCGAGTCTTGAGCTGCGATCCGGGAAGCTTTTCGAAATAACATTATAAAGTGTTGAAAAGCTTCCGCCTTCGTGTTTTAAAAACCCAAGCATAAGCTGGTGTTTCGTTTCACCTACTCAAAGTTTCTCTACCACATCGCAACGAAACTCTGTTAGCGATAATTTGTCTGCGTAGCTTCGCTTTTGATTATTCTCAGATTATGTGACAATAACCACCGCACCGAACCGTACCCTGCATATTGTGGTATATCGAGTTTAAATACGCGCGAGTATAATATACTAATAATGCACCGACTATAGCGAGTATTACGTCAAATATTATTACTCTCAGCGTGTTTTTCTCGAGCTCTTCCGGCGGCTGTATTGTTTACTAAGTAGTTAATCTCGTGTTTTCGTTGACACGATGAAGAAAAGCGTGGCAAAGCAAAAGGGATCCAGCGAAATACATAGGGACAGTTGTACGTATCTAAATACTCGTACGAATGTGTAGGAAGGTAGGTGGTATTGTTTTATATAGTGTATCGTTGTAAGCTTAGGGGTTAATTTTCATTCAGACTTGTTTTTCATTGGTGTTGTTAATTTATAAAGTTTCCGTTTGAGTGAAAAGTCTTCGTATAGCAACGTGTTCAGTGGGATTTTTGTTCTTTGCTATTAGTTTCCAACACAAAATGAAGGGTTTCGAAACCCAAAACCAACCCTCTTGAGCCAAAACATTTCAAAATTAAAACCAAAACCAAAATTGGTAAAATATCTCAAAAATGCAGAAATTTTCATTTTTTTTTTTTTAGGTTTCTGATGGTATTTTTGCAATAAGTGCCAAACTTGTAATTTTTTTTCTCGAAAATGAAGAAAAATGCCAGTCTAATTTTTTGATATGTTATTCTACACGAAAAGGACTAAAACTGAGAATTTTTTCAGAATTTTTACTGGGAGAGATCACGATTATATTTAAATTATAAGTTTTTAAATAGTTTTTTTTAGGTTTTTGAAAATGGCAATACTGATTTTGACATCATTCGTCGATTACCCTCTCAAAGTACTACAATTTGAAAAAAAGTTCAAAATTCTATACCACGTACAACCGGAGCAATTTTCAACTGAAATTTTCCATTTTTGACCATTTTGAAAAACTTTGAAGCCTCACAGCTCTGCCAAAAAAAAAATCGAAAAAATGTCCGGTTTGCGTCATTCGTTGTTGTTTGATGACCTCTAAACATGACGGAGGAACCATGGTGTGTTTGTAATGATTCGCAGAACTTTGTTTTGTATAATTTGTAGCTTATGTTTGTTAGTTTTCGAAGCTGTTATCCATATTGGCGCTGCATATGTGAATGAGCTACGGATGAGACTTTTGTAAAGAAGTAGACTACAAGATGTAGACAATCTGGAACAACGATTCAGTAAGGGATAAAGTTTACATCGTAGTTTGAGATAGGCATCACGTGATTTGAGAACGATATGGTTTTTGAGAGATAGTTTCTGGTCCAAGTGTATGCCGAGATATTTAACTGATGATGTATTCCACGGCACCACAGTGTTATCGATTAAGATTTCTGGAGTCGTCGGTGAGATTTTGAGAAGTGTGAAGATTTTCGTTTCACTTTTAAGAGGATTTAACTTAAGTTTCCAGCGTTGAAACCATGCTGGTTCCAATTCATCGATACCAGCTTGAAGTTGATTACGAGCAATTAGAAGATCATTATTTTGGTTGAGTAAACACGTATCATCAGCAAAAATTGCTATTTCATTATCAGCTGGTTTAGGAATATCATAGCAGTATAAGATGAACAATGTTGGACTAGATACAGCGCCTTATGGTACACCTTGGCTGATTCCTCGAAGCAAAGAGCTTTCATTGTCAATTTGAACATAAAATTTCCTATTTTGAAGGAGGAAGAAATGATTTTACATAGAAAGGTGGGTGTTTCGATTGTAACTAATTTGTGAATTAAACCACAATGCCATACAGAGTCGAAGGCCTTTTTGATGTCTATAAAAGCTGCAGTTGTGAATTGCTTCTTTTTGTAGTCGTTGTTAATAAGTTGCACCATTCGATTCAACTGATGAACTGTGCTCATTTTATTACGAAAACCATACTGAAAAGATGGCAAAATCTGTTCCTTTTTCAGAAAGTCCAAAAGACATTTACAAATGATTTTTTTGAAGGATTTTGGATAGAGAAGAGAGAAGACTGATAGGTCTATAATCATTAGGAGACAAAGAAGGAGATTCTTTTTTGGATAGCACAATTACTTGGCAATATTCCAGGCATTAGGAAAGTAACCAATTTGAAGGCAAGCGTTGAAAAGTGTTTTGAAGCTCATTAGGATATTTGTTAGAAGGTTTTTAAGCACAATGTCGCACCTCGGGATTAATAAGGTCACATCTCAAAAAAAATTGATTTTGATGTTTTTGCATTTTTGGGGCTTGTATGACCCCCCTCAACCAAAAATAACACTTTGAGTTGGGTACATTATCTAGATCATGTAAAAAACCCAAATGGCCTAACTCAAAATCCCAACAACATTGCAAGTTGTTTGGAGTTATAAGGTGACATCTCAAAAAACTCCACCTTTTTTGAGCAAATTTCGTACATACAAAGTGTTAACAAACAGTTTTGATTGTTTTGAATGTTTGTCAGTTAGAAATAGTCACAAGGAGTGCATTTTTTATTGGTTTGTACCAAATGGAAATTTTTTTTTGAATCGATCACTTTTCAGAAAAATGAATTTGCACATATTTAATGAAATTTTAGTTTTTTGAGAAAAACTCAAAAACTAAGCACTCTAGAAAAAAACTAACGACATTTTGTCGATTGGAAATTCAATTCTCTACAACTTTGCTATCATGAAATTTTTTTTAGACGCTTCCTTTCGCCTCCACATCAACTTTAATGAAAGGTTCTAACTCAAAATGTTTTCCAAACATTGAAATATTTCCTCTTTAAGATTTTATTTTTCAAAGTGTTCTTATGCTAAATGAAGGTAGGATACCAGATCTTTAAAATGAGGTGCTATTCATTCCTCACAATTAATTATAAGTTGATAAAAATAATGAATCAAGTTTTTAAAAAAAAGAAAATCACTCTCCTGTAAAATTTCACTTTTTTGAGATGTCACCTTATTACTCCCGAGGTGCGATATTCAATTCTTGAGAAATTGAAAAATCGCGCTGGAGGCTTCAGAATGGCTGGAAATTGTGAAATTTGGATTTGAGGAATTAATATCAGTTTTAGGACTCATTTTGATCATTTTTACTGGTCAATTACGTACTTTTTTTTCAAAGCATAAATCACCAAAAACAGTCAATTTTCGAAAAATGAAGTTGGGCAGCTGAAAATTTGGTTTTTGGGGATTTTAGACCATGTTTTTTCCGAAAATCGCAGTCCTGTTCAAATCGGCGGCGGACAAGTTCATTTTTGGATTTTTGATAAATTTTAACTCGCATATATCTCCAAAATGACTAGTTTTGGACCATTTTGAAGCCTCCGCCGGTTTTTTAAATTTCTCCAGAAACTTCTAATCACTCCGGAGAGGCCAAAAATCAATTTTAGGATCTTTACAACGCGATACGGTGTTTTCGCAAGTATTAAAGTACCTTTTAGAACGATTTGAAAATTTCTGGAGGAATTTGAAAACTTGCTGGAGGTTTAAAAAATATTAAATTGAGATGGTTTTCGAATCGGTTGATCAAGAAGACACACCAGACGATATCTTGCAAAATAAACGCTCGTTTTTAATAAATTTTCATTATTTTACACGTCTTTTTGTGGAAATCACGATTAGGTCAAAAATTCATTTTTCAACTTGTATCCCTGGAAGTTCACGATAACGATCTAAAACAGCCGAAAGTCTATTTAAAAAAAAAAAAAACTCATTTTTGACATTTCCAGTGAAATTTTAATTTTCTGGAGGAAATTAAACAACTGCTGGAGGCTCCAAAATTGTCCAAAATTAGTATTCGTTGATGTGAGCGAGTTAAATTGAAACAATTATTCACATGGGATCATCTGGCTCAAAAAAAAATTATTTTAAAAAAAAGCTCAAAAATCACACCTAAAACAGTTTTTTTCTGTTGAATTTTTTAAATCTTCAAAAGTTGACCAAAAATCCAAAAATGATTTTTTACACCGTAAATTTTGTTTACAGGGATTTTAGGACATCCTCTTTCGAACTAGCTTGGCTTTGTTCAATAAATCAGAGGGAGCGAGTTAAAAGATTCCTTTGTCAGATGAATGATTTTTCCTGATTTTTTCTGGTTTTCTACATCAATTTTCCTGATGAAAAAAGGGAGCAAGAAGGGAGGGGCGCATAACATTTTTTCAAACCTCATCAGCGACGAATTCCATCAATTAATTCACGATCTTTTGACGGGTGTTCGTGAGGTTATAGCATCAAGGAGGAGGTTAGGGTAGCTTTTATTTTGAAGGTTGGAATTTTATCGCCTCAAGAGCTGAATTGTTTTGACTATCTAAAAAATTCACGTTTGGGGCTTCAGAATTTTGAGATGAAGCGTGAAGGGGGAAGGCGGATTAAATACCCTTAAATCAGAAAATTAGATTTTTATGGGTAATTTTTTGACATTTTGGCATCACACCAACTTTTTTAACCCAAAAACCTAAAAATGAATTAGAAGCGAACTTTAAAGAATAATTTTTGGGATTTACAGTAGCTTGGAAGGGAGTGACGGAGGGTGGGAGATGGGGGTATGGAATGTTTTAAAGTTTGAAAAATCAGTCAGAACCATAATCATCTAACCCCCCCCCCCCCCTTTCGGGTGTAATAATCTTGTAATTATAAATACCACCCAAAAAAAATTCAAACATTTCGTATCCAGATTTTTGTTTAGCTCGTCTACTAAAATAATAGTGTCTTCCTTTGCTCATACCCCCCCCCTTCATACCCCCCCCCTCCTCCTCCTCCTCCTCCTCCTCCTCCTCCTCCTCCTCCTCCTCCTCCTCCTCCTCCTCCTCCTCCTCCTCCTCCTCCTCCTCCTCCTCCTCCTCCTCCTCCTCCTCCTCCTCCTCCTCCTCCTCCTCCTCCTCCTCCTCCTCCTCCTCCTCCTCCTCCTCCTCCTCCTCCTCCTCCTCCTCCTCCTCCTCCTCCTCCTCCTCCTCCTCCTCCTCCTCCTCCTCCTCCTCCTCCTCCTCCTCCTCCTCCTCCTCCTCCTCCTCCTCCTCCTCCTCCTCCTCCTCCTCCTCCTCCTCCTCCTCCTCCTCCTCCTCCTCCTCCTCCTCCTCCTCCTCCTCCTCCTCCTCCTCCTCCTCCTCCTCCTCCTCCTCCTCCTCCTCCTCCTCCTCCTCCTCCTCCTCCTCCTCCTCCTCCTCCTCCTCCTCCTCCTCCTCCTCCTCCTCCTCCTCCTCCTCCTCCTCCTCCTCCTCCTCCTCCTCCTCCTCCTCCTCCTCCTCCTCCTCCTCCTCCTCCTCCTCCTCCTCCTCCTCCTCCTCCTCCTCCTCCTCCTCCTCCTCCTCCTCCTCCTCCTCCTCCTCCTCCTCCTCCTCCTCCTCCTCCTCCTCCTCCTCCTCCTCCTCCTCCTCCTCCTCCTCCTCCTCCTCCTCCTCCTCCTCCTCCTCCTCCTCCTCCTCCTCCTCCTCACCTTTAAATTGTTCTCTCTGTAGTCGAAGGCATATCTTTATGGGACTTTCAAAAGTAGGAAAAAATCAAGAAATTCATCACGTTTATTAAAAATCATTTGGATCAACAAAGCTCATTCTCAATCAAAACGAACCGATTTCGCAATTGGAAGTGGGTAATAAAATTTTGAAAAAAAGAATTGCCAAGTAATATAAATGAGAACGGTGTTGAAAAAGAAGTAGGAGGGGTAGTGAGAAGTTTTAAGGAGTAATTGGATGGTCCCCGTTCCAAAGTTTAATTTTTTTAAATGCTGGAAGGAGGCAGGCCTTAAAAATGTTGAATTCATTGTAAAAATAATTCCTGATTTCGAGATTTTTCCTTATAGATCCAAAAATCCAAAAAAGCGGTGTAAGGGTTGTCAAAATTTGGGGAAATTGATAAAAATATTCGTTAAAAATTCTTGATTTTTATGTCATAGCCTAATTCCTCCAAAAAACACCCCTTTCAAGAAAAAAACCTCCCCTCATTCCCAAAGCAATATTGACCTATCTGCAAAGAGACCTCCAAAAATTAAAACGAAATCAAAAAATACATAATAAAAAAAAATACTTCTGCGAAAAGTTTTCAAAAATGTTTAGATTCGTGTGTTATAATTTTTTTGAATATTTAGAGTGATTCCGAAGCAAGAAATGATGATTTTTGAATTTTTATAATTTCGCTTCTGATCATTTAAATTTAAGGAGGGGGCAGTGGTCCACTGTACAGTAGAACCAACGTTGTTTAGGAAGCCATGGAAAGTGTTTTCCCACAAAAGAGGATTACATAATATTTAGAAAAATTCCTACACAGAAACTAGGAGTTTTCAATACCCATATTTGACTTTTGAAATTTTCATCAACTTCAAAAGGCTTCCAGAACGACTCGGTGTTCAGTTAGGGGACCAAAATATGCAGGAATTTTTCAAAAATAAAAAACAACTTTGAAGATGGCAGTGAAAAAATTTTACGAGTATAAAATTTTGATTTAATTTTAAATTTGAAAAACACCGAATTTTACCAAAAAAATTCCCTAATTTTGAAGTGAAAATTGCAAATTTTTTTGACGTTTTCAAGGAGTTGAAATTTCACGACTTTTTTCAATTCTCTGGAGACTGGACACCTTGTACGAGAGTGATTTGGTGAAATCATCGACAAAATCACCATAGGGAAAGATGAAACAATTTTTTGACCTTTCCACCGACAATTTGACAGATACTCTGAGTTTTTCATACAAATTATACAAAACATCCTGAAAAAAGCGAAGACCTCGACTTCAAAATTACCTCACGTCACACCATCCGGCAATTATTATTGTTTTGAATTCCTCTCCTCTCCTCCCTCAAAAAAAAATATCTCACAAAGAGCTGATGAAAAATTCGACGTAAATGTTTACGAAACGTTTATACGACGACCTTGCGTAAATATTCGGTCGTGCTATTAAAAATATCAATATTTTTTAATTATAATATCCTTTTGAAAATTCATTGGACAGTATTTTGGAGGTGACTTTAACGAGTTGTCATGCAAAGCTTAAAAGCTCCATCATATACGCGATGAAATTTACGTCTCATCAGCTTGGGTATGGGTACTCGTCGTAATGTATAAAATTTAACCAATATATCCTTCGACATTATTTCGTATTGACCTTTTTTTTTTCAAACAAAAATGCTGATGATATCGTCTACAACATGACGATGATAAACAAAACTCTTATCACCAAAATACCGTTATCATTAAAAAAATTGTAAAAAAATCATAACTTACGTTTTATTTGAGAATCAGACTGCAATACCATTCTGCATTCGTGAGCACCTGTTGTCCAAAATCATGTGACCATTTTAGATACCTATTGGTCACCTGGAATAATACAAAAACAAAGAAGTTGAGTCCGAATTCCTTGTGTTTTGCGAACGTATATGTAGTATGTGGTGCTAGGCGAACGAACGAGTAAAACAGGCAATACGGTATAAATCTCGGCTCGAGTAGAAAAAAAATACGTATATGGTACAAGACAAAGTTGTAAGAGTATAGTTAAAAACACACGGTTATCGACAGAGTACGGTTTAGAATTACGGTTGAACACAGAATTAATGGCACATTTTTACTACGATAAGAAGGGTTGTTAATTCGTACACATATCCAGATGAACGATCACAAGAAACGTGCACGCCTGTTTACGTCGCGATGGTTTTTACTCGTAAAAGAAGAGTATAATCCGACGACGACGAGCGTATCGTATCTACTCGTAGCATTTATACGCGTAGATGTGTACTTCTGCGGGTAGTAAACGTTACAAAATTGACGAGTACGAGCCAGTGTTGCCAACGTGGCGTGCGCGTTTAAGGGTTGAATTTCGATGCTTTAGAGGGTAGTGAAATTCCCTCGTTAAATTTCGTCTGTAAGTACGTATGTTTTTGGCGATATAATTTCGTTTTTATTTTACTCGTGAGTAGTACATACTTGATAGGGGTTGGAAACAGATGGAAAAAAAATCAAGAAGATGAGTACTGACTTTGCAGACTGGCTAAGTTAGTTAGCTTTGTTGAATCATTATGAGCCCGAAATAATTAATTTTTGTCTTTAAAAAAACCAAAAAATTTAGCTAAAAACCGAGAAATTTAAAACCAAGAAATTATTGAAGTAACATTACGTTGAAATCGTATAAAAATTCTCAAAAATGCCGACCAAAACCAAAAAAAATTGAAAAATTATTACGAAATGACGAAAAAAAAGATGAATAATAATCGAATCACAAGAGCCAAGATATTCAATATTTTTAAATACTAAAATCTGACCATTTAATGGATCATTCCAAATCGAATGAGTTCAATTTTAGGCCCCTCTGATTTCGCTCAAAATTTGTTTGTATGTAGAGTCCTATCATTAACAGAGAAGGCTGTTATTGGCTCACAACCCCCTCCCTTAAGACAAGTTGGATGTTTTTTTTTCAGCAGTTGAAATTTCTCGTCATAATATGCAACTTTGTAGTGTGATTGCTCAAGGCTGCTGCAACTTTTGATTTTTGATTATTTTCATTTTTTGATGCATACTTTAAAATTTCATTTCTTTGTATCCATCGGACCAATTTCGACAAAAAATTCATGGGTGAAAAGGGTGGAGTTGAGAGATTCTGAGGGTGAGAAATATTTTGAATTTGGACGACAGATATGAGTTCTTTTAGCAGTTCGAAAATTATTAACTTATTACCAAAAAAATGAAATCTTCGAACTTCAGCGGAAAACTGTGTGAAAACGAAGTTTTCTACAGGAAAAATAGTGGTCTATGCGAGTTGGAAAATTTAATTTTCTACAATTTCCTCCACCGGATTTTTTTTGTAAAGCCCTTAATGTACCTACTTACTCAGAGAAATAAATTTTTTAAGAAAAGGTCGCGATCAAAAATTTTTATTTAGGTATTTGAAAAATCATGTTCTAAAACCCCCAAATCCAAATTTTCAGCTGCCCAAGTTCATTTTTCGATTTTTGGCGAATTTTTGAAAATCCAAAATTGACTATTTCGGTGATTTATGTTTTTTTTTTTAAAGTACGTACTCGATCAGTAAAAATGTTCAAAATAAGTCCTATAACTGATATTAACCCCCCAAATCCAAATTTCGCCATTTCCAGCCATTCTGGAGTCTCCAGCACTATTTTGCAATTTCTCCAGAATTTTGAATTTGCTCCAGAAGGCGTGAATATGAAGTTGGGCAGCTAAAAATCGAGTTGTGTGTTATACTCGACCTGTTTAACGAATTTATCCACATTTGAGCCGATTCTGGAGCGGACACCTCAAGAGTGGTTTTTTGACCAGCTTTTTTCATAATAAGAAATCCAAAAAAATCAAAATTTTACCGTTTGCGAGAAAATTTTTGAAATTTGCGCGAATTGCTGTATTTCGAACACAACAAACCCCCTGAGGCCGAGTTCCGCCATTTCCAGCGATTCTGGAGCCTCCAGTGAGATTTTTCAATTTCTCCAGAATTTTGAATTTGCTCCAGAAGGCGTGAATATGAAGTTGAGCAGCTAAAAATCGAGTTGTGTGTTATACTCGACCTGTTTAGTGAATTTATTCACATTTGAGCCGATTCTGGAGGGGACACCTCAAGAGTGGTTTTTGACCAGCTTTTTTCATAATAAGAAATCCAAAAAAATCAAAATTTTACCGTTTGCGAGAAAATTTTTGAAATTTGCGCGAATTGCTGTATTTCGAACACAACAACCCCCCTGAGGCCGAGTTCCGCCATTTCCAGCAATTCTGGAGCCTCCAGTGAGATTTTTCAATTTCTCCAGAATTTTCAATTTGCTCCAGAAGGCGTGAATATGAAGTTGGGCAGCTAAAAATCGAGTTGTGTTAAAATTTTGATTTTTTTGGATTTCTTATTATGAAAAAAGCTGGTCAAAAAACCACTCTTGAGGTGTCCACTCCAGAATCAGCTCAAATGTGGATAAATTCGTTAAACAGGTCGAGTATAACACACAACTCGATTTTTAGCTGCCCAACTTCATATTCACGCCTTCTGGAGCAAATTCAAAATTCTGGAGAAATTTAAAAATCGCACTGGAGGCTCCAGAATGGCTGGAAATGGCGAAATTTGGATTTGGGGGGTTAATATCAGTTTTAGGACTTATTTTGAACATTTTTACTGATCAAGTACGTACTTTTAAAAAAAAGCAGAAATCACCAAAATTGTCAATTTAGGATTTTCAAAAATTCGCCAAAAATCGAAAAATGAACTTGGGCAGCTGAAAATTTGGATTTTGGGGTTTTAGAACATGCTCTTTCCAAAAAACGCGGTCCCGTTCAATTCGAAGGCGGGCACCTCAAGAGGTTCCCGTAAGTCAACTTCAAAATCGTATTTTTTTATCCCAAAATATGTACCTAAATTTCGACACCATACTCCACTTTAGCACATTTTTGCTAAATTTCATTCAGGTCCCACCCCCATATAGAGGCCGAACATCAAAATTGACCCAAAATTTGGATTCTACAGTGAAAATTATGTACTTCGAGTCGCATGTTTTTAAACCTTCTATGGGCAATAGCTTCGTTAAAGAAGGACATGCAGACATTTCTTGAAATTCTGGGTCACTGTGCTACGCCTCTACCCGCTTCCCCCTTTGGTCCCTCACATTTTCTGAAAATTAAAAAAAATCGTGATACGTCTGATTCATCAAGTTTTGGCGTGGGAGGGAGCTGAGTACGAATATGAGGTTATTTGTTTGATTTCACTCACGTATTGGTTGCTTTTTTAGAGCTGAAAATAATTATTCGATTAAAGAAAAGAGGGAATTCAAACCGGTTAAATTAAATTTCAGGTCACCAAATTTTCGACATAATTCAAGTAGGGTACATAATTAAGATGCTCACTCAATCTATGCTCCCAATCAGTTTATTAATTTTTTTGGTAGGAAGGAGGGGGGGTTTGAATCTTTGAATTTCAAAATTCTGTTCATAGAGAGCTACCGCAAACGATTTTTCTTACCTTCCTCGACAAACTTCAGTTCTGAGTGTTGAATTAAGTAAACGATTCAATCGATTAATTGGCTCATATTTGCTTCTTCTGTTAAGTTCAAATCTAAAACAGAGAAAAACGAAGTTATTGCGTTAAAATATTTCAAGCTTTTCCTGTGAACCAGTATTGTTTCAAAAAATTTGTAAAGTTATTTTTGGAAGCTTCCTGGACCAGTTTCAACTCTCACCAAACCATAAATTACACATATTCTCAGAGAGGATGAGGTACCCTATTGGGTGGAAAAATTTTAAAACAGACAAAAATAAAATCAAAAGAACCTACAAATAGAGCGGGCAAATAGCGGTTTTAAAAAGGAAAAAATTGGCACATAAATTTTCTCTTCGGGAATGTGTTCGGATGGACCCTCTGAACCACAAAAAAAACCGACTCTCCTACCCCTGGAGGAAAATTTTTTAGGGGGCTGAAACCGGTTCCGATTCACGTTTTTTGCGATTTACTCCGTAAATATTAGGTTTTTGAGAAAAACTACCATGACAAAAAATGTTCCCCTTCAAATTCTCGACAATTTGATACTACGTTCGATACCCATTGCTCAAGGGGGGTGTCCAAAAAAAGGGGTGGAAAGAGTAGGTGTTTCAAAAAAGGTCAGTCCAATAAATTAATCAAAATTACCACTTGAAATCATTCGTTTTCGCTCAAATTTTTTTTACAAAGTGTACTTACCCAACTACTAATCAAACTACCATTGATGTTTGTCTTCAATCCTCCTGGGGGGTTCGTGAGGGTTGCTTGATTTTTCAAGTAACACACTACTGAATCATATGTATATTTGAAAAACAAATCTGGACGTGCGATACATCGAATAGTATGATTTCGAGGTCGCTGAATACGAATATTTTATTTTTATTTTATTTTATTTTATTTTACAATTTAGGTCTCTCCAACAGCTAAAGCCAATTACAGGAGAGACCATTTATAATTAAAGAGATAAGACTATGATTTGCTCCAGAGAAACAAGTTTGGGAAACACAAAAATAAAAAAGCGAGCAAAAAGGAGAAAAAAAAACAAAAGAAATATTTACAAATGTAGTTCTTCTATATAAAAGAGAAGGTAAGAAATAAGCAAAAAGGTATAACACCAAACAGAAGAAATACTTATATAGAAAAAAAAAAAAAAACCAAACAAATAAACAAAAAAGATAACTAAAAATATAAAACCAAAGGAAAAGATACAGATTATGAAATGGTTCACAAACAGCCCCCATTGCACCCTCACTCCCACTCCCATGCCATCCTCACCGCACGCCTGAAAGCAGATCTACCCATACTAAAAATATCAGCATCTGCACACCTACAGAGGAAAGCGTCAGAGATACCCATGACATTGTTCATAGGAGACACCTTCATCCTAAATGTGTTGTAACTGTTTAAGGAGAATATTTTTTTCTGCCTGGAGTGGATTTTTGGGGCCCAGAAATTGATTTTTCCCAAGAGGTTACTGTCATTTATGTTGCAGTGGATGAGATCATATAGAAACATTAATGCAATTGTTTCTCTTCTTTTTTCCAACGGATCCACTTCAAACCCTTCCAAAAGCTCTTTTTGTGATAGGTCATAAGGATTTATTTTCTGAATACAACCCCTGAAAGCCCCTTTGTGCCCCAAAATGGAGGTCAAAATTTTGAAAAATCGTGAAAAGTCGAGTGATATATCGAATGGTACGTTTTCGAGGTCGCCGAGTGCGAATATGAACTTATTTTTTGGATCTCACCCCCCCCCCCAATGTCTCTCTGTGCCCCAAAATGAGGGTCCAAATTTTGAAAAATCGTGAAAAGTCGAGTGATATATCGACTTGAACGTTTTCGAAGTCGCTGAGCACGAATATGGCCATATTTTCTGTGCCCAACCCCTCACAGCTCCCAACTGCCCCAAAAAAGCCAAAATTTTGAAAAAATGCAAAAAGTTGAGTGACATATTGAATGGTATGTTTTCAAAATCGCTGAGTACGAATATGAACTTATTTTTTGCCTACAACCCCTCAAACCCCCTCTGTGTCCAAAAATGAGGGTCTGAAGTTGGTAATAATCATTCATTGAAACTTTGATGTGGAGGGAACTGAGAAGGAGGGAGGGATTCCAACCAGCAGGAAATTTTTTGAACAAAACCAAGTACATAAACTAAAACTAAAGAGCATGCAAAAATACCCAACAGCGAAAATTTCAATTCTAAGCATTTCAAGTCCATTTTTTGATTTTTTGTAAACTTTTTAAATCGTTGCAAAAAAAAATTATTAAAAAAAAATTAAAATTTCTCGTAACTAAACAGACGTTTTAGAGTTATTTTGAGCACTTCTGGAGTCTCTTGCAGATTTCTGGAAGTTGAAATTTCCACAAAATGTTACCAAAAATTTTCAAAAATCTGCTGGAGGCTCCAGAACGACTCGAAATGGCTTGAAAAAGTTTCCAGTCGATTTAGGGAATCGAAAATGGAATACATACCAGAACAGCTTTCTAGCTTTATTAAGTAAAAATTTTATCCTATTTAGGGGGTGTAAGGGGATTTTGAGGAATCGTAAGTAGAGCAGGAAAAAAGTGCATATTCCAGTTTAGTGTCTCAAAAACATACAAGTCGATATATCACTCGACTTTTCACAATTTTTCAAAATTTGGACCCTCATTTTGGGGCACAGAGAGACATGGGGGGGTGGGACCCAAAAAATAAGTTCATATTTGCACTCGGCTACCTCGAAAACGTACCATTCGATATATCACTCGACTTTTCACGATTTTTCAAAATTTTGACCCCAATTTTGGGGCACAGAGGGGCTTTCAGGTGTTGTATTCAGAAAATAAGTTCATATTCGTATTCAGCGACCTCGAAATCATACTATTCGATGTATCGCACGTCCAGATTTGT
The DNA here is from genome assembly GCF_950023065.1 of Planococcus citri. NCBI lineage: Eukaryota > Metazoa > Arthropoda > Insecta > Hemiptera > Pseudococcidae > Planococcus > Planococcus citri. The sequence goes on along the minus strand of NC_088681.1, from coordinate 4,945,220 downwards.
TTTTCAAATATACATATGATTCAGTAGTGTGTTACTTGAAAAATCAAGCAACCCTCACGAACCCCCCAGGAGGATTGAAGACAAACATCAATGGTAGTTTGATTAGTAGTTGGGTAAGTACACTTTGTAAAAAAAATTTGAGCGAAAACGAATGATTTCAAGTGGTAATTTTGATTAATTTATTGGACTGACCTTTTTTGAAACACCTACTCTTTCCACCCCTTTTTTTGGACACCCCCCTTGAGCAATGGGTATCGAACGTAGTATCAAATTGTCGAGAATTTGAAGGGGAACATTTTTTGTCATGGTAGTTTTTCTCAAAAACCTAATATTTACGGAGTAAATCGCAAAAAACGTGAATCGGAACCGGTTTCAGCCCCCTAAAAAATTTTCCTCCAGGGGTAGGAGGGTCGGTTTTTTTTTGGTGGTTCAGAGGATCCATCCGAACACATTCTCGAAGAAAAAATTGATGTGCCAATTTTTTCCTTTTTGCCACTGCTTTTTTACGTTATTTTCCCGCTCTAAAATTTTTTTTCTCTCTATAGCAAAAGTTTATCAAAATTGGCAAAAAGTCTCGTTTTCTGCCACAATTGTAAAATTTACCTTTTTTTTTGGTTAAAATTTCTGGTTTAAAATATTTTCCAGTTCTAGGTGAATAAAATTGCGAAAAATACGGTATTTACAACCGTAATAATACCTATTTTTGTAAAAATTTCTACATAAAATCTATTTTTTTTGTTTTAAATTGGCAAAAAGTCTATTTTTTTTTTGAGCAAATCTTGAAAAGACTTGTTTTTTTGTCAAAATTGGTAAAAAGTTTTCTGTTTCTAAAATATTTTGGAAATGAAAATCTTACATATGTATAAGATTAAGTTTCTTGGGAAAATTTATTCGGGGGGATGGTCAATCGAGGGATATTAATTTCAGATATCGGGCTAGAGAATTCATTTGTAAAAAAAAAAAAAAAAAGTTCGTGGTGGAAATGGTCATTTGGGGCGAATGGATTTCTGGGGATTCTCCCAAAATTACAAAAATGCAGGAGAAAAAAAATCAAAATTTCACTAAATTGACGTGAAAACCTGAACTAAGCTTTTGTTATGTGTAATGTCTATGCACGCTATTTTCAACCTCCCACCGTGAATTTATGAGAAATGGTTTCAAAGCGCTCAGAGCAGTACTCAGGGAGACGAAAATAAAGCACACATCGAATTTTAGCTTTCTAGGTCAATTTGGTAGAATTTTGATTATCCTCAATTTTTGGCCTTTTAATAATTTTCAAAAAATTCAGCAACATTCGATTTAGTTTTATCCAGTTTAAAAAGTTTTCTGCCATTCGAGATACTCGTAAGCTTTTTTTCAAAATTGCATAAATACTCGTATGAGTCGTATGTACCTATTTTAAAATTGAAGATCAGAACTGAGGTGTATTGGTAGGAGGGACAGGACGATTGGGAAGGAAAAATGGATGAGTGTACTAATCAACTTCAATTGTGATTTTTTCTGTATACAAAATATATTACGTAAAATTGCCCTTTAGCAGCATCAGAACTATCAAGTCAGAAATAGTTCCACACGAGGCAAAAATGCTATTACCGTTCTTTGAACTATTCAAATATTATATGATCAGCTTCCCACACATATTGAAAAAAGGCAATTTCATTCACCGATATTGCGGCCTATTGGTCAATACAAAAAACAAACGCCGAACGCGAGCGGTAAGCGGTAAAAAGGCCCACTAACGATGCATATACTATAAACCATAACTAACCAAACCATATTCCAATTTCGCATTATTTTATTATAATCTAATTTCGCTCAAAGCATGCCGCTAAAATGACAAACTGATGTAGTACCTACCTACGTCTCACAAACATCGTTCGAATACCTACATTTTTCCTCATCTCATCTCGTCATAATGCCCTCGCTCGAAACCTACCTCTATGAAATAGGCTCTGGGATCCGAGATAGCAAAAAAAAAAAAAAGGTTGACCTCATCAAGGACGCAATACACCGTTTAACGACCAACTCATCCAATTAAACGGGGCATTTTACTCGTAGTTCGATGCAATAAAATTGTCACATGGTCGAGGGATACGAGTCTTTTTTACCCCTCGCTTCCCGTTCCTACTTGCAGTTGATGGCATGTTAATAAAATTGCCCTGTGTTGTGTGTTTGAAGGAGCAACAGAGAGACAGCCGACCATGCTTGGTAATTTATTTATCATTGGCTCTCTCGTCGCTCTTCGTCCGGTGTATCGAAGATGATGATATGGTAATACGATACCTACGAGAACTGTGCCTGTAATTTTATTATTGAAAATTTACACGAGTGTAACAACGTTCGTGACGGGCATTACGGTTCTTTGTTTTAATGAAATTACATCGTTTCGTACGTATCTATATGTAGAACGAATGTACCTGCGAGCGAATTGACACACAGATCGGAAACTTTCGCGAAAAACTATACGCTAATTAATTCTCAGAATCATTAACCAAATGAAAAGTACACCGAGTACCATTTTATCGCTGAATAAAATACGACTACGTAGTATATAGGTGCGATTAACGGATTTCCATTTTGACAAACAGGCAAACAGATACCTATGCAGATTTTTCATAAATTAAAAACGGCCGAAGCTGGCAGTTCATCGCATTAGAGCCGAATTTTCTTTTCAAACGAGTCAGATTCGAACATTGATATTTTTCATGTCGAAAATAGGGGGAAAGGTGTACTTAGACTGGCTGATAATTACGGACACCTGATAATTTTAAGTTTCCCATTTGCTTTTCAAAGTTATGAAAAACGGTGCCGATTAAAAAGTATCAAGCATTAAAATATTGTGAACATTTTTGCAAAAACTGTTCAACATGACATTAAAAGTGCGAAGATTTATGAAGAATTTGTGCTCATGAAAATTATTGGATTAATTGAAAAAAAAAATTGTTGAAACATCTTCGAAATTATACTCCAATTGTGCGAGAACAAAGCCTTGTAAAGTAAAATTAACCACCTGTGGCAATTAGAAAATTCAATGTCTACAATTTCCTCCAGCAAAATTTTTTCAAACGACAGAAGAATTCTTCAATTATTTCAACATTTATTGAAATTACTGCAAAAATTGTTCAGACTCTCGGATTTGTGGAATAGGGAGTAAGTGAGTGAGTAAACTGGAGAAGAAGGCGAGGAGGCTGAAAAATTCAAACCTTTGGAAAACGCAGTTAGACTGTTATCAGAAACCTACCAAATGCATATCAATCTTCTATGCCAATCAAACAATGAATCAGTGATGAAGCGAAAAGAGAGGTTTTGAACTTCAAACCCCTAAAAAGATTCGTTGAAAGTCCCGATTGAATGTATTTTATGCGTAAAATTTATTATAAAAAGGTCCTACTTCCTTATTCTTGCCAAAATTACAAACAAGTCCTGATATTTTGCCCAAAATCATGGTTTTTGTCAAATTTTCAAAAAGGTACCTATAGGTTTTTAAAAGATTTTTAAAAATCCGGATTTGTTTAGGATTTTGAAAAAAGTCATGATTTTTGTCTGAAATTTTCCATATTCTGAACAGAGATTTTTCAAAATCCTGATTTTTTTGATAGAAATTTTTAAAAAAATCCTGATTTTAGTCGAGTTTTCAAAAAAGTCAAGATTTCTTGCCAGAAATTCAAAAATGCCACGGTTTTTTGCCAGAGTCAAGAAAGTTCTGATTGTCTTTCAGGATTTCGAAAAAAGACTGATTTTTTGTCAGAAAGAAAAACTCTCAATTTTTTAGCCAGAGTAGAAAAAAAGTCCTGATTTCTGCCTGAAATTGTAAAACAAATACTAATTTTAGTCAAGTTTTCAAAAAAGTCAAGATTTTTTGCCAGTGTCAAAAGAGTCCTGATTGTTTTTCAGGATTTCAAAAAAAAGTCCTGATTTTTCTCAGAAATTCGAAAAAATTCCCATTTTTTAACCAGAGACTTTTCAAAATCTTGATTTATTGCCAGCAATTGAAAATAAATCCTGATTTTAGGTGGTCGAGTTTTCAAAAAAGTCAAGAAAGTCCGGATTCTTTTTCACAATTTAAAAAAAAGTCCTGATTTTTGTCAGAAATTTGAAAAAAATTCCCATTTTTTAACCAGAGACTTTTCAAAATCTTGATTTATTGCCAGAAATTGAAAATAAATCCTGATTTTAGGCGGTTGAGTTTTCAAAAAAGTCTAGAAAGTCCGGATTCTTTTTCACGGTTTCAAAAAAAAGTCCTGATTTTTGTCAGAAATTTGAAAACATTCCCATTTTTTAACCAGAGATTTTTCAAAATCCTGATTTTTTGCCAGAAATTGAAAACAATCCTGATTTTAGGTCGAGTTTTCAAAAAAGTCAAGAAACTCCTGATTGTTTTTCAGGATTTCAAAAAAATCCTTATTTTTGCAAGAACATGCGAGAAGGTTTTGATTTTTTGACTAGAGATTATAAGAAGTCCTGATTTTTTTCCTGAGTTAAGAAAGTCCTGATTGTCTTTCAGAATTTCAAAAAAAAAGGTCATGATTTTTGTCAGATATTCGAAAAAATTCCCATTTTTTTAACCAGAGATTTATCAAAATCCTGATTTTTTTCCAGAAATTGAAAAAAATCCTGATTTTAGTCGAGTATTTAAAAAAGTCAAGATTTTTTGCCAGAAATTTAAAGAAAACGTGTTTTTTTTTTAGAGTCAAGAAAGTCCTGATTGTCTTCCAGGATTTCGAAAAAAGCCCTGATTTTTGCCAGAAATGCGGAAAGATTTCGATTTTCTGAGATGTTAAGAAGTCCTGATTTTTTGCCAGAAATGTAATAAAAGTCCCTATTCTGACCAAGATTTTTTTTTTTTAAATCCCAATTTTTGCCAGAATAAATTGGAGGTAATCTTGCTTTTTAAGCTAGAGATTCAAAAAAGTCTGCATTTGTTGCCCGTAATTTTTTCCATTATTTCGAAATAAATGTCTCAATTTTCCAACCATCCTGATTTTTTGTTAGATTTTTTTTTAAAAAGTCAATTTTTGTCAAGATTTTGGAAAGCTTTAATTTTTTTTCAATTTAAAAAATTCCTATTTTTGTCAAAAATCTGAAAAATTTCTAGTTTTTTGGTAAGAGATTCTAAATAGTCATAAATAGAAAAAAAAGGCTGATTTTTTCTTTAAAATCTACAAAATTACGTGAAAAACTCAAATAAATTTCAATAAATTTTCAGAAAAATTGCAAAAATTACCAAAATGTAGTATTTTGAAAAAAATGAGCAGAAATCTTGTAATGACAGTTTATGTAGCATTTTCTACCACTTATGTGGGAGAAATTTGTTCTGCATTTTAGTCAATGTATGTACTAAATAGTTATGAAATCACAACATCTGCAGTTTTAGTTCTCTTCTAATCAACGAGTTGAGAGAGAAAAAAACCAGAAACTAGTCATCATACAACTCCCTATGTGTGCATAGGTATCTGTGTTCCAGAGAATAGGTAGATAGGCAGGTACCTTATTCTATGTATTATGTATGTAAGACATGATCATCATCATCATTGAACTTTGACCCCGTGAGCTGTTCAGCCCATCTGGGAAAATGTAGAAGAATTGCTCACTGATGTATCATCAAGTCTTTTCACCCATCTTCCTCTACTCCTCTTGCCAGTTAGAGTGTACTCTTTGACTTTTCGAGGGGACCATTCATCAGGCATTCTGTCAACATGTAGCGATCTTCAGCCTGTTCTGTTTCTTCCATAGTGCCCGCATAGCACTGACGAGATCGTCAGTGGCCTCAACAAAAGTATCGACATGATTTTACATGATTGTTGATTGAAAAAAGTCCGAACATTATCCACAAAGGGGTTAATCTAACTACATTTAAGATGATTAATTAAAAATTGACACTTTTTTCAAAAATTATGATGAAAATGCCGATGGTCGTCATTGCTGTCTAAGTGTCTACATTTGTATCTACAGTCATGTGCAAGATTTCGATATATTGTAGATACCTTTGTAGACGCATGATCAATATCGAAATTCAGGTCGTGTTGTATGAGATTAGGTGTAGGTTGAGTGAGTTCTTCTACCAAATATTTAAAACACAAGTGTACAGTTTGGATAGTTTAATCACAACTAAACTTGGTATACAAAATGATACAAAATGATATCTTAAGCTAGAAAATAGCTCATATTTATATGGGTAATTGAGGCTTAAAACTGACAGTCGTTGTTTTATTGTTATTATTTTATTTTCTCGCCTCTAGTCACGAACCTAGCAAGGCATCGTTTTACGTATGCCTTGTTTTGGTTCGTTGGCCTTCTCTCTACCTATTCGTTCATATTTGCATACTGCAAATTTTCCTCCTCTCGGAAAAAAAATGTCCTCATTTTTACTCTATACTTTCTTTTTCTTTTTCAACTCAATTTCAATTTCTTTCTGACTTTTTCTTCTCTCCTCTAGTAAGTCTAAATTATATCTAATAAATAGTTTATACAATCCATTGAATGGCTGCAGTTATACTCTTCTGGGTAGTCCTTCTCAAGAATGATGCTGTGGTTTTGTGATCTCCATTTTTGAAAGTTTTTTTCTTCCAATTTGTTCCCCTTGGTTTTGGTTTCTCCATGTGGTTTCTGGTCTTTCCATTCAACATGTTTTGGAATTTCTCTGATTTCTGTTCTGTTTATGTGACTATGTCCATTTTCAATCATTGACCCTTGGATATGGATTGAAATGGCTTCTGTGGCAGGTTATTACTGATTCTGAGTTTGTTTTTCATTTTTTCCTGTGATATTGCTATTCAATGTACATCTATTTCATAAAAATAGCCTATTCATTCAACTATAGGAATAATTTATATGAAGTACTAATTTTTCTATAATATGAATTCTGCTGAAATGCCAGTTTTAAATAATTATGTACATTGTGATCGCGATGTATTTGCGATATATTTTCCATTGCTATACTTAGATTAATTCTTAGTTTTAACTAGGTAGGTAGATAGGTACCTACATTTTTTTTTTTTTTTTTTTTTTTTTTTTCATTCATTTACAGTATGTATGTTTTCATTGATATTTACAATCTTATATGAACATTATTTACATTTTGAGCACTTGAAGCCCCAAGAGGTCTAGTTTGGGTTACTTATACCTATATCAGACCGAATTATAATCAGGAGAGGTTCTGAGGACACGATGGATAAGGTACTACTATTTCCTTATCCTTCCTCAGAGTTTTCTCTCCAACCCTGCAAGCCCTCAGATGTTCTTGCAGGCCCCTACTTTATTGATCTTTACAGCTAAACTATGTCTAATTAGAGGTATTTTTGTCAAAATTGAGTACATTTTTCAGTGGTTTTCTGGAATATTTATTTTTATTTCTATTTTGGCAAATTGTTACACATACATAGTACATGTTCCTCGCCTTCTTTGTATGCTGGGCCCATAAAATTTGCTGATTTGTGCACATTTTCTATTCAATACTCAATAATTTTAGCTTACTTTATATTTTCATAAATTTACTTTTTATGGTTAAATCTACAATCGCGAGTTATAGATGGCTTAAATATATTCATAAATCTAACTTTTCCTATAAATAATTTTGTAAATTTATCCCTTAATCCTAAATTTTTTCAGCAAATTTTCTGATTTTTTCAATCTCGAATTATATACTTTTTGAGACGCCTAATGTGAACAATTTCAGGCTTGTCTTCTCTTTCTATCTCATAATTCAAGTCATTCATCTTCCTAAGCACTTTATAGGGTCCATTGTACTTTGCAGCAAATTTTCCCTTGTGCTTAAATGGAATTTCTAGAAGTACCATATCTCCAGGTGAATGGTTCACTTCTTTGTGTTTTTTGTCATATTCAATTTTCTCTTTTTTCTGATTTTCAAAAATTATTCCAGGTACCATTTTTCTGATTTTTTGGATTTCTTCTATTTCTTCCATCCTGTCCCTTTTTGCCCTAGTGTCTAGGGACAGTCTGTTTTCTATTGGTTGATTTGGATTTTGCCCATACATGATGAAGTATGGACTGAGTCCTTTAAATCTCACCAATGGAGTGGTATTGTATGCAAAAACTACAAATTTCACAAATTCACTCCAATTTGTCCTATTTTGGTTACAATAATGTGCCAAACTTTTACTCAGCACACCATTGAATTTTTCAGTCCCTCCTTGAGTCTGTGGGGAAAATGTTGAGCTAAAGGTCAGTGTAATTCCGAGTCGCTTACAGGTTTCTTGAAATTCGGAATTTTTAAAATGTGTTCCATTATCACAAGAAATTTTCTTTGGGCATCCATAAATCGTCATTAATTCATAAAGAAATTTTATGACTGCATCAGAGGAGGCTGTGGCTACTGGTTTGGCGAATGCAAATTTCGTAGCTCTACATGTGCCCACCAGTATGTAGCTGTGTCCGGAGCTTTTGGGCAAAGGGCCCACAAAATCAATTTCTAAGTGTCCTAAAATTTCACAAATATTTATTTCAATAGGTTTCAAAAGTCCTGGAATTTTTCCAGCTTCTTTTTTCCGAATCTGGCAGGAATGACAGCTCCTCACGTAATTTTTCACATCCTGAGTCATTCCAGTCCAATAATATTTCATTTGAATTTTATTCAAAGTTTTATTTGCTCCAAAGTGTCCTCCACTTATAGCACAGTCATGGTATGCATGTAGTATCTCGTTTATAAGTAGGCGAGGTACTACTACTGGCCTTCTAATTCCCATTGGAGTTCTTTGATTTATGACCAATAATTCATTTTCATTCAAATCATACCTCCTACTTGCACTTTTATACTGTTTATAATTTGGATGTTTTTTATCAAGCTGACCTTTTTTTGCTTTTATTAAATTGTTACAATATTCATCTTTCTGTTGTTCTTCCTTGAAATTGGTTCCAATTTTTATTTCATTTGCCACTTCTGTTCTACTGAGCACATCAGGGACCACATTTTGTTTCCCTGGTTTGTGCCTAATTTCGAATTCGTAGGGGGAGAGTTTATCTATCATTCTCCCCATTCTGGCATTTGGATCTTTCATCCCTCTACAGCTGACCAGAGCTGCATGGTCAGTATAAACTGTGAAGGGAATTCCAAATAAATACTCACGAAAATGGGTAATAGTCTCCACTAGAGCTGTCATTTCTAGGTCATAGGCACAATATTTCTGCTGTGATGGTTGCAGTTTTTTACTAAAGTAGGCTACTGGATGAGTTTTACCTGTTTTTTCATTTACTTGAGATAAAACACCTCCAATAGCTATACTAGATGCATCTGTTTCAACTATAGTTTGCCTATTTTCTTTATAAATTCCTAAAACTGGTTCACTGGTCATCAAAGTTTTCAACCTTTGAAAGGCTTTTTCATGTATTTCTTCCCATTTCACTTTTGTATTATTTTTGACATCTCCTTTAGTCAGATCAGTCAAACAAGCTGATTCTTTGGCAAAATTTTTTATGAACTTTCTGTAGTGCCCTACCATTCCAATGAATGATTGGACCTCCTTGATAGTCCTTGGTTGTCTGAAATTTACTATTGCTTTTATATTTTTATCAATTGGTTCAATTTTCTTTCCATTCACTTTATGGCCTAAAAGCTCAATTTCATCATAGAAAAATTTACATTTTGAGGTTTTGAGCTTTAAGTTCAATTTGTCTAGCCTTTGTAGGGTTTTTTCCAAATTGAGTAAAGCCTGCTCAAAATCTTTTCCATAAGCACAAATATCATCCATGTAAGCCACCATGGCCTCATAGAGTAGATCCGCAAATTCGGCATTTATGGTTTTACTAAAGGCTGCAGGGCTGTTCATCAGTCCCTGAGGTAATCTTGTGTATTGAAATAACTGATTTTCTATTATTATGGCAGTTAAATATCTTGAAGCTGCTGAAATTGGAATTTGATGAAAACCAGAGTTACAGTCAAGTAAGTTGAATAATGTGGCTCCTTCTAGGGCCATGAGTATGTTGTCTATCCGAGGTACAGAATTTTTATCAGCAATTAATTTCTCATTGAGCTTGCTAAAATTGCATAAAAATCTGTATTTGTCTTTTTGTTTGAGTAGAAAAGCTGGTGCACTGTATTGAGATCTTGATCTTTCTAAAATGCCTGATTTGAGCATCTCTTTTACCTGTCTCCAAATTTCCCTCCTTTCTACAGGAGCCAGTTTATAGGATCTCAGGCTAACTGGTTCATCATCCTTTACTTTGAGCTTATATTCTTCCACATTCGCCTTGCTGATATGCAAAGAGTCCATGGTAAATAAATGCCTAAATCTTCTCAATAAATGCACAATTTTTTTCCTATTTTCTCCTTTCATTTTGGGTGAAATATCAATCAGGTTTCCTTCTAGGTCTCTCACCTCTTCTTCATTTTCGTTTATTTCACTTTGGGTGTGGTTTTCCTCGCCTTGAATATTATTCACTACCTGTTGTTTGTTTTCTTTATGGTCTTTAAAAACTCCGATTCTTTGCAATTGGTATATTTTTTTACTCACGTTTGTGTAATTAAACAGCTGAAGTATGGCCTGTTTGTTATTTTTAACACACACGCCTGTTGCTTTTATACCTGATTTTTGATGAAACAAATCATTAGGTATTATCAGCCTGTTATTTTTATTTGGTTTTATGTCATCAATTGTGATTATTTTTCTCTCTTTAGGTTTCAAAATAATTTCTTTGAAAGAAATTACATGGTCTCCAATAGTGTCAATTTCTTGTTCAGGTTGTTTGAAATTTTTCAACCATTTTTCATCCATAGGTATTTTTATGGCATTTTTCCCAGTTCCTAGTTGGATATATTTATTTACGAAATCTATGACAGCTGCATGTTGTAAAAGAAAATTTATCCCTAAAATGATATCTGAATTCAAGCCCTCTGTTACATGAGCTTCTACCTCATATTCCTGGCCTTCAATACTGAATATTTTCTTTAATTTTCCTTTCACTTTCATAGCAGAGTCATTTGCACACACCAAATTTACGTCAGATTCTTCAAGTTCACTGTTGCTATGTGGTATTTTTTCATTAATCAGCGTTAAATTACAACCAGTGTCTATGACACCTTCATATACATGGTTACATAACTGTATACTAACGTTGAGGTGGTTACCATTTATTTTACCTACCTTCAACTTTTTTGCTGATTTTACTTTTTCCTGTTTACATTCCGAACGTGCATATTTACGAGTATATTTACGTTCGTTGATGGTTATAATTTTTTCTATAGTCTTGGTCTTGTCTGTATTAAAATCTTTCAACAGAGTAAATTTATTGAAATGTACAATATTTCTAAAGTACTCTGTTTGTTTTCCATTCTGTAGATAAAATGTTGGTGTGTGATTCGGAACTGGGTGCCTACTTCCTCAATCTTCTTTATTCTTTATTTTCCTCTTACTTGGGTCCAAAAACCAACAATCATCAATTAAATGGCCTATTTTTTTACAATTTGTGCAGGTTTTGTTGGACTCATTTGTTTTTTCCTGGTCATTTTTCTGTTCAGTATTGGTTTCTGAATGCCAGCAGGTTTCCTTGAGATGGCCTGGTCTTTTGCAATTTGTACAAAATTTGCTTGATCTGTTTGGAGTTGGTCCTGTTCCACCATTATTTTGACCATTTCCCCAGTTTTGTTGTCCATTTTGAAATTGATTTTGCCATTGACCCCACTGATTTTGCGATCCTTGGAACTGATTTGGTGATCCTTGGAACTGATTTGGTAATCCTTGGAACTGGTTCCACTGTGGTTGGTAGGTATTGAATGGATTTTGAGAATACATGGGATTTTGCCAAAAATTAGGTGGTTGCCAAAAATTATTTTGTTTCCAGTTTTTTGATTTATTTTTTCTCCATTGGTCATTTTTTGATTCGTTTTGGTTTGATTTTTGTACAACTACTTGGTTCACTTTTTCAACTTTTTCTCCATCTGATTTACTGATTTTTTCTTTCAATTCAAAAATTGCCTGTTCCATTTTCGCTACCCTATCTTCCTCCTTGCTGGATTCGATTAATTGTAGATTATTTTCGTATTTTTCAATGTTGTGCTTTAATTTTTTCAAATCACTATTGTCAAATAAACCTATAGCAGAGATTATTTCTGGTCTTAGACCTTTCATTATATGTTTACAAACTCGTTTCATTTCCATTTTATCGTCTACTATAGCACAGTAATTCACAATGTCAGTAATATATTGCATTGCTGACTCATCTTTTTCTTGCTTCCTTCTCATTAACTTATTTTCAGTTAGGTCTATGTTTGCACTTTCATTGAATTCTTCTTTAAATCGTTTTTCTAATGTTTTCCAGTCTTTGACATCTTTTTCTATTTGATAATAAACTTGTAAGGCTAGGTATGTTAGGTATGCAGGAAAATATTGGAATTTTTTCTCATCATCCCATCCATTAATTTTGGCATATAATTCGTAATTTTTCATAAATGTAGTCACATCACTGTTGATTCCTGAGAATTTTTCAGGATGGAATGTAAGTGGTTTTATTATGGTTGTATTTGTGCCTGAACCTCCTATTGTCATTTTGAAAAAATCTAGTACTTCTGGGTCTTGTGGAGATGAAATCAATTTTTCATAAACTTCCTTGAAATATTTTGTTTTAAATTCAGTTCCTTCTTCAGCCTCTTCTTCACAAAATTTTCGTAATTTTGATCTGTATTTTTCAACTGTGGTTTCTCTTGGAATTTTTAATTCATCGAAATATTTGTCAAATTTTTCTTTTGGAACACCAATAATCCAACTTAGTTCCAGGTTTGCAATTTTTTCCAACTTTTGAGGAGATGAAGTAATTAAATTATCACTTGATATTTCTAATAGAAAATTACTAAAGTTACTTGAATCAATTTCTATACTAGAGGTTAGTTCACTTGAATCACTTTTAATATTAATTTCACTTTGGTTATTGATTGAATTTTCATTCATTTACCTTGATCATAGTATAGGTAGGTACACTTCGTTCTTGGTAGGTCCGTTCGAGCGCCAATTTGTTGTATGTCTCCCCATTCTCCGAAGTTGATGTCGACTATAACATCGACAACAGCATCTACAAAATTTTGATCTTGTATAAGGTGCACCGGGGCAAGTCAGAATGATTTTTCGCAATTTCAACTTTGACCAGCTGTTACTCCCCTTCTAATGAACCAATATGGATCAAATTTATTATGTAGGTTCCCATAAGGGTTCTTAACCTATGGTAAAAATTTGAGCGCGATTGACACAGTAGCTTTCGCTCAGTGGAATAAAATATAAACTGTCCTGACTTACCCCAATTGGGGGAAGTCAGAACAGGCTAAACTTTGCAGAGGCGTAGATCACAAACCGAGCGTCCTAGAAAAATTGCATAGGAACAAAATTGTAGAGAATTTAGTTCTCTTTGAGATTACTCCCATCAGATTTTCACTAGGACGCACGGTTCGTCCGCTATATGCGAAAAACTAAGAAATAGAAAGTTTGTATTTTAGACCAAATTCAAAATAAGTTCAAAACAACAACAAAATACAATTGAACCAAAGACATCTAAAATGAAACTGAATCGCGAAATTTTTATGCCGTGATGAAGTAGGGGTAGTACCCTCAAGTCACCTTTAGTGGCACTTCGCCAGATATAAACCTCTAGGCGCTAGAGCAAGTTTTCTAACTTACCCCAAATTCCAACTTCCCCCGGTGCACCTTAGTTACTTTTGTCGATCTAATAATTGTCATCAACTTTGGCATCGGCAAGACGACCTGAATTTTGATATCGATTATAGGGTCTACAAGAGTATCTACAAAATGTCGTCATCGAATAGATACTTCTGTAGATCTTGTAATCGACATCAATCATCTGGTTGATATTGATGAGGAAGTTGATGTCGATTACAAGATCTATAATTTTTTTTTTAGAAATTTCGAAGTGTTGCTGACTCATTTGTCAATGACAGAGTCGACAATACAACAAATAAGATGGACTGAATATTCTTTTAAGGCCTCTCCACTCAACAGCGGCAATGATCTAGTGGTTAGAGAATGTGACAGAAGTGAATGGCAACCTAGGTTCGATCCCTACCCAGGGCAACTTTTTTTCTTTCAAAAAAATTTTTTAGGGTAAAATACTTTTGAGAATAATTTTACTTGAATCAAAAAAAGAGTTTTGGGCCATTTCGCACATTTTTCAATCAAAATTTGCTTCTTTTAGACTCAAAAAAATGACACCAATGTCGAGACCTTGTCGAGACAAAAAATGAAGGGAGATCACAGTCGATTTTGATATCAACTTCTCGCTCGTCATTTATCGACATTGGTGTCAACAAATGTCGTGTCGACAAGTGACGGATTAGAGATCTCGTCTTTTCCATCGACTTTGACATAGCTTGTGCTACGCGGTTGTGAGCTTTTTTGCCTGCTGCCCAACAGGGTTCCCTGATTTTCCAGCAGGTTTCTTATTATTTTTGTTTTCTCGAGAAATTGTTTTTTTTTGCTTCTATGAAACTGGTTGAGCAACTATAGGTAGTGGTGATTACAGAGCTCAGGGTTGTAAAACTGGCCAGTGATGTATGAGCTACTTTGAAAGCAACGGGAAACTACTACGTGAAAGCTCAAAATAACGTCGATTCCCTAGAATAATAATCGCAGTGGCAATAGGTATTCGCCTCACCCTGTTAGGGTACCACAAAAATGTGATTTCTAATGTCCTGTAAAGGACAAGGAACCACGACGACGACGGGTTTCTAGTCCAAGGAAGTATAGCTTGATGAGAGGGCTGCCCACTGTGCCATCAAGCCAACTTTCCCAAAGTTTGGTTATAGTGCCGAATTCTCGCTTTTGTATAGGATCTGTGTCTAGCACTAGCAGTATTTATGACTCTTGAGTATCAGGGTTCACAATCTTTGCTGCTCTTCCTGTTGCTGCTTCAGGGATATTTTCCGATTGTTTTCTCCTCTCCCCCACTTCTGGAGACAGCTTGATGTTATAGCCCATTCAGGTTGCAGCTTTGATGCTGGGCACACGCCTAGGTGTTAGGTTTGGTCTTAGCCCCTCATCCTCAGCTTCCAGCCTGTCAAAGATGAGTTACCAGCCTCTGCGACCGGGATGCTCCAAACCTCTCTTAAGGTTTGTCTTCTCTACTCATAGGACTGGCAGTTGTAGCATAGATTGTACTTACCTCAATCTGGCCCAAGAGGTCTAAGACATGATCGATTTATTAAGGTAAAGTACCAGTTGTGGTTATACTTTTTTCAACATGCTCTGAGAAGGCCAAATTTCAACTTTTTTCAAATTTTTTTTATTTTGTTGTGTAGTGTGACTGTTGAACTACATAATACTTGGGAGGAAAAAAAAAATCAAGAATATTTCATTTCTTAGTAGAGAATCTCAAAAACTTCCAATTATCCGCTAACCGGGCCCCCTGGCCCGGTTGCGGACAAAGATTGCTCTAAATAGTACTAGATGAAATCAAAAATTCTCAAAAATATGCAGAGGTGGTTATTTCATCTTATTACTATCCAAAAACTTCCGCAGTTATGAAAAATTACATATTTGACTCACTTTTCTCCATTATTGAAATTTTCCTTCCAAAAAATTTTAAATTCTCAATTTTTATCATTTTGAAACTTCAATGCTTTTGTACATAGACTTCATGGGTGAATTTTCATGTTGTCATGAATGCAACGAAATGATTAAATGTTACAGAAAAAGATACATGCGATAATTTTTTTTTTTAGCCCATAGGAACGATTATCCACAACTGGGACCCCTATCCACAACTGGTACTTTACCTTAATCTGTTTGAGTAAATCTGTTCCAGTATTCCATAAATAATATGGACTAGTTCCAGTGTTCCAGTACGCGTTCCTTTGATTGCGTGATCTATTTTGTAATATAACAGTTCCAGTTACCAGATTGATTTTGTAATGAAGTAATGATGTATAGTGTATACTTGGGCCCAAAAGAAATTGTGCCTTAGACTGTGACCTGTGAGTCTGTATTGCAAATCTCATGTAATGAGTATCACTGATGGACCTTCCCTCGTCCATTTGTTGATCCCTTCCGAGGTGATGTGTATTTTTACACTCCTTTACAACACTCTGTGTTATCCCTTTCTCAATATTTTACCAGTTTTGTATAACTAACTAGAAGTAGATTATTTCAAGTGTACGTGTGATATTTACCAATAAACAGTGCATAAAAGAATAATCAAAAACGTTTTTATTTCTAAGGTATTTAAATATTTGTGTTAGTGTTTTGTAATTGTCTCTTTGCATCCGAAAAATAAGTACTGAGGCGGTAAGTCGCCGGGTAGTTGTGAAGCTATAGAAGCTATGAGAAGCTCAATTACCAGTATATGAGCTTATGTATATGGGTAATTAGCACTAGTGCAAAATATACCATTATAATCTGATGAAATAATACTCTTTAACTTTTAAACCATTCGGCACAAATCCCATAATCTGTTGTAAGAACCGTTTAAAAATCAATAAAAATTTCATAAAACAAAAAATTTACCGAAAAATAAGTGAAAAATTGTTCAAAAAATTTATTAAAAATATAATGAAAAACACTCCGAAAATCTTTCAATTCGCCTCATTCTTAAATAAACCCTTCAACTTGACGTTTTGACGAATTCAAACAATCGAAAAACCCGGCCTCATTTTCGCTTTCACCGCAATAGCCACACTTTTATAAACAAATTCATCCCTAAAACGCTCATTTCATCCGTTAAAGTAAATACACAAACCATTCCCTATCTACTGGTTTCGTTTTCCATACAGTTCGGTACGGTAAAGCAGCACATCAGATCTCGGGAGAATACAAATTTTCCATATTATATAGGTTCAAAGAGAAATTTTCCAGCATTTATTAAAAATTAATATTCTCGCCTTTACTCGCGGTATCGGTTCAATTTGAAACCGTATACTCGGTTCGTCTCCTCCACCTCGCCTCAGCTCCTATCGACTCGACAAACCATCTTATTTACTTGTAATCTAGTTCAGCAGCTTTTCTTATATAACGCTACACAAATCCGTATCTCTCTCCCTTATAGTACCCTTTTCCACGCTTTCTCTATAGTTAGGGTACGTACGTATTTTTCATCCAAAAAATTCCTCTATAATTTCGAGTACATACAAAGATACTATATAGAAAATACGCCGGCTAAATAGGGACAGGGGGGGGGAGATCGGAGACGATAAGGAGGCCATGTACACTAAAAATTATGCGTATATAAACACGCTGCGCGCGCATTTACGACCCCATTTCGGCTCGACTGAGCGAGTAAATTTTGTTAGCAATAAATTCGCATATATTCGACTCGTCAAAAATTCAACGCTTCTGTGCTCGTCTTGGGACTTGATAAAATACTCTTGTACGTTAGCGATGAGATGAAGAAAAATATCAAATTTTTGGCCCATGTTTTTCTCTGCCGCGTAAATTACTCAACTTGGGTCGTATACTGTGTGCGTATGTTGGACCCCGAGAGAGATTCTTTTCATACTTACGCGTATTAAATATTACGGCCATTGCAGTATTTTTCCGCCCAAATTAATTGCCTTAGTTTTAATGTAGTAGTACAAGCAGCATCCTACGTTAGAATTTATCTCGACGAGTAGGTACCTCTATAGTAGTAAATTAGCTCAGAGTTTCGAGTTTTCTTTTTCGCTTTTGTCCTTCCGTAGAACTGCACTCCCCACCTATTATTCGGACGAATTACAATTTTCGCCAAGTTTTTTCCAAGTTTTTTTCAAAGAGCGAGAAAAAAAAAGTTAATTAAACTTTTCAAGTAGAATGTTAATTCTATTGTTTAATATTTAATTTGGCGACGACGACGACGATGATGACGATGACGACAACGTGGTTTTTCTCGTTTAAAAATGAACGAACTTCTTCTTCGCGCTAATTTCTTCTTTTCGTATTTTTCTTCACTTTTGTATAGCGGTAACTTTTAGAGTGAGATTTTGAAAATTTTTTACATGCAAATCGAGAATCGAGTAAAGTGCTGGATATATTTTTTCAAAATTTTTAAAATTTCAGCTCGATTGTTTTTTTTTTTTTTGATGACAACACTGAAATAAACTCAATAGATGACATTGCAAATACCTTAGCTAGATCCTTTGCAAAAGCTTCTGCAACTGCCTCTTATAGCTCTGCTTTCCAAACACTAAAAACACAAATAGAATCCACCCCCTTAGACTTTTCATCTCAAAATCTAGAACCATACAACTCTCTTTTCTCTCTTGAAGAGCTAAATCATTGTCTAAACTACAACATTAAAGATTCATCCCCTGGACCTGATGAAATACACCCTCACATGTTAAAGTACCTTTCAGACACTGGAAAAGAAGATTTACTTCAGTTATATAACAAAATTTGGACTTCTGATTTCTTCCCAAAATTATGGAAAACTGCAACAATCATTCCAATATTAAAACCTGATAAAAGCCCAAATCTGGCATCTAGTTATCGCCCCATCTCCTTAACTTCAGTTCCTTGCAAAATACTCACTTGAAAAAATGGTTATTAAACCTCTTAATTGGTATATTAATTCCTCAAACTCTCTTAGCATTTATTAAAGTGGTTTCAGAAAGAAAAGATCTACCCTAGACCACCTCTTTAGTCTCCAAAAAGAAATTAGTTCGGCCTTCCAGAATAAAGAAAGTGTTCTTTCAGTCTTTTTTGATCTTGAAAAGGCATTTGATAAAGCCTGGCGTTATAAAATTCTCCAAAAATTACATTCCATTGGAATTAGAGGACATTTGGCTTACTTTATTCAGAATTTCTTAACAAACCGTACTTTTAGAGTGAGAGTTGACAATACATACTCAGAGTTTTTTGAAATTGAAAATGGAGTCCCCCAAGGTTCAGTTCTTAGCACAGTCTTATTTATACTTTTGATTGATGACATTTCCAATGTTGTTTCTAGACCCATTTCTCTGAGAATCTTTGCTGATGATATAAACATTTCCTTTCATTCAAATAATATTCAACTAGCTCTTCAAGTATAATCCAAGAAACCCTTGAAAAAATTGAATCATGGGCAGATTCAAACGGTCTAACCTTCTCTGAGTCAAAAACCCACTGTATACTTTTCACCAAAAAAAATAAGATTCCTCCAGATCTCATTCTCAACTTCAAAGGACACTCTTTAGAATTCAAAACCACAACTAAATTTCTTGGCTTAACTTTTGATAGAAAACTAAATTGGACTCCTCATTTTCTAAAAGTAAAATCAGATATCATGAAACGCCTAAATCTGTTGAAAATAATCAAAAACACCAAGGAGAATAAACCATCTCGCAAACTCCTACTTCACTTGTATAAATCTCTAATTCACAGTAAAATTGAGTATGGAAGCCCATGTTTTGCAAATATCTCAAATAAAACTTCAAATATCCTAAAAACAATTCAAAATTCAGCCCTAAGGATCTGTTTAGGAGCCCTCTATTCCTCTCCAATGGATAGCCTATATTGTGAAGCAGCAGAATTACCCCCAGATTTCAGAAGAACTCTCATAATAAACAAATTCATCTTAAATGCATCCACCAACCCTTCCCATCCACTCCAAAACTCAATTAACCCACCCAACCCCCAACATCTTGATCATATAGAAGAACCCATTTCTAATTTCATCACAATGTTGAATGATCTTCAAATCAATCCTAAAACTCTCATCCAAAAACCAATATTATACCCCCCTTGGCTTCTAAAACCTCCTCAAGTCAACCTACAGCTTATTAACTACCCAAAAAATAGCCACTCTCCATTAGTAATAAAACAGAACTATCTTGAACTCTTATCAGAATACAAAAAATTCAATCTTTGCTTTACAGATGTATCAAAAATACCAACACTTCACACAGGATACGCATACTCTATAAATGATAGAATTTCAAATTTTAAAATCCATAACTGTTCTTCAATCTACACTGCCAAACTCACAGCTATTTTCCACTGTCTCTGTGACATACTCACTTATGAATCAGAAAATAAGTCCTTCTTAATTCAAAGTGATTCCCTCAGCTCACTAACGTCTATCCAAAATCTTTTTTCCGATCACCTTCTAATTCAAAATATTCATAAAACTCTATTTGACTTACAAAATTCAAACTTCTTCATACAGTTTATGTATGTACCCAGCCACGTTGGAATCTTAGGAAATGAAATTGTAGATATTAATGCAAAATCTGCCACCATCCTTTCTCCCCTTATATTTATCACAGCTGACGACCTCAAATCTACCTTCACCCAAAGCACACTTAAGAAATGGCAAAACTTTTGGTCCCTCCAAACCACAAACAAGCTCTTTCAACATAAAAAATTAGTCCATCCTTGGAAAAACCTCTCCCACTTAAACAGACTTGAAGAAATCATTATAACCAGACTGAGAATTGGCCACACAAAAATCACACATAATCACCTCTATGAAAAGGCCCCAAAACCCACATGTCAATTCTGCCTGTCAGAACTTATATCTGTCCAACACTTACTATTTAACTGTACCTCCTTACATCAGCACAGACTGTCCCTACAAATAGATGAAAGATCCCTATTCATACCAGACGACCCTTCCGAAATTAAAAAATTCTTAGACCCAATTAAAAAACTTGACCTTACCAACTCGATTTAAATCTCATACGACGGGTGTAATAATCAAGTAATTACAAACACCCAAAATAAAAAATTTAAAAAAATTTAAAAAATAAAATATTGGAAAAACTGCAAGAAAATTCGGCTCAAACCGACATCCTCATTCCATATCAATTCGACCAGGGTTTCCAAGTCGAATCTTTCGATTTCTCTCAGATATTTTTCAACAACCCCCCCCCCCTTACATCACCCTAGCATTCAATACTTTCATTTGTGTGTTCAGTTCACGAAATGCTGCTGTTTGAGCAAGGTTTTGTGAAAATGCCGAATTCTGAAAATTCCAGAAATGTTGCCAAATACGACGGAAATGTTTTAAATTTCATGCTTGGTCGAAATTTCCTTATTTAACATCATAAGAAGGGTAAATTCCTATTTCTTTCTAAAAATGGGTACAAGGAGAGAATCGAGCTAGGCTCCGAAGTGGCCTGCTCTCGATCTAGTCATCTGAAATGGTACATTCGAATTTCGAACCCTCTGAGCACCTTGACATTTTTTTAAAGGATTCGGTTGATCTTCGTTCTTTCGCGAGAATTCGTTAAAATAATTCAACTGTTCTCTTTGAGAGCAGTTTAATTGGAAAATGAAAAATACTTTATATTTAGCATGACACCGTTTTATGTACTTACTACAGGGTGCTTAAAATATCAAGTATCTCTGTAGGGAATTTTTTTTCTCCTGAGATAAAAATTTAATCGACCTAGTAAACCATTTTCAAACATCTGAATGTCAGAAGAGGTAGATGGATTCTGCAATCTACACTAGAGCATGGTCTGTGTAGCCTTTATCAACATTCTACACCTATACCAATAGTATAGCATCACCTTAAAAATTCATAACTCGATTGCTCAAAAAATAAAGGCTAATCATCGATGACTGACGTCATTTACTCGAATGTGTACGATAAAAATGACGCTCGACAAATACGCTTGGACATTAATCGCAATAAATACCTTGAGAAGCCTACTTTCGGTTGTTTATACAGGCACATACCATCGAGTACCATCGGCCAGGTACGAAAATAACTCTTCATTTATTCAGTACATATTTACGACGAGTTATTTTTGGGTGCTGTGTATTCGCGTATTACGTAGGTAGGTAGGTAGGTACAGATAGTATCAAAAGACCTGCAAACATCGTATTTTTTTCGTCATCGTTGTCGTTGGATTTGTACACGTATAATGAAGTTTACTATTTACTCGTAGAAAATGATAATACGTAATTGTCGATGGTCATTCCGTTATTAATTCAGCCAAAAGAATCCGATTTTTCAAGTCAAGTTTTTGGATTTTTCTCAATTTTTTTTACAAGATATACCCACTTGGCAAATAAGAGAAAAACACCATGGATGATTAATTTTCGTGACATCTCGCGGTGCCCAACTTCCGGAGGGTATAACTGTAACTATTGATTCTACATATTTCGAAGCATTCTGTTTTTGAGACCTCAAAAAGGAAGGAAAGCCCCTGCCCCCCTACTTCTAGTCAAAGTTTGAAAACCAAGTGAAGAGTGTGACACATTAAATGAGATGTTTTTAAAGGTGTTGAACACGAATTATGATCTCGGTTTTTCGATTGGGCCCTATATAAATCCCTTCCCCCTCGCACCTCCTCAATTGGGTTAAAATTCAAATAAATACTCGTATACTAGGGTGGGCCGACTTTGAGTTTTTTTTTGGAAATTTGGTGAGGGGGTGCTAAAAAATTGTGGGGAGACCTCAAAAGACTGTAGGAAAAATTTAGTGCCCCAGACTTCACCCAGCACTTTGCAACCAGGGTTCAAAATTTTGATATTTTCAAAAAAATCAATATTTTTTGATTTTTTTTATGGTTATTGGTCCAATTATGCCAATTGAGTAGTAAAAAGCCATTTTCAATCGGTTTTTTCACTTTATTGGCGATTTTATCTCATCGCTTTTAAAGTAGGCAAAAACAGCTATTTTCAAGATATTTCGCGATTCGTTTTGATTTTTACAAATTTGTTATTCATTTGAAGTCTAGGATGCCTTTTGTCACTATATAGCTTGAAATGACCCCTCCCCTACCTACCTCCACCTCCAGAGATTCTCAATTAGTGCATAATTTTGTTCTAACATAGAATTTTCCATCCTCCGAATCGACTTTGTGGGATAATTTCGAGCCATTTCAACTTCTGAAGCCTCCAGTGAATTTTTGAATTTTTTAATCTTCGAAAAAAACACGATTAAAATCTGAATCTGAATGGGTAGAAATGAGACAAGACATTTATTTTTAAAGTGCTTACAACACAATAGATAATATTTTGGTTTTAAAAGCACTTAAACTATTTTTTGAAAAATTAAACTAGATGGAGTAAATTATCATTTTTGATTAATTTAATAATAGTACATATTAAAATTTAATTTATTATCAATGAATTTGTTTAAATCATCTTTTAGATTTTGAAGGTTTAAAAAGGTGCAAACAATCAAGTGGTTGTTACATATCTAAAATTACGTTACAATATTACATAAGTACAACATAAATTTACGAAAATACATATCAACCTATAATCTATAAATAGCCACGAAATTGGTAATGAGAGTTTACACCTTCCGAATTTTGTTATCATCATTATTATGACAATTTTTCCAAAATGAAAAATACCCCCCCCCCCTTTAGAGACTCTACAATTATTCAAAATCACCATCAATCGATTCAGGACGTTGAAAATGAAGCATAGGTACGCCAAATTTCAGTCTTCCTATCTGAAGTACCTCGATTTAATCAAATGATCGATGCATTCGATTTTCAAAGTGAAAAGATACTTTTGAATAATATACTCTGTTCAGAATCCAAGTAATGTAATTTCTGAAGATATTTTGGTGTTTCTTTTTGATTTTTCGTCAGTTTTATTGTGCTATTTCAGGTATGTACCATCAGAAATTCTATTTTAGATTTGTTCCCATTAGCTTTAAATACCCCTGCAAACATCTTCTTTAACAATATTCTGATTAAATTTTCGATTTTCTTCTCTCTTTACAGGTTAGTAGATGTTTTTTCTATCGAAATTGTGCGCTAATTGAGAATCTCTGCATGTGGAGGGAGGTAGGGGAGGGGCCATTTCAAGCTATATAGTGACAAAAGGCATCCTAGACTTCAAATGAATAACAAATTTGTAAAAATCAAAACGAATCGCGAAATATCTTGAAAATAGCTGTTTTTGCCTACTTTAAAAGCGAGATAAAATCGCCAATAAACTGAAAAACCCGATTAAGAATGGCTTTTTACTACTCAATAGGCATAATTGGACCAAATAACCATAAAAAAAAATCAAAAAATATATTTAAAAAAAAATCAATGAAAATTTCAAAATTTTGAACCCCGGTTGCAAAGTGCTGGGTGAAGTCTGGAGCCCCAAATTTTTCCTACAGTCTTTTGGGGTCTCCCCACAACTTTTTAGCACCCCCCCTCTCACCAAATTTCCAAAAAAGTCAAAGTGGGGCCACCCTATCGTATATTTGTCCATAATGCGATACGTCGATCGCTATGTTTCTAAAGATGTGAACGCAAATCTGACTTTTCCTTTTCGATTAGACCTCCTTGAGGCTTCCTTGAGGCCACCTTCGGCCTAATTTCATGACCTAATCCGATCAAACTATGGAAAAATCATTCAACCAAGCATGTCTTTACATCAAACGTTACGTTTTAAAGGCCATGAAACATGAAAATAACCTCTATTGTTCAATTTGATCAAGCACGTGAGCCCCCATCCGCAAAAATCTTGTGAATTTTATGAGAAAATGTCTACTTTTACATTTTACTCTCCCCCCCAAGACAAAATAAAAGTCAATGTGAACTTTTTTTTGAAAATTTCTGATTTTGTGTAAAAAAATGTCCAAATAACTCCTACATAATATGTATGTAGTAAAATAAATCCTCCAAAGAACGTGAGTCTCTCAATTTAGGAGGCTAGACCGGCAGACAGACAGCCTTGAGAAGCCAGACAAAGGGGTCAATGACTTTAAAAAGCCAGACAGACGTATAGATATGCGAAAGGTCAACGACCTTACGATGCCAGACAGGTAAACAGACAGCGCCTTAAGTTTACAGATAGACAGTTTAATGACCTCACCTCATAAACGCCAGGCAGGCATACAAACGACCTTTAGAAGCCAAACAGATGGGTCATTGACCTTAATAGGCCAAACAGGAAGACAGACGGCCTTCAGAAGCTAGACGGACGGGTCAATGACCTTGAACGGACGAACATATCACATTGGAAAGTCATATTACGGGTCAATGACTCAGGAAGCCAGGCGTACGACCTCGAAAAGCAAAACAGACGGGTCAATGATCTTAAGAAGTCAGACAGGAAGGCAGACGGTCTTCAGAAAGTAGACGAACGGGTCAATGACCTGGAGTGGCCAGAAAGGCACACATACGACCTTGAGACGCCAGACGGACGGGTCAATGACCTTAAACGGACAAACATGCTATATTAGAAAGTCATATCAACAGGTCAATGGCTTTAGGAAGCCAGGCGTACGACCTTGAAAAGCAAAACAGAGGGGTTAATGATCATAAGAGGTCAAACAGGAAGACAGACGGCCTTGAGAAGGTAGACGGACGGGTCAATGACCTTAGAGGCCAGAAAGGAAGACAGATAAGCGATAGACAACTTTCAGAAGTCAGCAAAAAATTTACAGGTTTCAATCTAAGTAAGTATGTACTTTTTGTTGTTGATAATTTCAGTTTTTTAAGGAACTGAAGAGGCATACAAAATATTTGTGTGGAGGACCACGAGGAGGGTGTTTTTTTTAATGGGGTCATTTTAAAGAATTCTAATTCTACACAAAAGATGGGAAATTTTCAGAAACTTTTTAGTGATTTTGGTCAAAAATTCTTACGAATTGTATGGACCTATCCAAAGTTGACAAAGTTGGAAAAAATCAAAAATTTAAACCGTATAAATTCTTTTTGAAAATTGCTGAATATTTCATCAGATTTCTTAATGAATAACCCCCACTTCCTTTTCATTAAAATATCCGGATGTTAGAACCTCAGTCCATTAAACCACTTCTTACAGAAGCCTTCATAGCCGAGAAAAATTTTCAAAATGAAATATGGGTGGTAAAATTCTCTTTAAAAATCGAAATCAGTCTTCTACTGTAAATGATTCATTTCTTAGGAAAAAATGATGATCCCCTTGTACAGTCCTCATCCCCCTGCCCCTCGCCCTAAAAATTGAAAAAATTAAAAATTAATCTATGCATTTTTTTGAAAATTTTTCGTTTCTGGTCAAAATCCTTGTAAATAACTCTCTTTAATGAAAGTTTTTCAAAATAAAAAAAAAAATGAAGTGCCTTTTTTAGTGAAAATGGGCCAAATCCCAGAATAAGAATGTAAAAACTTTAAAATTTCAACTTTTCCTATTTTTCCAATTTTTATTATTTTCTGCTAAAGGAGACTCAAGTTCGTGCCCTTCACCCTTCCCTTCCCTTCCCCTCCACCCCCAAAAAATTGAATACGTTTTTTGGTGGCTCAAGTTCCACTTTTTCATTGTGTGAGTGAGGGGGGGACTAAAAACTATTAAACAGAGTTTTCAAAAACGTAAAATATTGGATTTTTAGCTATTTTTTCTCAACTTCTGAATGACCACAATTTTCAGTTTTTTTTTCTTCATAAAAATCTATAATTTTGGGAGCGGGGGGGGGGGGGTGTTCACAGCTAAAGACAAGAGAAACTCTGATACACATCTGTTAATAAATTTATTCAAAATATTTGTAATTACTGTTGAGTATAAAATTGATAGGTATAGAAAAGGGGGAGGGGGTGAGAATTAACAAAACACGACTGGAATCAGCTCTTAGATATTTTTCATATTGAATGTGCTTGAAAACGAATGAAAAAATCTTTCAAAAAGGTACTTTTCATTAAAAAATTTGAAAAAAATATATCAAAAACGCCATGGCTTGAGGTCAACATTTTGGCGAAAAAGTCTAACCTGCAACACCTTTAGATTCGGGGTAGTAACAATTTTAAATTTTTTGAAGCTTTTTGGCAAGAAGTGAAAAAAATTGAAAAGGGAGAGGACAGGGGACGAAATTTTTTGGATTTTAAATTCTATTTACTTTTTGAATATTTCCAATCCAAAGTGGTCGGACCGGAAATCATTTATCATGGAAAATTCCAAATCCAACCGGAAACTTCTCGTGATCATTTCAAAATGAAAATAATCAACTTTTACACTCCTAAAAATTCATCCAACCGCTAAAATATAATTGAACCCCTTCACTAGAAGAGGAGTCCTTCGTGAGCTAACGATAAAACGCCTCTCCGGCAATAAAAAGGTCAAAAACCTCATTCCCCTTCCCTAGATCCACCTCACATGAGGTAAATTACCAAAATACGTAAAACAACGCTACCTAGTAATTACTCCTGAAGTAATAACAACCAAATGTACCATGTACCTTGCCATATAACACAGTAGCGAGAAAATTTCAAAAATTCATTCGAGTAACGCGTTAAAATATTAACGAAACCGTCTCTCGAAAACTCGTACACTTACAGGAAGGTAGGGTAAATGTAAATACCCATACCAACCACCTACATCTACTCGCTGGTGGAAAAACAATTGTAAAACCAAGTACAAGTAAACTCCATCAAAAGAGAGCGACGAGAGAGGTTGAGAAAAACAGAAAACAGAAAACAAAAAACAAAACAATAATAATAGCAGAATGCTTAAAACATACGGGTAACGGTGCAGCATTTTCCCACGATACATAGTAATAAGAATTGCTACAGCAGCGCGAATATCGATGAACTTTTCTCTACTCTCGCTGTGGATAGTGTTTTTCTCTCGACGACGACGGAAAATGCTGAAAATCCAGTACAATATTTTCTAGGTGCGTGCGTCGCGCGCATTCGCAGATTCTCAATTTCATTGATCACCGTGTTCGTTTCTCAGTTTCAGTGTACGAATATTTTCAATTATTCAGGTGAAAAAAAAAAGAAAGAAATCAAATCGTGCTCGAATGGATACGTTGTTAACGAATCGTCGTAATAAATATCGAACCAGGAATAAAATTTCGGGTAAGTTTCCATAATACGATTTTTACGATCGTTTTTTTGTATCATTTAACGACACGTCTTATGTACTTTTGTTCTTAATAGTGATAAGTTCGCGACGCTGGAAGGAGACTGGCAGCAAATAGTACAAATAAGGTAATGATAGGAGTGAATCTAGTCAGCCATGAGATCGGTAGCGTTTCCAGTATGTTTATTCCTGAACGTGATGCTGTTCGGTATGTGTGGCTACATGTACCTGCTTTGGCTGCAATATTGGCATCGTTTGTGGAATCAAAAACAGCAAGATCAGCAAGTCGAATACGATATGAGTGATTTTAGACGAAACGAGGTGGTGGTCGAGTATTTCGACGATCCTTCCATTCCGGCTATAGCTCATCATAAGTCTAAGAGAAGTGGCGGCGGCGAAGATAAGAAATCACCTTTGGCGTTTTTGCATCGTGATGCGTATTCTGGCGAGATTACATCGACGAGGTAAGTGTAAGTAGCATTTTCCAAGATGGAAGTGTTAACGAGTAAACAAAAGAAGCAGAGTATGAAATTAGAGCAGAAAATTTCAGCAAAGGGTCTGTTCTGTGATAGCCACAATTTACCATTATGATGCAAAATCCAGGGAAACCCCATTAAGTGAATTTTATACCCGGTGGAGTTATTTTTAATAGGAAATGTGCGTGTGGAATGAATACACCCACAACCTAATTCAATATTGCATATTCTCCAAAATGAATCTTCTGGGAATATTCGTAATCTTTGAAACTCAAACACATATTAAATTGAAGCTTTCGTTGTATGTATTATTTGTTGGATTTTCAAAAAAAAAATGATGATAATAATAATAATGAACGAATAAAAATTGTAGCGAGGTAACAAAAGCAACCTGAGAGTCGTTCTAATATTTTGCTCGGGAAAAAAATTGCAAACTCATTAAAAAGTATAGAAACTTCATGAAAAAGAAATCATCATTTTTCGAAAACGTAGCCCAGCAAAACTTGAAATCATATTTTTTATTTTAAAAAGAGAGCAAACGATGATCCCTTTGAATTTAGGCATAAAAAAGAAACAGTTTTTAGTATTTGGTTTTTTTTTTTTTTTTTTGAAAACATCAGAAAAATATTCTACAGGAAGGAGGAAAAATTACTCTGATTCCTCTTGTCTTGAGTGAAACTAATGCTCATGTTCAGCCCATTCCGATGCATAAAATTTTTTAATTTTTAGAAATTAGAAAATCAAAGTCAGAAAACAATTTTTGAATTTTTTATTGACTTTTCGAGCAGAAAAATTAGGAGAAAAATTTACATGATTCGTCAAGTCTTGCACTTTTTCAAATTTGGGAGGGGAGGGGAGGCGGTGGAAGGGAAAAGGAGATGCCAAGGAATTGAATTTGAAAGATAAATTTTAATATTGCAATTGAATGGTGCTTTTCAAGAAGGTCCTATCGACCGATAGGACCTTTTTGAGGAGTTCATGAAATTTGAATCTCTGACGTTTTCTACACAAGATGGTGCAAACCGCAGCGCTCCATGTGGTGTTGTTCACAAACAGCAGCTATATGAAGTTGGCTAGGAAACGCAACTGGAAAATGAGCGCATTACCTTCTTCTCCGAAACGGTTGATCACAACTATACCAGAAGGCACTCTTGAGTAGTAATTTTCAACGCAGAATTCAAATTTTGAGTCAATTTTGCCTCTCGACCCCAAGGGGGGGTGGTACCAAATGAAAATTTGGGGAAAATGTGAAAAAATCGAGTATAGTGTCGAAATCTTGATACTTTGGGTTAAAAACAACGATTTTTGAGTCAATTTACCTCGTAGCCCCCCAGGGGGGGTGGTATCAAATAAAAATGCGAAAAAATCGAGTATAGTGTCGAAATCTTGGTATATTTGGGCTGAAAACCCGATTTTCGAGCCAATTTTGTCCTTCGCACGCCAGGGAGGAAGGGGGTGGTACCAAATCGAAATTTGGGGAAAACAGTGAAAAAATCGAGTGCGCACTCACACATGCATGGCTAAAGTATGAGATGATACAGATTTTCGCAGGTTTCCGCAGGTAAATCGATCGCAGTTGTTTTACATACACTAAAATGCATAATTTTTCATATTCGTCGTTTTGGGGAATGCTGGCGGAAGAAACTTCTGCCCTACAGTATTAAAGATATTACATTAAAGTACTCAATTTTTTCACTTTTATCCTAAATTTTGATTAGGTACCACACCCCTCCCCCCGGAAGCCGAGGGACAAAACTGACTCGAAAATCGGGTTTTCAGCCCAAATGTACCAAGATTTCGACACTATACTCGATTTTTTCGCATTTTTATTTGGTACCACCCCCCCCCTGGGGGGCTACGAGGGAAATTGACTCAAAAATCGTTGTTTTTAACCCAATGTATCAAGATTTCGACACTATACTCGATTTTTTCACATTTTCCCCAAATTTTCATTTGGTACCACCCCCCTGGGGGGCTACGAGGGAAATTGACTCAAAAATCGTGGTTTTTAACTCAAAGTATCAAGATTTTGACACTATACTCGATTTTTTCACATTTTCCCCAAATTTTCATTTGGTACCACCCCCCCTGGGGGTCGAGGGGCAAAATTGACTCAAAATTTGAATTCTGCGTTGAAAATTACTACTCAAGAGTGACTATTTCATGTTTTTGGTGGGTTTGAGAAGGAATAAAATCGATTTTTAGGTGAATAACCGCAAGAAGGTCCTGTCGTTTCAAGAAGGTCCTATCGAGGTCTCTTTTGTAAAGCGCTCCCATGGAAATGTTGGTGGTGGAAAAAAAATTACTACGCAGGAAATAAATAGTGGAAAGATGCTTCTATTCAACAAAAAAAACCGGAGCTCGCTATATCATTTTAAACCAAAATGGCAAAACACTGAAATATAAAAATACGTTTTTCTCAAAACCAGTTTTTTGTCGATAGGACCTTCTTGAAAAGCACCATTCAATTCAGCGACCTCAAATCAGTGTTTTTTTTTCTTCAAAATTGAATGACTAGAGAGACAATGGTGGAGGGAGGGAGGTGAGTGGTTCGTATCCAAAAACTATGTAAATGCTCAAAATCAGAATTCTCGAAAGCAAAAAATAAACAATTTATAACTCATAATTTTACAAAATTTCGAAAAATTAACCATGTTTTCTGAATATTAGTTGCAAGGGGGAGGGGGAAGAGGAGGGTAAATCGAAAACATTGAGCTGTGATTTTCGAATCAAATGCCTCTTAATCAATAATAATTTACTTCAACTTCTTTTTTGATAAAAAAAAAAATGTTATCAAAATTTGCTGTCCTTGAGACCCCTTATGAAGAAGGTTGCGGGGGAGGGGGGAGGACGTGATAGAAAAATTGGGGTCATCATCCACAAAAAGCTCTCAAGCCTCAAACAATTCTAGTCGGGGGGGCCACATAAGGACCACTAGCACGCCCTGCAGGGGGAGTCCTAAGGAACATTTCTAGCCCTTGTCCTAAAAAAAAAAGTGGCCCTACTTACAAAATGGCGGCCATTTTGATTCACAGGTCAGCCGAAATCGCAGATTTTGCATTCCAACATAAGACTAGCCTTAACATTTTTTAAACCGTACAAAGGTAGATCGAAAGAGCTGGTGAAAATTTATCATCTTACAAAATTTCAAGTGCTTAAGCGCCTTTTTCGATTTTTGGCGAATTTTTGAAAATCAAATTTAGGCCAAAACTGAGAGAAAAAATCAAAATCTTACCAAATTGACCTAGAAAGCTGAAATTTGAGATATACCCTATTTTCGACCAGCCAAATCGATTGGAAACTGTTTCAAACTGTTTTGAGCAGTTCTGGAGCCTCCAGCAGATTTTTGAAACTCGAAATTCACACAAAATTTCATCAAATGGAGTTGGAAACCCGAAATGAATTCTGCAAACTAATTTCAATACACTATGAAGTCCACTGCAGATGAATTTCAAGTCGTTTTGGAGCCTCCAGCGATTTTTTGAAACTTACTGGAGCCTCCAGTAGACTTTTGAAACTTTAAATTTCTCCAACATTTCTTCAAATGGGGTTAGCAAGCCGGAAATTTACTCTGCAAACTAATTTCAATTCAATAATATGAAGTCGACTGCATGGTGGTTTCAAGTGGTTTAGAAGCTTCCAGCTACTTCTTGAATGTTCAACTTTCCTAAAAACGCCATGAAATCTTACTAAAAGTCACTGGAGGTTCCAAAATTACTTGAACCGAACTAAAGTCGTCTTCAAAGGGTGTTAAAATTAGTTTGCAGAATTAATTTTGGCTTTCCAACTCTTTTGATGAAATTTTGTGAGAATTTCGAGTTTCAAAAATCTGCTGGAGGCTCCAGAACTGCTTAAAACGGGTTGAAACAGTTTCCAATCGATTCGCCACGTAGAAAGTAGGGTATATCCCAAATTTCAGCTTTCTAGGTCAATTTGGTAAAATTTTGATTTTGTCTCACATTTTGGCCACAATTTGATTATTGAAAATTCACCAAAAATCGAAAAAGGCACTTTAGTACTTGAAATTTTGACAGGTGATGAATTTTTGCCTGCTCTTTCGATCTACCTTTGTACGGTTTAAAAAATTTTGTGCTAGTCCCATGTTGGATCGCAAAATCTGCGATTTCGGATGGCCACCATTTTGTAAGTAGGGCCATTTTTTTTTTGAGGACAAGGGCTAGAAATATTCCTTAGGACTCCCCCTTTAAGAAAAAAGTTACCCGGAGGATCGGCAGGGGGTGCTAGTGATCCTTATGCGGGCCCCCCGACTGACTATTCGCCAGACATAAATATCACGGAAAATTGACTACAGTTTGAATATTGGTTATAGGGAGGGGGAGGGGGGGGGGAAGACAGCAAAAATGAATGAAATATTTGAAGTCGGCGCCTCTGAATCAGAAGCTAATAATATGCTACTTCATTCTTGAATTTTTAAAAATTATTATGTACTTGAATTTTTTTAAAATCGAAATTGGGAGCCCAGGTGCCTTCAGGAGTGTTTTTTTGGTGGATGGGGGGGGGGAGCAAATTGAAAAAATAAGCAGATATTCAAACTAGGTGTCTCTAAATTGGGAGAGTAATTTGTAAGTAGACCAAATATTCATCAAGGTTGAAAGCTTCTGAGCTGGGAGGAGGGGAAATGGAGGGGGGAGGGGCTCGTTTTAAAAAAATAAGTGGAATTTCAAACTCAGGTATTCTCAAAATTGCACGAAAAATTATTTGTCACACGTTTTTGATTGCATTTGAGAAATGTTGAGAGCCCCCCTCCCCCCTTTCCCACTATCAGAATGCAAATGTAGAGATCTCATTTTTCAGACGATTTTTTTTTTTTTAATAAAGAGGAGTAAAAAATTGATCTTTGCTGCGATTTCTTCAGATTTCTATACAACAGCCTTTTAAAATTTACATTTGAACCATTCAAATCTTTAAAATTACAAATTTTGAATCAAATTTATGATTTATCCTTTTACATTTTCTCAAAGTTCATCTAGTTTTGAAATATCATGGTTTTGCAATAAATTGCAAATATGTGAAATCACGGGACTCTTCCTTTCTCTTTCAACCCCCTAAAAAATGAGGGTAGTTTAGATTTAGACTATCGAAGGGAAACTTGTATGAAAACAAAGTCCAACTAAGGAGGTATTCCAGTCGATAGCAAATTTTTTGAAGCAGGCTAAGCTAAAATCTAAAGAACATGCGAAAATACATTTCCCGCCAAAATTTCATCCCTCCAAAGGCGTTTTTTGACATCTGGTGAATTTTTAAAAATCAAAGGGTTAAAAATGCAAAAATATGAAAATTTTACCAAAGAGACATGGAAAGTTGAAATCCCGTATGATATTTTCGACCCCTACTGCCTTAATCAATTGGAGACGGTTTCGAACTATTTTGAGCCGTTCTGGAGCCTCCAGCAAATTTTAAAAAACTAAAATTCACACAAAATTTTACTTAATGTAATTAGAAAGCCAAAATTTACTTCGAACCCCAATTTCCAACATTCTGAGTCGATTGAAGATGTACAGTTTCAAGTCGTTCTGGAGCTTCCAGCCAAGTGCCACAAAAATTGTCGAAAATTTTTAACGCGATTGGTGCCGGTTAGTGGCTTCAAAATTGAAAATAAGCCACCGAAGGTTCCGAAATAGCTTGAAGCCCCCTCCAATCGGCTCAAATATGCTGAAATTAGAGTAATAATGTAAATTTTAGCTTTTCAACTTCACTGAGAAGAACATTGTGGAAATTTCAACTTTCAAAAATATGCTGGAGGCTCCAGAATGGTTTGAAACCATCTGCAATCGACTTGGCGAGTCGAAAATATGGCACAAACCAGATTTTCCTAGGTCAATTTGGTAAAATTCGGAATTTTTTCCCCATTTTGGCGTAATTTTCAAAAATTTACTAAAAATCAAAAAATGCACTTCAACACCTGAAATTTTAATTAAAGGTGTATTTTTACATGCTCTTTGGATTCAGCTTTGCCCGGTTCAAAAAAAAAGGCAACTGGAAAAAAACATTTTGTTTCAAAAATTGCACAAAAAACACCAAAATAAAAAAATTTCAACTTGACGTAAAACTAACGAATTATCATTCACAGATTACTGATGCTAAAAACAAAAACAGTAGCCAAGCTGCGTCAAACGGTGGTGGACGAAAGTAACAACATGAACATGGACCAAGTCAACCCTTACGGTGTCCAGCCTAGAAACACCCGAATTCTAAACGACAACATAGTATGCGACCTGAGAGAAAAACTGGAATACGTCAAGACGTTGAAGAAATCAGACATAGAAGGATCCAGTGCCCAAGATGCCATACCAGACACCGATTTATTCAGCGATCAAAATTACTACAATAATTGCGCAGTTGTTAGCAGCGCTGGTTCTTTGTACCATTCCAACATGGGTGATTTTATAGGTGAGTAGGAAAGCCAACTAAATTACAATTCGATCGCTCGTGAAAGCAATTAGAAATCTAGGTACCTATATCGATACAAACTTATTTCAAACTAAACACGTGGCAGGTTCAATAAGCAGCGAGTTATCGTGGGTTCGATTAATTACTTCATTATTAATTCATTTTTCAGCGTAATGTCCCTTCGGGAGGTCACTCACGTTCCATTTATAACCTTCCGTGAAATCTTTTCCCATACACTGGCTTTATTGCAACGTGGACGGGTAATTATTGAAAACAAAATCGCACAAAGTTTCACTCGTTAGAGTAGGTTTAATAACCCTGATTACGCAATCAGTTCTAAAACAAGGGAAAATACATTAAAAATACACGTCTGGGGAAACGAAAAGAGGTCGTTCGAGTCTGCATGAATATCACATAAGGCTAGTTTCATTTCCGAAAGAGACTAGAAATCGAAATTACATATTAAAGGAGTAATAATACAAATGGGAAATCTTTCAATTTCTTGGGTGCTTTTTTTTTGCAGATAGCCACGATCTCGTGTTACGTTTCAATAACGCACCAACCAAAGGCTACGAAACAGATGTGGGAAGTAAAACGACGATTAGAATACTCAATTCTCAAATATTAGCTAAATCGGAGTTTCATTTTTCAACTTCGCCATTGTACAGGAATATTAGTCTATTGGTATGGGATCCTTCTAACTACTCTTCTACATTACAACAGGTGAGCATTCTTCTCGAATTAATTTTTCTGTATTAAGTATTTTCAATTCGATTGTGGTTTGAAAACTCGAAAATATTTTCATTTTAGTGGTGGAACGATCCGGAACACAATTTCATCGAACCTTACGTACAATTCAGAAGGCAAAACGCACGTAGCAACTTTCACATCCTAGATCCTTCGGTTTTATGGTTACTTTGGGATTTCATACAGGGACACACGATGTCAAAAATTCGACCGAATCCGCCATCTTCCGGATTTCTAGGTATGTATACTTGTCTCAGAAGCCAACATTTCTGTCGAACCGAGAAAAAAATACGAAAAAAAAATTATAATAAATAATTATATTCAAAATATCAACAAAATTGATTCCTGATTCCCATAATGATAGAATGATTTGTATTCTCCTCGATGGAAGACGATTTTATGGGCACCCGATTAATCACGAAGTCCTGTCTGCTTCCAGGTATCGCTTTATTGCTCCCATATTGCGCCACAATCAACGTAATAGAATATGTACCGACTCAACGTGCGGTTCAAAGATGTCATTATTATTCTCCAAAGACGGACGCTTTATGTACGTATGGCGTATGGCACCCTTTAGCTGCTGAGAAGCTCATAGCTTTGGAAATGAACACAGCTCCAGACAATATCGTCTTTAATGACGGGTACATATCTATACCTGGTTACAATAAAGTTATTTGTTAGTTTAATATCGTTGTAGTTGGTTGTTTTTTAATTTTAAAATATTGTAATAAAATACGTTAAGTTTTGAATTCTTTTTTTTTGTTTTTTTTTTAGAAATTTTTTTTTATAAGATGAAAGAAACACACATCGAAATTAAAACTACGCAAGCTTCAAAATCGACACCCATCGTCCATCGTTCAATATTTGGATTTTAGGACAGTTCAAAAACAAACAAAAAATGAAATGAACTCGTCGTTTTTTCGACATTTTTGAGACACCAGTGAACTTTTAGAAAGAATTTTCAAGACCAACAAAACAATATTTCACTAAAAACCTAGTCAATTTTTCTCAGCCAACACAAAAACGAATTTGAGAAGATCGATCACTCCTTGTGATTGAAATCAAAAATTAAAAAAATCGATTCTAGAAATATAATTTTACTAGAATCAGAAACAAATCGATTTTTAGGGTTTGAGTAATCGATTTTCGATCATGATCAGTTTTCGATCGAAAAGTCATACTTTAGAGTCTAAGTAAATTGATTTTTCATTTTAAACAAGATCGATCATATTGGATCAAAAATTGCAAATAGATCGATTTTGGAATTCGATTAATCGATTTTTGATCAAGGGACTTCCATTGTGAAGAGGACATTTTTTACTCTCTTTTCAACAATTAAACAAATTTTCAAAATGAATAATCTAACCTTAAAAATCGATCAATCTAACCCTAAAAATCGATCAGTCGAACCCTAAAAATCGATTTATTGGCAATTTTGGATCCCGCACAATCGATCATGTTAGATAAAAGAAAAACCAAGTTTTAGCCTTGAAGAACGACTCATCAAAAATCGATTACAATCTAAAATCGAATCATCGATATCCAAAAATCGACTTATTCGCAATTTTTGATCACATTATTCGATCATGTTCGAAATAAAAAATCAGTTTTATCATTATTAAAAAGTATTTTTTGATCAAAAACCAATCATGAACAAAAATCGATTAATCGAACCCCAAAAATCGATTTTTTTGGCAATTTTGGATGCCATATCATCGACTATGTTGAAAATGAAAAATCAAGTTTTAGCTTTAAAAGAACGATTTTCAGAACAAAAATCGATCACGATCGAAAATCGAATCATCGAACCCCAAAAATCGACTTATTTGCGATTTTCGATCTATAATATAATCATGTTTGAATAAAATGAAAAATCGGTTTATTAGCCTTAAAAAAAAGCTACTTTCAAATCAATAATCGATCAATCGTCATTATTAAAAAGTATTTTTTGATCAAAAACCAATCATGAACAAAAATCGATTAATCGAACCCCAAAAATCGATTTTTTTTGGCAATTTTGGATGCCATATAATCGACTATGTTGAAAATGAAAAATCAAGTTTCAGCTTTAAAAGAACGATTTTCAGAACAAAAATCGATCACGATCGAAAATCGAATCATCGAACCCCAAAAATCGACTTATTTGCGATTTTCGATCTATAACATGTCATGTTTGAATAAAATGAAAAATCAGTTTATTAGCCTTAAAAAAACAACTTTCAAATCGATAATCGATCAATCGAACTCCTAAAATCGATTTATTCGAGATCTTCGACCTCATATGTTCGATCTTCTCTAAAGTGAAAAATGAACTTTTATTTATTCGAAAGTCCGTCTCTCGATCAAAAATTGGTCATAATCGAAAATCGATTTATCGAACGCCAAAAAATCGATCATTTTATCGATTATATTCAAATTTATCAAATGTTTTTCACTGTTTCGTTTCATTTTACTTTTTATTTGGCAAAAATTGACAAATATCACATTTTTCCTCCCAAAAAGCAATCTTTTGAAAATCGATTTTTCAATTTTCAATTTTGATCGTGAAAATTGATCGATTTTTTTCAAATTCTTCGCCATTTTTGTTTAGAATTTTTTTTGCCAAAATTTCATATTCTTTTTCAAAAATTGATGTGTTCGATCGAGCGATTTTTCATTATCGATTTTGATTTTAAGGAGACATCAATTCTTTCCAAAATGATCAGTTCATAATTTCGATCAAAATTTTAAAAAAATCAAAAAATGTCTCAAGTTAAATAAACATCAATTTGTTATTGTAATTTGAAGGGGCTGAGTTCGAATATTTTACTCATTTTTTCGATCTGACACTTCTGGACCTCCCTCTCTTTATTATTTCAAACATTGTCAAAATCCCTTCCCTCCCCCCCTCCAAAAAAATAAATAAATATAATGAAATTTAATACGGTATTTGTCTGGTTTTTGAGGGAGTTGAGTTCAAATTATCAACTTATTTAGTAATTTCTTCAAGTACATATATGACCTTTTCTCCCGCAACCCCCCCCCCCAAGCCTCTAATTTTGAAAAAAAAAGTTACAAAAATGCGATGATGTCGATTTCTATAAATTTAAATATTTTCAAGATACATCGAAAAAAAAAACAAAAAAAGTTGTAAAAAATATGACATGATCTGTTGATTCAAAAAGAGAGAAACAAAGGTCATTTTTAGATCGAAAATTCACTCAATTTTTAAACTTTACGGTCCGAAATGGGTATGAATCAATACGTCACATCAGATAATGATAATGACCTTTCCAAACTTATTTTAATCAAGCAGCCCGTTATCAACTCACCATAATTATAACCCAGTGAACGAGCCCACAGCACAAGTCCCAGTTTAATCCATGGATGAAACCAATTTACGGTCCAATTTGCGATCAAGAATCGCTCTAACTTGAGATGGACTCAAAGCGAATACATCAAAAGGTATATTGTGTTCGGTTACGTCTGATTCGGCACATAATAAATCGCAAGCTTCGATCAAACTGTTAGAAATGAAACGAGGTCGATTATTTTCGATAATAAGTACGTCAATGAGCTAATAAATAGCGTTTGTACAGAAGCAGAAAGCTAGATATAGGCAATAGGTATACTGACGGTTTAAAGTAGGCTTCCGGTTTGGGGGTGAGTTGAGCAAATAGAGGTAATATGTTGCGTTTCACATCGAATCGTAGTTGTTGGGCACCTCCTTTGTTGAACATGTTTACCAATATGACGTCATCGATGATCAACTGTAAGTTTTCATTCGTCAAGTGTTATAAGTACGCATTTCATTGATATTTCGATATAAAATTTACAATACATTTCTATTCGTAATTTGTCCCAAGCCCAAGGATGAATATTTTAGGAGTATCGCCCAAAATAATAATGGGAAAGAGGGAAGATTATCAAGCACATTGGGAAAAAAATCAAATATTATCATAAGGCTCCCAAATGTTGAAAAATACTGCCAATAAAATATACGAATTTTGATATTTCGATTGACGAACAACTTGATAGAGAACATCGATCGAGTAGAACGATAAATAAACGTTTAATCAAGTATACGAATTTTTCACTCACTTTGCACAGCTGCGAAGCAACAAAACGCCAACATTTTTTAAATATAGCCGGAGCGATGACATTTCCCATCTGGTGTAATTTACCGGTAAGTGTTTGAAACATAGCACAGCCCGATATGGTAAGACTAAGTTCGGTATCCGGATTCATAATCGGCATAATATTCCATCTAATAAAACACGAAACCGATTCAAGTAAAATTCTAGAATTATTCGAGAAACTCTGACGAATTGAAACCATGGCCGGTCACTGATCCTTACCTATCCTTTCTATAAGGTCGACTTCTAGCACTAACTTCTAAAGTAACCGACGTACAGATCTCTCTGATTAGTTCTTCGCCGAAGTGATTCATTAAAGCGAGAATTTCAGTGAATACTGAAGCATCGATTAAATCTTCATCGGCAGTGGTTTGCATTTTGAAATGATGCAATAGAATAAAATGCTAGAAAAACACAAGAGGAAATTAGTAGCAAAATTATTGGATCTGGTTCCGGTTCTGGTTCGGTGTACTTACAGTATTCGTACTCCATTCCATAAGCACAGAGCTCAAATAATGTATCGTGTTTAAAATAGCTGGCAAGTCGGAGCTCAATACGTCTGTATAATCGTCACGTTTCAATTGAACCAAACGTAAGCGAAACTCATCAATTAGGTCAAGTTGTAGATCCAGAAACTGCATCCTATTGACAAAAGAATTCTACCATAAATAATTAAATTCA
Organism: Planococcus citri; assembly: GCF_950023065.1. Lineage (NCBI taxonomy): Eukaryota > Metazoa > Arthropoda > Insecta > Hemiptera > Pseudococcidae > Planococcus > Planococcus citri. The sequence continues at coordinate 4,905,146 of NC_088681.1, read as the reverse complement.
GGAAAAAACACATTTTGCAATTTTATCACTACCTGTGGCCAGGTTGAGGCAGAGGAGAATACCGATCTGTAATCGTGCTCAAAAGAATCACAAATTTATCAGCACATTCGGTCACTTTACAATTTTCATCTTCGGTAACGATCGTCCAAGCTGTTGGACTGTTCAACATATCGTCCATTCTTTTTTCAGCACCTATCCAAGTTACAAAATCAAATCAACGTAATGGATTCGAAATACACAGGAAATAAATTCCCTTCACTGTTCAACTTACATTTACGTTCCATATTGATCCATTTTACAAAAACTTGAGCCTGAGTTAACACCGATAATACAGAAGCTCTGGACACAGGATAGCTGTAATTTTCAGTCAACTCTCGATGAAATCCTAAAGTTTCGTCTAACGTGTGTGTAAACAAAGCGTCGTCGTATTGCAAATGCATCATATCCGAATGCAACTTCTCAGTGACCAGTTTAATCAAACCATTGGTAAATTCCACCTACGAACAAAAGTCTAGAATCAGTTCCTCTGAACTCGTAACTCAAACTAAACGTAGATCGTTCAAGATACCTTGACAGAGTTAGTGAATCCTCGGTAAACCGGTTGCACCCATTCCATGAAAAATATCTCGTGATCTTTAATCCACGTGAGTATTTGTGAAAACATCCATTCCGGTTTGTCTGGCCGGTTGGTTTCTTTATTGCCGCAGAAATGGAACAGAAATCGTTTACGTAACGGTTCCAGTAGAAGCGAAACTGGCATCGATGGAGTTGGGAAATCGATCAGTAACGAAGACGTGACAGTTGGTTTCGGTCTCATTTCTTCTCTGAAATATCATTTCATTTCATTTCCATTTTTAATAAGATGATAAATAATAGGTAATAATTAATATGTAATAATATTCTGTAAAACACTTACGGTAACTCGGATTCTAAAAGAAATCTAGTCAGTTGTTGAAACTTGGATTTCAGATCTTCGCTAGGGTAACTCGGTAGTGATTTGTTTCGAATAACGAACGGCCAATTCATAGATTTCAACAATTGTTCGTATTCACTGAAACGCATCAATCATCAAATTAATTCAAATCGATCGAACAAATCAGCGTACGAACTTCAGATTAATAAAATAATACAGCAAACACTTACATAGTGAGTTTCTGTCTGATTAACTTATGCCAATAAGTCACCATTTCTTTCAAGTAAGCTAATAAATGAACACATTCCGAACTCGATATGGCTCGAACTAAAGCGTACAATTGACCATATAACGTAACACATTTACTCCAATTTGCTTCGGAATACGATTTCTTCATCTCGTTGCTGTGAAACCGTAGAACATTATTATAGAAATCAAACGAATTTTGACTTAATTCGATTTGTATCAGAATACTTACGAGGTAGTTTCGATGAATCTGAGCGTTTTGAAATACTGCAAACATTTACTATACTCTTGTTTCTTCGATGCAAACACCTGTAGCTTCTTGAAGGCATTCTCAACTTCTCCGGCATCGTATATCTCTAGTGAATTTTCCAACTCGTTGATAAAATACGAGATGTTCTCGCGTACGTCGTCGATTTCAGCCAACGAATTCGTTATTTTAGCTGGTACTTCGGTTTTAATCGAGTTCAACTGCAAGTAACACAGTGATTTAAAAATCTGGTTTCAACGGAGTCGAAATATACAATGCAGAATACAACAATATTTGAAGAATATTACCTTGGATTCGAGTTCTTCTTTTTCCTTGGATAGTATTTTGTAGAATTCGACGCATTTTGAGATCTGTTTGCGATCGTCGCCGATGAAATCATCGATACGGTGGTAGATTTTATCCATGTCCATTGTGGCAAGTACGATGTTTTACTTCACCAAAGATAAGAGAACTGATGATTAATTCCTTCAGATGACGTAATCCATTGAAAAAGCAATCTATTTAGGCCATTTTGATGAAGAAAATAATTGAAAAAATAACTAGTTGTCAAATTCGTCATCGAATTCCTACGTTATCAAAACTCAAGAAATTGAAAACAGCAAAACAAAAACAGCTGGTAGAGAATGTCACAGATCAAAACATGAAAGTGGAAACGTTCGGTTTCGCTATTTTAACAAATTGAACGGGAGTAATTTGGTGAGGAGGTGCGTGTTAGGCCTATTTTACACCATTTTATTAACTTTTTTAATGTGGATTTATTTGTGAATTCAAATTTTTGATTTTTTTAATATTAAAATTTTCCAATTTTCGAGTTTTGAGTTGAACTGGAACTGGTTGAGTTGAATCCGGTTAAAACCACAATGAACGTATTGATGACCATTCAAAATTTCAGCGCCATAGGTACTTATTCATTCTGAATTTCTGACATTTCTTTTCACCAATTTTTTTTGCGGTACCTACCTATCGTATGTGTCCTGAACTTACTTATGCGGATAAAAATAATTTTAGAGCAGTTATCGCATTCACAATTTTATTCTAGGTCTACAACCAACCTTCCAAGAGGGTGATTTTACCGCGTGCCTCGAGGCAGGGCTGAAGGCATCACTGAAGGTATCACTTTTTCTCTTGGGAAATGGGAATTGCAATTGCGAATAAAATTTACATAGGTAGGTAAAAAAATATAAGTTTAAGACTTGAATACGTAAATATGTAGAGAAGTGTGGCATGCGAAAACTTTTTTTAAAAGGGTTTTATATAATTGAGAAAAGATTGGTAGAGGAGGCGTTAAGAAGTTTTTTTTCGTTGGAAAAACTCATAAAAATTACCGAAACCATATTTTTCAAATTTTAAATGGCATTATAGCCTAAAAATTCTCATTTCGTTTCATAGTCTATTTTTCTCCGTTGTCGTTTATTGATAAGTAAGTAATCCAATTTATTAAATCAAAAGTACCTAATCAGATTAGGTAGGTACATATATAATTAATTAGAAATGATCCGTTACGAAAGAAATACTTCTGATACCATATCATCGTCTGTTTAATTAAATTCAACATTTTCATAAATTTTTATTTTTCGTTTCAGAGTTATAATTGCCTTTGTCTTTTGGTATACAAATAAGTCAACCATGAATACCCATTTAACATTACCAGTTGCGTTCATCTTATACTTAAACATCATGATTGATGGTTTTCAGTCAAAAAATTCTGTAAGTACCTACTTATGAGTTTTCTCTTTGAAACATTTCCTCAGCCGCTTTGTTGTTTACCCAAAACTTTTCGTCCATTTCAGAAAAATGAAGTAACCGTAACCGAGCATATACGTACTAAAATTAGCAGGGTAAGTACCTACCTATCTTTTTTTGCTTGAACTCGTAATTTAATATGGGAAATTTCGAGCAGTCAAAAATCATTTGTCGTTGCTCCGATTTTTCCCTCAGATATTGCGAGGTTGTTTATTTCGCATCATCTACTTATTGTTTTCAGAAACTTATACTGGCATATCGACAATTGGAACTTCATACGGATTCTCCCCATTATAATGTGGCCGTGAGAGAAATGGAGTATCTAGCAAAAGAAGCAGTAGAAAATGAAGAAAAATTAGAAAAAAAATTACATGATAAAAGTTCAAAGCTTAGAAGCGTAGAAACAGAATTGGTATGTTCAAAGAGTACATTTTGATTTTCGAGGATTATTTTCAAAAAATGATCCCGCATAGCAAGATAGACTTATAGGTACATATCGAAATAGGCCACATTTCGACACAACTGTTGATAGTGTCGATGCGGTTTTGTCACGTGTTAATACGTACAGCTTATGCATCTCATTTCAAATTTTATATTTTTTGTCGTGTTTTTAGTTTTTTGCCAATCGTGATAAATTGATGTACGTGTCTCTTATCGACATGAAATGGGTAGCGGTAAATTTCATTAGTGAGTGCTATCCCCCCTGGATACCTGTAAGCAATAATGATCTAAAACTTGATGCAGAAAATCTCCGCACTGTTCTCCTAAACATCGAGAATCCACGGGTGTTACGTTTACAACGGATTTTAATCGAAAACAATATTCCCGAAAGTAAATTCATTCGAGATCTAATGCGTTACATGTCGATGAGCGATGATAAGCCGCGTTTGCTAATATCCTCTACTGAAAGGAAGCGGGCATACGGTGAATTAGGGGAACAATTTGAGTCCGTCAGCGACAAGGTGATCTTGAAGTTCTTACTTGGGGACAAGCCTGATTTGGAACCTGATACTGAGAGTCTTTCGACAACCAGTCCAGAGATGTCAGAAGACGCAATCCGTCGTACCAAAAATAGTAAGATTTCGCAATATTATTACCTATAGTAGATACATTTCTGGACGTTTTTAAACAATCTTCATTGCAAATAGGTATTTGAATTTCTGTGCACGTACCTTATTATGTACATATGTATAAGCACTGATTTGAATTAATTTTTTTTGTAAATTTTAGTAATACGCGCTGGTTTTCGTTTGGTGGTAATTCCAGATTATGTTGAAGAAACCGACGACAGTGAGCTGACAACGGTAATTTACGTTATTTTCCAACACTTAAGCTAGATTAACTAGATCAGAATGTTACAAAATCGAGTCGGCCTGAGTCAACTTCTTTGAAATTTTTCGTCACGACATAAATACGGATTATGTTGGTCAAATGTCAAATTTTCTCAATTTCACTCTTTTTATAGAGATTCGAGCAGTTCAACTCCATCGAATACGAAGCTGAGCTTCTTCAAACGACTTTCTGGGTGGTAAATGAGTTACTAAAGTGTTTTTTTGAATGAGTTGCGGAATTTGCTATTTTCCAAAGAAAATTTCATGTTCGGTAGGTACCTGTACGCACATTATAAGTTTCGGATTCGTGTTCAAGGTCAAAGAGCTGACCTACATTGAAACTTCTGGCGATTATTATAAGCAGCATTTCGAAATCCGATTTTTTTAATTGCATTTTTCAAGAAAAAGTTTTGAGTTTTAAGACACAAATAAAACATTTTAAATTGAACTAATGATCAACAAGAAAAGAGTAGAAATTGAAGTAGTTTGACTCCGTTGAATCCAAATACCTACATATGACAATAAGAAACAATAATTGAGTTCAGTAAAAAAAATAAAAATTAGGAATTCAAATTTGTGTTTGAGGTGTTACGTTATACAGAAAACCGTCTCGCTATAAACATAGGTCAAATGTAAAATTTTGAGCAAAGGGATGCATGACAAAAACTTTCTGTTTTGTAATTCAGAGCAAAGTACATACATGATAGTAGGTAACTTCGTTAATACTTTTGGGATTTAACACTCAAATACAATAACTGTGCTGATAATATAAAAATTTAAAAAGCGGGAGAGTGGAAAAGGAGAAAAAAGGTTGTACTGATTATTTGATAAAATAAAAACAACTGGTCTCATCTGAGACTACATGAATTTATTTTCTTATATCGTATTAAGTGTAGTAGGTACACTTTTTTTTTTTTAAGTTTTCCACAATCCGCACCAGGCGGTGGGGGTACTTTATTAATAAAGAAAAAAACAATCTTAGACTAAGGGTTACTGGAATAAACATGATTACCTATGTCTCTAAATATATAATTATAGCTTCACCCCCAAGTCTAAGCAGGGTGGGGAAGGGGAGGGGGGATGTGAGACGGATTGTCCACCGTGACCCAAACCCCTAGGCGGTTGCCTATAAGGCCCAGTTGTCACTTCCCAGGTTTTGTTTCCACTCATACCTGTTCCGATCCCGACTGAGCCCCTAAACTGTCTCATGCTGAAGTTTGAAAGGGGAGTGATTTTGCCTAGGGGTGATCCCAACAAGTTATGGCCTCTAGTTGTTGCCACGAGGTTAATTTGGACTTGAGTGGGGCAGTGGTGCACTTGCTTAGGGCTTCTCACCAACTGCCCTCAAGAAAAGATTGTTTTCTACATATATTATAAGTTTAGTATTTGCAAGTATACATAAAGTAATACCTATTATAGTTTTTAGGATTATCTCAGTAACTAGGTAAATTCAGTCCTGATGAGTATTTCGTGTCTTGAGTTTGGCTTTGGGCATAATAATACTAGTAAGGGTAAGGAGCCTCAAAACCGACCACTTTTAGTAAAACTGCTACCACGACCCCGCTACCAATTGAAGACTATTTCACTTCAAAACATGGGGAATGGCTTAAAAAATAGGTTGAACCTTCCCCTAACTCGTATCAAAATTTTGGCATAAACGAATAATTCTTAATATTTTTTTTTGAATTTTTTCCCGCAACATCTCAAAAATTGAAGGGCTAATTGAGAAAATCGCCTTAGTCATTTTTTTTGTTCACACAACTTTAAACATTTTTTTTTCATATGTCATCAATTTTAAAGGGAAAAATGAGTATTGTAATGCATTCTGGGATAGTTGAAGATGTTTTTTTAATACTTGACTATGAAGTTTTTACATTATCACTGAAGCAGGACAACAACATTTTCATTGTTTTGTACAAAAATCACTGCTGACTAAGGCGACTTTCACAATTAGCCCTTCAATTATTTTTCACAATTACCTAGCCCTTCAATTATTTTTCAAATTTTGGTAGGTATCCTAATCCCGACCACCTCCAAAAAGTTGGGTATCCTAATTCCGACCACATTTGAAAGTGCAGCAACCAATAAAATACAATTTCACATGAAAATACAGTAAATGGCTTAAAAGATAGATTGAACCTTCCCCCAACTCATATTAAAATTTTGGGGTTACAGAATAATTCTTTACAGCTTTTTGGAATTTTCTTCCGAGGCACCTCAAAAATGACTGTTTAAATAATGAATTTGGTACCCTAATCCCAACCACCCTGAATTTACATGATCTTATGGGTAGTCGAGATTAGGAGACCCATATAATTGTTTTACACTTTTGTAAAAATTATCTTCTATGCATACCTGCGATTGATCACAAAAATGGTAATACCATCAAAATCTCACTTAAATCACAATCACAAATCATCCTTAACACCACAAAATTAGTTATAACAAGTTGAAAATTTTTGGTGATAAAAAATGGTGAAAAACAATTTTTTGATCATGGAATTTCTTCATGTTTGGTAATCAAATCACACTATCATGTCTGGTAGGGGGTTGCAAACTCTCAGAGTCACAGTCAACATAAGGCCCTTGAAGCACTGTAGGAGCACTTGCATAACTAGTGACCATTCAAGTTGGTCCAAGCCACACCCTAATCTTGGTACTGCGATTTTTGTGATGTTTAGCTCTCTGCATTTGGCTGCCAGAGCTTATTGTTCATACAAAGTCTACCATCATTGGCTTGTCCTTGCGTCTTTCTTTGGTTACTGCATTTAAAACATAGTTCCCTTTGCTGTATATCTCCACCACATCTCCCACTTTGGCACCCTTTGACTTTATAGTGTCAACGTTGCCGAAGGCTTATCTGAATAAGACCGCAAAGCCCTTACTCATCTCGAAGTCATGGCTAACACAATGCTCCAAGGCATACTCGGGGATTTGCTGCATTAGGTCGTCTTCAATTTCTTCTATCGTAAGTAGGTACTCCATTTGATCTGACTGATATGCGTCCCCAGTTGTTCTTCTGGATCTGTACCTCATGTTGTTTTTCAATACGTTCAAGTATACGAGTATACCTACTCTTCACCTGAGCGGGGGTCAGTTCACCAGCATGCCGTTCACTGATGCACAGGTACTCCCTGTGGTAGCAAGGAGGACACTGATTCTGGCCCCACTGGATGGTAGAATCTCTCCTTTATGGCTCTGAGCACAAGATATTTCATCAAGGTGGTGTATATTATGTGGTTTCATCATCGACCATAGGTATATAATGGACGAATAATTCAACGGTGAAAAAATGACAAAATGTGACGGCTAGATTTTGGGTGCAGAATCCTGGAAACCTTCTGCTCATGCGCCAACCATGACGCTTACGGTGCTGGTGGAGAGAGAGACGGTTTACTGGTTGAACATGGGTTGAACCAGGGAATCGTCTCTCTCCACCAGCGCCGTAAGCATCATGTTTGGCGCATGTGCAGAACGTTTCCAGGATTCTGCATCCAAAATGTGGCCGTCATTTCCTGCGATTTGAATTATTCGTCCATTATATATGGTCGACGGGTTTCATGAAGATCAAGCTGTAGGGGTGTCCCAGGTCATTGGATACAACAAGATGTTCCATGGCCCTATCAACTATCCTGCACACCACATTTTGATATTCGATATCGACGAAGTAGGTAGGGGAAGGGCGTACAAGTTGACGAAGTTAAGCTTCAAAGCTACGTATCTCAGGTTGTAATAGACTTGGGAAGTTGATTTTTGCGGCAAAACATACCTTGAACATTTGGCTAACACATATCTCATACGTAATAATTTTAGTTGAAAATTTGATGGTGAAATTTTGAAAATTCTGGAAGAGGTCAAATTCGTCAATTTGTTCACCATGGTGAACAAGTTGACGAATGAAGGAGGACAAGTTGACGAATAGCAAAATTTTCATTAAAATACATGTAAAAAATCATCCGATCGTACCCTTTTCCCCTTTTTGCATTGTACTCATTCTTCATGACTTATTTTCGAAAATTCTGTTGAAAAAAAATCAAAAATTTCACAAATAAAAATTCGTCAACTTGTTCGACAAGCAAATCCAAATTTTTTAAAAATAGCTTCTAAGAGGATTTTGATCGCACAATGTTTCCCTTTTTGCTTTGTACTTATTGTTCATGACTTATTTTCGAAAATTCCGTTGAAAAAAAAATCAAAAATATGACTGATAAGAATTCGTCAACTTGTCCGACATGAGGATCAACATTTTAAAAAATTATAAAAAATTTAATTCTGCATAGAATCACTTGCAAATTGCATCAAAAGGTAGAGAACACTCAACTGTTTGTAAAGAAATTATCCAGAACTGGAAAACTTCAACACAAAATTCAGCAAACCTTATGGCGCGACCTGTTAAAACTATAACAGCACATGGAAAAAACGATTTTTTGATCTCACTTTTTTTTATTCAGCTTTCAACAAAAATCCTTTTGTCATGGTGTGTAGACATGCAAGGCCCACCACATACCTTAATTTGATGCTGCTACCTATAGTATTTTAGGAGAAAATCGGAATTCGTCAACTTGTTCGCTTCGTCAACTTGCACGCCCTTCCCCTACTTCCCCAGGATGGACTGGGGGCTGATCAGATTATGGTACATACTTAGTCTTAGTCATATCATACATACAAAGATAAGCTATAGTGTACACTTGTGCAGGGCTGGCGGAAGCCCATGTGCAAGTGGGTGCTTGCTGCTTGCACTGGGCGAAGATTTTCACCTGGTGCAATGCACCGGGCTAAAATTTCAAAAGATTAACCTATTTTTTGTATACAAATTTCAAAACAAATCAAAATCCCTCAAATTTAAAAAATATTTCAATTTTTAAAAAAATAGCAAAACATTTCCAAAAATAACCCTATTTCTTGCATAAAAATTTAAAAACAAATCAAAATTCACCCCTCACATTGAAATTATGTATTTCAATTTTTGAAAAAAAATGGAAGTTTTATTTCTGTTGCACAGATTGCATAGCTGATCACTCTGTCATGTAAAGAAGGAGTAGGTAAAAAGAAAAATAATATACTGAATTTTGACGAAAAATTGGTGACAAAATTTACGGAGTGGGAGCTAGATTACTCAGAAAATGAGGTCCTTTGTGTAAAAAAATACACAAGTTTTTATACAAACCCCCTCCCCCAAAAAAGGTCCAAACTGATATGATGATTCGAATTATACTTTTTTGATTACGTAGTCAGTTTTCCATCACTGTGCATACTTGAGAAAGTTGTGAAAAAATTGGGCCGCTCTCTAAAACCAATTTTGGAAGATGGGAAGTTTGAAGCTTATTTTGTATTAGGTAAATAATTCCAAAGTGGAAAAAACTTCATAAAAAAAAACAAAACAGAAAAAACAATTGATTAATGATTCAGAATATGTATGGAATATGTTTCCAAAAACCTGATCATTTTCAGATCTTTCGAAAATTCATTAAAAACTAAGGAATCAATCGGTTTTTTCAGCTCAAAAAAAATTCTGAAGTTCAATTCGAAATTTTGTTCAATCCATATCAGAATTTGAAAAATCAAAACAATTGAAACATTTTCAGTTTTCTTTCCATGCTCTGTGTTTGTATAAAAAATGCAGTGGTACTGCTGCAATCTCAGCTCCTTTCCTTTCATCACAGCTAATTCAAGATTTTTGTGCTTTTCGTTCACCCCACCCTCACAAAAAGTGATTCACACTTTTTACCAAATGAACATTTAGAGTTTGCACCGGGCGGGAAAATGAAAAAGTGCCGGCCCTGCACTTGTGCATGAAAAGTGGTAACTCGCTAAGATGTTGGAAAATTTGCGATTTTGTAGTTGGAATTTTCAAGTTCACTCCTCCCTCTCTCCCTCCCCACACGAGTAAAATTGGTTTGCTTTGCCCTTTGCCCCGGGATGCAGGTAGTCAATTCTTCTATAATTTTACATGTTATTATAAATTTTAGGACATTAAAGCATTCTGTGACACTTATGGATCCAGTATTCAGAAATCTGTGGAAGAATCAAACTACAAACCAGTAGCAATTTGTGTTGTTGAAGGATTACATCATGCTTATATACTCTTCAAGAACTTTGAAGGAGCATACGCATTATGGACCCGCCGGGTGAGTAGGAAATTGCATGGAAATTTTGGATAAAATATCATTCTGTTTTTTTTTTGTTTAAATAACTTTACCTACTAATTGTTGACAAATTTTGCTTGTATTGTGCACAGTTTAATACACCAATCCCAGATAAGTTTCGAAAAGCAATGTTTTTAAAAAATGTGACAGAAGAGGCACCTTTGGAAGGAGATTTTTTTCTCAAAATTGAAACTAAGAACGAGAATTTCAACGATTTTAAAACGAAGGTACCTACTTATACCTGTGCATTTTCAGAAAAGGCTATACTTTATATCATTTTTACTGAATTATTTCGATTACAGCCAATTGATTCCCGAAAGTCTTTCCGTGTTTTGTGAATACTGTATTGTTGATTTTTTACAGATATTAAAAGGATACGATAATCGAAGACCGAATTGTAGAAAAGACAACAAGGAATCAACGCAGTCAGCACTGATGTTTTGTCAATTCAACTCTTTCGAAGATATGCTACTAGTGTATCAATACTGGGTAAGTGTACGATATTTATGGGTATTCACAAGGTTGATAATAATATTTTAAAAAAAAAGAAAAAAGAAACAAAAGTGAAAAATTGAAATAGGCAAGTTTGTACACGTATATGTAACATCCTTGATATAATTTCGTTTTAGAAAGAAGAATTCAGAAAAGAAATAGGAGCGGCAGACATCACGTTCTCTGCGGTACGCGGGACGGACACGATCAAAAAAATACCGTTTTTAATGGAGGACTAAGGATGAATTTTTCTAAATTACGAGGTTCTTGCACCTACGTTGAATAGTCGAGTTCACATTAGCCCTGAATGTGGGACAAATGGCCAACCTGTAGGCATTTTGTATTAAGTAATTGAGTAGCTCTTTTTTTTGTTATTGGTTATAGTACGTGTTATCGTGATCATGAGTATAAAGAGAGTTACCCATGATCCTATTTAAGTACAATATGATGCTGTTTTTTTTACTGTGATTATTTTGTGTATAACATTGTGGTACAAACCTTGAGTAGGTAAAACGAGAGGAAATTTCTATTCGAGGAATGACAGCACCTACTCACAACAGTATTATTTCAAAAAAAATTATCTACAAACTTACCTACTACCTACTGCAATTGCACACCTCATCAAGAAATTGAAAAGAACCTTCCCATAATTCATTTGAAAACATCGAACATACGCGAAATAATCAACACATACCTATCAAATAGAATTCTCTAAGTCTAAGGTATAAAACCTAACAAAGCTGATGTGTAGTTCATATGCTGCTTTCTGACGTCTTACTTCGAAAAACATGAAATTGTTCGCGACCATAAGTTCATTTTTCTTTTTTCAAACATTTATTATGGCAAATGATCAAACTTGCCAGGATCAGGAATACAACACTAGCTTGAATAAGGATGAGATGGCGAAACAATTCTTTGATGAAACAACTTCCATATTCGTTACACCCGGTAAGTAGGTAAATATATTCGCGTGTACAAACAAAAGAGATATGTTATGCTCAATAAATTGAAAAATTCTCATTTCTATCATTTTTCCCCAGTGGTCAACTTTTTTCGTCTGAAACCATCCGACAATAAATTACAAAACGACAATATCAAAAAAGAAATTTGCACCTGTGTATTGTACCGAGCACTGACAAAAGCAACCACAATGCCAATCAAATATACATCGGTCTCAAACGATTGCCAAATTGAGACAGAAATCGCAACGAAAATCAATTTGCCTGGTGCTACGAAAGCCCTCAGTAATTATCCGGTCGTCAAATGCCGATCATCTAAATATGGAATAGATCGATGTTTCCTCAAAGGAAGACGTGTGAGAGGATTTCGTACAAATGCGTATGATATATATGTGGCGAATATTCCTGTCTACAGCCAGCTCGGTTATGAAGTGAAAGGCACGAGTACAAATTCTGCAGACGTGGAAAAGAAGCCCAACAACGCGTTTTATTTTCAAGGGTTCTTTCCTGCTTTGAATATAGATGAATTTGCTCCTAAAGCATAACCTAAAGTAATATAGCCGGAGAAATATGCAAGTTCAGTATTATAGTAGTTTTGATAATTACAGCAGTTTGTGACATTGATATACCTATGTGCTTATAGGTACGGTATGTCTTGTCATCACTGGATACCTACCTATGTAATCTTCAAGTGGGTAACATACGTAGGTACCTAATCATTTTTTTGTAATTCATAACTTTTTCCGGCCAAAGTAATAAAATGAAAATTTTTGTAAATGCTGAATGTTAAAAACCTTTTCTTTAAAAATGATTTTATATTTACTAATTCAAAAAAGATTTGGTAAAGGGGGACGTGAAGAAGTCAATTCGTTGACAAAACTCTTGTAAAATTACAACAATCATATTTTTCAAGTTTTCAATGGCATTTTCGACGCCCTTTCTCGCGTCCGCTCCAAATATTTCGTATCCAAAATGCAATTTTAGAACTTTCGATCATCTTTGAAAAGATCGATTACTCTTTGTGATCGATATCGAAAATGAAAAATTGTTTTCTGAGAAGAAAAACTTGATTCTTGTCAATTTTTATCCAACAAAACAAAATATTTAAAAAATAATCCATGGTACAAAATCGAAAATTGCAATAAATCGATTTCATGGTTCGATTAATCGATTTTCAAGCATGATCGAGTTCTGATCGAAAAGCCTATTTTAAGAGATTAAAAAAACTTATTTTTCTTAACGAACTGAAAGAACATGATCGATCATACAGCATCGAAAATCGCAAATGAATCGATTTTTGGGAGTCGATTAATCGATTTTTGGCCATTATGGTGGAATTTATTTTTGACCAGAAAACCTATCTACGAGACAAAAACTGATTTCGATTTCGTGTATGATCGATCATATTAAAATCGAAAATCACAAATGAATCGATTTTTGGGATTCGATTAATCGATTTTCAAGCATGATCGAGTTCTGATCGAAAAGCCTATTTTAAGAGATTAAAAAAACTTATTTTTCTTAACGAACTGAAAGAACATGATCGATCATACAGCATCGAAAATCGCAAATGAATCGATTTTTGGGAGTCGATTAATCGATTTTTGGCCATTATGGTGGAATTTATTTTTGACCAGAAAACCTATCTACGAGACAAAAACTGATTTCGATTTCGTGTATGATCGATCATATTAAAATCGAAAATCACAAATGAATCGATTTTTGGGATTCGATTAATCGATTTTCGATCATGATCGATTTCTGATCGAAAAGCCTATTTATGAGATTAAAAAAACGTATTTTTCTTTACGAACTGAAAGAACATGATCGATCATACAGCATCAAAAATCGCCAATGAATCGATTTTTGGGATTCGATTAATCGATTTTTGATCATTATGATAGAATTTATTTTTGATCAGAAAACGTGTGTATGAGACAAAAATGATTTTGATTTCGTATATGATCAATCATATTAAAATCGAAAATTACAAATGAATCGATTTTCGGGATTCGATTAATCGATTTTCTACCATTATGATAGAATTGATTTTTGATCAGAAAACTTATGTACGAAACGAAAAATTATTTCGATTTCGTGTATGATCGATCATATCTATTAAAATCGAAAATTACAAATGAATCGATTTTTGGGATTCGATTAATAGATTTTTGGCCATTATGATAGAATTGATTTTTGATCAGAAAACCTATGTACGAAACGAAAAATTATTTCGATTTCGTGTATGATCGATCATATCTATTAAAATCGAAAATCACAAATGAATCGATTTTTGGGATTTGATTAATCGATTTTCGACCATTATGATAGAATTTATTTTTGATCAGAATACCTATGTACGTAACGAAAACTGATTAATGAATCGATTTTCGACCATTATGATTGAATTTACTTTTGATCAGAAAACGTGTGTACGAGACAAAAAATGATTTCGATTTCGTATATATGATCGATCATATTGAAATCGAAAATCACAAATGAATCGATTTTTGGGATTCGAATAATCGATTTTCGACCATTATGATAGAATTTATTTTTGATCAGAATACCTATGTACGTAACGAAAACTGATTTCGATTTCGTATATGATCGATCATATCTATTAAAATCGAAAATTACAAATAAATCGATTTTTGGGATTCGATTAATCGATTTTCGGCCATTATGATAGAATTGATTTTTGATCAGAAAACCTATGTACGAAACGAAAAATTATTTCGATTTCGTGTATGATCGATCATATCTATTAAAATCGAAAATCACAAATGAATCGATTTTTGGGATTCGATTAATCGATTTTCGACCATTATGATAGAATTTATTTTTGATCAGAATACCTATGTACGTAACGAAAACTGATTTCGATTTCGTATATGATCGATCATATTAAAATCGAAAATCACAAATGAATCGATTTTCGACCATTATGATAGAATTTACTTTTGATCAAAAAACGTGTGTACGAGACAAAAAATGATTTTGATTTCGTATATGATCGATCATAATTAAAATCGAAAATCACAAATGAATCGATTTTGGGGATTCGATTAATCGATTTTCGACAATTATGATTGAATTTACTTTTGATCAGAAAACGTGTGTACGAGACAAAAAATGATTTTGATTTCGTATATGATCGATCATAATTAAAATCGAAAATCACAAATGAATCGATTTTTGGGATTCGATTAATCGATTTTCGACCATTATGATTGAATTTACTTTTGATCAGAAAACGTGTGTACGAGACAAAAAATGATTTCGATTTCGTATATATGATCGATCATATTGAAATCAAAAATCAAAAATGAATCGATTTTTGGGATTCGATTAATCGATTTTCGACCATTATGATTGAATTTACTTTTGATCAGAAAACGTGTGTACGAGACAAAAAATGATTTTGATTTCGTATATGATCGATCATAATTAAAATCGAAAATCACAAATGAATCGATTTTTGGGATTCGATTAATCGATTTTCGACCATTATGATTGAATTTACTTTTGATCAGAAAACGTGTGTACGAGACAAAAAATGATTTCGATTTCGTATATATGATCGATCATATTGAAATCGAAAATCAAAAATGAATCGATTTTTGGGATTCGATTAATCGATTTTCGACCATTATGATAGAATTTATTTTTGATCAGAAAACCTATGTACGAAACAAAATCTGATTTCGATTTCGTATATGATCGATCATATTAAAATCGAAAATCACAAATGAATGGATTTTTGGTATTCGATTAATCGATTTTCGACCATTATGATAGAATTTATATTCGATCAGAAAACCTATGTACGAAACAAAAACTGATTTCGATTTCGTTTCGTATATGATCGATCATAATTATAAAATCGAAAATCACAATAGTAGGCCTATCGATTTTTGAAATTCAAGTATTCGATTTACCATCACGATGGATTTTTGTTCGGGAAACATAGATACCTATTTCGGATATGATCGATCGTATGACATCGAAGATAAAAATCACAGATGAATCGATTTCTGACGTTCAATTACCTAATCGATTTTTTGATCATGATAAATTTTTGGTAGAAATCTAGAAGAATTCTTGCGTCACTATAATTTTCAATTTAAGAGAGTAGGTACCCATTTACTATTTCAGTCAAAAAATCTCGAATCAGGTGAACTTTTGTCATTATAAAAAAACAATTTGGAGCAGATGGCCCCCCTTCCTTCCATTAAACCACAAATTAAGCTCCACAGGAGCAAATTTATTCTCCGATGTTCACCTCACAAGGATTTTCATAGTTTGATGATCAAACAAGACTGTGTAACTCATCATACTTCACGTTGAACGTTTTCAAAAACACATATCATTCAGAAAAAATTTAACTACTACCCAAACACTGCAATTGCACGCCTCATCAAGAAATTGAAAAGAAATTTCTCACAATTCACTTTAAAAAATCGAACATATGCGAAATTATCGACACATATACCTATCCAATTGAAAATTTCCCAGGTATTAAACCTAACAAAGCTGATATGTACTTCATAAATGCAGCTTTCTAACGTTTTTTACTTACATCGAAAGAACAAGTCATCGAAAAAACATGAAATTGTTCGCGACTATAAGTTTATTTTTCCTTTTTCAAACATTTGTTATGGCAAATGAGCAATCTTGCCTGGAACAGGAATACAAGCCCAGCTTGAATAAGAATGAGATGGCAAGACGATTCGTTGATGAAACAACTTCCAAATATATTACTCCAGGTAAGTAATAATACCTCCAACTACAAATGTAAAAGATATCTTTGATAAATTCGAAAATTCTCATTTCTCTCACCTTTGACTTTTCCCAGTGGTCAACTTTTTTCGTATGAAACCTTCCGATGACAAATTACAAAACGACAACATCAAAAAAGAAATTTGCATTTGTGTATTGTACAAAGCACTGAAAAAACCCGGAAACGATTATCTCAAAAGAAAGTCAATACCTTCAGTCACATACGAATTAGTCTCGAGTGATTGCCAAGTTGAGACAGAAATCGTTCCGGAGATCGATTTGCCTGGTGTTGGGAAAGTCCTCAATAATTATCCGGTCGTCAAATGCAGATCACTTCAATATGCAATAGGTTTATCTTTTCTCAAAGGAAAACGTGTGAGAAGATTTTATACAAACGCTTATGATGTATATGTGGCGAATATTCCTTTCTACAGTCAGCTCGGTTATGAAGTGAAAGGCACGAGTAAAAATCCTGCGGATGTGGAAAAGAAACCTGATGGGTTTTATTTTCAAGGGTTCTTTCCAGCTTTGAATATAGATAAATTTGTGCCTAAAGTGTAGCTTAATAAAGCGTATGGCAAAATGTTTATTACGTGAATAAAAGTCATGAAAGTTTCAGGAACGGATATGCCTTTATTATATGTACGTCATTCACGATAACTCCATTCAAAATTTGCCGAACCAAATTCACAAAAAATAGTAAAATTCCACAAAGCAATTAATTCCATAAGTAAGATAATTAAGATTAGGTACCTATGAATTATGATAATTTTAAAACTGAAAAAAAATTTAGGCAAACTTTTCAAAGTTACCTATCTGATTGTGCATGATTGGTCTCTTGCTCTCTTGGCCAACAGAATAATTATTGTAGATACTCCTAAAAGACCATCATAAGGTAGGTATAGAAGGAGGGTTGGTTTGTTGCTTTCCTTCGAGTGTTTGGTCGTTGGAATTGGTCTTTTTCTTGGGCTTCTTTTTCTTCTTCTACTTCTTGCCTGTCTTTTCACTATTTTTGGGAGAGTCTTCCAAAGAGACGTTATTCATACGAACCTCTAACGCTTCCTCGAGATTATGCTCTGCTTGCTGGTTGTCGGGCTCTGGTTCAGTCGTTGCAGCTGAAAAGCCATATCAATCGAGACGTAAGTTAATCAATTTTCTGTCAAAGATTAATAGGTAGGTACCTACTTAATTACAGAGTCAAAATATGAACACGTACGATCAGCATACCTTTTTTATTTCGATTTCTTCTTTCCTTTTTCTTTTCAGTGGTACTACATGTTTCTGATGGATCATTACAATCTCCTTCACTGTCGTCCTCATCGACCTCAGAATCAAAAGCTTTGACTATCATTCCATCTACAGCTGAACCTGAAACCATTTTTTATGTTTAACATGAATCGAACAAAGTAATATTATGGCGACATTTTTGCGCAATATCCCAGGAGGAATATCACAGCGATATCGAATAAGTATTTCAAAATACTAACCGAGCATTTCCGACAGACTTGGACACGAAAATACTGGTATAGTCATTTCTAAATCCAACGTCGTTTTCAAGTAATCAAGAACGTTTGCGAATTTAGCCGAAGTCAAAGTTTCAAAATCAACAGGTCTTTCGCTAAAAAAATCATCGGTCATCTTGTCGCATGTTTCGAACAAAATATCAACGATTTCGCAAACCTCTTGATGACTTTTTTCCCCGGTAGATTCGATGAACTCCTTCACCCAAGGATCATTATCATTGCCGGACGTGAACATTTTATGCCACTTTTCTGGCCTAGTTGTTTTGATCCATTGACTTTCATCGAATTCTTCGGGTTTACCATACTCCTCTAACCCTTCGAGTAAGTATCTTACTTTCATAGCTACGAGTAAAGGTTCTTTCTGTTTCTGAAAACAGGCGAGTAAAAATGCCATTATAGTGAGAGAGAGTAAACCTTTCAACTGAAAAAACAGATGAAGATCGAAAGCAAATAAATTGTAAAAGGAAAAGGATTCACTTACCAAAATCCCCTTCAGTCTTTGAATTTCCAAGTAGGCAGTGCACAAACTATCCGATGGAGACAGTTCAAGTTCACCACTCATTTTAACTTCTTTTTGAGATTAATTATGAAAAATTTTAAGTCAACTACAACACTAGTCAAGCAATTAGTGAAATGAAATATCCATTATGCCAGAACCCACGTGGCCACGACCAAGTCAGGATTCACGAGGAGTGATGAGAAATGTAATCAAGAAGAAGAACACTATGGTCTACGATATGAACGAGCCTGATGTTTTTGCTTGATGTTAGTATTCTAATAACACACTAGGATCGCGTTCTGAAGCGATAACCTACCCTGGACACCTTGACCAATCAGAAATCAGAATTGGTTATACAGGGTGCGCAGAAGTATCGAGTACACCCCAAAAAAGTTGTTTGCCAAACGTTTCGGCTGGTCACAGTGAATGATAATAATGGTAGCACATGATCGGTTGTTGGACCGAGGTGATAACATTCCACCAATCATTTATGCATCTGTTTCACGTTGCCAACCTGCCTAAGTACCTACATTTTAAATTTAAAAAAAAAGACTCCGTGGAGTACCTACTCGATATTTTTGCTATAATTTCGATAAAAAATGGAAATTTGACAGTTAGGTATAATTTTCAAGTACCTATCAACAAACATGTTTATTTTTTTTAGTAATTTTGGAAAGAATAGTAGGTAAGGTACCCACTTTTTGACAATTTGAGCAAAAATTGGCCCTCTTTGACAATTTTACTAGAAATGGACACTTTTAAAATTTTTTTACAAAAATGGACACTTGTGCTAAAAATGAGCCCTTCTCGACTATTTTCAATAATTTTGCCTAAAATTGACAGGCACTTTTTTACTTGGACAAATTTGGCATAAAAACAGGACTTTTGTTGGACAATTTTGAAACAAAAAGATAATTTTTTAAATGCAAAAACCAATTTGTTTGTATTTTTGGAGAGACATGGGGGTACAAAATCACATTTTTTATCGTTAATTGTAAGTGTACCTCCCTCCTCCCTCCCTCCCTCCATCCCTCTCAAAACATTATAAGTAGATGGTTTTTTGAATTTTTGTTTGTTTTTTTTTTTTTTAAAGGGAGTTCATAATTTCTCATAATTTTGAACTAATATAAGCGGAGAGGGACTGAGGGAGAGGTCGAGTTGGAATTTTCATTTTCGAGCTATTTCTCTACCATCGAAATTCTACCCCCCCCCCCCCTACATGGCATGACTCAAGGATACATTTTACAGAACAGAACCAAAAAAGTGGATGGAATTACCTTGTTTTTTGGAAGCAACTTTATGAGCGTTTTGAAACACCGGGGAAAAATCAACTTTTGCTGGAGGATTCACTTAGATTGACCTGCAATAATGTGGTCTAGTTACAATCGATTCGAAAAGTCGATTTAAACCAGGGAAATATTTTGGAACAGTGATATCAATTTTTTGGTCACTATGCTAATTTTTTGAAAAGAAGAAGGGTCATTCGATGAAATGAACTCATCACAAAAAAAATTAAAATTCAAAAAAATTCATAAAATAAACAAATTTTCATTTTTTTGTTGTGAGTGTAATTTTTATCAACTTTTTCATGAAATTCTGTCAGAAAAAAGTCGAAATAAGACAACTGAATAAATTTAAACTTTTTTGATGTAGAGCGGGAAAATAACGTAAAAAAGCAGGGGCAAAAAGGAAAAAATTGGCACATACATTTTTGCTTCGGGAATGTGTTCGGATGGACCCTCTGAACCACCAAAAAAAAGCCGACTCTCCTACCCCTGGAGGAAAATTTTTTAGGGGGCTGAAACCGGTTCCGATTCACGTTTTTTGCGTTTTACTCCGTAAATATTAGGTTTTTGAGAAAAACTACCATGACGAAAAATGTTCCCCTTCAAATTCTCGATAATTTGATACTACGCTCGATACCCATTGCTCAAGGGGAGAGTCCAAAAAAGGGGATGGAAAGAGTAGGTGTTTCAAAAAAGGTCAGTCCAATAAATTGATCAAAATTACCACTTAAAATCATTCGTTTTCGCTCAATTTTTTTTTACAAAGTCTACTCACCCAACTATTAATCAAACTACCATTGGTTTGTCTTCAACCCTCCTCGGGGGTTCGTGAGGGTTGCGTGATTTTTCAAGTAACACCTACTGAATCATATATTTGAAAAACAAATCTGGACGTGCGATATATCGAATAGTACGTTATCGAGGTCGCTGAATACGAATATGAACCTATTTTTTGCATACAACCCCTCAAATGCCCTCTGTGCCCCAAAATGGGGTTGAAAATTTTGAAAAATCCTGAAAAGTCGAGTGATATATCGAATGGTACGTTTTCGAGGTCGCTGAGCACGAATATGGCCTTTTTTTTTGGGTCCAACCCCTCACAGCTCCCAACTGCCCCAAAAAAAGGTCAAAATTTTGAAAAAATGTGTAAAGTTGAGTGACATATTGAATGGTATGTTTTCGAAATCGCTGAGTAAGAATATGAACTTATTTATTGCCTACAACCCCTCAAAGCCCCTCTGTGCCCCAAAATGAAGGTCAAAATTTTGAAAAGTCGTGAAAATTCGAGTGATATATTATATCGAATGGTATGTTTTCGAGGTCGCTGAGTGCGAATATGAACTTACTTTTTTGTTTCCAACCCCACAAAGCTTCCACGCTGCACCAAAAAAAAGTTCAAAATATGGATAGAATCTTGCCTCCCAATGAGTCAAGATATACAAAAACAACAATCATTTGTGTATTGAGTACGAGTACGTCACAGATCTTCGAAGGACGTTTGAATAGTAAAATGAGTGAAATAATAGATAAAAATGAGTCTATAGTCATATTCAGCGATCTTGAAAACATACTATTAGACGTATTACACGTTTTTTTGGCGATTTTTCAAAATTTTCACCCCCATTTTGGGGCACAGAGAGACATTGGGGGGGGGGGTGGGACCCAAAAAAATAAGTTCATATTCGCACTCGGCGACCTCGAAAACGTACCATTCGATATATCACTCGACTTTTCAGGATTTTTCAAAATTTTCACCCCCATTTTGGGGCACAGAGGGCCTTTGAGGGGTTGTATGCAAAAAATAGGTTCATATTCGTATTCAGCGACCTCGATAACGTACTATTCGATATATCGCACGTCCAGAGTTGTTTTTCAAATATATGATTCAGTAGTGTGTTACTTGAAAAATCAAGCAACCCTCACGAACCCCCGAGGAGGGTTGAAGACAAACCAACGGTAGTTTGATTAGTAGTTGGGTGAGTAGACTTTGTAAAAAAAAATTGAGCGAAAACGAATGATTTTAAGTGGTAATTTTGATCAATTTATTGGACTGACCTTTTTTGAAACACTTACTCTTTCCACCCCCTTTTTTGGACTCCCCCCTTGAGCAATGGGTATCGAGCGTAGTATCAAATTATCGAGAATTTGAATGGGAACATTTTTCGTCATGGTAGTTTTTCTCAAAAACCTAATATTTACGGAGTAAAACGCAAAAAACGTGAATCGGAACCGGTTTCAGTCCCCTAAAAAATTTTCCTCCAGGGGTAGGAGAGTCGGGTTTTTTTTGGTGGTTCATAGGGTCTATCCGAACACATTCCCGAAGAAAAAAGTTATGTGCCAATTTTTTCCTTTTTAAAACCGCTATTTGCCCGCTCTAATGTTTGAAATTGTAAATTGAATTTTTTCAAATTTTGATTTGTTTTTGTGAAGAGTTCGTTTCATTGAGTGAAAGGGGGTTTTCAACTTTTTCAACAGGTAAGTAAAAATAGAGCTCAAATGGGTCAACTTCACCAATCAAAACTTTTTTTCATGTTTTAAATAAGAAAATCGCATTTTTTTTGCAAACTTCAAATTTTTTAAAATCGACTTTGCGACGTAGTGCTATCCCAATTTTTTAATATGTTGTTCAGCATGAAAAATTGTCCATAATATTTTTTTTTTCAAAATTTTTGAGAGCCGGAACGATATGAAAACTACGCTTTGAAACTTTTTGAGCTAATTTTTGGTACGAAAAAAAGTGGCAACACTGATTTTTATGGTATCATCAAAAAGCCTTTCCAAACCCCTAATTATGGAAAAAAGTTCCATTTTGATAAGTATCACGGTTATCGAGTAATCCACTGCTGAAATGGAGGATGTTTTAAGTTCACTAAAAACTTTGATACCCCCTGGCAGCCTTTAAAAAGGGCTGGAGGGCTGCGATTTTCGCCATTGGTCATCCCTTCGGAAGGTCTTTCCACAGGAAAAATTTCAAAAAAATCGTCGGACCCCCCCTACCACTTTTTGGTCGAATTGACGTGGAATGGCCCAGAAGAGAAAACAGCCAAAAACTTGACAAACAGTTTTTTGGAATTGACATTAATATCCCAAAAATTGGCACCACTGGGTTCAAAAATGTTTCCCCAGTTTCAGAAATGATCAGCATGAATTTATTAAATAAGTGATCTGAAAATTTCCAAATGCTCAGTACCTACTTATGTAGCTAGAACCCTAATAAGAAATGGTCTTGGATCTAGGTCGATCCAAAATCTCAAATACCTACCGTCTTTTGGGGGCCATTTCCCCCAAAACATGTTGGGTTAGGGCTGAAGCCAAAAAAAAATAATTCTTTTTAGAAAATGTCCCCGCTTTGAAAATCCATATCTCCCCTCCAAAGGCACTTCTAAAGTTGAATTTTTTTCAGAATAACGTTCAGCTCAAAGTGAAGGTCTGCTCTAGCTGAATTTGCTCAAAATCACCTGACGTTTCTTTTGCAATTCAACCTACAACTATCCTATACGAGTAGATACCCATGTATTATATCGAGTTAATGCGAACAAAATGATCGCACCCTAGCCGATTAAGTCTTCGGTTTCGGGACCCTATCT
The DNA here is from genome assembly GCF_950023065.1 of Planococcus citri. Taxonomy (NCBI): domain Eukaryota; kingdom Metazoa; phylum Arthropoda; class Insecta; order Hemiptera; family Pseudococcidae; genus Planococcus; species Planococcus citri. The sequence continues at coordinate 4,881,371 of NC_088681.1, read as the reverse complement.
CTCCCACTAGCTTACTGCAACAGGTTATACCGAGGACTTCATTAAGGTGAAGCATATACCGATGCTTCGTTTTTCAACTTTTCAATCTGAAGTTTATAGGTTCGACGCAGTCCTAACTGTGAGGTGTCTGCGCCGTAGTTGCCTCGGTCCTGCGTTCAGCTGCGAAGAGACAAGAGGGGATGCTTTATGCCCCACCAACGACCAGACATCTTTAGCTCAGATTACAGGAGTACGCCACCACTCCGTGTCATTGAATTGCTAATTAAACCAGAATATTAATTTTAATTGACTGCGTGGTCCTGATCAGTTTGGAGGAAAATTTTTTATCAATTTTTTTAATTATAATTTTTAGTTGAGTTATTATTTGAACAATTAAAAGTACCCGTTTGCTATTTTTCAACGAATTTTCGATATTTTCACGAGTATAAGTAGGTAAGTAATGCTTGTATTATTTTTTGATATGATTTTTAGATATATGAATATTATTTTCGATTTATGAGTTTTTTCTAGCTTTCGATTTTTTAAAAACCACCAAAATCATGGCCCAAATTTGTACTGAAAATTCTTCAAAAATGATTAAAAAACGTTTTACTAAAAATGTTTCATTTTTTGTTGAAGTTTCAATTCATTTTGTTAAATCACATGACACCTTTTTCAAAAATGCCCAAAATCAAGGCCCCATTTTAAAGCTTAAATTTTTTTTAAATGCGCAAAAACAATTTTCGTCAACTAAAATTTTAATTCATTTTGATAGATCACAGAGCATTTGTTTTCTTCAAAAATCCCAAAAATCATGACCCCACTCTCGAGCTAAAAATTCTTTAAAAATTCCTAAACACAATTTCATCAAAATATTTGAATTTCTCACTTAATTTCAACCCTTTTTTGATCGGTCACAGGTAGAGGTGTGCACTTTTCAGAAAAGTAATTTTGGTGAAATGAAAAGTGAAAAGTTCATTGAAAAGTGTGAAAAGTAAATTGTGTGAGTCTCATTTTAAAGCTCTCTGTAAGAGCTTCAAATTGATGTATTTTTTGCCTATCTAAAACACACAAAAAAACAAAATCATTTTTTTCACCTACCTAATCGAATAGTGGCAGTTTTGAGCCTTTCTAGAGCCTCTAACATTTGTGGGTTTTTCAGTTTTGAAAAAAATGTTGTGAAAAATATCAAAAATGGGTGCTGAATTGCGAAGGGGGAGGAGTGGAGAGAGTGAAACTTGATAAGTATTTGACTTCATCAATGAGGTCAGTGATCTCTGATGAGTAAATTGATTGGTCACTCCCTTTTTTTAAAAGTAAAAACTGAAAAGTGAAATGAAAAGTAGGAACTTTTTTTTTCAACTTTTCATTGAAAGAAAAGTACTTTTCACTTTTCACTTTTCACACTGCACATCTCTAGTCACAGGGCACTTTTTTTAAGAATATCAAAAATCATGAACCCATTTTTAAGCCCAAAATTCCTTAAAAATCCCTAAAAACATTTTCTTCGAGATATTCGAATTTCCCAGAAAAATTTTAACTCATTTTGATAGGTCACAGGGTACCTATTTTTTTTTAAATCCCAAAAACCATGACCGATGACCCCAATTTCGAGCTCAAAATTATTTTAAAGTGCCCAAAAACGCCCCGTGAGGGCACAGGTTGTTGTCGCTAGAGGTAGTCTCTAGGTAGTAGCTCTCGGATCATCAAGAGGAGCCCGTCCCCCAGAACAGATGAAACGGCGAAGACAACACCAGGGGTATTCTACGCATCCACATCGTTAAGGAACTAGATACCAGGTAGGTATGGAAATACGCCATCCCACTTTCGGTTATAGATTTCGTGGTTTTGACAGTGATGTGATTTTTTCATTTTAGTCATATAATGAAATGGAATCAAAAAAAAAATCTTGCGCAGCGCGCAAGATCAACCGACTTTTCCCTAGCACACATTGGTAATTTACAAAAAATTACCGGTAATTTACTAAGAATTGCTGGTACTGGTAATTTACCAAGAATTACCAGTAAATTACCAACCAAGAATTACCAGTTATTTACCAACGAAGAATTACCAGAAATTTACCAACTAAGACTTACGAGTAATTTACCAAAAAATACTGGCAATTTACCAACCAAGAATTACCAGAAATTTAATTTACCAAGAATTACCAGTAAATTACCAACCAAGAATTACCAGTAATTTACCAACGAAGAATTACTAGTAATTTACCAACGAAGAATTACCAGAAATTTACCAACCAAGAATTACGAGTAATTTACCAAAAAATACTGGTAATTTACCAAAAATCATTGGTAATTTACTAAAAACTACCGGTACAATTACCAAAACGCACCAGTAATTTATTTCAAAAAAATTATCAAAAGTTACCTGTAATCAGCTAAAGTTATGCGTTTTTTACCAAAAATTACAAGTAATTCACCAAAAATAACTAATTATTTTATTTACTGAAAATTACTATTAATTTACCAAAAAAAATTATCAAAATTTACTGGCCAATTACCAAAATCTTTACGTTTTTTTAAAACAAAAATTACCAGTTATTCGCCAAAAATAACTATTGACTTGCAATTCGCGATTCCATCAATACTAGAAATTTTGAAAAATTTTGATTTTTGATTGCAAAAAAATTATTTAGGTACTTAATATACCAAAAAAAAAAAATATCAAAAGTTACTAGCTATTCACCAAAAACTTTACGTTTTTTTTAAACGAGTATTACAACCAGTTATTCGCCAAAAATAACTATTGATTTGCAATTCGCGATTCCAATACTAGAAATTTTGAAAAATTTTGATTTTTGATTGCAAAAAATTATTAAGGTAAAATTAAAAAAATTAAAAGGATGAAATTTAAAAAAAAAAAATCAGTAAAAAAAATCGACAAAAAATGTTCATCTCTTGACTCACGCGGGATTCGATCACCCGACCTCCGGCGCACCAATCTTCAACCTACACACCCTAACTACCCCATCAGTTTGTTGAAAAGGAGCCATTTTCGAGATATAAGGGTTTACAAATATTTCAGCTTATCCATAACGTTGAAACACACTTAAACGTTCATATCTCGTAAACGGCTGAATCGATTTCGACCAAATTAAAAATTTCTCTAGTTCAGTATCACAGCAATATTTTGCCATCATCAGTTTCGACTTAAAGTTCGGAGCTTTTGAGTTCAGCGTGACACAAATTTGTACATAAATTGATATATAAATAAATATATAAATATTCTAGGGGGTAAACTCGTAACTTTTTTATAGATTAACCAGCAAACTCATAACGTTTTGACAAACTCGTAACCTTTTTAGGACGTGACTTTTCGATGAGGTGCCATATGAATCTACAAGGTGTGGGGAGTCTACTGGCAAAGTTTGAGCAGGGACGTGAGATTTCCGTTTATACACTTTCTCTTTTGACTCAATTTTCAAATGAGTGCATAGCCTAAGTATTATGAACAACGACATGAGGAAAAGGTGTTTATTGCCAAGAATCATTTTTTACGTTTTTTACGTTCTTTTTGGTGATTTTGGTGGTTGAAGATGTCCTCTTTCACATGGCGTGGTCAAAAATCGTCTAAAATAAATTTTTGACCGCTCAATTTTAATTTAGAGTTGATTATACAGGTCCGAATTTTCGCGTTTTTCAGTCTAAACAGTGATTTTATGGGAAAAGTATGCATCCTAGGAAAAAAATGCAATGAAGGAAATTGTAGAGAATAAAATTTTCTTTCTGCTCAGAGCTGGTTATTTTTCTGTGGGATGCTTTGTTAAAAAGCTATTTGCGAAAAACAGAGACATAAGGGACTTTTAAAAAAAAGCTTTTCTGAAAAATTGATGTTTCGGCAATGAGATACCTCTCCACAGGTCACCCAAAAATCAAGTTAACGAATATAACGCGGCCTAACATCGAGTACTATCAGGCCTATGGGGTGACGCGTCGAGCGCATGCACAGCAACGAAGTTATAGGTGGGACGTGAGTTTGTATTTTATACAAAACGTTACGAGTTTACCTGTATGCGGCTATATATACATATGTATGTATAGCCGCATACAGGTAAACTCATAACGTTTTGTATAAACAGCAATCTCAAGACCCCTCTGTAACTTCGTTGCTGTGCATACGCTCGACGCGTCACCCCATAGGCCTGATAGTACTCGATGTTAGGCCGCGTTATATTCGTTAACTTGATTTTTAGGTCACCTGTGGAAAGGTATTTCATTGCCAAAACATCAATTTTTCAGACAAGCTTTTTTTTAAAAGTCTCATACGTCTCTGTTTTTCGCAAATGCTTTTTTAACAAAGCATCCTACAGAAAAATAACCAGCTCTGAGCAGAAAGAAAATTTAATTCTCTACAATTTCCTTCATGGCATTTTTTTCCTAGGATGCATACTTTTCCCATAAAATCAATGTTTAGATTGAAAAACACGAAAATTTGGACCTGTATAATCAACTTAAAATTAAAATTCAGCAGTCAAAAATTTATTTTAGACGATTTTTGACCACGCCATGTGAAAGAGGACATCTTCAACCACCAAAATCACCAAAAAGAACGTAAAAAACGTAAAAAATGATTCTTGGCAATAAAAACCTTTTCCTCATATCCTCATACCTGTTAATTAGGCTATGTACTCATTTGAAAATTGAGTCAAAAGTGAAATTGTATAAACAGCAATCTCACGTCCCTGCTCAAACTTTGCCAGTAGACTCCCCACACCTTGTAGATTCATATGGCACCTCATCGAAAAGTCACGTCCTAAAAAGGTTACGAGTTTGTCAAAACGTAATGAGTTTGCTGGTTAATCTATAAAAAAGTTACGAGTTTACCCCCTAGAATATTTATATATATAAACTTATCTCGTTTGGTGCCATACGTCTTATCGTGATCAGCACACTCCAAAACGTCAAGAAAACCCACCCCCACCCAAATCCCGAACCTTCATGACAAATACAATACCTTCACTTTTCGTGCGAAAAGTCGGCAAAATGGTGGGAAAATGTTTATTTTGCATATTAAAATGAATATGAAGTAAAATAAATAACGTAAATTGGCGGTATTATTAATAAATTGAGAACTTGCAATTTTTTTTCTATAACCAAAGATGGCGTATTTCCATACCTTAACATTGTGCGAGGTGGTAACATGTTGCTGTTCAATCATCGATGGGCACAGAATCAAAACATGGGTAAAGCAGAATTCTCCAGTTGGTGAAGAACAAAGAAAAGCAAACAGACCCAGTAGCGAATACAGGGTGCAAAAAAGCCAAAAACAAGTGGTATGAGAAGTAGAAGAGCTGCAGAAAATGCACAACTTTAGAGAAATGCATACCAAAGTGAAGCAGATGATGGCCACCCACAAGAAAAGGAGAAGTGGAATAGCTTATATGCGAGGAAAAGATAGAAAGTACTGTGTTAACAAACAGGAAAGTGAAGAGGTCTGGATTTCATCCAGGGAGGAAGCACCACAAATTGAAATGTGAGAGCTGAGGAATGCGTTGAAGCGAGCCAGAAACCACAAAGCAGTAGGGGAAGATCTCATACCAGTAGACTTGATTAGACCTAAACATCTAACACCAGAGTATGAAAAGGAGATGCTGAAGATAATAAACAAAATATACAGTGAAGGTATGCTGCCTAAGGACTTCAAAGCAGTAAATCTTGTACCAATACCAAAAAAGAACACCTCGCAAAAATGCTCTGCATATAAAACCATCCCACTGATGCACCACACACTGAAGCTACTACTTTCCATCATAAATGCCAGAATTGAAAAGAAGATACATAGATGAAAATCTGAGGTAAACGCAATATGGCTTTGTAGTGAAAAAAGGGACAAGAGATGCAATTGCCCTGCTGAAAGTGACGATTCAAAGAGCACTGCCTGAGCTGACATTTTGCCTCACTGAGGCACTTTTTTTCCTATATTCGCCATTTGAGACAATTTTCTCACCTATATGAGACTAATGACAAAAATATTCAAATTAGGTCGTAGGTATTTGATTTTTTCTAGTACCTTACGTGAGTGTTAGATGGCGCCCTATTAAAAATGAATGACGCAATTCGTCTTTACAGTGTGAAAAGGAACCTAAATTAAATAATTTCTAAAATGGATTTTGAGGATCGGAAAAAATGTGAATTTAGATGAGTTGGGTTCATTGGATATTAGGAGGTCAAAAAAGTATAATTTTGAGTCAAAAAACATCAAGTTTTGTAAGGGTGAGATATGGCCCAACCGCTATAGGTGGTTTATATTGTAAAGTTCTTGCAGCAAAGATTATTGAACTTACTCCATAGTGGGGACTGAAGGTTACATGTACTAGTATATTCTCTATCCGAGGTTCCAAGCTCTGATTGTGAACCTCTAACAAACACTTGGTCTGGGTATCTCGAGCTCGCCTGTTCTAATGTCACGGAGTTAAACTACACAAGGCTGGAGTGGCCCAGTTCCACTCTCCCTATTTTATAATGTTACCCATCGCGTGGTGAATTTGTTTTATATCGCACTAATTACATTATGTCGATTAATTAGTGTTTTTTGGATGAACCTCTATTCAATCCGGATCTTAGAGGTTCTACCCCTGGCAATGTGTACCTACCAACCAATACCCTGCGACGTGCTTAGTATGAGTAGCACCCCAACGAGCAGGGAACGTATACAGTGTTGAGGTAAGAGATGTATCCTAAATCTTACCCAGTTTCCTTCACCACCCTATTAATTATAAGTAGTGTAACTTCACCACACTTTTGTAATTAATCTCACTCGCTTATTGATTACAAGCCAGGCATGTTCCTGAGTTAGTTCTGCACAATCCGCATAATCGTGGCTGATTATGCTGCTGACAGTTTTCCATGTCAACACAGAATAATATTAACCTAGTTAAGATTATTTGGTATAATGCTAAACCATTTTATTCAATTACATCGAATATAGGAGTAAAATGATTTGTCTACTGTGTTTCATTTCATAGGTAGTTTCAGAATTAGTGTTAAATTGGAGCTAAGAAAGATTAACAGCCTCTTCTCTGAGCTAGACAAGTCCGAATAAATATTACTTCCCTAAGGAATATTTATTGGAATCCCCCAGGCATTAAGTTATTACTATATTTTCCCCTATAACTAATCTTTCCACGCCCCCTCTTTACAGTTTGATGCTTCATTCGTCAAATTAAAAAAATTTAAATTTTTTCTCATTTTCATCCCTAAAAATTAAGTGTTTAGTTTGAGATAAAAATAACCCTAGAAATGGAAACTGCAGATTTTTTTATTGCTTTTTAAAATTTCATCAGGCTTATTCCCCTAATGAATAAGAAAATTTAAAATTACAATGTTCTGACATTCTGACTAAAAAAAACTTGAAGGAATTAGATAGGCAACACAAATTTCAAAGCTCCATCATGTTTTTGAAAATTTGTGTGCAATTTTAATTTTTAAGTGGAACTGTTGCCCATTTTTTTCACTTTTTTGGAACTAAATTTTTGTTTTTGACTCAAAAAACAGTCGTTTGTCTTTTCTTTTTCTCTTATTATGTGTGTGGATACCTGCTTTGGTATGCAATTACTAGGGTGGTCCTTAACTACATGGTAAAAAAAAAATGTGCGATTTTTTCCGCTCCCACCCCCTAAAGTGGTGACCTCGGGTGAGAAAATAATTCCCTATTTTTTATGTTTTCCATTTTCGAAAAATTCGGGCTGCGGTGGGCCCCTCAATTTTCAAAAATTTGAAAAACACCTAATTCAAAGAAAAATTTTCGAAATTTCAAAATCTCGAGTTCCATCATCTCTAGAAGGTCCTTTTTGAGTAAAAAAGCCTCTCGTGGCGATTTTAGTCCCCTCCCATGAAAACCAAGCTGACCCCCCACAATAGCTGAAATTCGTATATTATGTGAGATGTCCTAAAATTGGTTGTTTTTGGTCTTTCCTCCTTCCAACCCCACAAAGTGGTGTCCTTTGGTTAGAAAATAATTCCCCATTTTTTATTTTTTCCATTTTCAAAAAATTCGGGTTGTGGTGGGCCCCTAAATTTTCAAAAATTTGGAAAAAAAACCAATTCAAAGAAAAATTTTTAAAATTTCAAAATTTTGAGTTCCATCGTCTCTAAAAGGTCCCTTGTGAGTAAAATAGACTCTCATGACGATTTTAGCCCCCTCCCATGAAAACCAAGCTGACCCCCACCAGAATAACTGAAATTTGTAGTTTGGCTTTTCTGGTGAGGTCAGCTTGGTTTTCATGGGAGGGGGCTAAAATCGTCATGTGAGTCTATTTTACTCACATGGGACCTTTTAGAGACAATGGAACTCGAGATTTTGAAATTTCAAAAATTTTTCTTTGAATTGGGTTTTTTTTCAAATTTTTGAAAATTGAGGGGCCCACCGCAGCCCTAATTTTTCGAAAATGGAAAAAATAAAAAATAGGGAATCATTTTCTCACCCGAGGTCACCACTTTAGGGGGTGGGAGTGGAAAAAATCCCAACTTCAAAAATAAGGACCACCCTAGCAATTACGTATCTTTTTTTGAATGCAAAGCACTTTCAGAAAAAAAAATGTACTAGGTATTCAGTTTTCATAGATTACAAAATATACCTATTACTTATTAGGTACTTTGTGATGGAAAAATAATATTTGCAATGTTAATAGGTACCTATGAAAAGCAGTATATTTTTGCTGGAAAATTTTCACAAATAGGTAACTAATTTATTTTTCAAAAGAATATTTCACCCTAATAAACATATCACATGCTACATGCTGCTCAAACACATCTTAAAAAAATAGAAAAATTATTCCCTCCAAATACATATGTTTGGAAGGATAAATTACTCAAAAATTGATGGAAAAAAATTACTTCCCTAAAGGAGGCTTGATTGCCATTTATGCATAATAATTTAGGACCTGTTTTTAAACCTGCAGTGATGGTGTACTCCTTTAAAAGTAGTTGACAAACATCCCTTACCTATCAATACCAGTTATGTGGGGTAGGAGGAGATGACGTTGCTGTGCAAATACAACATACCATACCACCTAGACAGACACCTACCCCAGACATTCATCTTCCTATTTAAATCATTGATTGTAGTTCTGTCTTTTCTGTCACAAAAGAATCTTTTCTTTAGTTGGGCTACATGTTCCAGCTATCAGCTTTCACTCGACGCTTTCACTGCATTTTACCTTCGCTCTGTATAAGGCAAAAGCATAATTTTCAGTTTTGCTAATAGATGGCGCTCGATTTTCAGGCTAATTCACCACGATTCTTGCCTCATCGAGGTGACTTTTTGGTCTCAAATTAAACATATAGGGACCCTATATGAGGCAAAACGATGTTATCTCCGGATACTTCCATCAATTTTAAAGCGTTTTCTAGTATTTTCAATACTTTTAAAAAATACACTTTTCACAATTATCATCCAAATTTTGCTGATTTTCAATCCTTCTCATTTTTAAAAATATTTTCAGATAATTTTAAAACGTTTCCAACACCATTCCATGCATTTGCGGCTGATTTTACTGGAGTTTTGTTGATTTAAGGTAATTTTTAGCATTTTTAATAATTAATTCGAGTATTTTCACATCATTTGACATGTTAGGAAAATCGCAGACATCTTCACATGCGAAGCTGATTCATCATACCGATGACAAGATACACAAGAACTTTATAATATATGTATTTGACCAATAATACAGATTGGTTGACAGTTTTTCACACAAATGAAATGTTCAAAAAGGATCATCTCTTAATAAATGAGAAAACTCGTACACGATTTCATGAAAATACATATGTGTATTTCAAAAATCAACTTTTCTTAAAGCTAAAGATTGATCTATCAATCATATGTTCTCAAAAAATCTATGAATATCATCAGGAAACATTTGAATCATCGAGTAAGAGTACCTACTAAATTAACAAAAAAAAAAACAAAAACAAAAAACATGTACAAAGTGTTTCAATTTCATGAAAATTACAACCAACGAAATTGAAATGAATTATCAACACTTCCCAAGTATTTAAAACACTAAAACTAAACTAATCACGAATGAGAGTGCTGGAAAAATAAAATAACTCAAACGAGATAAAATCATATAGGTACCTGAAATATAAAAATTTCAACTCTAAATATTGTCAAGTAAAATAATTCACGTAAGCTGACACATTGAAATGATGCAAAATATTATGAAAACATAAAGTCTCTGAAAGGATTTAAAATTTACTCGCAAATTTACGAAACTTGATGACGAACGAATTACAGATTATCTTCATACATATATTGTAAAAATTGTTTAAAAAAAAAAAACAAAAATAACACAAATAAGGTTAACTGAAATACAAAATAAATACATACAACAAATTGTGAAACATGTTGAATATAAACCTTACACATGGAGAAAAAAAAAACGACAAAAACTCGTTTTGAAATATTTGTTCGATGCAAATGTTGAAAAATTAGAGAACTGCGACTGAAGTTTATTTCAAAACTCTCATTCTAAAATTGGAAAAAAAATTCAAGCAATACATCTACCTAATCGTTTGAATACGATTGAAATAGCTTGAATCCTGATCCATCAACATTCAAAACAAATCGTTAGTTGTCAAAAAAATCCTCTTCCCTTCCCAAGCACCATAATAAAATCGATTTGATATCTGGTCTGTTTGATAGATATTCACGTTCTAGTGAATTAGTATTCACATACGCTTTCACAATACCAATCATATTCCATTTGAGCAGTCCTAAAGTTTCTTCCGTCGCAACGAAGGTGCCCATAAATTCCAAAACCTGTTGCACAGAAACTCTTCCTCGGTAAATAAGTCGCCATAAGGTATTCTGTATCGCTGATGACAAAATTAGTTGAGTTTTGAACTCGGTCGATAAATCAACGCTGTCGAACGCATCGGCGATAAAATCATTGAATTTTTTATGGTAAAGAACAATGTTGGCTTCGAATTTAGAACGAGTGTTGAGAAAACACTCTCGAAGAATTTGCTGCTTGAAATTCCTCGCGTTTTGCACTTCGGGCCAAACAAAACTCACCAACTCGGCCAAACAGTCGAAATACTCGCCATTACGCAATAATTGAAAACAAAATATACGCATATGTTCGCTGGAGCCTATGATGTTTTGCTTGAATTCATTGATCTGATGTTCGTTTTCAAAGCACAGGGCTGCAATTCGTTGCAAATCGTCGCCTCGAGCTGCTGCAATTAAAAGAGGCCAGCAATTCTGCCAAAATGACATTCTCTCTTCCAAAGATGCGCATTGTAGAATAAGTACTAATAGCTCGATGTTGATCTGTCTTGAATTAATATTACCAGTAGCATGCGACTTTCCCAACAATCTACTGTCAACTGAGATACCTTTAATAATCGATCGTTTCAAATTATGCGGAGTGTAGTTCCATATTTTGCGACAAAAATGCAAGTACGAGTCCCACTTTCTAGGTTCACAATTGTAAACGTTAACCCGGTCGCTCTCCATCAAGTCAATTACTCCTTTCCAACGGTTGGCACCGAAGCTAGAGACGTAGCTATCGTCATCTTCATCGCGTGACATTTCGATCGGATATTCATATTCGTCAATGCTATCGTAATCCTCCATTCTGCTGTCTTCGTCGAAGTCATCGTCTGACTCAATGTTATGGTTATGCTCATCGTTGGTTTCAGCCATGTCCTCATCGTCATCTTCAGAGTCTTCTTCATCGTCATCCGCAACGTCACCTTCATCGTCATCCTCATGGTTATCTTTCATTTTGCGGGGGCAATTGTAATTCACTTCCAACATTTCCGCTATCATGCCAGCGAAAGATTTTTCATTCATTATGTTTCTTATGTAGAACCAAATTGTCAGAACGACGCCTTCAACAAACCGATCGTAATCCAACAGCTTACACATCAAATGTCGACCGCGCTTCTTGACAAATTCATCCAGCTGTTGATCATCCAATTTTGGTAGAATGACACTAATAAAACAAACCATATCATTGTCGTGAAGTTCAATAGCTCTATGCATTTTTAATTCGAGAGGCTGGCGATCCCAAAAATACTCCAATGAAAGTCGAATACTACACCGGTGCTCATTGAACATTTCCGTTTCTAAATAGTTGGGCTTATCTAACCAGGATGCTAAGGTTATATTACCCGAGTGAGCATTAAAACATTTAACCCAGTAATACAGTTGTGGACATGAGTAAAAGTGAATATATTTCAAGTGCATGTTTAACCGCTCCATTTTCGGCTGAAATTCTCTATTATCACCATCCGATTGCATTCTTGAACACACTGACGGCCAGAGTCTTCTAATATCGTCTTCGAAAAAACAAATACAAGCGATGATGAATTTTTCATCGACGTGAATTCGATCGCAACGCATAATACGTTCGGCAGTTCTAACATAATGAATTTTCCCCAGATAATCGCAAACGAAATCATCGAAGTCGTTCAAAACAAGGTTCTTATGCTCATAATAACGGACATAAACTGTGAAAAGATGGTAGTTGAGCCAAATCTCCAGCGAACGTCCGAATTGGGTGAAATACGCTTCGATAGTCTTATAAATCTTGGAGGGTAAATCGGGCAGCTCAGTTTTCAACGAGATACGTTCTTTTTTTGGACGAAGTGTAGTCAACGTACCACTCTGACGGTATTTTTCCATTCGACGGCGCCATATTTGGAGACTAACGGCGATGGCTGACAATTCTTGAAGAGATACTGGTGTTGGATGAGCGAAATCATACACTCGTAAATTAGGTACTTCGGTCATTTCTAGTTGCTGACGTTCGTTGGTCGATCTCCATTTGCACCTAGAATTGAGGACCTGGGTACAGAAAAAATGCATTCAGATGTTATAATGTAAGTAGAGCAGGAAAATAACGTAAAAAAGCGAGGGCAAAAAGGAAAAAATTGGCACATAAATTTTTTCTTCGGGAATGTGTTCAGATAAACCCCCTGAACTACCAAAAAATAACCCGAACCTCCCAACCCTGGAGCTAATTTTTTTTTAGGGGGCTAAAACCGGTTCCGATTTACGTTTTTTGCGATTTACTCCGAAAATATTAGGTTTACGAGAAAAACTACCATGAGTAAAAATGTTCCCCTTCAAATGCTCGAAAATTTGATACTAGACTCGATACCCACCCCTCAAGAGGGGTGTCTGAAAAAAGGGGTGGAAAGAGTGGGTGTTTGAAAAAAAGTCAGTCCAATTATCATTCGTTTTCGCTCAAATTTTTTTTACAAAGTCTACTCACCCAACTATTAATCCCACTACCATTGATTGGTCTTCATCTCTCCCTGGGGGTTGGTGGGGGATGCTTGGTTTTTCAAGTAACACACAACTGAATCATATATTTGAAAAACGAATCTGGACATGCAATATATCGAATAATATGTTTTTGAGGTCGCTGAGTACGAATACGAACTTATTTTCAATTTCAACTCCTCAAAGCCCCTCTGTGCCCCAAAAAGGGGTTAAAATTTTGAAAAATCGTGAAAAGTCGAGTGATATATCGAATGGTATGTTTTCGAGGTCGCTGAGTACGAATATGAACTTATTTTTTGTGTCCCACCCCCCAATGTCCCTCTGGGCCCCAACAAGGGGGCCAAAATTTCAAAAAATCATCAAAAAGTCGAGTGATATATCAAATGGAATGTTTTTGAGGTCGCCAAGCGCAAATATGAACTTACTTTTGGGTCCCACCCCACAATGTCCCGCTGTGCCCCAAAAAAAAGGCCAAATTTCCAAAAATCGTGGAAAGTCGAGTGATATATTGAATGGTATGTTTTCGAGGTCGCTGAGTAGGAATAATATTCGTATTCAGCGACCTCGAAAGCATACCATTCGATATACTTATCATTCGACTTTTCATGATTTTTCTAAATTTGGCCGGTTTTTTGGAGCAAAGAGGGACATTGTGAGGTTGGACCCGAAAAATAAGTTCATATATGAACTTGATTTCTGCTTATAGTTCCTCAAAACTCCTTTACGGCCTTCTAAATAGGATAAAATTTTGAAAAGTCGTTGAACATAGTGTAAATACGAGTAAGTATATCGAATAGTATGTTTTCAAGATCGCTGAACATATCCAAAGCACAATGGTTCTCAGCCCCAAAAAAGTTGACGAAAAAATATAGTGTGATCTTTTTCTTTAGAGATTCACACCATTATTTTAGAAAAAATTCTGAAAATTCATCTCAAAAATACTGATTGGACTAACTTTCGGCGGGATGAGGAGGGGAGATGTAAGTAGAGCTACTCGCATTACCAAGGTATTATTGGGATCGCTGTTCAAAAAGTTTGAACGCTCATTTTGCAAAGAAAACATTTTACATCTCAAGATTTTGCTTTAAAACGCTCACTCACCTACCATGTTTTGATTATTTTTCAATAGAAAATAAAATGGAACTAGAACTTTTACTGTGTTGTCGAATTTCATTGGAATAAAATGTATAATCATCCAACCATGTAATTTCTATTTTTAAATTTTGTCTAGGTACTTAGTACTTACGTGCCACTCGAATTATATTTTTAAGGGGAATTTAAATGAAATTAATCATTTTATAATGTCATTTTTTTTCTGGAAAAACTGAGAAATTGATAGAATATTTCAAAATAGAATCCCGAAAACACACCATTCGATATATTTATCACTCGACTTTTCATAATTTTTGGAAATTTGGCCCTTTTTTGGGGCACAGCGGGACATTGTGGGGTGGGACCCAAAAGTGAGTTCATATTTGCGCTTGGCGACCTCAAAAACATTCCATTTTGATATATCAGTCGAATTTTTGATGATTTTTTGAAATTTTGTCCCCCTTGTTGGGGCCCAGAGGGACATTGGGGGGTGGGACACAAAAAATAAGTTCATATTCGTACTCAGCGACCTCGAAAACATACCATTCGATATATCACTCGACTTTTCTCGATTTTTCAAAATTTTAACCCCTTTTTGGGGCACATAGGGGCTTTGAGGAATTGGACCCAGAAAATAAGTTGGTATTCGTACTCAGCGACCTCAGAAACATACTATTCGATATATTTCATGTCCAGATTCGTTTTTCAAATATATGATTCAGTTGTGTGTTACTTGAAAAACCAAGCATCCCCCACCAACCCCCCCGGGAGAGATGAAGACCAATCAATGGTAGTGGGATTAATAGTTGGGTGAGTAGACTTTGTAAAAAAAATTTGAGCGAAAACGAATGATATTAAGTGGTAACTTTGATCAATTTATTGGACTGACTTTTTTTCAAACACCCACTCTTTCCACCCCTTTTTTCAGACACCCCTCTTGAGGGGTGGGTATCGAGTCTAGTATCAAATTGTCGAGCATTTGAAGGGGAACATTTTTACTCATGGTAGTTTTTCTCGTAAACCTAATATTTTCGGAGTAAATCGCAAAAAACGTAAATCGGAACCGGTTTTAGCCCCCTAAAAAAAAATTAGCTCCAGGGTTGGGAGGTTCGGGTTATTTTTTGGTAGTTCAGGGGGTTTATCTGAACACATTCCCGAAGAAAAAATTTATGTGCCAATTTTTTTTTTTTTTAACCGCTATTTGCTTGCTCTATATGTTATAAGCAGTCCTGTTCAGTTGCAATAGCATTATTGTTATAAACTATCATTATATATCATTATTGTTGTAATTATCACTACTAGAAGGCGCAGTGGAATCAGATTCCGTCTGAGCAGGATACGTAATCGATACCAATATCATGAGAATAGTGCTATTTTAGAAATAGCAGAAATTGAGGGGGGAGGAATGGAGCTCCTGGAAGGGGCTAGATGAAAGTAGCACAAAATCGGACTTAATATTCGGGTTGCTGGAGGTTCGAATCATTTGAAAATGACACCAATATCATAAAAGTAACTTTATTTCGAAAATGGTAAAAATTGAGGTGGGGGACTGAAGGCTCTGGAGGGGGTAGATGAGTGTAGCAGAAAATCTGACGTCATATTCGTGCTCAGTGGTATCGAATCATGCGGAAACAACACCTTACTCGTTAATAGTTATTTCTCCCAAAATTTTCATTTTACCCCCTCTAGAACACATTTTTCGAATTTTTCACCACAGCGCACCAACACAAAAATTTCGAAAAAAAAATTATGATGTTTAGGGATTAAAAATACATCCAAAAAACGTGTTTCTAAAATTGTATCTCGCAATTTTCATAGTTAAAAAGCATAAAAAAAGTTTAAAAAACGCCATTTAAGGGGTAAATATGAGAAGAGGGGGTAGAAAATTTTTGTGAGGATACCTCTCATAAATGTTCACAACATACCAAAAAATCAAAGAAATCGGTTTTCATGGGGCTGAGAAAATAATTTTTATTGCAATTCCAAAAAAGGGGGGTTTCTCAAAAAGGAGGGGGTCTGGGGGTCTGAAACTTTCCACACCAAAGTTTCTCGATAGTACCCGTCTACCAGGTGAATATCAACCCAAAAGCTCTTCGGGTTCAAAAATTAATTTTTTTTGGAAATTTTGAACCCCCCCCCCCCTTAACCACATGAAGCGACACGTTGCAGAGTGGCAGGTAAGTATTTTTATGAC
Source organism: Planococcus citri (assembly GCF_950023065.1). Lineage (NCBI taxonomy): Eukaryota > Metazoa > Arthropoda > Insecta > Hemiptera > Pseudococcidae > Planococcus > Planococcus citri. The sequence continues at coordinate 4,864,852 of NC_088681.1, read as the reverse complement.
CTATTAAGCAATACAAAAACTTTCGAACACGTCTGCCGCATATATCTGACAGTTCGTTTTTTCAAAATTTTCCCCAATTTTGTGGGCCTGCTGCACCCCCCCCCCCCCCCACAGGGACAGGGTAGAGAGTGACAGGTTCACAAAATTATCACGCCCGGAAATATTTCGTACCTTTAAAATGGTCCCTAGCTTTATATATTGTCGGTTGGATTGAACTGCCACCAGCTCCCCGACTATAGGTAACTAATAGGTATATATGAGGCAGAATACCACTAAAGACCTGCATTATCCGATTTTATGAACTTGGCGCTACATTCACGAGCTATTCGAGTTCCTCACCTCTCTGGAAGTGAATGAAAACATTTTTTTGAAAAGACTAAATATAAGTCTTTCTCCAACCTGATGGAATATATATCGCACCTCGGGAGTAATAAGGTCACATCTCAAAAAAGTGAAATTTTACAGAAGAGTGATTTTCTTTTTTTTTAAAACTTGATTCATTATTTTTAACAACTTATAATTAATTCTGAGGAATGAATAGCACCTCATTTTAAAGATCTGGTATCCTACCTTCATTTAGCATAAGAACACTTTGAAAAATAAAATCTTAAAGAGGAAATATTTCAATGTTTGGAAAACATTTTGAGTTATAACCTTTCATTAAAGTTGATGTGGAGGCGAAAGGAAGCGTCCAAAAAAAATTTCATGATAACAAAGTTGTAGAGAATTAAATTTCCAATCGACGTATGTGTCGTTAGTTTTTTTCTGGAGTGCTAAGTTTTTGAGTTTTTCTCAAAAAACTAAAATTTCATGATATGTGCACATTCATTTTTCTGAAAAGTGATCAATTTAAAAAAAAATTTCCATTTGGTACAAACCAATAAAAAATGCACTCCTTGTGACTATTTCTAACTGACAAACATTTAAAACAATCAAAACTATTTGTTAACACTTTGTATGTACGAAATTTGCTCAAAAAAGGTGGAGTTTTTTGTGATGTACCCTTATAACTCCAAACAACTTGCAATGTTGTTGAGATTTTGAGTTAGGCCATTTGCGTTTTTTACAAGATCTAGATAATGTACCCAACTCAAAGTGTAATTTTTGGTTGAGGAGGGTCATAGAAACCCCAAAAATGCAAAAACATCAAAATCTATTTTTTTTGAGATGTGACCTTATTACTCCCGAGGTGCGATATGTAGGTACCTTCTTTTCATGGCCCAGCAGTGAGCTGCTTTGAGAACACATGGAAAAAATCAAGCGCGCCTCTGCTAGTGCAAACCAATGTTGGTCCGCAAAAAGTCAGCGAAATGTCATGGGCTGCGTAATGTATGGGGGCAATAGGGTGGTCCTTAACTACATGATAAAAAAAAAATGTGCGATTTTTTCCGCTCCCACCCCCTAAAGTGGTGACCTCGGGTGAAAAAATAATTCCCTACTTTTTATTTTTTCCATTTTCAAAAAATTCGGGCTGCGGTGGGCCCCTCAATTTTCAAAAATTTGAAAAAAACCTAATTCAAAGAAAAATTTTCGAAATTTCAAAATCTCGAGTTCCATCATCTCTAGAAGGTCCTTTTTGAGTAAAAAAGCCTCTGATGGCGATTTTAGCCCCCTCTCATGAAAACCAAGCTGACCCCCCCACAATAGCTGAAATTCGTATATTATGTGAGATGTCCTAAGATTGGTTGTTTTTAGTCTTTCCTCCTTCCAACCCCACAAAGTGGTGTCCTTTGGTTAGAAAATAATTCCCTATTTTTTATTTTTTCCATTTTCAAAAAATTCGGGTTGCGGTGAGCCCCTCAATTTTCAAAAATTTGGAAAAAAACCAATTCAAAGAAAAATTTTTAAAATTTCAAAATTTCGAGTTCCATCGTCTCTAAAAGGTCCCTTGTGAGTAAAATAGACTCTCATGACGATTTTAGCCCCCTACCATGAAATATATTTATTTATAAGTTTCAACACGATCGAGATTTTTACATTTTATGACCGGCAACCGGCTCTAATCGATAAAATCAACTCAAACTTAGGGAATAGGGTTCTTTTAGGACCTAGAATTGATCCCCGCCGTTTGAAGGGTCAAAGTTGAAAATTACAGAAAGGTGATTTTTTTGGAGGGGCATAATATGACCCCAAATAGATGTAAAGGGTCCAAAATCATACCATTGGTCAGTACTTCCATTGTGATCAACATATCCAAATTTCAGCTTCCTAGGTCATCCCCACCCCGATTAAGGTGGGAAAAACCACATTTGACCCCAATTTTTGACCCCCCCCCCTAAAATTGATCTAGAAGGTCCAAATTTTCAGAGTACAATGGGAGGGTGCCCCATGAGTGGTTATTGCAGGTTTCAACCCCATTTGACCTATTTCAGGGTCAAGACAGGTTTGTTACCATACTTTTTGCAGGAGGAAGAAGAGAGCTGGGCGAAGCCCGAGGGGGGAGCAAAACACAGGCGAAGCACCGGAGCGAGAGCGAGGGTGCGAGTAGTTCAAGAACCCTCAATGTTTCTGGCACAAAAATTTGGCTCTTACGTAGCGGCAGACTGCTACGACTTTTTTTTAATTTTTAAAAAAAGCTGGTCAAAAAGCCACTTTTGAGGTGTCACTCTCAAATTCGTCGGCTCAAATGTGGATAAACTCGTTAAACAGGTCGAGTGTAATATACAACTCGATTTTTAGCTGCCCAACTTCATATTCACGCCTTCTGGAGCAAATTTAAAATTCTGGAGAAATTGAAAAATCTTGCTAGAGGCTCACGAATGGTTGAAAATGGTAAAATTTGGATTTGGGTAAGTAATATTAGTTTTGGGACTTATTTTGACCATTTTTATTGATCAAGTATGTACTTTGAAAAAAGAAGCAGAAATCGCCAAAAACGGGCAATTTTGAATTTTCAAAAATTCGCCAAAAATCGAAAATTGAACTTGGGCAGCTGAAAATTTGGTTTTGGGGGTTTTAGACTATGCTCTTTGCAAAAATCACGATCCCGGTCAAATCGGAGTGTGACACCTCAAGAGGTTCCCTTGTCAGTAGCTAACATCTATCGATGAAAAAACTCTGAACATGAATTTCTGAAACGTGAAAATTGTTCTTCGTTGAATTGTTTTTCAAAAACTATTACATCGAACAAAACAAAACTTAAAAACATTTTGACGAAATTATGGCAGCCAATGAAGGCGTCGCTGGCACCGATTCAAAAATATGTAGGTACATACAAGCTAATATGTACTTAACATTGTATTCAGTGCTCACCAAAACCGAATAAATCATATCACAAGATTGGTTGGGGGGGGGGGTCTACGAAATGAAAAAGTGCTTTGGAAAACATATGAAAATGTACATCGTACAACAGCCCATTTGATTTTGATTTTGTACATTTGCACCAAGGTTTTGGGGGCTCCGCTCCCTATGATTTTGGGAAACTCTTCAGTTGATAGTTTCAGAACTCGAACTCAATTGTTTTCAAAACAAAAAAAAATGAATTTCGCAAACAAAAAAAGCTTGAAAAAATAACCAATGAAGTTTACAAAACGTGAGCCAAACATTTCAATCCGGAAAAAATTACAAAAAAAATTGATTGCTAAACTTCGACAATTTTTGCAGAATAATTATTGTTAATTGGACTATTTCGTAACTTTTTGATTGAAAAGTGAGACTTCAGGACTGTTTTTGACAAAAAATAAGGATTTTTGGCAATTTCGTACATACATAAATCGAGAGTAACAATTTCGGGTAAAATAGAGATGGGACAACTTTTGGAAAAAAGTGAATTTTAGATAAGAATTTGGAAGAAAGTAAGATGTTGACAATTCTAGCAAACGGCGCAGCTCTCGAAAAAACAAAATTCTTTCGTAATTTTCAGCCAAAAAGTAAGATTTAAGTACTTGCGAAACCTTGAAAAAAAAGAATAAGGGTTTCAAAATAAGTAAGTACGATATCTACACTCTCTTGGCTAAAAGTTGACCGAAAAAATATCAACCGAGTACGAATACCGACTGATAACAAAGCTCGCAAAAAAGTATATCTAAGAATAAGGATACTTGACATATCAATTCGTTTTTTTTTCTGCTTTTTGCTTCGTCAAAACGCACCTAACGTAAGCTGAATTGAAATGTACCTTACATTCATCGCGTATCAAATTCAGTCGAGAATTCGATCGGTTGAATAAAAAGCCCGAAATACAAAAAAACAATCGATCAAATCAAATCTCGCCTAAATCTGCGATAAATACCTACAATACCTAGGTAAAGGTAACTATACACCTTGGTAAAAACGCAACAAGTTCTCGCGTATATAATCAATATTAATGGGAAATTCGAGCTTGGAAAAAATACTCGTACTCGTACGGTGGTACGTATAATATAAATTTTTAGACAGTTAATTTGATACTTACGCGGCATTAATGGTTGGCATTAATATAAAACTTGTAAACAATGATATAACATCAGCATGAAATTAGTACTCCTCATTCCTGAAACCACAGGTTAATAAATTTTTCTTTCTTCAGCGCATTATCGTCGTAAACTTCACGAAAGTGCAACAAGAAAGGCGCTTGCGTTGCGTTGTACTGCATGCTGTAGATTCGCCGCTACGCCAGTACCTACCTACTCTTTTCGTCGTCTCATCATATTCGTCTTATCGATTGAATTCTCCCCGCTATACTATAGCCTTTAGCTCCAGATAGGTAGCTAGGTAGCTAGGTATGATAATGGATAGGTACTGAGTAGCTTAGCTATAGGTATACCGAGATGATATGGGTAGAGAGTACTGGTTACTGGTCACATAAATAGGTACGAGATAGGTAGAGTAATTTTTCAAAAAAAACTGCCATCCATCGTTTTCTCCGGCAAATGAAAGATGAAAAATGAACGCATCAATGCAAAAGTGTACATATCAACATACCGACGCCAAGTTTTCCATTCGAGTTGACAATTTCACCAAACTAGGTATTATTCATCATCGAAATTTTCATCAACGTAGGTATACGTAATCCCAGGTGAATTTTTGTACAAAACGTTTAGCTGGCCAGGAGATCAAAAATGGCGAATTTGAATTTCACATTAGCTGGTCAAAAATGATGCTATACAACATAGGTACAATGATCCAAAAACTCGATGGTACAAATTTGAGACCTCTACTCTTCTCCGTATTGTTACCAATAGTGATTTTTAATTCATAGATGTTCTAGGACGTGGCGATAACCTGATGAATGAATTTCGCCCGTTCCTGGTACATTAGGGTAGATCCTCTCTCTTCCCCCCCTCCACCAAATCAAAAAAGGAGGGCGGATTTAGACCAAATTCAGCACAGATACCTTTATTTGAGTTGAAAGTTGCTCAGAAAAATTTTTAGCTGCGGAAGTGCCCGTGAAGAAGAGAAATGGGTTCTCAAAGAGGAAGAACATTCGAAAACATCGTGTTTTTTCGCTCCTGTCGCTACCCAACCTGTTTTGAGACAAATGGCCCAGTCCCAAATGAAAATATTTCAGATTCAGCGTCGACTTATCTAGCAGCACCATCATGAACTTATGATCTAAGGCTACTTTTAGGGTTCTACAGAGCGTTTCAAAAAAATTGCAAATTACCTATTTTTGGATAAATTTGCGTTTTGAATTTTTTTCCCATAAATATTTCTCGTTAATTTATCTACTTACTTACAAATTAGTCAAAATACAGAAAGATATCATTCCTGAAACTGGGGAAACATTCTGAAACGAGTTAGTGCCGATTTTTTAGTCATTATAACTAATTTCAAAAATTTGAGAAAAATATCCAAAAATTTATGAATGATTTTGAATTTTTGATTTTTGAAATTGGCAACAATGATCAAAAAAATTTGCACCACTGTGTTCCAAAAAAGTTTTCTAGTTTCAAGAATGGTATCCTTGATAGCCTATTGATTCCCCTAATATGTGGTTCAATTTATTTCATTTTGGTTCGATTTGATCTATTTTATTTCAATTCAATTTAATTTGATGTAAGGTGCACCGGGGGAAGTCAGAATTGGGGGTGAGTCAGAAAAACTGCTCTAGCTCTTAGAGGCTTACATCTGCCGAAGCGCTACCCAGGGGTAACTTGAGGGTACTACCCCTACTTCATCACAGCATAAAAAATTTCGCGACCCAGTTTCATTTTACAGGCTTTTGATTGGTTCTTTTTTAGTTGCTGTTTTGAATTTGATTTCAAATTGTAACCAGTGTTTTTCAAACTGCTTTTTACCTCAGAAGAAATGATCAGTAAAAGTGATATTATAAGTGAAAGTATTCCTAAAACAATAATGTAAAACCCCAAGTATTCAATTTTTTTAAATTTTAAATTATTCATTATTTATATCGCTTTTTCTGACTTACCCACTAAATTAGTGCTATGGGGTAAGTCAGAAAAGTGAACATTGATAATCAGGATTCGACTTCATCGATGTGTAATACGTAGAATGATATGTTTTCGAGGTCGTAGAATCAGAATCTGGAGTTATTTTTTTTGTAGGAGTGGGGGGTGAGGCGTGAGGAGGGGAGAATTCCAAATGTTTCCTACATTATTGTGTAATATGTCGATTGATATGTTTTTGAGGTCGTAGAATCCGAATCTGCAGTTATTTTTTTTGTAGGAGTGGGGGGTGAGGCGTGGGGAGAAAAAAATTTCAAATTTTTCACACATTATTGTGTAATATGTCGAATAATATGTTTTCAAGGTCGTAGAATCCGAATTTGGAGTTATTTTTTGTAGGAGTGAGGGGGGTGAGGCGTGGGGAGAGGGAATATTTCAAATTTTGCCTACATTATTGTGTAATATGTCGAATAATATGTTTTCGAGGTCGTAGAATTCAAATCCGGAGTCATTTTTTGTGGTGAAGGTGGAAGGTGAGTCGCTCGTAGGTTCGTATGGGTGGGGGATTTCAAATTTTTCTTATATTATGGTGTAATATGTCGATTGATGTTTTCGAGGTTGTACAGTTCGAATCTGGAGTTGGTTTTTTGGTAGAATGAGGAAAGTAAAAAATTTCAAATTTGGTTTTTATTTATCTCAATGTTTTCTTATACCACCGATGTTCGAAGTTGACAGTTTTTTATATAAAATAAGAATTCAGAACATGTTTTGAAAAAAAAAATGCTATACAATCAGGCAATATCATGTGTTCTTTTCTGCAGGATGATGTCAGATGTGTATTTTGGAGTGGTGTTACTATGTTTTGGGGATTTTTTGTTTTGTTTTCTCAGAAGATGATTATTTGTTCTCCTTACATGAGTTTTTCAATTTTTTACAAATACATTTTTGAACTCTACAATAAATTGTCAGATGAATTGTTTTTCTGAAGTTACCACAATGACAGCCAAAATGCCATAGGCTGGAGGGGGAAATTTCTACAAATCGCCATTTTCATACACATCCGTGTTTTTGAGCGGAAGGTATTTCAAATAATCATTAGTTAGCTCATTTCATTACTGTTCCAACTTCTAAGGGGCACAGTAGGCCACAACCCCCCTCTCCCCAAACGATGATACTTGAATAGCACTCAACCCTGAAAACTAGCTCAAGATTTGAATTCTGCGACCTTGAACACATATCAATTAACATGTTACACAATATTATAGGCAAAATTTGAAATTTCTCCTCTCCCCTTGCCTCGCCTCCTACCCCTGCGAAAAAATAACCCCAGATTCGAATTTACGACCTCAAAAACATATCAATCGACATATTACACATTAATATAAAAATTTGTAATTTACTCTCTCTCCCCTTGGCTCACCTCCCACCCCTACAAAAAAATAACTCCAGATTCGGATTCTACGACCTCGAAAACATAATTATTCGACATATTACATGATAATGTAGGAAAATTTTGAAATTTTCCCTCTCCCCACGCCTCACCCCACACTCCTACAAAAAAATAACTCCAGATTCGGATTCTACGACCTCAAAAACATATTATTCGACATATTGCGCATCGATCAGGGTCGAATCCTAATATCGCCAATTAATTTTGTAGATTTTCTGACTTACCCCAAAGCGGGGTAAGTCAGAACAAGTTACATTTTATTCGATTGTGCGAAAGCTACTGTGACAATCGCGCTGAAATTTTCACCATAGGTTGAGAACCCTTATGGAAACCTACATACCGAATTTCAGCCATACTGATTCATTAGTACGAGAGTAACAGCTGATCAAAGTTGAAATTGTGAAAAAACGTTTTGACTTCCCCGGGTGCATCTTATTCAAGACTCAAAAATCTAAAGATAAATCACATGAAAATAAATATGTACATATTATGTAACTTATATGTAGTTGAAAACAAACAATCACAGCATCAAGCTCACGTGCATGAAGTTTTCATTTGATGATTTTGATTTTGTTCTTCAGGTTTCGACTTCACAAATATTCTGCAAAACACAATATGTTTAAGATATCAATAGGTAGGGGAGAGGGAGGGTGTTTTGGACACTTTTCTTTGATTTGAAATTGCAAGCAATAGGAAACGCCTAGAAAGGTGGGGTTGGTCTCATTTGAAAGAGGATCTGAATGCGCACATTTTGACTTACTAGAAAAAATTTTAAGTTGCAAACTGAACAAACCATTGGACTTTGAAAAAACACCATTTTGGGTGGATGTGTTGGACAGCAGTGTGATGTTTAGGACACGATAGGTGGATGTTTTGGACATGCTGAGAAAATACGTTTTTTTCAATGTTGATTTTTGGAAATCCCAAGTTTCAATCCATTAGAAATGAATTGTCAGTATCTGTCCACAATTTCACACAATTTCAGTAGACTCGTATTGTTTTTAATATTAGTGAGGCAATGTTGAAGAGTCTTCTTTTTTATGCCATATTTTTCAGCCAGTGCTGGCCTGCTCGAATCGACATATTTTCAGGAGGCAACTTCAAATCGTTTTTGATTAGCATTTATCATTCCAGACTCATTAAAAGTCTTTCCTGGATTTGTCGGATAAAGCTGAATCGCAGTGTCCAAAACATCCCCACTATGCCATTTCTACTTAAACTGGCTGTGGGAAAAAAGTATCAGCTTTTCACGAAAAGGTAATTAGTGATTATTGACAAGAAGGAATCAGACATTTCATTTTACTTGGGCTCTTGACGAAATTCCTCACGGTTATTTTTCAGGAGCTCAAAATGTGAGACAAAAATTTTTTCCAAAAACAGCACTTCAAAACAAAAGCTGAAATATTTTTATCACACGAGTTGGTATCCGATAAATGTTATCAAATATCAGTTGTGGTACGACATTGCCACATAATAGTGAAAACCCCGTCAAAAAAAAATCAAACCAACTTGTCAAACCAGCAACTGTCCAAAACATCCTCCCTCTCCCCTACATTAGATACAAATTTCTGAACGATTTCCAAACATTAAAGTACAAAAAGAAGCTTATACTTACTTTAATAATTGTTTCTTAATTAATGCTCTGTAATTTAAAATTGGAGCTTCGACAAATAAATGAACAATCAGTCCCAAAAAGTAAGACCATATCACATCGCCCCAGAACCACCACACCTTTAAAAAAATGTATAATAAAAATTCTCATCAAAGGAAATCTAAACGTAAGAATGTGAAAATATCCTCAATTACCTATGTACATTAAGTAGGTACTTACCAAATTTATTCTACTAGGTAAAGTGAACGGTTCTTTTTGAGAAGAAATTTGGTACAGTTGAATCACAGTGTTTATCAAATAAACTGAATAGCTTAGACGACCAAAAGGAATCCATACTTTCCATTCGAGTATTTTATTAAGAAAAATACCTACAAAAGATAAACTAGTATGATAGTTTCAGTGTTTTTTATTTTATTAGCCCGCCATGAGTATTACAGAAAGGTAACGTATTTGAGGAGGGATCTTGTACACACTTTAGGTGCCAGTTGTACAATTGAGCACTATATTGTAATTTTTTTTTTTCAAATAGTTCTCATACAAATTGTGGATTTCCTGCCGAAATTTAAGCCGATTTTAGATCGCATGATGGCACTTTTTTTTTCAAAATTCTCGAAATACACATCCCAAATTTGGTCTAGAAAATTATTCAAAAGTTTTCAAAAAAAAAAACATTCGTTGAGATATTCGGATTTCTGGCGAATTCTAAACCCATTTCAATAAGACTCACGGCACCATTTTCAAAAACCTCCAAAATACCTCAAAATTTATTCAAAGTGCATTAGAAAAGTTATGATGGAAATTTTCGTTTTTCTGTCGAAATTGACCGATTGCGTGAAAAACCACCAAAATGATGGTTCGATTTTGTACTCAAAATTATTTAAAAATAACAAAAAAAGTTTGCTACAAATTTTTTACCTTTTTTAAAAATACCAAAAATTATGAGCCCAATTTAAAACATTTTTTTTTTAAACACCCCAAAAATTTTTTTGTCAAAATATTTGATTTTTTACCAAAATTTCAACCCATTTTCATAGGGTTGCGTGACGATTTTTGTCAAAACCCCGAAAATCATGACCCCCCCCCCAATTTTGAGCTCAAAGTTCTTTAAAAATCACCGAAAATATTTTCGTCAAAATTCTCTCTGAATTCCCACCTGTTTTGATAGGTCACAGGACATTTTTCTTTAATCCCGAAAATCGTGACCACAATTTCAAGCTAAAAATTCTTTTAAGATCCATAAAAAAGTTTTCGTCAAAATATTCGAATTTCTCTCTAAATTCCAACCCTCCTTGATCGGTCACAGAGTACTTTTTTCAAAAATACCAAAAATCACGACCTCAATTTCAAGCTCGAAATTCTTTTAAAATGCCTATAAAAACATTTCCGTCGAAATATTCGAATCTCCCGCAAAAGTTTAACCCATTTTGAAAGGTCTTACGGGAGACTTTTTATAAAAATCCCAAAAATCACGATCCCAATTTTGGGCTCAAACTGTTTTAAAATGCCCAAAAACGTTTTCGTAGAAACATTTGAATTTTTCGCGAAATTTGAGACAATTTGATAAGTCCCAAGTTCACTCATTTTCACTTAATGGGGTAAGGGGGGGTTGAGGGATACGACTTTGAAATTCTTCTGCAGCATTTTTTGCCAGCTGTACTGTAGGTCATTGAAATGTCCTGGATTCCACCTTTTAAATTGGGAGGGAGGGAGGGAGGGAGGGAGGGGTGCAATACATACCTAATCCTGAAGTGAAGTAAATACAGCCCACTACAGCGTACGGAGACATGACTATCACATGATTTAAAGCTGCATACAAGGAGTGTTCCAATCTGTCATATTTTCTGTCGATTTCGTAGAACAAAAGTCCATAAAATGAACACGCTTCGCCAATCGAAATTGACAGAAATGAAAATAAACATATCATTCGATTCTGGAGAGAATAAAACACGAAAACGAAACCAAATTAAGCGCAAAAATGTTCGCAATGGGTTGCATACTTACCTATTCGAACAATTTTGAAAATTATAAGCTTCACTTACGTTGGTAAATTTGATTTCGTTTTTATTCAATAAATTAACAGCATAGGCGGTCATAAATCCGAATAAATAAGGTCCACATCTTGTAAACGGTGAAATGTACAAAACAGTGAACTCTGGGTTATTCCTAGCTTCTGTATACGTACTGAAAATTTAAAGCATCATTTTAGTTATCTCTTGATTATTGACAGTATGATTGTAGTAGAAAGTAAGGAAATGTACCTACTTTAAAAAAATTCTCCCAAGTCCGTAGAAATGATTCTTATAAGCGGTAATAAAAGTCACCACAATAGAAACGATGAACGACGCTATGGTTACAATGATTCCAATTTTTGTATTTTTTGACAAAATGTACAATAAGATTCCTCCAATAATAGCCAACTGAATATCGACCGATATGTACCAACTTGCAGTTACACACTACAAGTAACCAATAATATTGAAATGCATTACGCAATGGTGATCCATTATCTACTTACTTATTTCACTTTCTAGATATGTTGACCCCGCAAATAGATAGGTAGGTACTTTAATAGAAAATTTCAAATTACCAGCTGATCAGTTTTGACAATGTTGTTGATGGCAAATAAACCAGCCCACCAGGATTCCTTGCATCTGTTAGCTTCGCTCGTCGCTTCGTAATTCCAAAGTGGACCATCTCCCGTGCTTGGGAATACGTATATGATGTATAGCATCAGAACACCAAATACTGAGACCATTCTGTACAAAACGAACAAATAATTAAAATGTATTAACAAAATGCATAACTTGATATAAATCTTTCCCAGCCAGCTGTTACAAGATTAGAAGAAATATTGCTTCACAGTGGTACATTTACCTGTCAATGGTGACTTGGCCGATTAACACGAGGGTAATACGAATACCAACCAACGCCCCCCCCCCCCCCGTTGAGGACGAATGAAACCATTTTTCCATCTTTTACCTTTTTTTGGGGAGGTGCTGGGGGCAGTGGTGGGGTTGTAGAGAGTATTCGAGGACCAAAGTTACTCGCTATAGTAGGGAACTTTATGCCCTAAAGCCGAGGCTGCACTGCGTAGCAGCGCACTCTGGACGGATTAGTTCGGACAGAGTGCAGGACGAACATCTCGGACGTCTGTGGCCTCATTATTAGATTTTCTATGGTCTTGGTCGCATCGTATGCAGAAGTGCTTAAGTTGTAAACTTGTACAAAGCTGCCGTTCTAGTTATTTAGTTAGAATAGAACTAATACTCTGTATAGTTTAACGTCATCCAATAAACATTGTGCATTGAATGAGTTATAATTGAGTATTAGACAGTTAAAGGTACCTGACGAAGCTTAGGCTCGGAAGGGTGGGACGTTTAACCCAGATACTAACTTGTCCTGTCTTGGACGACAAGTTAGTATTACGATTTACCTTTACAGGGTCCAATCAGAAATCTGACGTCATATTTGAGTTCAGCGTCACCAAAAACATACTCGTACTATAAATTTCAGTATGGGGAGGGCATGAATTTCAGAAAAGGGGAGAGTTTCCCGATGGTACCCACTCTAGTACATATGTACCATGCAAATATTAAACCGAAAGCTCCTTGAGCCCATTTCATCCCTCTTCAGCGCCTATAGCCTTTCGTGATGAGTCCTTCGTCCATTATTCTCTGACTTTCTTACCTCATCCATCTGAACAGGATACTGAAAAACAAGAAGATCATTCCACCTCTCTTCATAGGTTCAAATTCATATTGAAACGTCAAGAAACCGCTAATGGAGAAAAAAGAGTCTATAACGACGTTCATGTGTGTTAAGACTATAGTTAAGCTGGTGTAAAACTGAAAACATTATAGGTATTTTGAGAATTTCATCACATGAAAATAAGGTTCACATTAAATTGGATACTTACTCCTTCTTTTACAAAAGCATTAGATGAAGGAAAACTCAGGGTGTAGAAGAAACGATGACCGTAAATTGTAAATAAAATATTAATGGCTCTCATAAAATGTAGCGCTGCGTATTCTTTGGGATGATATTGCTTTAATTTTCTAAAGTTTCTCAGCAGCGAGAAATTTTTGGATGTTTCCTTCAAGAAATATCTTTTCTGTTCATCTGCGCATGTACCTAGGTATAATACAATATTATTTACAGTAGGTAGGTATGATGGACAATGTTGTACTTATCTACCTACCAAGGGAATGCGATCAGATCAGATTTGATCCGTTCAGATCTTTCTGGCTAGATCTGATCTGATCAAATTTGTTTAAACTCTTTGACCAGATGTAATCACATCAGATTTAAATATTTCTGGATCCAGTTTAATCTGACCCACTTATATTCAGATGCAATCACTTTCCCTTGTGTTGTGATCAAATCAGTTGAAGTTTTTGTGTCAAACTGCGCCATACGTACCATTACTTTCCACATCATCAGATTTATCAGAAATAATAGCATCATATACAGTCAAGCAAATCACGAACAAGAAAAACGTTACGAAGGACGATCTGAAAATGAAGGGTCATCGTCTCTAGTGAGTAATTTGACGGAAATCATCTTACGTATCTATAGGTAATGAATTAAGCAACACGACAGAGGAAATTTTTACGCGTCTGCTATTTACGAGTCGGTAGGTACTTACACTGCGACATAAAATCCTAATGGATAAGTTAAATCATGCTGTGTTTTACAAAACATAGGATCCACATTTACCGTCACATCGAGTCCATTATTTTTGAATATTGTACGCAGCAGGCTATTCAGAGATGCATTTAAATCATTTGGTGTGCATGAAGATGGTACACATAAAGCGAATGTCAACTTTTTTCTATCGACTCGAGCAGGATTTTTGTCATTCTATTAAAAAAAAGGTAGCGAATGATTTTTTGTATCTAGGTACCTGTACTTTAGAGACTGATTAGACCACAGTCGAACGAGCAAAAAGGGTTCAGCTGGTTTAAAATTTGTTATCCATTTTGCGATTTAATCAAACCGGGAGAGGGGAGTCGAATGAAAACTGTTTGCCTGCTGGACTATACTGACTATATTCGTAAGTTTGCTTTGCTTACTAAAGTTAGAGCATTCCAAGCTGAAATTCGTTGATCAGGTTCCTGTAGTGCTACACTTTGTACATTATCTGAATAATGGTACGCCACTTTAGCTAAGCAGTATCGTCCATAAATGTTGTAGGATGAAATTGCCAAACATTCGTCGTAATTGCCCATAAAATCGACAGTTCCAGAAAGAATTCCAGCTAATGGCCATTCTGACGATTCCATCACTGAGAAATTTAGCGAGTAAATGGCATTATTTGCATTTTATAAAAACAAATTATTACCTTGCATTTAAATTATAATAATTATACAACTACCCAGCCATGAATTAAGTGATTGATGGATATCTAGGTCGACTTACCTACTTAACAAGGGAACCTCTTGAGGTGTCACACTCCGATTTGAACGGGACCGCGATTTTTGTAAAGAGCATAGTCTAAAACTCCCAAAACCAAATTTTCAGCTGCCCAAGTTCATTTTTCGATTTATGGCGAATTTTTGAAAATTCAAAAGTGACTGTTTTGGCGATTTATGTTTTTTTTTAAAGTACGTACTTGATCAGTAAAAATGGTCAAAATAAGTCCCAAAACTAATAATAATTACCCAAATCCACATTTCACCATTTCCAGCCGTTCTGGAGCCTCCAGCGCAATTTTTCAATTTCTCCAGAATTTTGAATTTGCTCCAGAAGGCGTGAATATGAAGTTGGGCAGCTAAAAATTGAGTTGTATATTACACTCGACCTGTTTAACGAGTTTATCCACACTTGAGCAGATTTTGAGAGTGACATCTCCAAAGTGGTTTTTTGAGGTGTCACTCTCGCCCCAAAACGGCTGGAAATGGTAGAATGTGCGATCCGGGGGTTAGTTCTTGAAGAAATACAGCGATTCGCACAAATTTCAAAAATTTTCTCACAAACGGTTGTCTTTTGATTTTTTGGATTTTTTAATTTTGAAAAAAGCTGGTCAAAAATGCCACTTTTGAGGTGTCACTCTCAAAATCGGCTCAAGTGTGGATAACCTCGTTAAACAGGTCGAGTGTAATATGCAATTCGATTTTTAGCTACCCAACTTCATATTCACGTCTTCTGGAGCAAATTCAAAATTCTGGAGAAATAGAAAAATCACGCTGGAGGCTCCAGAATGGCTGGAAATGGTGAAATTTGGATTTGGGTAATTATTATTAGTTTTGGAACTTATTTTGACCATTTTTACTGATCATGTAGGTACTTTTTAAAAAAAAGCATAAGTATATCGCCAAAAACAGTCAATTTTGAATTTTCAAAAATTCGCCAAAAATCTAAAAATGAACTTTGGCAGCTAAAAATAAGGTTTTGGGGGGTTTTAGACTATGCTCTTTCCGAAAATCGCGATCCCGTTCCAATCGGATACTGTTCCATCGGTCGCACGAACAAAACACTTTTTTGAACTTTTACCCAATTTGGGGAGGTGTGGATGGGGTCCAATCAAAAATCTGACGTCATATTCGTGTCCAGCGTCACCAAAAACATACAATTCGATGTATCACATGTCCCATATTTTTTTTTGAAAGTTTCGCCCAAATTTGGGGGAGGGGGTGCTTCCCCAACATTGAAAGATCCCATCTCAAAAATTAAATATTTCGAAGAAGCATCAAAAAGTACATCTATAGACATTTTTTCAGTATTTTAAATGGTAGCTTCTACTCACAGCGTAATTTTTAAATTTGAACTTTCAATTTGAAAGTTCAACTTTCAACTTTTGGAAATTCCAAAATGCTTAAAAAGTTCAGGATGCAATGCCCTTTCGAACTGTGAAATCAGTTTTGATCAAAGTATCATAGCTTTGGAGGAATGCGCTGCTGAAATTGAGTAGCTCGAAACTATGTGAAAATAATGGAAGCCCTTCTCCCACCTGCCTCCTGAGACAGTTGAGACCAAACCGATTGCGAGTAGGTTTGCCAAAATATGCTCTAACGAATACGAATTAGGCTCATTTTACTTGAAATTTCATAAATGGTGGAGATAATTGAAGAATTCCCTATCCCCTCCACTAAGCATACAAAAAGTATGTTTCAGCATGAAAATCCTAGCCGTGGTAATCAGGAAAAGGTCATGATGGGTCATTCCATGTCAACTCAACCAACGTTTCTGAGTCATGTCTTTCGATTTCGCTCAAATTGTTTTTACAATATATACCCATCCAGTAAGTAAGAACCCCGCAATTAGTTTGGTCCCAGCCCCCTCAGGGGACGGGTGGGGGGGGGCTCCCGTTATTTTCGTATTGTCTCGAGGTACTCAACTTCAGCAGCCCATTCCTCCAAAACTATGATACTTTGATCAAAACTGATTTCACAATTCGATAGGGCATTGCATTTAGAACTTTTTAAGCATTTTGAAATTTTCAAAAGTTGAAAGTTGAACTTTCAAATTGCAAGTTCAAATTTCAAAATGGCGCTGTAAGTGGGAGCTACCATTTAAAATTTTGAAAAAATTTCCATAGATGTACCTTTTGATGCTTTTTCAAAATCTGCAAGTTTCGAGATGAGATCTCTTGATGGAGGGGATTCACCCCCACCATCAATTTTGGGCCAAAGTTTCGAAAGAAAATCTGGGGCATGTGATATATCAAATTGTATGTTTTTGGTGACGCTGAACACGAATATGACGTCATATTTTTGATAGGACCCCATCCACGCCCCCCAGCACCTCTTCAAAGGGGGCGAAAGTTCAAAAAAGTTTATTGTTCGTGCGACACATGGAATAAAATGTTTTTGGAGACGCTGAACACGAATATGAAGTCAAATTTTTGATTGGTACTGTCCACGGCCCCCATCACCTCCCCAAAGGGCCTAACCCAAAAAAAATAGTTACATTCGTGTGACACATGAAATAGTATGTTTTTGATATCGCTGAACACGAATATAGCCATAGTTTTTTTAATCGACCTCACTCATGGCCCCGAGAACCGCTCCCAATAGATATAAGTCCAAAAAAATAGTTGGGGGCCGTGGATGGGGTCCAATCAAAAATTTGACGTCATATTCGTGTTCAGCGTCACCAAAAACAAAAACATATGTACTACTCTATGTGTCGCACGAACAAAACACTTTTTTGAACTTTCCTCCCCTTTGGAGAGGTGCTGGGGGGTGTGGATGGGGTCCCATCAAAAATCTGACGTCATATTCGTGTTCAGCGTCACCAAAAACATACAATTCAATATATCACATGCCCCAGATTTTTTTTCGAAAGTTTGGCCCAAAATTGGTGGTGAGGGTGCTCCCCTCTCCATCAAGAGATCTCATCGCGAAACTTAAATATTTCAAAAAAGCATCGAAAGGTACATTTATGGAAATTTTTTCAAAATTTTAAATGGTAGCCCCCACTTACAGCGCCATTCTGAAATTTGAACTTGCAATTTGAAAGTTGAACTTGCAATTTGAAAGTTGAACTTGCAATTTGAAAGTTCAACTTGCAATTTGAAAGTTCAACTTTCAACTTTTGAAAATTTCAAAATGCTTAAAAAGTTTTAAATGCAATACCCTATCGAACTGTGAAATCAGTTTTGATCAAAGTACCTATCATAGTTTTGGAGTAATGGGCTGCTGAAGTTGAGTACCTCGAGACAATGTGAAAATAATGGAAGCCCTCCACCCGCCCCCAGAGTAGGCTGGGACTAAACTAATTGCGGGGTTCTTACTTACTGGATGGATATATACTGTAAAAAAAATTTGAGCAAAATCGAAAGACATGACTTTCAAAATCGCCTTTTTTTGGTGGAGTTGACATGGAATGACCCTCATGTTTAAAAAGCTCAATTATGAAAAAAAAAGGTGGTACAGGGCCACTTCAAAGGTGAAATTTATTTTGAGTTACTTTCAAGTCATAAAGAGGGAAGTTCGCACTGACTTTGGTCAAAATTTTCAACTTTTCTTCCCACGTTCCACCCTAAAGAAACACATTCTTTAGCTATTGTTTTTTTTTTTTTTTTTTTCAAGTCAGTATGTTAATAAGAGATCGCAGCAACTGGCGATTAAGCAAAGGGCACCAATAATTTCACGGGGGATTATCACTCACAAAAGAAAACAAAAAAACTCCTAGAGATAAATTAACGCAAGGCAATCACCAATATTGACCACCAATGAGCTCGAAAACTCTTCAATACACCTAGTTATACTTAATGAAAAAAGTACTCACTCTTGACTGCCCATGTAGAATAATTTTTAAGATGCAACTTGAACAATTCGAAATCCTTTCCACATTCAGTATTTTCTCTTGGATCCATTTTAAATGCCATCTGCGCCTCGGAGAATATTTGTGAAATCCATTTTTTTGGAAGGACTGCCGAATCAGTACTATTGACATCATCTGAAATCGATTCATTTCCATTTCTTAATCTTACATTAGTCCTGCTATTTTGGGCTGAAATCGTACAAAACAAAATAATCGTCACTAAGCAGCTTCCGGTCATTCTGCGTTTCATTTTTAAAAATTACACTGCATAAATAGGTAAGCATAAATGTAAAGTTGAAAATAAATTGGTGAAAACAAAATTAAGAATACATAAATTGTCCGGCTATAAATTGCACTTGAAATACGAGTTATTACAAAGTATGTACTGTTGATGACCGGAAGAGAAGAGGTAGGTATATAAATGTACTGGACAATGCCCTTATACATAGTATTATTTGAACTCAAGTTGAAGGTGAGATTTGTTATCACTTATCAGTGAATTAAATCATCTAGCTTATACATTTACAAAGCCTAAACTAATTTAGGTATACTTAATAGATGAAATGAAAAACCTTCCCTGTTTAAACTGGTCAACGAAATTTTAACACGGATACGATTTGGGAGAATCGCGAAGAAAAAATGTCGAATGATTTAAACAAAATTCAGCTGAGAACTTCATTGTGATTAGAAAGGCGATTCTAATTGATTTTCGGTGTATGGATATCGCCCTTCGCGATTACAAGACAACTAATTACGATATACATGCCTAATTTATGGTTTGGATTTTTCATAAGTAAGTAAGATACCTACGTAATAAGTTGATAGGTAGTTTGGTAACAAACACGTCGTGTAGTGTCTATTCTTTTGGTGGGTATTTGAAATCATTTTCAATTTCCCATTCAGTTGTTTCTTTCTCGTCGATCTCATCAAGCGCATCATCAGCGATTTAATATCAACAGCGATATGAGTTGCGGGTATGTATGAAAAATATCCGAATACTTAAATAAGTAGGTAGGTAGTAGGTACCTATTTTGTTTTCATATTATCTCTTTGAATGTTATTTCGAAATTCAAAATCAAATCACAGGAAGTCAGGCATTAACGTCAAGAAGTTATCGAACTTTTTCCAAGTTCTTGAAACATGTTACTATAATAAGTTACCTATTACGTGGGTTCCTGTACAGCTCAACGACCTTGGAAAATAACCTAAATATTTTTTGGCACTATTTAAAGAGTATAGAGCGGGAAAATAACGTAAAAAAGCAGTGGCGAAAAGGAAAAAATTGGCACATAAAATTTTTTCAGAAATGTATGTTCAGATGGACCTTCTGAACTACTCATCAAAAAAAAAATTAGGGGGCTAAAACAGATTCCGATTCACTTGCGATTTATTCCGCAATAATATTCTCTTTAAGAGAAAAACTACCATGACTGAACATGCTCCCCTTCAAATTCTCGTTAATTTGATACTACGCTCGATACCCATCCCTCAAAGGGGGTTTCTAAAAAATGGGTGGAAATTGTAGGTGTTTCAAAAAAGGTCAATCCAATAAATTAATGAAAGGTCTACTTAATATCATTCGTTTTCGCTGAAATTATTTCTACAAACTTTACTCACCTAACTACTAATCGAACCACCGCACCGTTGATTGCCTTCAACCCTCCCTAGGGTTTGATGGGGGGGGGGGGGGTGTCTTGATTTTTCAAGTAACATACGTCTGAATCATGAATTATTTTGAAAAACGAATCTGGACGTGCGATATATCGAATAGTATGTTTTCGAGATCGCTGAATACGAATATGAACTTATTTTCTGGGTCCAACCCATCAAAGTCTCTCTGTGCCCCAAAAAGGAGGTCAAAATTTTGAAAAATCGTGAAAAGTCGAGTGATATATCGAATGGTATGTTTTCGAGGTCGTTGAGTACGAATATGAACTCTTTTTTTTGGATCCAATCTCTCAATGTCCCGCTGTGCACCAAAAAACGGGGGGAAAAATTTTGAAAAATTGATATTGGCGGAGTAAATCGTAAGTGAATCGGAACCGGTTTTAGCCCCCTGAAAAAAATTAGCTCCAGGGGTAGGAGGTCGGCTTTTTTCTGATGGTTCAGAGAGACCATCTGAACACATTCACGTGCCAATTTGTCCCTTTTTAAAACCGCTATTGGCCCATCTTAGAGCTCAAAATGTTTCGTATAAAATCGACCTTCACCTGTTTCAATTCCAACTTTTTTGTTAGGAAACTTGCGTTTAACATTTTTTTTCTTTTTCTTTTCAGATATAAATTCGAATTCATGAAGGAAAAAAAGCCAAGTTACTGATAAAGTTCGGTTGGGAAATATCTAGATGGTGGGAATAGTGTTATTTTATTCCTGCTGGATTGGGACAATAATTTATTATTCCCTAAGTGGGGAATAATTACCAATTACCTGGATAGCTATAGAGATGATATGGGGTAGATAATCCGTCCTAACTAATCATGTATGTACTCTAATAATAATAAAACACATTCATGGTGACTACTAAAATGTTTTTATTAAATATTAGTTACATTTGAGAAGGTATATACAGGGCAATTACAAACTACACAATTGAACATAATGAAATGGTCAGGCGTGTTACCTGCCACTTACGGCCTGGATAAATATAATAATTCTAACCAATTATGTATCAAGTGAGTACTTCATACATAACTGATCAGAATGTCACAAATAATTGAGATGTAGTTACAGTTATTACAAGTTAATATTTGGTAGGTCTCATAAATATAAATATTCCTACTTTGACTAACTCAATCAATTAATACTAAACTATAATTAATTGAGGGAACCATCAGGCCCAAATAAGTATTTCTCAATACTTACCAAATACACAGTATACATTACCTATCCAATTGATGTACTCACTAAATCCTGGTACTTGATAAGTATGTACTACACGAGGTTCGATATATCGTGAGAAATGCCTTTGATGCTCGGGTTGATCAAATATGCATCCAAAAGAACCATATTGATTAAGTAAAATTAATCAATATGTTCAAGGAAACACTAATTACCGTGTTAGAAGTGGGTTAAACACGATAAATAGTACATTGTTGTAAGGATAATGCACTGTCACATTTTCCGGTGCCAAAGCGAGAATATATATTTACAACATTGACTTAGCTCCAGAGAGCTTGAGATTCTGGTGCTAAGTGAAGAAGCTTGCTCGTGATCTTGCAACAGTTGCCGGATTCACGAGCAGAGAATCCCCCACATTCCCCATACTTCCAGTATAGATATAATTTTAGAAAGAGCAAGTAACGAAGTCTCTCTCTATAAATAGATCGAGTAATATTGTGCAAAAAGGGGAGTTATACTAATAATTGCCAAGGCGGTTAAGGGCATCCTGCTACTCACATTACTACAAAGGAGATTCCTCCCAACCGATGAAATGTGGTACATTCCAATTTCCAATATTCATGAAGTATCCATGGTCAACTTTGATTAGTCTTTATTAGAAAGTGAGCGGAAGTTGGGAAATTTTTGTTCATTTTGCAATGAAAATTCTACACAGGTTTTAAAATGATAGAAATTGTTCAGTAGTGGCTTATATGGCAGCCAGCCTACTCTGAAGTAGGAACATAGGCAGGCAGGTAGGTAGGTAGGTACCAACCAACCATTCTCCAACTCCCTGTGAAGTAGATGTCATTAATTTTTTGTTTGTTTTTTTTTTTTCATTTTAGATATTTTTTTCAGTGGTAGAAATTTTTTTGAAATTTTTTTTTTTGAATGGGGACAAGCCTCTCTAACGTGTTCTTTTTCTTAACCCCCCTTTTTTTACCCGAGCGAAGTACTTTTTTTGGGGGATATCATCAATTTTTTCTGAAGGATGGTGAAATTTTGATTTTTTTTTTCATTTTTTAAATGGCTCCATGCGGATGAACAAATATTGTAAACACACGTCAGAACGTCAGATGATGTCATACCTTAACAAGAACCAGTTGGAAGAGTTGAAAAAAGACCTTAAGCAGAGATCAAAATGAATTCGACAAATGAGAATTGGTGGAAAAAATCAGAGATTATTCAAAACAAACAACCATTGAGCAAAAAGGCAAATTGGAGGAAGAAAATGACGATGAGGAAGAGGTTGATGACCCTAATGATCCAGAATATTTACCACAAGGTTCTCGAAAATAACCTGAAACAACATGGAAAAAATTCTCCAGACATCTAGGATAAAAATGTATTCAAACTCAAAAGCATAAGGTGACACAAATTCAAAAACTTGTAATCAAGATTCAAAAATCTAAAGATAAATCACATGAAAATAAATAGGTACATATTATTTAGGTAGTTGAAAACAAAGCAATCACATCATCACATTCACGTGCATGGAGTTTTCATTTTTGATGATTTTGATTTTGTTCTTCAGGTTTCGACTTCACAAATATTCTGCAGAACAGAATATGTTTAAGATATCAATACATTAGATACAAATTGCAGAGAGATTTCCAAACATGAAAGTACAAAAAGAAGACTATACTTACTTTGATAATTGGTTGTTTTTAATTAATGCTCTGTAATTTAAGATTGGAGCTTCGACAAATAAATGGATAATCAGTCCCATCAAGTAAGACCATATCACATCGCCCAAGAACCACCACATCTTTAAAGGAAAAAAGTATATAGGTAGGTATAAAAATGCTCATCAAAAGAAATCTTTTAAACATAGGTATCTGAAGTGAGCGATTTTAATCGATTTTTAATATCCTCGATTACTTACCAAATTTATTCTACTAGGTAAAGTGAACGGTTGTTTTTGAGAAGAAATGTGGTACAGTTGAATCACAGTGTTTATCAGATAAACTGAATAGCTTAGACGACCAAAAGGAATCCATATTTTCCACTCGAGTATTCTATTAAAAATACCTAAAAAAGATGAATCATCATAAATTTTGAGTTTTTTATTTCATTAGTCCGCCATATTCCAGATGGGAGGTATATTCGAGGCAATGGGGCACTATTGTAATTTTTTCAAATAGTTCTCATAGAAATTTTAGATTTCCTGCCAAAAGTTCAGTTTTTATTGTAATATTCGGATTTCTGGTAAAATTCTAAACCAATTTCAATAAAACTCGTGACACTTTCAAAAAAAAACATGATTCGATTTTCAGCTCAAAATTTACCAAAAGTGCTTTAAAAAAGTTTTGGTGGAAATTTTCGTTTCTCTGGCGAAATTGACTGATTCCTCGATACTATTTTTCAAAAACTACCAAAATCATGGCCCAATTTTGTAGACAGAATTCTTCAAAAATGATCAAAAAATAATTTTTGTCAAAATATTTGAATTTTTACCAAAATTTTAAACCATTTTGATAGATTACATGATTTCTATTTAAAAATACCAAAAATGATGACCTCAATTTGAAGCTTAAAATTTTTTTAAATTCTCCGAAAAATTTTTTGTCAAAATATTTGAATTTTTACCAAAATTTTAACCCATTTTTATGGGTTTGCATGACAATAAAATGACCAAAAACATTTTCATAAAATTATTTGAATTTCTCTCTAAATTTCAACTCTTTTTGATAGATCATAGGGCAGTTTTTTTTCAAAAATTCCCAAAATCATGAGATCAATTTCGAGCTAAAAATCCTTTAAAAATTCCTAAAAACGTTTTCACCGAAATATTTGAATTTCTCTCTGAATTTCAATCATTTTTGATCGGTGACAGGAGACTTTTTTCAAAAATACCGAAAATTTTGACCCCAATTTCGAGCTCAAAATTCTTTAAAAATGCCCAAAAACGTCTTCTTAGAGACATTCGAATTTTTTGCAAAATTTGAAGCCATTCTGATTAGTCGCAAGTTCACTTATATTAAGTTGAAGGAAGGAGCTTCTGCAGCACTTTTCGCCAGCTGTACTGTAGACCATAACCATTATAATGTCTTGGATTCCCACTACGAAATATTCATCAGGATTTGGGGGGAGGGGGTGCAATACTCCTTCGTATGTCATACTTACTCATATCGGATGCATGCAATGCACCTTACTCAATATCTACATACCTAATCCCGAAGTGAAATAAATGCAGGCAACTACAGCGTACGGAGACACGACTATCACGTGATTTAGAGCTGCATACAACGAGTGTTCCAATTTGTCATATTTTCTGTCGATTGCATAGAACAAAAGTCCATAAAATGAACACACTTCGCCAATCAAAATCGCCAGAAATGAAAATAAACATATCATTCGATTCTGTAAAGAACAGACACAAAAACGAAACCAAATTCAGCGTAAAAATGTTCACAAATGTGCCAAATTCGAACAATTTTTAAAGTTATCAGCTTCACTCACGTTGGTAAATTTGATTTTGTTTTCATTCAATAAATGGACAGCGTAGGCGGTCATGAATCCGATTAAATAAGGTCCACATCTTGTGAACGGTGAAATGTACAATTCAGTAAATTCTGGGTTATTCCTAGCTTCTGTGAATGAACTGAAAATTTGAAGCAAACGAATCGTTATTTCTCAACTAAAATATGGACTGTATGATTATACAGTGAAACGTGAGAAAATGTGCCTACTTTAAATAAACTCTCAATAGTCCGTAGAAGTGATTCTTATAAGCAGTAATAAAAGTTACCACAATGGAAAGGATGAACGACGCTATGGTTACAATGACTCCAATTTTTGTATTTTTTGATAAAATGTACAATAAGATTCCTCCAATTATAGCCAACTGAATATCGACCGATATGTACCAACTTGCAATTACACACTGCAAATAACCAATAGGTAATATTGAAAATCACCACGCAATGGTGATCCATTATCTATACCTACTTATTAGTCCGGCATATGACAATAGTAGTAATTGCACCGCTCCGCCGATCCTCCGGGACAACTTTTTTCTTAAAGGGGACATCCTAAGGAACATTTTAAAAGAAACTTGCCAAAAAAAAGTTGGCCTTACTTACAAAATGGCGGCCATTTTGATTGACAGGTCAGCCGAAATCGCAGATTTTGCGTTTTAACATAGGACTTGCACGAACTTTTTCAAACTTTACAAAGGTAGATCGAAAGATCATGCAAAAATTTATCACCTGTCAAAATTTCAAGTGCTAAAGTGCGTTTTTCGATTTTTGGTGAATTTTTGAAAATCGAATTTATGCCAAAAATGAGGGAAAAATCAAAATTTTACCAAATTAACTGAGAAAGCTGAAATTTGGTATATACCCTATTTTCGACATGCCGAATCGATTGGAAACGGTTTCAACCCGTTTTGAGCAGTTCTGGAGCCTCCAGCAGATTTTTGAAACTTTAAATTTTCACAAAATTTCATCAAAATAAATGGAGATGGAAAGCTGAAATTTACTCTACACTCCAATTTTAACACCCTCTGAAGACGACTTCAGGTAGGTTCAAGTAATTTTAGGGCTCCCAGCGACTTTTTTTGGAAATTACTGGAGCCTCCAGCAGATTTTTGTAACTTTAAATTTTCATAAAATTTCATCAAATGGAGATGTAAAGCTGAAATTTACTCTACACTCCAATTTTAACACCCTCTGAAGACGACTTCAGGTGATTTCAAGTCCTTTTAGGGCCTCCAGCGACTATTTTGAAAATTACTGGAGCCTCCAGTAGATTTTTGAAATTTGAAATTTCCCCAACATTAATTTATCAAATGGAATTGGCAAGCTGAAATTTACTTCGCAAACTACATGGTGGTTTCAAATGGTTTTGAAGCTTCCAGCTACTTTTAGCAAATTTCAATTTTCCAAAAAACACCATACAACCGTTCAAAAAGTTGCTGGACGCTCCAAAACGGCTTGAAATTCACCAGCAGTCAACTTTGTAGCGCATTGAAATTAGTTTGCAGAATGAATTTCGAATTTCCATCTTAGTTTGATGAAATTTGGGGGAAATTTCAAGTTTGAAAAATCTACTGGAGGCTCCAGTAATTTTCAAAAAAGTAGTTGGAGGCTCTAAAATGACTTTAAATTTACCAGAAGTCGTTTTCAGAGGGTGTTAAAATGGGAGTGTAGAGTAAATTTCAGCTTTCCATCTCCATTTGATGACATTTTGTGAAAATGTAAGTTTCAAAAATCTGCTGGAGGCTTCAGTAATTTTCAAAAAGTCGCTGGAGGCTCCAAAACGACTGGAAATTCACCTGCAGTACTTCGTAGCGTATTGAAATTAGTTTTTAGAATAAATTTTAGCTTTACAACTCCAATTTGATGGAATTTTGTGGGAATTTCGAGTTTCAAAAATCTGCTGGAGGCTCCAGAACTGCTCAAAACGGGTTGAAACCGTTTCCAATCGATTCGGCATGTCGAAAATAGGGTATTTCCCAAATTTCAGCTTTCTCAGTTAATTTGGTAAAATTTTGATTTTTTCCCTCATTTTTGGCCTAAATTCGATTTTCAAAAATTCACCAAAAATCGAAAAACGCACTTTAGCACTTGAAATTTTGACAGGTGATAAATTTTTGTCTGATCTTTCGATCTACTTTTGTAAAGTTTGAAAAAGTTCGTGCAAGTCCTATGTTAAAACGCAAAATCTGCGATTTCGGCTGACCTGTCAATCAAAATAGCCGCCATTTTGTAAGTAAGGCCAACTTTTTTTTTGGCGAGTTTGTTTTAAAATGTTCCTTAGGATGTCCCCTTTAAGAAAAAAGTTGTCCCGGAAGATCGGCGGCGGGGGGGGGGGGGGGGGTGGTGGTGCAATTACTCCTATTGTCATATGCCGGACTACATATATAGAAAATTTCAAATTACTAGTTGATCAGTTTTGACAATGTTGTTGATGGCAAATAAACCAGCCCACCAGGATTCCTTGCATCTGTTGGCTTCACTCGTCGCTTCGTAATTCCAAAGTGGACCATCTCCAGTGCTTGGAAATATGTATATGACGTATAGCATCAAAACAACAAATCCTAAGACCATTCTGTACAAAACGAACAAATAGATAAAGTGTATTAACAAAATGCATAACCAGCTGTTACAATATTAATCAGAAGAAATGGAGGTAGTACCCATACGAACCCCTCCCCCCACCTGAGGAAGAATGAAACCACTTTTTCAACATTTAGTCTTTTACCTCCCTTGGAGAGGTGCTGGGGGCGGCCCATGGATGAGCTCCAAAGACAAAAAGACGGAAAGACAGACAGATGGAAAGATGGAAAGAAGGAAAGAAGACGAAAAGACGAAAGAACAGACAGACATGTGAAAACCAATACCAACCAACCCTCACCCCCTGACTCCCACTGAGGACGAATGGAACTATTTTTTCAACTTTTACCCCCTTTGGAGAGGTGCTGGGGGCTGTGGATGGGGTCCAATCAAAAATCAGACTTCATATTCATGTTCAGCGTCACCAAAAACATACAATTCAATATATCACATGCCCCAGTTTTTTTTTTAAATTTTGCCCTAATTTTCGAGGCGGAGGTGCTCCCCCTTCTATTGAAAGATCCCATCTCGAAAATTGAATGTTTCGAAAGAGCATCAAAAACTGCATCCATGCACATTTTTTCAGAATATTAAATGGTAGCTCCCACTTACAGCGCCATTTTGAAATTGCAACTTTCAATTTGAAATTGCAACTTTCAATTTGAAATTGCAACTTCCAACTTTTGAAAATTTCAAAATACTTGAAAAGGTCAAACTGCAATACCCTTTCGAACTGTTGAATCAGTTTTGATCAAAGAAAGTATCATAGCTTTGGAGTGATGCGCTGCTGAAGTTGAGTACCTCGAGACAATGTAAAACTAATTGATGCCCCCATCCACCTGCTAAGGAGCCTGGGACCAAACTGATTGCGGGTATCTTACTTATTGGGTAGCTTGAAGATGTAAAAGAAATTTGAGTCAAATCGAAGGACATGACTCAAAAACGTTGTTCGAATAATTGAGATGGAATGACCGGTGAGCCCCTCCATTATTCTCTGACTTACTTACCTCATCCATCTGAACAGGATATTAAAAAACAGGAAGAACTTGCCACCTCTCTTCATAGGTTGAAATTCACATTGAAACGTCAAGTAGCCACTAACGAAGAAAAAAGAGTCTATAACAACGTTCATGTGTGTCAAGAGCAGGGTGAAGCTGGTATAAAACTGGAAAAATTGCATTATTAAGTATTGTTTGAGAATTTTCATCACATCAGAGCTCCTTATTCAAATATGGCTACCTACTCCTTCTTTTACAACAGCATTAGATGAAGGATAACTCAGGGTGTAAAAGAAACGATGACCGTAAATTGTAAATAAAATATTGATGACTTTGATAAAATGTAGCGCTGCGTATTCTTTAGGATTATATTGCTTTAATTTTCTGAAGTTTCTGAGCAGCGAGAAATTTTCGGATGTTTCTTTCAAGAAATAGCTTTTCTGTTCATCTGCGCATGTAAAAGATATAATACATACAGTTATTCACAATAATATGATGGATGATGATGTATCTACCCACCAAGGGACTGTGATCAGATCAGATATGGCGATCTGTTCAGATCTTTCTGACTAGATCTGATCAGATTTCTTTAGACTCTTTGATCAGATATAATCACATTAGATCTAAATATTCCTAGATCCAATTTAATTTGACCACACCTAATCAGATTCAATCACTTTCCCTTGGGTTGTGTCGAATCAGTTTTAGACTTTTATTGGTGTAAAACGGCGTCATACATACCACTATTTTCCCCATCAGATTCATCAGAAATAATAGAATCATATACAGTCAAGCAAATCACGACCAAGAAAAACATTACAAAGGACGATCTGGAAATGAAGGTCATTGTTTTTGGTGAGTAGTTAATTTGATAGAAATTATTTTACAATGAAATAGGATGTTTGTAGAAGACATTTTTACAAATCTGTTATTTACTTACACTGCGATATAGTATCCTAATGGATAAGTTGAATCATTCTGTGTTCTACAAAACATAGGATCCACATCCACCGACACATCAAGTCCATTATTTTTAAATATTGTATGCAGCAGGTTATTCAGAGACGCGTTTAAATCATTTGGTGTGCATGAAGATGGTACACATAAAGCGAATGTCAACTTTTTTCTATCGACTCGAGCAGGATTTTTGTCATTCTACAAAAAAAAAAAAAAAAAATGTAGGTAGCAAATTTATTTGTTGTAGGTATCTACTCGTATGTACTTCACAGAGTGATTATTGTCCACAGTCCTGCGAGCAAAAAGGGTTCAGTTGGCTGGAACTTTTTGGTTTGGAGCCAAAAAAATGAGTTGGTTTTCTGAAGATATGAGTCTAAAATGCTAAAAAATGTGTTTCACCATTTTCATAAGGTTGGTACTTGACACTCCCTTCGCTCCGAATATGTGCTTACTTCAACTGAACAGTCACAAAATCGAACACTATAGCCCCTTAAGTTGAGGTTTTCTGCTTTAGCACAAAAATGGTAACACAGGCAACGTTAGATGTAGGTCGAATGCTCAAAAAAAATAATTTCCATAGCATACCAAGTTCGTTCCACGCCTATTGAATCAAAGTTCTCGAAGAATGAGGCGTCCAATAGGACGTGGTCGAACTTTAAAATCACCCCCATCCCCACCCCTTTGAGTAAAAATTAACTGTTGTAGAAATTATTCAAATGTGGCCTTGTAACCTATCAAAATGTATTAAAATTTCGTGAGAAATTCGAATATCTCAACGAAAATGTTTTTTGAGCATTTTTGAAGCATTTTGAGCTCAAAATTGGGTAATAATTTTTGGTGGGACTGGGGGAGGGAGTGAAAATTGTACCAAAATGGTTTAGAAGTTCAGCAGAAATTTTGAAATTTTGATCAGAACTTTTTTCAGCACTTTTGAAGATTTTTGTAACTTAACTTAAATTTTTATTATGACATCATCTTTGTTTTAATGTCTTCATTTTTGGAAATGTTTGAGTAAAAGTATAACGAGTTTATTTTTTGTTTGCGTCCGTTTTAAAGGAACTGTTTCTTTGAAATTCTTGAAAAAATATCAAATATTTTCAAATGGTTGATTTTCTTACATGTAATTTCAACCTATCTACTTTAATAGGCCACATATTTACATCTTCTTCGATATTTTGCAAAAATCAATCAAATCTGAGCTGTATTTTTTCAAATATGCTCAAAAAAAGTGTTAATAAATTATTTTGATTATCTTTTGAAACTGCAGCTCATTTTGATGAGAGGTCGCGTCTTAAGGTTTGTGTTAGAAATTCTTTAATATGTGCTCAAAAAAAAGTTTCGCTGAAATTCCCGATTTTTTTTGAAATTTTAACCCATGTAGTAGGTATGTCCCTTTTTTCAAAATTACCTGTCGAAAATCATGATTCAATTTTGACCTCAAAATTCTTCGAAAATACTTACTTAAAAATAGTCGTTTTCAAAATATTTGGATTTTTAACGCACTTTTTCAGAAATTCCAAAAATTATGACCAAACTTTGGACTCAAAATTCATCAAAAGTGCTCAAAAAATGTTCTTATGGAGATTTTTGATTTTCTCGCGCAATTCCTGCCTATTTTGATGTGCCGCATGACCCTATTTTTCAAACCATCAAAAATTATGACTCAATTTTGAGAGCAAAATTTTTTAGAATTTTCCAAAAAAGTTTTGACTGAAATTTTTATTTTTGTGTTTATATGGACACATTTTCAAAAATTCGGAAAATTCATGACCCCGTTTAGAGCTCAAAATTCTTCAAATGTGCTCAAAAAACGGTCTAATAGAAATTTATTTTAACCTATAGTTTGATAGATCACATGACACCCTTTCCAGAAATTCCAAAATAATTAAATATTTGCATTATTTGCAAAATTTTAAACCAGTTAGATAATTTTCTTAAAAATTGATATGAGGAAATATGCCTTCATCGCGTAAGCGATGCTTATTAGAATTATCCATAAGAATATCTCCCGCCAATACTGAAAGTAGGTCAACGTGAGAACTATGTTTTAGAAACAATGCGCATGTCTCATAGAAAAGATCATAGGCATGTATCCATCCGCGACACGTAGCTGGAGGCTCCGTGGATCGGATCTCTGACCAGCAACCTTACTTAGTTTTGGCAAATCGCGAATGCTGGTTCTCTGTCAGCTTAAGGATGAGGGAACTAGTCTCCTCTCCTTTGGTTTTATGCATAGGCACCCACCTTATGAAGTGTGTTTTTAACGCGATAGTTTTTCGTAAGTCAAATTATCGTGGTACTTATTGGGCAAACCTCCGATCCTGCCGGCCATCGGAATTGCTTCTCGTATGAAAGGGTACTTCTAGTAATCCATTTCTGTCGTCGAGCCTAGCATTAGTGAGCTCCCGCGAAAGAGACAGAAAAAGCGTACAGTGTTAGAGATATGAGAATATCTCGCCCTTGATCTTGGTACTCATAAAGGTATTTAGTAATAATTAGTGTACTAACATTTATTATTATGGAAATAATTATCTCAACTAATGCGAATCGTGAGGTATACACCAGAGTGTGTACCCATTATAAAATATTTCTCGTAGGTATTTTATATTATTTATGTTAAAGTGTACTTACGTATTATTCTTTTTATCAATAAATCACATTGTAACCTCTCCGAGTCAAATGTGTATTATTTGTTGGTAAATATGAGTAATTAATGTGAAGGGTGAACTGTATTTATTGGGAATCGAAGCGGATCTTTGTGTGTTGTAAAACGCAAGTATGTGTGGGTAAGTAAACAATCTCATTTGGTCCCAACCTGCGGAAGCGTTCCATAAGATTGCATGTAAATTTGCTACTTTTCAATTTCAGTTTTCTCTGAAATGTTGTGTTAAAAAAAGCTAGTTTTATAATATGATATGTTAGAAAGTCTAAATTTTTGTTTTAAATAAGTTTTTTATCAACAAGTGTCTTATTCATTGAGAAATTTGAACGACAAGTATGCCATTTTTACACGGTTTCTTATGGGACTACAGTTTTGTTTGGGACCAAATGAGAACGTGAAATCCTGTAAAAATGCGCTGTGACGTAATTGTGACGTCACACTTCGATTCCCAATTGGAACCTCTCCTATGAACTGAGCTATCCATGGCAAGGTAAATATTCCTTCTCTAAGGAATAGGTATTTATTGACTCAACTACGTAAATAGGAAGTATGATAATTTCCCTCTATCTCAATAATTTCGGATCTCACTCTATCAAAATCATGACCCAGTTTTGTCCTCAACATTTTTTGATCGTCCTCAAAAAACATTTTGAAGGAAATTTTTGTTCTTCTGTCGATATTTCAACTCAACGCATTTTGATAGATCTCATGGCACGTTTAAGTACAAGAATCCCCTGAAAATCATGATCTAGTTTTGAACTCAAAATTCTTCAAAAGTGCTCAAAAAACTTTTGATGGAAATTTTTGATTTTCTGTCGAAGTTGTGAACCATATTGATTGGTCACACGACACAAAAATCCGAAAGTCGTGAACCCAATTCTAGCCACAAGTGCACAAAAAACATTTTAGTTGAAATATTCGAATTTCTCACGAAATTTCAATCCATTTTAACAGGTGCAGGACGCTGGTTTCAAAAATATACCTATCTATGTCCGTTTTACAATTTGAGCGAACTGGGAGACAGAAGCATCAAACAGGGGATGAAGCCAGTAATCTGAAAACTTTTTGCCTGTTGGACGTACTTACTACAGACTATGTCGTAAGTTTGCTTTGCTTACTAAAGTTAAAGCATTCCAAGCTGAAATTCTCTGATCAGGTTCCTGTAGAACTACACTTTGTACAGTATCTGAATAATGGTACGCCACTTTGGCTAAGCAGTATCGTCCATAAATGTTGTAGGATGAAATTGCCAAACATTCGTCGTAATTGCCCATAAAATCGACAGTTCCAGAAAGAATTCCAGCTAATGGCCATTCTGACGATTCCATCACTGAAAAATTTAGCGAGTAAACGGTATTATTTGCATTTTATCAAAACAATTATTACCTACCTTGCATTTAAATTATAATAATTATACAACTACCCAGCCATGAATTTTATGATACTTAATAATATGTACCTACCTACCTGCGAATTATTGATGGATGTCTAGATCTAGTTAAGATTAGATAGGTAAGTAGTAAATTTTCAACGCAATGTTATAAAAGTTGAACTGATTCTTTTTTCTTCAAATTCAAGGGGAACGAATTTTAATTCAACTAGGATTAGGTAATGGAGGGAAAAATTCCAATGGTTTATTTACCTATATTTTTGGAATATTATGTACTCGTACTTAACGCAGATGGCGGTGATACGTTTCAGTAACTTTCTAGAACTACAATGTTTTCAACTGCAGAGGATATGTTAACAACTCAATACGCGAATAAGTAAATTTGATTCACTCGGAACCAGATTCACTTTTTACGCTGCATGTATTCTACTTAGGTCTAACACGTTACTTACAAGTACGTACTTTGAATTAATTTACGCACGCGAAACTGTTAACGTGCCTATTTACTGGTGTAAAACGTGTTTCGTCTGGATAATAAAATAGTTTAAATTTTTGGCGAGTGTAAATTAATTAGATAAGTATGTAAAAAATGCGTCTAATTATGATTCACAAAAAAAAATGTAAACGCGATAAAATCAATGGAATTCCTGTCGGGAGGTCTACTTAGTTAAATGCAAATAAGTACCTAGACCTATCACTATTTCCGTGGAATACATGAAAAGACACCTAATGTAGTCGGGATTGTTGTAACTTATGACGTCAATGGTGGAAAGAAACAAAAAAAGAAAATTAATTGACCTCAGAAAGTGATCGCTGGCGCTGGGTGAAAATCTTTCCATCGGTGACGTCATCTAGCGCACGAAAGCGCCTTAATATACGTATGTACTTACTCGTACATTTGGACCTTATAATCACGACCTCCTTAACGCATTATCCACGAATGAAATGATTTTCAGAAGGTTCAGGTTCCCTCGAAAGTGTTCTTTTTGGTCAGTAATTTTTCATTATTTATATTTTTCTCTCCTTTTTGAGTTGAAAGTCGCTTACACAAAATTTCAGCTCAAAAGGTGTCCCTAGAGGGGAGATATGGGGTCCTCAAAGAGCGTAAAATATCGATAAAAATTGTTTTTTTTTGCTCTAGCTTTTACTCAAATGTCATTCAACGTCAATTCGACCAAGAAGTGGTAAAGGGAGCGATGTCAGCGATTTTTTTGAAATTTCTCCCGTGCAAAGACCACCTGAAGGGATGACCAATGGCGCAAATCGCAGCCCTCTGGACCTTTTTTAAGGGCTGCTAGGGGGTGTCGAAGTTTTCAGTGGATTTCAAATATCATCCATTTCAGCAGTGGATTACTCAATACCCATTAAACCTACCAAAATGGAACTTTTTCCAATATGTAGTTAGTGATTTTGAAAGGACTTTTGGTAATATCATAAAAATCAGCTTTGCCACTTTTTTTGTACAAAAAATTAGCTCAAAAAGTTTCAAAACGTAGTTTTTACATCATTCAAACTCTCAAAAACTCTTAAAAAATATATTATGAACATCTTTTCATTCTGAACAACATAAGTACCTACATATTAAAAAATTGGGATGGCATTATTTCATCATCATCATCATCATCATTGAACTTTGACCCGGTGAGCTGTTCAGCCTGTCTGGGAAACTGTAGAAGAATTGCTCGCCAATGTACAGGGTTGGCAAGTAGACTATTCGTAGTCTACTTTACACGCTTTGTCTACGTGTAAGCAACGTTACTGTAGACAGCAATAGTTTACAGGTAGACGTAGACAATGTAAAGTACCTACCTATGTAAACTACAAAGTAAAACTGTTTTGTTTTAGAATAAAGCCTTTTTTACATGGATTTTGGCAGAAAATTTTAAAAATTTGTGGTTAAAATCGAAAAAGTGTTCAAAAATGAGATTCTAAAAACTACATTTTTGAGAATCTGTGTAAAAAAAACATACCTACTCGGCAAAAAAGCAATACTTTTCATTTTTGACAATTTTTGGCAATCTAATTCTTGAAAAACAGTGAAATCTTTAGCAATATTGTCGAGCTGAGAAGCAAGAATTTGACAATTTCAGCAAAACATAGCATTTTCCTAATTTTTCTCAAAAAACAAGATTTTTTTGCATTTCCTGGGTAAAAAAATGAAACTTTTGAACAATTTGCGGAAAAAAGTAAAGCTTTTTAAAGTTGTTGCAAAATATGAAAATTTTCAGAAATTTGGCTGAAAAAACAAGAACTTTCATCAATTTTTGAAAAAAAAGCGAGTACTTCATTTTTGACAACTTTTGGACAGGAAAAAACTTGAAAAAAGCGAAACTGACAATTTTAGCAGAAGTAGATACCGTCAATTATTAGTAAGAAAATTATACTTTTTCACATCTTTGTTGAAAATACAAGATTTTTTTTCTTAAATTTTTCAGTTAAAAAGTGAGGGTAATTTTTTGCAAAAAAAAAACGACAATTGTTAGCAATAAAGGAGATGATTTGGGAATACACAATTTCGAAGTTGACATACATTACACATTATCTACAGGAAGTCTACTTTACATGTAGTTCACATAGATTATGCTACAAACGTAGACTATGTAGACAAAGATAGTCTACACATAGAGAACCAACCCTGCCAATGTATGAGTATTGGTCTTGCCAGCATATTATAGATTCTTATTCGAGTTTCAACTGTAACTTATCTTGGAGGAATGGCTAGGTTTATCGCTCCACTTACTCTCAGAAATTTATTGATGTTAAGTTGTGCATTGACTTCTTCTCCATATGATAGCTCACATCCAAGATATTCAAAGCTTTTAACTTGTTCCACTAGCAGTCCATTTACAATGATTTTACTGCGTATTGGCTCTTTCCCCTGGAAGGCCATCACTTTTGTTTTTGACGATGAGATTCTCATTCCATATTTATCAGCTACTTTCTGAAGGTTGTGCATCACTCTCTGCAAGTCATCTTTGTTGTCAGCAAAGACCACCTGATCATCAGCAAATAGCAGGGTATTGACGTGGATGTCATTGATGTCTAGCCCTTTTGGCTTGGATTTCAGCCATTCTTTAATCATGTCATCGAAGTTGAACAGACTACATGACACTGGGCATCCTTGTCTTACTCCTCTTCCTATCTTCTTTGCTTCCGACATGTTTCCAGATCTTACTCTTATTACTTACACTTACATTATCCGTGTATATTTCTTCAATTAAGCATACTAATGTTCATTCACTTCGATTATCCTCAGGATTCTAAACAACTTCTTCCTTCATACTGATCATACTGTCTTGATCATACACCTTTTCCAGATCAACAAAGCACATGTGGGTTTCTAGGTTATAGTCTCATCTTTTCTCCATCAGCAGCTTTGTTGCATATACCCCATCTAGGCATGATCTTCCCTTTCAAAATCCATTTTAGCATTCCAACTTTCCTACTGACAAGAAAAACGCGGTTAAACGCATGAAAGTGAGACCGCCTTTTTTGGTGTGTTTACACCTGGCTTGGTGTAATCACATAAATGCAGTGCGTAATTGCTTTTAAGAAAGACCCCCTGTAGTGTGAGATGGCATAAACGCAGTGGGGATGCAGTAAAAAACGCAGTCTACTTCAACAAAACTGGTTTCATTTCAGGTAGAACAGACTAACAGCGGATTTGAAAAAACGTGGGTGTATTAGCTGAAAAGTGAGACTAAAATGCGTATTTCTTGTCAATAGGGTTATTGGCTCTGCATGGCTCTCAATGCTTCCCACTAGCATACAAGGTATGACAATTTGAAAACGAGACTTTTGCCATTGCGCGAGTTGTAGTTACATTAGAACAACGGACGAGGTCTCATTTGAAAAAGGAGTGGATTTTCTATTACTGTACAAAATTTCAAGTTGATTGGATGATAGTGAACATCCTCCTTAGAATCGGTCGTGAAACTTTGAGGAAGTCTTGAGGAGGGTCCTTATATTCAGGGAGAGGCGACTGTGAATTAGGGGAGTGGTGGAAGTCCAAAAAAGTCAAAAATGATGTTTAAAAGAGATAGGGTACTGTTGGAGGAAGCTCACTCAATCAAAACCTCACAAAAAGTAGTTCATGGGGAAAGCGTTTCCTAATGGTTGTGAGGAAACGCCCTCTGAGGTGAGTGTAAAATAATTTTTGGAGGAGACTGACCTCAAATATCTTCAGCGTAGTCATCCTTCAACAGAATGTCCCACAATTATTCTCCAAAACGCCCTCCAAAAATCTGTAGGGCCTTATTCAGAGGCAGCTTCCTCAAAATTTGAGTGGAGGCTCTTCAGTTATGCTCAATGATGAAATGAATTTTGATTTTCAGGTAAAAACTTTCTGAGAACGAAGTAAAGGTTACTAGGAATTGAATTTGGGGAGTAGAAATGCTGAGGAGGCACTGAGATGTCTTGAGGAGGCAAAAATTCCTTAAGAAAAAATTTGCAACACTCATTTTCACGACGAGGGTAAAAAAGTTGCCAACTTTGAGAGACTGTAAAACACACAAAAATCATCCAATCAACTTGAAATTTTGTACAGTAATAGAAAATCCACTCCTTTTTCAAATGAGACCTCGTCCGTTGTTCTAATGTAACTACAACTCGCGCAATGGCAAAAGTCTCGTTTTCAAATTGTCGTACCTCGTATTTGCAATATTTTGTAAACAGCATTTAGTAGGCTAATCCCATGGTAGTTTCCTGGATCATTTTGGTCTCCTTTTGTGAAAATGGGCATTACAATTGCAGTATGGAAGTCTTCAGGTATGGTAGCACCTGATAGTATTTTATTGTAGAAAGCTAGCAGTCTCTTCTTAACGGTTATTGTGGCGTTCTGGAATAAGTCTGTTGGTAACTTATTGTTGCCTGGGGCTTTTCCATTTCTGGAGCTTTTCAAGGCTCCATCTAGCTCTTCCCCACATGGTTTGCCGCTTTGACTTCATTGTGGGGATCACTCCATAGGTTTGCATAGTACCCACTTGACAAGAGATTTGCCGGTTAAGCCAAAATGCCGGTTGATTTTTGTAAATTTGCCGTTTAATAGGCACGCAAAAATGACAGTAAATTTGCCGTAGAAAAAACGCCGGTTAGAAAAATCTACTTTTTATAAAAACAGCCATTTAAACAGCCGTTTTTGACCAGCGAATGGCAGAATTTTTTATTTGCGGAACTGCCAGTTCTCACAAATCAGCTGTTTTTTATTTACCGATTATAGTGCACATGCGCAATGGGTATTCACAACTTCTTTTTAAAAAATTGAATAAAAGCACGAAGTGTGGTACATGTATACCGGACCGCTTGAAAACTGTAATGTTCACCTTGCAATGATAGCTGTGTGGTTAGAGCATTGGATCGTCAAGTGGGAGTCCTGGGTTCATTCCCCGCTCGAGCTGGAAATTTTTTGTAGATTTCAGGTTTTTATTCGGCGATTTAATGCATTAAGTATTTAAACAACCAGCCGATTTTTCCCTGGCGTTTTTTAACGGCAAATTTACTGTCATATTTGAGCCAGCTTTTTCACTGGCTTTTTTTATCGGCGAATCTATTGTCAAGTGGGTATTTGACCATTTTAAAATCAATTTTAAAAAATTGAAAGTTTGCGGGGGGGGAAATGCGGGTTTTTAATTTAAAACATGATAAAAAAAGTTAACTGGTGAAGTTGACCCATTTGACCACTATTTTTACATATCCATTGAAAAAGTTGAAAAAACCTTCTTCACTCGATGAAATGAACTCATCACAAAAAATCAAAATTCTATAAAATTCAATTTTCAATTCCAAACATCAAAAAAAAGTTTGAATAATTTATTCAGGTACCTTATTTTGACCTCTTTCTGAAGTATTTTATGAAAAAGTTGAAAAAATTATACTCATAGCAAAAAAATTAAAATTAGGTACAGTTTATTTTTTGAATCTTTACAAATTTTTATTTTTTTTGTGATGACTGATGAGTTATTATTTGAATTATCTCTCCGGCCTAAAAGTAATTTCCTGCAGGTTGCCTATCTGTACTTAGTACTTGTATGTTCTTTAGTAGGCTATAATGAAGTATTGGTATCAGTACGAAATTTTCCTTCGCAGTTTTTGGAACATTCAATAGACAAAGAAACTTTTGAATCCCACATTTTCAGATTTGAACAAAACTAGGCTTTATCAAAAGCCTCGAATGCAACTGACGATTAAGCAAAGCGCATCAATAATTTCACAGGGGATTATCACTCAAAAAAAAAAAAAAAAAAAAAAAAAAACTCCAAGAGATAAATTTTAATGCGAGAGGCAATCACCAATTGACCACCAATGAACTCACAAACTCTTCAGTACACCTATCTATAGTTGTATAGCTGTAATAAAAAAAGTACTCACTGTTGACTGCCCATGTAGAATGATTTTTAAGATGCAACTTGAACAAATCAAAATCCTTTCCACATTCAGGATTTTCTCTGGGATCCATTTTAAATGCCATCTGCGCCTCGGAGAATAGTTGTGAAATCCATTTTTTTGGAAGGACTGCTGAATCAGCAGTATTGACATCGTTTAAAATCCATTCATTTCCACTTTTTATTCTTTGGGCCGAAATCGTACAAAACAAAATAATCGTCACTAAGCAGCTTACGATCATTCTGCGTTTC
The DNA here is from genome assembly GCF_950023065.1 of Planococcus citri. Taxonomy (NCBI): domain Eukaryota; kingdom Metazoa; phylum Arthropoda; class Insecta; order Hemiptera; family Pseudococcidae; genus Planococcus; species Planococcus citri. The sequence continues at coordinate 4,824,622 of NC_088681.1, read as the reverse complement.
ATTTTTATAAAAAGTTCTCTGCATTAATAATGTATCGAGTTAAAAATAAATTGATAAAAACAAAATTAAGAATAAATTGCCGAGCTAAATTGCACTTGAAATATGAGTTATTACAACATAAATGTACTGTTGAAGACCTGAAGAGAAGAGGTAGGTACCTATAGCCTTAATATGCACAATGCCCATATTATAGGTAGAGGTTGTACATAAATTTGAACCGAACTTGAAGGTGAGATACGTTATCAGTGAATTAAATCATCCGACTTCGGTGCTTCTATTCTATAAGACTGGACTAATTCACATAGGTGAACTGAACGACCTTCTCTGTTTAAACTGGTCAACGAAATTTTGACACGGATACGATTTGGGAGAATCGCCAAAAAAAAAAAAGGTCGGAGGATTTTAACAAAATTCAGTTGAGAATTTGGTTCATTTTGATTTGAAAGTCGATTCTGATTTTTTCGGTGTTTTGATACGCTTCGATGATATCTGCGTCATTTTCGCCCTTCAAGATTACAAGACAACTAGGTACCTAATTATCTACATGCCTATTTATGGTTTGCATTTCTCATAAGTAGGTAGGTACGTAATAAGTTGGTTTGGTAGTTTGGTTACAAACACGTCGTGTAGTGTTTATTCTTTCGAGTAATTTGCAAAGGTCGAATAAACCTATCAGTTGGGTAGGTATTCAAAATCATTTTCAATTTCCCATTCAGTTGTTTCTTTCACGTTGATCTTACAAGAGTGCATCATCGGTGCAGATTTAATATCTACAGCGATATGAGTTGTACTAGGTATGTATGAAAAATATCAGAATACTTAAATAGGTACCTATTTTGTTTTCATATCGTTGCATACGAGTATTTCGAAATTCAAAATCACATTACAGAAAGTCGGGCATTAATGTCAAGAAGTTATTGAACTTTTTCCAAGTTCTTGAAACATATTTCATTTTACGTGGGTGACCTTGAAAAATAACCTAAATATTTTTTTGGCACTATTTTAAAGAGCTCAAAATGTTTTGTATAAAATCGACTTTCACCTGTTTCAATTCTAATTTTTTCGTAAAGGAACTTGCGTTTAACATTTTTTCCTTTTTTTTTAGGAATAAATACGAATTCATGAAGGAACAAAAGCCAAGTTACTACAAAGGAGATTCCTCCCAACCTCTGAAAACGGTTACAATTGGCCAAACGATTGAACAAGCTGCCCGAGAACATCCCAATGAAACAGCTATACTAATCCACGAAGGACAAAAATTAACCTACTCAGAGGTTCTGGAAATGGTTGACACTTTGGCAGCAGCGTTGATGAATTTGGGCTTGAAACGAGGCGAACATGTGGCCATTTGGGGATTCAATACTATCGAGTGGTATTTATCGTTTTTGGCTGCACACAGAGCTGGAATTGTTGTGGTATGAGAACATATTTTAATATAATTTCAACGTTAATTTTGAGTTGAAAATAACTCAGATATTTTATTAGCTCTGAAGATGCTCCGTGAGGAGATAAATGGACCATCAAAGAGAAATCATGGTTGTTTTACTCCATTCACTGTTTTGGGGGAAACGGACCACTTTCAACTGATGGTATTGGAGATTTCTTGAGCAAAATTTTATTTTGGTTTTTTATGCATGGCAATAATGACAATTAAATTGGCACCACACCAGTGCGAGAAATTTCTTCTAAAAAAATTATTCAGTTTTAAAAATTGAATTCAAAAACAAATTTTGTTACACAACAAGAACAAACTATTTTTGGAGACAGGTTTTTTCATTAGTGGAATTTTTTTTTTTGAAAAAGTTACTCGCGAAAGACTTTTAAAAAAAAACAAACCAGGGAAAGAAGGAGTGGTCGGAGGGGTGAAAACAGATTTGTATTGGCAAAATTCCGCGTTTAAAACAAAATCAAAATTGCAGAAAAACTGTTTTTGGAAAACGTTTCCAGGTATTGATTTTTAGCCAAAAAATCTTTTTTAAAATTAAAATTGTAAAAAAAAACCAGTTTCTTTGAACTCAAAATATCAAAAAAATTTACTTTTTTGCAAAAATTGTAAAAAAGATGCAGGTTTTGTCAAAATTGCAGAATAACCCTTGTTTATTTGGTCAAAATTTCCATTAAGTACTTTTTTGTCTCAAAAATCTTTCTTTGTTAAAATTACGAAAAAATGCAGTTTTTTTAAATAAAAATCCAATCAACTTTACTTTTTTGCAAAAAATTTAAAAAAGGACTCAAATTTAGTTAAAATTGCGATTTTTCCTAAGCAAAATTGCAGAAAAGATCTTTTTAGGCCAAGCTGTATGTATTGCTTTTTTTGTCGCAAAAAATCAATTTTTACATTATTAATTTTAAAAAAATGTATCCAAATTTCCAAAAAAAAAATTTTTGTCAAAACTTCCAGACAGCTAGTAGAAAGGGCATATCTTTTCTGTCCCAAAAAATCGATTATTTTTGGTCAAAATTGCATGAAAAAAATCACTTTTTACCAAAATTACCAAAACATCTTACCTATTTTTTTAAAAAATTGCAGTCTATTTTGTGAAAACTGTAAAAAAGACTCTTTGTTTTTCCTAGTTGTAATTTGCCTAAAAATCTTTTTTTTGTTTGTCAAAATTACAAGAAATTTTTACCCTTGAAAATTATCAAGTTCATGGGAAAAATTCAGTCGGGGAAATGGTCTTTCGAGGAATAGTCATTCAGGGTCAGGGTGATGACAGTTGAGAACAGTGGATTTGGGGAATTGTCCCAGAATAGCTTCGGGGTCATTCCATGTCAACTCGACCAACGTTTTTGGGTCATGTCCTTCGATTTCGCTCAAATTTTTTTTACAATATCTACCCACCCAGTAAGTAAAAAAGCCGCAATCAGTTTGGTCCCAGCCCCCTCAGGGACTTGTTGGGGGGCTTCCATTATTTTCACATTGTCTCGAGGTACTCAACTTCAGCAGCCCATTCCTCCAAAACTATGATACTTTGATCAAAACTGATTTCACAGTTCGAAAGGGCATTGAATTTTGAACTTTTCAATTATTTTTAAATTTTCAAAAGTTGAAAGTTCGAATTTCAAAATGGCGCTGTAAGTGGGAGCTACCATTTAAAATTTTGAAAAAATTTCCATAGATGTACATTTTGATACTTTTTCGAAATATTTATGTTTTGAGATGGAACTCTTGACGGAGGGGAAGCACCCCCACCCCCCAATTTTGGGTGACACTTTCAAAAGAAAATCTGGGGCATGTGATATATCGAATTGTATGTTTTCGACAACGCTGAACACGAATATGACGTCAGATTTTTGATTGGACCCCATCCACGGCCCCCAGCACCTCCTCAAAGGGGGTAAAAGTCCAAAAAAGCGTTTTGTTCGTCTGACACATGCAACAGTATGTTTTTGGTGACGCTGAACACGAATATGACGTCAGATTTGTGATTGGACCCGTCCACGCCCCCCAGCACCTCTCCAAAGGTGGTGACCCTCCCAAAACGGTTACATTCGTGTGACACATGCAATAGTATGTTTTCGATATCGCTGAACCCGAATGTTGCCTTAGTTTTTCGAATCGACTTCACCCATGGCCCCCAGAACCTCCCCCAATAGGTAAAAGTCCAAAAAAATTGTTTGGGGCCGTGGATGGGGTCCAATCACAAATCTGACGTCATATTCGTGTTCAGCGTCACCAAAAACATACTATTTCATGTGTCGCACCAACAAAACACTTTTTTGAATTTTTACCCCCTTTGGGGAGATGCTGGGGGCCGTGGATGGGGTCCAATCAAAAATCTGACGTCATATTCGTGTTCAGCGTTGCCGAAAACATACAATTCGATATATCACATGCCCCAGATTTTCTTTTGAAAGTTTCACCCAAAATTGGGGGTGGGGGTTCTTCCCCTCCATTAAGAGATCTTATCTCGAAACTCAAATATTTCAAAAAATCATTAAAAGGTACATCTATGGAAATGTTTTCAACATTTTAAATGGTAGCTCCCACTTACAACACCATTTTGAAATTTGAACTTTAAAATTGAAAGTTCAACTTTCAACTTTTGAAAATTTCAAAATACTTGAAAAGTTTAAAATTCAATGCCCTTTCGAACTGTGAAATCAGTTTTGATCAAAGTATCATAGTTTTGGAGGAATGGGCTGCTGAAGTTGAGTACCTCGAGACAATGTGAAAATATTGGAAGCCCCCCACCCACTCCCTGAGGGGGCTGGGACCAAACTGATTGCGGCTTTCTTACTTACTGGGTGGGTAGATATTGTAAAAAAAATTTGAGCGAAATCGAGAGACATGACTTTCAAAATCGCCTTTTTTTGGTTGAGTTGACATGGAATGACCCTTCGGAGAGAGGGGCCTGAGTCATTTCAAAATTAAGGATTTTTAGGCTCTAGCTCCTAATCTATTCTGATATTTAGACCCACAACAGTTATAGTCAAAGCCAACTGATTTGAGTTGGCCATAATGGACTACATATTTTGTATGTAGATCTTTTTTTATGAAAGCATATGTCTCGTTTTTCTCCAATGAGAAGTTCGCTTTTCGCAATGATATTACATAGGTAGATACTTGAGTATACACATTTTAACTACCTACATATCTTTTAAACAACCAGGTAAATTTGAATCCACTAATTGAAGGTCCAGAAGTTTTGGCTTGTTTGAATTCGGGCGACGTGAAAGCAGTGATCATGGATGAAAAGCTCAACGACCGTAATTTCTACGATATTCTAAAAAGTGTCATACCAGATATCCTAGAACACGATTACAATACCCACATCACTACCAAATTTGCACCATTACTCGAGACTGTAGTGATGTGTAGCGAGACACCCTACAAGTAAGTACCTCACGATTATGAGCTGGTTGCATATTTACTCAAAAAAAAAAAAAAAAAAATTGATAAATTCATGTTTCAGAGGTGCATTCAGATGGAAAGATTTATTTGCCACAGCGACTGAAAAACAAATACAAAATGTCAAAAGCATTCAAAACGAAATCAGCCCTTTCGACATTTGCAATATTCTCTTCACTTCGGTGAGTACCTTCAAAACCTTTAATAATTTTATGCAGAAATCCACGATAGGTAAATCTATCTCCAAATTAAATTAATTTTCATACATGTAGGGAACCACAAGTAAACCAAAAGGGGTTTTACTAACGCATTACAATTTGGTAAATGATTCCATATGTGTTGGGAATCGCTTAGAGCTATTCAAAAAGGTATGTACCTATTAGTCTCATATTGTAAAATTTCAAAACGAAATACCTCACCAAGTTAAATCACCATAATATCTTTATACTTTTCAATTTTAATTTACAGAAAGGACGAGTCTTATGTCAAATTCCATTTTTTCACGTATATGGTATGGTGGTTGGAATTTTCGCACCCATTGTAACAGGCTCTACAATCGTCATAGCAGGCGTTAAATTTAGTCCAAATAAATCAATAGACTCGATCGTCGCAGACAAGTAGAAATTCATGTTGTTCATTGGTCACACTAGGTACCTTATTCTCAATAATATTCGTCTATTTGTTGATTCTATAGATGCACTGTGGTTTGTGGCACTCCAACAATGTTCATTGATATCATTAGGATAATGAAAAATAAAGCTCAAGATGATCCTCAAATATACGAAAAACTGTCCTCAGTTCAGCGAATTATTAACGGAGGAGCATCAATTTTGCCAGACACAATCGTGCAATTGAAAGCGTTATTTACAAATGCTAAATTCTCGGTAATGGCAAATTTTAGTATAGGTGCTCTGAAAGTGTCTTTTTTGGGTGTCAGTTCAAAAATAAAATTAAATATTTTCATTTTTTTCCATTTTTATGAAAAAAAAATCTTCCAAGTTTTTTTTGTCATTTTATTGTGGAAAAAAGTCACTTACAGAATTTTGAGTGAAGAAAAAAAAGAAAACAACTTGTAGTTGTTGCCAAATAAATTTTCAATTCATTTTAATAATTTTCTGGAGGAGAAGTGTATGAAAAAATTAATTTCTTGGTGCATTTTTTTCAGATGTTGATTTATTTGAAAATTTTTTATAAGCTTTTTCATTTTATAATAAAATAAAGCACACACAATCTTCCCAAACAAATTTTTTTTATATTGGGTACTTTTTTATGAAATTGGCATGCAATCAGTTGACCTATTATTTTATTACGTATACCTATATTAATTCAGTTAACTTTACAGAGTGGTTATGGTATGACAGAAACTTCTTCAGGTACATTCATGTCATTACCAGATGATCCAGAAGAAGTTCTTCATTCGACTGTTGGATATGTTTTTGATCATATGGAAGTAATAAATGAAAATTTAATATTTAATTTATTACATGGAGATTACTTTTTTCACCAGAGCATGGGCACCCATTTTACAGCTACTTAATGCACCTAAAAAATGTCAGCTGTTGATTGTTCAAACAGAAAATTAAAATTCCTACAAGATTTTTCAATTTTACAAAATACATAGACCATATTGAATTGTATACCTACTGGTACTTATGGTTAAAAGTTTCAATTCTCTTCAAGGCTATCTTATTCAGATTCTGCCTTAATGGGTCCTCATGCTCTGAAGAATAAATTGAGCAAAAGTGACGATTGGATGATCAACAGGCTCCTTCATTTGACATCGAAGATTAAATTTCATTTATTTTGAATAGGCCAAAGTTATTGACGAAAACAATGAATTAGTACCATTTGGCACACCGGGAGAAATGTGCTTCAGAGGATACATGGTGATGAAGGGATACTACAAAGAACCAGAAAAAACTAGAGCAGTATTATCAGAAGATGGATGGTTTCGTAGCGGGTATGATGTGATTTTATATTTCAAGATAGGGCAGAAAAAGTGATTCTTGACAAGAGTGAAGTCAATTACTACAGCTTTGAAAGTTGATTTGTTCACAGAGACAGATTTGTATTGCTAGAAAATGGATATGCTCAGATAGTTGGCCGTATTAAGGATATAATTAACAGAGGGGGAGAAAATATCGAACCTAAAGAAATAGAAGGTGTAATTATCAAACATCCAGAAGTCATTGATGTACAAGTAAGCAATTTCTAGCAAGAAGAAGTGACTCGTTTTAAACTTGATTAGCTTAATAATTTCCTAAAATGTCTCTTTATGTCCTCTCGAGGTATATGGAGTAAGTGATGCACGACTGGGTGAAAAAGTAGCAGCAGCTTTAATCAAAACAGAAGATTCGAAATTGAGTGAACAAGATGTGAAAAAATATTGCCAAGGGACGGTAAGTTCTTTTGAGCCAAATCAAAGTAATTGATCAAGATAGGTACCTACCTCGATCTACCTATTGCTAAATGTAAATTTCGAAAAATTTTTAAAATAATTCAAAACATATTTTATACTGTTAATTTCAGATCGCATCGTATAAAATTCCAGAATACGTGATTTTCTGCGAAAATTACCCGAAAACTGCTTCTGGAAAAATACAAAAATTCAAACTGAAAGAAAGTACTGAAAAAGAACTCGAGGAAAAAATGAAACAATGTTGTATATAAGTTTCCATTTGTTTAATATACCTATAAGCTGACATCTGTGAAAATTACTTTATCTGTTAATTACTCAAATAAACACCGAGCAGAAATGTGAATTTGAAATTTAGGTTTTGATTTTCTGCCGAAATTTTGACCCATTTTGGTAAGTCACATGACACCTTTTTCAACAACCTCGAACATCATGATCCAATTTCGGGCGAAAAAATTTTTCAATATTGTCCAAAGAAAGCGAGGCTCTGAAAAAAGAGATCAAAACTACGAATACACAGGGAGCTTAATTAAACTTCTTCATTTAGATTTTATAGCAAAATTTTTAGTCGAACCTCGAAAAAATTGGGGGCAAGCTGAATTTCACATTATTTGTTCAGATTGGTCTCTAAAACAACCCATCAAAAGTTGCACCCCCCAACTTGCTGGCTACCCCCGCAAGAGGTCATTAACCTTTGCCGATACAGGTTTTTCGGCTGTATCGCCAAAATGAAAGGTCCGAGAGGAAAAATGTTCGAAAAAAATTGTTCTACGCTAAATTTCCTATCAGCATGACAAATCCAGCTTTTCCCAAAATGGCGATTTCAGCCTTACTGAGGAGGGGGTAAAGTTGTCAATTTTATGAAAATTGTTTTAAAAAATGAAAATCGGCAATTTAAAACGTGAACTCGATTCACGGTAGACTCAAAAATATTTTGACCGAAGTTGCACACTGCAACTTGTCTGCTACCCGCGCAAAAGGTCATTTAACCTTTGTCAATCTACGTTCTTCGGCTATATCGCCGAAATGAAGGGTCGGAGGGAAAAAAGTGATTGAACTAAAATTATTCTACGTCAAATTTCCTATAAGCATGACCAGTTCAGTTGAAATATATTTTTCGATTTTTGGTGAATTTTTCAAAATCAAATTTAGGCCAAAAATGAGAAAAAAAAAATCAAAATTTTTCCAAATTGAGCTATAAAGCTGAAATTTATTTATTTATTTATTTATTTAGTTTAAAGTCACTATCGACAACATTAAGGTCATTAAGTGACATAATAACTTAAAGTAACGACACACGGAACATACCTTATTTTCGACCTGCCAAATTGATTGGAAACAATTTCAAACAGTTTTGAGCAGTTCTGGAGCCTCCAGAACATTTTCGAAACTTGAAATTTCCACAAAATTAAATTTCATCAAAATGAAGTTGTAATGCGGAAATCCACGCTGCAATCCAATTTAAACACGCTTTAAGTCAATTTTGGATTTCCAACTCTGTTTGGTAAATTTTTATGGGAATTTCGAGCATTGAAATATCTGCTGTGGGCTCCAGTAATTTCCAAAAAGTCGCGGGATGCTCCGAAATGACTTGAAATGTACTTGTAAGGTGGCATTATGGCCTCACTGTCCTCTCAGTGCATCTCGTAATGATTCTTAAGTTGGGGAAGATCCTATAGGACTTGGTAAATCCATCCTCTAGGTCTTGACAACTTAGGGATCGTTTGATTTATTAAGGTAAGGTGTAGGTACTTGCAAATTTGAATATTATCGAATACCAGCAGGGGGTTCGGGATAATATTATATCCCAGCAGGAGGTCCGCGCCAATATTATTTATATGGGCGGAGAATTCGCATTATTACATCTACCTATTTTATGATTGGTTAGTATATTTCCCTCATCTTTTGGTAAAAGTAGCGCGAGCCTATCAGCTTTCGAGATCGATTTAGGAACTTTTAGGTGCTTTAGGTATAACTTTAACTAGGTTTGATCTCGAAATCACTTCTTGTTCGTTCGTTGAGTTGTAGATACGTGAGTTTAGTACAGACCTGTACTTAGGCGATCTATGAATCGTTGGACTTGAGCATTTGGTCCGTTTTCCTTCGACTTAATCGTTTGAAAACGTATTCTTTTCCCAGTTTGCCCTTATTAGAGCTCGGTTAAATTGTACCTTAATTAAGAGCAATCAAGCACTTCATCTTAGTTACCCTGTTGTGCCATTGTGATTAATTAAGTTTTCATTGGTGAATCTTTGGTGAATTTGACATGATTAGGCAGTCGAGCATAGTGTCTCTGTTCTAATTACGCTATCTGGTTAATGAAAATATTGGTGAATGTATATATTTGAAGAAAACCTTATAATTAAGAGAATGTAATTTGTTACACCGATTACATTGGAGAAACTAACGAATGTGTTGTTATTTCACGAAAGTGAGCCTAATTAATACATTGGTTGGTATTTATGTTGACGTATCCGACACTATTGTAGTAGCTGCAGAGCTAGCAAGGGGTAAGTGCAAATAGTTCCTTCTTGATATTACAAAGAGCCGTATAAGGCTACTGGTAATCTTTCACCTGCTAAGGAATATTTCTCATCCTCATCACTATTACCATACGTGCTTGTATAGAGGTCACTATCCCTCCTCGATCATTGATAGTGTAGTTCAACATCATGAAATATCATGATTGGAAACAACGAATTCTGCTCAAGCAATTTTCAAGATGTACAACTTCACTATCAATGATCGGGGAGGGATAGTGACTTCTTCATGAATGCTTCAACATTATGAAATGCCAGAAACAGCTGCAATTTGACAGTGTAAAGTTTTTCAATGTGGTAGATAAGCCTATTTCGATACTTCTGCAGAAAAACAATTGTACCACTAACCCTTTGGTGGGATGTAACTATTTGTTGACAAATATCGAGAAAGAATATCAACTTCAGCAGGAATTTCTCAAAACATTCAAAAGTTCAGAGTTGTGGTTGAACAACAGTTGAAAGCTTTTTACTGAATCTCAAATCCCCTGAATCCTGTAGTCATAAGCTAGACACAATCTCATGATTGTAAACGACGACTTCTGCTCGTGCAATTTTCATGATGTAGAACTACATTATCTATGATCGAGGAGGGATTGTGACTTCTTCATGAATGCTTGAACATTATGAAATGCCAGGGAGTGCTGCAATTTGACTGTGTAAAGCTTTTCAAAGTGGTAGATAAACCTATTTCAATATTTCTGCAGAAAAACAATCGTACTGCTAACCTCTGTAGGATGTAACTATTTGGTGACAAATATCGAGAAAGAATATCCACGGAGTGATAAACAGATTTGATGGGTGGATTGTAGATTATCTGAACTTATGTGCTGTTAAAAGCATCTGTGTTCCTTTCAATTCTTGTTTCTGTCATTTCAAGCGTACTTGATAATATTTCCCATATTATGTACTTTGCGTATTCATGCTCTGTTTTTTCGGGTTTTTATCGAGACAAGCGAATCAAATTTTCAAAAAATCGCTCTGGTCCACCATTTTCACACCTTTCATGATTTCATTTTGTGAAGGGTCTACCATCAATATGTTTATCCAAAAATGGAGCATGGGTCCAATTTTTTTATCCCAACTTTTTTGAAAATTTGCCCCCCAAAAAGGGGTGGGGTGTTCTTTGGGGATATGCTTTCACTCATTCAGTACACCTAATGATACTATATCATTCAGTTCCATGATTGACCTCATTGGGGTTTTTGCTTTCTCGGTTTTCAAGGAAAATTAAATAAATTGGTACAGCTTTTACAAGACGGCTTTAAGGGGCTGGGGGGCAAACTGTGGGTTAAAGTGATGCTTGTGATGATCTAATTCAGGAAATTGAAAGCATTTTCACCCAACATCTCAGGATTAGCCTGGGTCTTTAAGGGTTCAACTGAACTGGTCATGCTTATAGGAAATTTGACGTAGAATAATTTTAGTTCAATCACTTTTTTCCCTCCGACCCTTCATTTCGGCGATATAGCCGAAGAACGTAGATTGACAAAGGTTAAATGACCTTTTGCGCGGGTAGCAGACAAGTTGCAGTGTGCAACTTCGGTCAAAATATTTTTGAGTCTACCGTGAATCGAGTTCACGTTTTAAATTGCCGATTTTCATTTTTTAAAACAATTTTCATAAAATTGACAACTTTACCCCCTCCTCAGTAAGGCTGAAATCGCCATTTTGGGAAAAGCTGGATTTGTCATGCTGATAGGAAATTTAGCGTAGAACAATTTTTTTCGAACATTTTTCCTCTCGGACCTTTCATTTTGGCGATACAGCCGAAAAACCTGTATCGGCAAAGGTTAATGACCTCTTGCGGGGGTAGCCGGCAAGTTGGGAGGTGCAACTTTTGATGGGTTGTCTTAGAGACCAATCTGAACAAATAATGTGAAATTCAGCTTGCCCCCAATTTTTTCGAGGTTCGACTAAAAATGTTGCTAAAATGACTGGACTATATATATGTAAGTACCTACCTCAAATATTAAAATCAATGGTTTTTTTCTATTATTTTCTTCCCGTCCCTTCCCCTGCCCCCGGGCATGGATTTTCTCCGCAAGGCCCTAGATACCAAAATGTGTGTGGCTCATGCTATCCTTGGAAGATAGACATACTTATGGTAGGGACATGTGTATTAGCTTTGACTTCGTGGCATGCATCGGCGAAGAAAGAAGATTAAAAATCACCAAAAATTGTGTTGGATAGTTAACATGGGTAACTAGGAGATAACGTAGGTAGGTATAAGTACGAGTATAAAGTCGTAAATATAAATAAAGATACTTATCTTGTTTCATGTTGTATTTAATATTCTATAATTTGAGTAAGCTATATCGGTACATTGCCTATTTTACGAGGAAAATAATGAGATTGTCGACGAATTCTAGGAGGCTTATTTCCCGAGCCGAAGCGAGGTGTTTTTTGTTGGCTGCAGTCCTCCCTTCCTGATACCGAGTGAAGTCGTCTTGCTCGCAAGATCATATCTTCGTTATTAATGTGAATAGAAATTTATATTCGCGCGAAATCACATTGCTCTATTACTATACCATCCTCATTTTGCCTAATCTTACATCATAATCCAAAATAATATATACATGTTTACCTACATTGTTTACACAGACAGTCGCTCGTTGTGTAGACCTAACGTCCATGGTTTTTTTTATTACCTAAATGGTTGTGTGTTCGTGTTCGATGAAAACAATTGAGATACTTACTAGATTGTCATTTTTGAGCTTTGATATACTTAATTTGGTCATTCAACCACGTCTGTAGCAAGATGCTTTTAACCAAACAGGTATGTTCTTGTTCTTTGTAGCTCACATAGTCTAGAAATGTTTCGTCAGTGTTTTTGCTTTAATTGTACTGCAGATTTTACAACATGCCTTGAATAAACAAGCATCAAAAGTTCTAGTGAGAAAGTTTTCTGATCGTACCTCGACTGGTGTATGTTTCAGTGAGTATTCGGTGTTATTTTTATGAATTGAATCACACCCTTCGAGGCGATGCTGTCATTACAATCATTAATTATTCGCCGCGCATTGATGTTTTTTTAGCATTATCAGATAATTCGCGCGAGTTACAAGAGCTTGCTAGAAAATTCACTAGAGAAGAAATTATCCCTAAAGCTGCCGAATATGACAAGACAGGCGAATATCCTTGGGATATCATCAAGAAAGCTCACGAAATCGGTATCCTCAACACTCGTATACCTGCTGATATTGGTATGTTGGAGGTCTTGCAATACTTTTGATTTGTTTTAAATATACGTGCAGCTAGATTATACATTAGGTATGTATTTGAGAAAACGTTTCAGGTGGTATGGAGTTGAGTGTATTCGATGGCTGTTTAATCAGTGAAGAATTAGCCTACGGGTGTTCTGGTATTGAAACTGCACTTGAAGGTAACACATTAGGGGTAAGTTCCTGCCTATTCATTTTTCGATGAAACTTGGTGCGAATAAAATAGTTTCATCAAACACGAGGTGCTTTACAAACTTTTACAATAAAATTATGTTATGTAGGTTTTAAGCATCACAAATTGAGAAAAAAAGTTAAAATTTTGTAGAACTGGCGGGGGGGGGGGGTCATTCCATGTCAACTCAACCAACGTTTTTGGGTCATGTCCTGCTCAAATTTTTTTTACAATATCTACCCACCCAGTATAAGTAAGAAAGCCGCAATCAGTTTGGTCCCAGCCCCCTCAGGAGGTGGGTGGGGGGCTTCCATTATTTTTACATTGTCTCGAGGTACTCAACTTCAGCAGCCCATTCCTCCAAAACTATGATACTTTGATCAAAACTGATTTCACAGTTCGAAAAGGCATTGAATTTTGAACTTTTTAAGTATTTTTAAATTTTCAAAAGTTGAAAGATCAACTTTCAATTTGAAAGTTCAAATACTTTTTCGAAATATTTAGGTTTCGAGATGGGACTCTTGACGGAGGGGGAGCACCCCCACCCCCAATTTTGGGTGAAACTTTCAAAAGGAAATCTGGGGCTTGTGATGTATCGAATTGTATGTTTTCGGCAACGCTGAACACGAATATGACGTCAGATTTTTGATTGGACCCCATCCACGGCCCCCAGCACCTCCTCAAAGGGGGTAAAAGTTCAAAAAAGCGTTTTGTTCGTCTGACACATGCAACAGTATGTTTTTGGTGACGCTGAACACGAATATGACGTCAGATTTGTGATTGGACCCGTCCACGCCCCCCAGCACCTCTCCAAAGGTGGTGACCCTCCAAAAAATGGTTACATTCGTGTGACACATGCAATAGTATGTTTTCGATATCGCTGAACACAAATATTGCCTTAGTTTTTCGTATCGACTTCACCCATGGCCCTCAGAACCTCCCCCAATGGGTAAAAGTCCAAAAAAAAGTGTTTGGGGCCGTGGATGGGGTCCAATCACAAATCTGACGTCATATTCGTGTTCAGCGTCACCAAAAACATGCTATTTCATGTGTCGCACGAACAAAACGCTTTTTTGAATTGTTACCCCCTTTGGGGAGGTACCGGGGGCCGTGGATGGGGTCCACTCAAAAATCGGACGTCATATTCGTGTTCAGCATTGCCGAAAACATACAATTCGATATATCACATGCCCCAGATTTTCTTTTGAAAGTTTCACCCAAAATTGGAGGTGGGGGTGCTCCCCCTCCGTCAAGAGCCCCATCTCGAAATCTAAATATTTCGAAAAAATATCAAAATATACATCTATAGAAATTTTTTCAAAATTTTAAATGGTAGCTCCCATTTACAGCGCCATTTCGAAATTTGAACTTTCAAATTGAAAGTTCAACTTTCAACTTTTGAAAATTTCAAAATGCTTAAAAAGTTCAAAATTCGATGACCTTTCGAACTGTGAAATCAGTTTTGATCAAAATATCATTGTTTTGGAGGAATGGGCTGCTGAAGTTGAGTACCTCGAGACAATGTGAAAATAATGGAAGCCCCAGCTCACCAAGTCCCTGAGGGGGCTGGGACTAAACTGATTGCGGCTTTCTTTTATTTACTGGGTGGGTAGATATCGTAAAAAATTTGAGCGAAATCAAAAGACATGACTTTCAAAATCGCCTTTTTTTGGTTGAGTTGACATGCAATGACCCTGGGGGGGGGGACGCGATTTTGTAGAATTTTTGTGATCAAAAAATGCAATTATTCAAATTATTGTGATTAAAAAAATTCAATTTTATGCAATGTTGTGACCAAAAAATTCAATTTCACGGAATTTTTGTGACCAAAAAACGCAATTTGTGTGATCAAAAAATGCAACTTCTGTGACCAGAAATGCAATTTTATGGAATATTTGGGACCAAAAATGCAATTATTGTGACTGAGAAATGCAATTTCTGTGACCAAAAATGCAGTTTCACAAAATTTTGTGATCAAAAAGTGCAATTTTTTGCCACCCAAAAAATGAAATTTTATAGAATAAGTACATATTTGTGACCAAAAAATATAATTTTATGCAATGTTTGAGACCAAAAAAAAAAATGCAATTTCTGTGATCAAAAATTGCAATTTTATGGAATTTCTGTGACCAAAAAATGCACTTTATGCAACTACTTATAGTTGTGACCAAAAAATACAAATAATGAGATCAAAAAATGCAATTTCATGGAATACTTGGACCAAAAAATGCAATTTTATGGAATTTTTGTGACCAAAAAACTCAATTTTATGATAAAAAAAAAATGCAACTTCTGTGACAAGAAATGCAATTTTATGGAATATTTTGGGAACAAAAATGCATTCGTATGCATTGTTTGTGACTAAAAAATGAGATTTTTGTGACTGAGAAATGCAATTTCTGTGAACAAAAATGCAGCTTTACTAAATTTTTTAATCAAAAAATGCAATTTTTCTTACCCAAATAATTCATTTTTATGGAATTTTTGTAAACAAGAAAAGCAATTGTTGTGATTAAAAAATGCAATTTCATAAAATTTTTGTGGCTCAAAAATGCAATCTCATGAAATTTTTTAGACCCAAAAATGCAATTTTATAATTTTTGTGATTAAAAAATGCAACTTCTGTGACCAGAAATGCAATTTTATGGAGTACCTATTTGCAACCAAAATGTGATTATTGTACATATGCATTGTTTGTGACCAAAAAATGCAATTTCTGTGGTAAAAAAAATGCAATTTCCATGACCAAAAAATGCACTTTTATGCAATTATTGTTGTGACTAAAAATGACAATTTTATTCCATTTTTTCGATCATAAAATGCAATCATTGTATGCGTTGTTTGTGACCAAAAAATGAAATTTTTGTC
Organism: Planococcus citri; assembly: GCF_950023065.1. Taxonomy (NCBI): domain Eukaryota; kingdom Metazoa; phylum Arthropoda; class Insecta; order Hemiptera; family Pseudococcidae; genus Planococcus; species Planococcus citri. The sequence goes on along the minus strand of NC_088681.1, from coordinate 4,808,553 downwards.
ACTGAGAAATGCAATTTCTGTGACCAAAACATTCAATTTCTGTGACCAAATATGCAATTTTATGACATTTTTGTGATTAAAAAAATGCAATTATGGTCACCCGAAAAATGCATTTTCATGAAATTTTTGTAACCAAAAATCAATTTTATTACCTATTGTGATTTAAAAAATGCAATTTTGTAGAATATTTTTGGAAGATATTTAGTTTTCATGACCAAAAAATGCAATTTCATCACTGGCAGTAATTGTATTGTCTTTTTTTGGCGGTGTCATGACAATGTAAACAACAACATTTTTAAAAGTGATTTTTGAGTTTTTGAAGATGACACACCTGGAGGAAAAGAAAATACCAATTTATAGAACTCATGCTGATGTATTTTTGAAAGAAAAATATGTCAATTTCTCTTATCAGTGTCTTCCCCATCGCCTCAGGAGGAGGACAAACAATTTTGAAAAAATTCACGTTGCTAGACTCATGTTTCCTCCATATATTTTGGGTGAATTTAAAATTATTATCGTGAGAAATTGCGGCGAGGGGGGTGGGGGGAATTTCTTTGGCTCCATCATTTTTTCAAAGGTACCCAACAATATTTCATCTAAATTTCAAAAATCCCAGGACAGGGGCACTTCATTATAAAAAATATCAACTTTTTATGTAGAGTGTATTAAATGTCTTCAAGTTTTATTGTAATTCATAAATAGTAATTTGATTTTAGCAAACTCCGTTGATACTCGCGGGCAATGATGAACAAAAAAAGAAATACTTGGGAAGATGTGTTGCTGAACCCATTGTAGCTGTGAGTATAAAACACGTTGATTTAATTGCTTACTCACTTCAAATAGAAATATCGTTCGAAAAAATTCAATGTGTTTGTAGGCCTACTGTGTCACCGAACCTGGCGCAGGTTCAGATGTAAGTGGGATACAAACTAAAGCTGTGAAAAAGGGCGACGAATACGTAATCAATGGACAAAAAATGTGGATAACGAATGGAGGAGTAGCTAGTTGGTGAGTACTGTTTTAATAAATTCAAAAATGAGCTTGTTATAATAATTTTACAATTTAAAGAATAAGTAGTTCTAATGGCATATAAGTAATTTAAGGTCATATGTACTCGTACAATACATTTTGTAAATTATATTTTTCTCAGGTACTTCGTTCTTGCTAGGACAGACCCTGATCCAAAATGCCCTCCGGGTAAAGCATTTACAGGATTTATCGTTGATAGAGATACTCCCGGTGTGACTCCAGGAAGAAAAGTAAATGAAAAAGTAGACTGAATAGAATATTTTCCGAGTACTTATACTGAAGAATAATTGAATTTTTTAGGAAATCAACATGGGTCAACGTGCTTCTGATACTCGAGGTATTACTTTTGAAGATGTTAGAGTTCCTAAAGAAAACGTATTGGCAGGAGAAGGATTGGGATTTAAAATTGCAATGGGAACATAAGATAAGACTAGAACACCGGTAAATAAATTATTTCGGCCATGTTTATTTCATTGCATTATTTTTTTGGATCAATTTGGCATATTTTTTCGCAGGTGGCAGCGGCTGCAGTTGGTGTGGCTCAACGATGTTTTGATGAAGCGACGAAATATTCTCTTGAAAGAAAAGCTTTCGGTGTCCCTATCGCACACCACCAGGTATTGCACAAATAAGTACATATTAGGTACTTTAAAAATACCTATCCAACATTATAACCCTCATAAAACTTTTCAACATGAACAATTAATGTTTGCTGATTTTTATGACTTCTCATTGAACAAAGTTCTCAACTATGGAATTGATTTGTAGAATTAATTAGGTATAATGTTTTTGTGGGTAGGCTGTAGCATTCATTTTAGCAGACATGGCCATTAGTATTGAAAGTGCTCGTTTAGTATATTACAAAGCTGCTTTTGAAGTTGACAAAGGTGGTCCCAACTCATATTACGCTTCTATTGCAAAAGCTCTTGCGTCTGATGTTGCCAATAAATGTGCTACAGATGCCGTTCAAGTAAGCGATTTGTGCTACAAATTATTATTTTTTAAATTTTACAGAGGAAAACAATTTTTTATATAATATATTAATTTTGCAGATATTTGGAGGTAATGGTTTCAATACCGAGTATCCTGTAGAGAAATTGATGCGTGATGCTAAAATATATCAAATTTACGAAGGAACCTCTCAAATTCAACGATTAATTATTTCTAGAGCTATTTTAGAAAAGGCAAAGAATAGGAAATTTTAAATAATTCTCAATCAAAAATATTATTTTCTCAGGTGTGTGAACTTCTTATACTTATGTATTAAGTCACCATGAATATTCATTAATTTTTCTGTCTCAGGTATAAATTTATAAAATCCAGTGATATGTTGTGTAATACTGGAAAGGCATGGGTTTGTTGTAATTATTTATGGTTAGGTACCTATCTATAAATTTTAATTGTTATTGTTTATAAATCATTTTCTATTTACTTACTGTGGCGTATGGGTTGCGTCCATGTGCCTTAAAACTATGTAGCACTCAGCGGCATCATTATGTACATTTCTCTCGCATCGCTTGTATGCACTATTATCGTGTGAATAAACAGTTGCATTTTTCATGTCAAACAGTGCTTATTTTATCCAAACTGAAACTTGTCCAAATTGGGTATAAAATCCCAAAGTGGTGACCTCTGACACGTTTTTTTATTCATACGTAGCCGTTTTTTAAGGCAGACAACGACTGTACACGTTTCCTGGCATTTCTGGAGATAGTTTCAACTGATTTTTGGCCGTTTTCGTGTGTTTCCAGTCCTTTGTCTCGGAGGTATTCCGGTGGTAGAGTGCATCTGTTCCAGCCAATTCCTCGTAAGTACCAGTTTTGAGCATTCCAGTGCGTTTTTCGATTATTTTTGCGCTGTTTTTGGTCATCTTGAGCCAAAATTACCAATCCAAATGATGATAACAAAAGTGATACGGATAAAGAGCAGCCCACGCCACATGCTGTGAATGCCATTCATCGGATTGAATTACCAGCATTCAATGGTACAAATATTCGTTTATGGTGGCGTCAGGTAGAGCTCGGATTGGGTCTAGGCAGTTTTAAGAATGAGAAAACCAAATTCGACGCCGTTGCAGGTTCGCTACCTCATGACATAGCTACCAATGTTCAGGAGGTAATTTTCAACCCACCATCCAATAATCCGTTCACCGCATTGCGCGATTGCGTTTACAAAGTGTACGAACCATCCGATACAGAGCAAATTAATTGCTTGCTCGAAGGGTGTCAACTTTGCGATAAAAAACCATCCGTTTTACTGGCAGAGATGCGTGTTTTCGCAAAAGGTAGAGTCACCAATGACACATTGTCAGAGCTGTTTAAACGCAGAATACCTGAGCCAGTTCAGCTCGTTTTGGCTGCCAGAAGCGTCACTGATCCAGATAAAATGGCACAGGCCGCGGATGCAGCCATCCAATATGTCCGTGCACCAAGTGTAGTGGCAGTAGCAATGGTAGGTGCAACTAGTGCATTGAGCTCCGCAGCAGTTGAACAGAATTTGTTGCTAGGTCAGATCTCTGCACTTACAAAACCTGTCAATACACTTGTGAATGAAGGTAGAGAGCACCGATCGCGCTCACGTAACTGCAGTGATTACCATAGCATTGAGTTCCTCGGATACAATGTTGACGAAGCTGGTATCCGTCCGTCTCCAAGCCGAGTTGAGCCCATTGTCAACTATCCAAAGCCAAGCGATGTATCCGGCCTAAGATGATTCATAGGAATGCTGGGTTTTTACCGACATTATCTGCCAAGCATCGCAGACATCCAGCGGCGTGTCCAACCTATCATCTGTACCAACAAGAAGAATGATAAAACACCTCTTGTTTGGACTGAGGACGCAGAGTGCGCATTCAAAGAGTTCAAACAGCGTTTGGAAGATGCTGTCATGCTCCATCATCCAGACAGCTCGCTGCCAATCATTCTGTCTACAGACGCATCCAGCACAGCTGTTGGGGCAGTTTTTTTATCACAGCAACAGGAAGATGCCCTAGAACCACTAGCGTTTTTCTCAAGGAAGCTGTCACCTGCTGAGACACGTTACTGCACATACAATTGTGAGCTGTTGGCGATTTACTCAGTGGTGCGCCACTTCCGGAGTCATCTTGAGGTCAGAGAATTTGCGATCTATAAGGATCATAAGCCCATAGTGTTCACATTCAAGCAAAAATTGGAAAAAGAGCCACTGAGACGCGCTAGGCAGCTTGACTACATTTCCCAGTTCTCCACAGACATCCGTTACGTGGAGGGAGTCGCCAATATCCCTGCAGATGCGCTCTCGCGAATCGAAGCGATTAGCGTTGAGTCTGAAACTGACTACTGTGAACTAGCATGCAAACAACTTGTTGATACGGATATCCAGCAGCTGTTGAGTAGCGATTTGAGTCTCAAAGTCCAGCCCAAGAAGCTGCCTGAAAGCAACTCAACAATCCTGTGTGACACATCCAGTGCCAAACCTAGACCACTCGTTCCGGCAAAATTCAGGCGAGCAGTTTTCAACAGTGTGCACAACTTAGCACATCCTGGTGCCAATTCATCATCAAAACTCGTCAGTGCGCGTTTTGTGTGGCCTGGTGTACAAAAGAACTGTCAGCAGTGGGCGAAACAATGCGTTCCCTGCCAAAATGCCAAAGTTTTGTGACACACTTGTTCTCCACTTGGCAATTTTGAGAAGGTGCCTCGTTTTCACCACATACATGTGGACATTGCCGGCCCTTTGCCTCCTTCTCATGGTAAGGAATACCTCCTGACAGTGATTGATCGCACATCACTCTGGCCAGAGGCATATCCTCTCAGCCAAATCACCGCAGAAGCTGTTGGAAAATCGATTGCACGTGAGTGGGTTCCAAGATTTGGAGTACCAGCAACCATCACCACCGACAAAGGCCGTCAGTTCGAATCTGACTCATTTGGGAAGATGTCATCTGTACTAGGCTCAAATCGCATACGTACAACAGCCTACCACCCTCAGGCCAATGGGAAGGTTCAATGGTGGCACAAAGCACTCAAGGCTGCCATAATGGCGCATCAAACCACTGCTTGGTTGGTCTCCGTTCAACAATCAACAGCGAACTCAATGGTTGCTGGTAGTGTCAGTACAAGCGTTAGTAACGTTTTCAGTATTGCTAGTAACTTTTTCAGAAATACTAGTAATTTTTTGAAGTCACTAGTAGTGATTTTCTATGAGGGTGGGAATACTGCCCCAATACTGGGACAGATCCCCTGGTATTTTGGTATCTGGTAATACCCATATAACAACGCTGGTCTTCTACACGCTGTGTACCTATGTACATAAACCTATAAGGTTGCCTTTATAGAGGCGCCTTCCCTAATATCTGAAGCATTCGACGTGGTATAATTAGATAACATAGGTACTATGCAACTTTTTTTTTTTTTACAAAAATTATCAAAAATTTGCTCATCATAAATTTAGAACATTACATTATTACCTACATGTACATACGGTAATTGAAGGGCCTGATGGAAGAAGGGCCTCCTCGGCAGGATGCCCTTTTTCCGCCTTTTGGTGATTTTGAGTTCCTTGAAGTCTTTACTACCTTTGGTGTGAGTTTCAGTTCATGATCTTGTTCCTAGAGCAAGCTACGTAATGTTTCATTCATATCTCTTTGAATAAAACATCTCAATTGGCGTACCACCATACCTTAGATGCCTGTTACAGTTTCATAAAAATTGATCTGGAGGCAAAAGGAAGCATCCTACAAAAATTTCAAGTGAACAACATTGTAGAGAATTGAATTTCCAATCGACATAATGTCGTTAGTTTTTTCCTAAAATGCTTAGTTTTTGATTTATATCACGTAAAAAATGAATTTGAATGCAAATCAAAATCAGCTTATAGAAAAAAATTGATCTGGAGGTGAAAGGAAGCATCCTACGAAAATTACAATTGATCAAAGTTGTGGAGAATTAAATTTCCAATCGACATAATGTCATTAGTTTTTGTCTAAAATGCTTAGTTTTCGATTTAATCACGATAAAAGATGAAGTTAATGAAAATCAAAATCAACTTAAGGAAGAAGGGCCTCCGACGCGAGTTTTTAAATCTCATTTTTTTCGAAGATGTGAATAAATTATTTGGCAGTTGATGGTCAATACTTGTTGCTGACACTTCAAATAAAAAAAAATACATGAACCACAAATCAATACGTTGAGTAGTTTTTAATTGGCAACAAAAGTAAAACTTTAAACGTGTTTTTCTCAAAACTATGTTTTTCCGAGGAGGCCCTTCTTCCATCAGGTCCTTCAATTGATAGTGTAATTAAGGTACTGTGCCCTAAATACGCCAGGTGCCCAATAACGCCAACAGCTAATATCTCCAAAACTAAAAGTTATACTGGGCTATAACACATACTCAGGTATTCTATAAATGAAAACAACGTGACCAGTGAAATCTTGTTGTGATTTTCAAAGTTTAAATCCAAAAATTTTGCATTCAAAGTTTTTCACTGGTGGTGCGGTGCAAATATTAAAACACGAAATTTTGAAAATAGATGAAGAAAAAAATATTTTTGGCAAGTTCATCAGCTTTTTCTACATGTTAAGCTCATTGACGATCCATTTTATGCATTTTTTCATGCTAAAATTTTTCTTCAAAGTTGAACATAGGGGTATCCTAACAACGCCAACATAATTTTTTTCATTTTTTTTTTCAGAAATGTCAAAAAGACGTAGAGGTGATTAATAAGTAATAATTATACCTACTCGTATTTCAATATTATTGATTTTCAATACATTTTTTTGTATTTTTTACATTTTATTTTTTTGTTTTTGAAATTTGAAAATGCATTTTTATTGTGGTAAAAATTTACTTTTGCTGATAATTTTGGTGGTAAGGTATACATTTTTCATCGTAGATTTCAATAATTGCTTTAAAAATTGGTTTTATCGCAAAATTTTAGATTTGAAATTGAAATCACTTTTTTAAAATTTGAAAATGCATTTTGATTGGGGTTAAAATTTACTTTTGCGGATAATTTTGGTGGTAGGGTATACATTTTTTATCATAGATTTCAATAATTGCACTCAAAATTGGTTATATCGCCAAATTCTACATTTAAAATTTTAAAAAAAATGTTGGCGTTGTTAGGTACCCAGTTCCTAATAACGCCAAAAGGGTGACCTCACTTTGAACTGTTATAGCTCGAAGGAAAAAGATTATAAAAATTCAAACATTCACTCAAAATATACCTTCATGTATCCTTTATCATCTACACGAATCAGAATGGGAATAAGTTTAAAATTGTGACTGAGTAATTCCAATTTTTCGAGTGCATGGCGTTAATAGTGCACAGTACTTACCTTACTTACCATGAAACGTCTTTTCATTCGGTTTTGAAAAAAAATATCAATGTATGTATTAGCTCAAAAATACACATAGGTAGGTAACTACCTAGGTACTAGATACTAAGATGGAATAACGATGGAAACAAAGTATTTCATATGTACATGAAGATGTCATAAAAGTTTTTTTTCCGGACCGTAATAAAAACGTTATGTATGATAATAAGTAATGAGAGATTGACGTCACTGAAGACGTGTTTCCACAATATTGACGTAAGTGATAATGTAGGCAGGTATTCATTAATTTTCCCTTCGGAAGGTGTTTCCACATGAGAAATTTCGAAAAAAAAATCGCCGAACCCCCCTACCACTTCTTGGTCGAATTGACGTGAAATGACCTGTAGGCAAGGTATAGCTCATGAGACACCACTGAGCGCATAAAATCATAAACATATAAATAAGTGTTGCTTCGCATGCAATCTGATGAGCTAGAGGAAATGTTTTCACGCTTTCAATTTTGATTAAAAAAAAAAAAAAAAAAAAAAACTATGAAACATTACCTACGTCAATAATATAAATATTCTACATCTGCATCCTACCAAAATGCAGCTAATTAATTTTTCGTGAACTTATAATAAAAACGATTAAGCGTATTTCAACCCAATGTCACCCAATATCAAACTCGACGACCTTCGTCGGAGAGTATAAATAAAAGCGCTTTAAATTTAATACAGCCCTATTCATAGGTATTGTTATGTTGCTGCTGTGAAACATCGAAGTGATTTTGTGCACATTTTTAACCAGATTGATATTCTAAGGTTGGTACATCATTGTATTTTTCATCCCAATTCGCTTCATTAACTCATTATACCTACTCCTAATGTACCCAGTTGACCAAGTGCTAGCGGATTGCTAGCATTTTACTCACGTTTTGGGAAAGTGCTAGCATTTTTCTAGTTTTTTGTAGCTAGCAATAAATCTTTTGCAAAAAGCTAGCAATTTGCTAGCACTTTTTTTCTGGCAAATTATGTTCTAGCAATTCTTTAGCAATTCTCTCGCTTTTTTCAGCTAGCATTTGTATCACACTAGTTGTGCTTGCTTAATGCTAGCGTTTTACTAACGGATAATTGCTTGCTTTTCTACACTAGCAATACGCTTGCATTTATCTGCTTACATTTATCTAGCAATCTAATGCTAGCAAAATGCGAGCAGATCTCTAGTCTCT